>NC_068915.1:53175000-53800000 GCF_023091745.1 Budorcas taxicolor | reverse complement strand
ATTACCAAACAATATGATATGTTATCATAAAGAAAACAAAATCATATTTACTGTGAATGATGTAATGGCTGCATAAAATAGAACTCAAATCAAACTGAAAAATCTAAATTATTCTATGTGAATTGAAAACAATCCTTTGAAGAAGGGGTATATTACTCTTACCTCAATTTGATTTTTTATCTTCTGGGAAAGTTGAACATCTATTGATCATCCAAATTTGCTTTTCTGTGAACTGTTTATAACTCTGTCCTCTCAGTTTATTACTACTGAGTTGCATGTATTTCAGGTTAATTTGCAGTTTCTCTTTAGATGTTAAATATGCTAACTACTCATAATTTATCACAAGACAATTTTTTTCCCCTTAACTAGCCTTTTTGTAGTAATTTGATAGTGTCAAGTTTTGCCACTATGAAAGCAAAATAAAACTGTAAGTTCTCTTCTATTTTAGGAAGGAAATCACAGAATCAGATATATATGAATCTTCTTTCCATCCCTAAGATGGAAAGTTTGTTTTGGTAAAAATAATTCTGTAAAACAAATTGCTTGTATCCCAAGAACCTTAAAAAAAATGTGCTTCTCCTTACAGACATAAGCTTATCTAAAAGGTACAGACGTCTTAGGATCTATAAAAAGATTTGCCATTTAAGCTCACTGATACTTGAAATTATGAAAAACTAAAGCTTCATTTTGTTTTATAAAAGCATTAAATTTCTTCCACACTTTCCTTCTATTTAATATAAAAATGAAAAGAATTATCTTTATAATTTGAATTTAAGTAATCTTTCTATGTAAAATGAAAACTCTCAAATGTGTTAGAAATAGTGAAATCCACTAGACTATTATGCAAAATCAGAAAACATGACTAGTATAAATAAATTAAGTTCTATAAACCATTTATAATACTTTAACATATAACTAATCAAAATATAAATTTACTTAGTTTGGGTTTCTTTTAAATTCTTCATGGCCAAAGTAAAAAAAAAAAAAAAAGTTTCTAATACCTGAAATAGCAATATACTTATCTCTTTTTGTGGAACCTGAAAGTTTTAGGTGTACTAGAATTTGTAGAAACCCAGAATATTCCTGTGAAAGTCTGCACATATTTAATGCTATTCATATTTTTTCCAAAAGTTTAAATGCCTTTCAATCAACTAGGTAATAGAGTTCTGAAAGTTTTTTGTTTTTTTTTAAGCTGAATTTATATAATCTCAAAGAAAAGAATGGTTGTGAACATTGTCTTATTTTTCCAAAATTAAAATTAGAAATGTACTCCTTAAAGTTATCTGATCTGAGAAAAACTGAACTCAAAATGTCTTAAAAGACATGCAGTGTAAGTTTATATGAATTTTTTATATTTCTTTGTGTCAAATAATACTGAAAAAACATTTATTCAAACCTATCTAGCCAAGCGAATTGCATCAAATCAATATGCTGGTAGTAATCCCTAAGTTTCCAAAGATTTCTCAGAACATCTGGTAGAGTTGAAAACATGTATATGCTAATTTCAATTTATGTACATCCTGGATTAATATCTAAATCTGGGAATTGGTAAATGCCTAATCCTCACATTTAATTGTGTAAATACTTTAATGCTTGTGGCTTAGCACACCAATTAACAATTACCCTGAAAATACAAAAGGAAGACAAAGTAAAGAACATTTCTAAAATTCCAAGACCAGTGTCCTTTCTTTTCAGAGTCCACTGAAACACAATAAAAAATGAATCGAATGTACCTCTGCTATGTTTTCTCTTCCTAGAGAAAGACTCTGTATGAATTCAAAGCCTATTTACCATAAATGCTTGATTATTTCAATACCATACATTCCATGATTAAAGTTGTAAAATATTAATAAAAGGCCAATAGGATTGATTTGAAGACACCATCAACTGTTTTATGAAAAGCAAATGGATGGAATGGAATTCAGGAAAACTGGAGACTATTTCACTGTTGAAATGTAGCGATAGGGCAAAGAAAGAGGAGACAACTGCTGCTGGCCTAGTTTATTTACACTTTTACCTAGACTTGATTTCTTTCTTTTTGATATTTATACACTTATGTCTGTATATGGTGTCCTATAGAAGGAGGATTTTTATGTACATAGGTATATGATTATGAAAAATGACAAGAAGAAACACAGAAATAAAGATCATCCCTGCCCTTAATCAGTATACATTTTGTGAAATGGTCAACACATGATGACAGAATCATTCACAGACACATACCACAAGTGAAAATAGAAAAGGTTCTAATTCATTCACTCATTTATTCAGTCAGTTGCTCAACAATATATATTTCGTCTCTTCTTCACAGGAACTAGAAATAGGATGGTGAATTAAAATATTTCTTGCTTTTGTAGAATTTAATGGATAAATTGCTAATTGTAATAAAGCAGCCATATGTACACTGTAGATTTATAATTCCAATCCGTGATCATTACTACAAAGAGAAAGTAGAGAATGAAAGAGTTTATCCATGTGCCTGCCTAAGGCAAGGGACAGTGAACAACAGCTTACACAGATAACTGACGTTTCAGCTGACATTTGGAAGATTAGGAATTATGTCTCTCATCTCTAAAACAGGTAAGAGCTGAACATGAAGAGACTTAACACTAGGATTTCTTTTCAGAATCAGAGGGGACTCTGATTAATTTATTTCATTGCAGCATTGGAAAACTGTGGCACTGGTACACTGTATCCATGCTGGGTTAATTTCTTTGGGCAGGCTGCTACAAGTCCATTAGAGAGGATTTGTCTTTTCTTCTTTTCTTTGCCTTTTCTTTGCTTGTGTGTTTTGTTCTCCCTGTAGCCAACTTCCTAAGACTTTCACCTAATGTCCCAGCTTTCGTCTATTATCTCCATATGGTTGATTCTTAAATCTCTCATTTCAGCCCAAACCAATCTCTGTGATTTCAGCCTAAAATGTACAACTTCCTAGTGGATATTTTCACTTGGATATTCTAATCTTTCCTTAAATATAATATATGTGGTGAAAGCTTCTAATTTCTCCCTCCATTCTTATTCTTTATTGTTGTCTGAGCCTCGAAAAGTTAGGATAACATTAGTCTCTCATAATCATTCACTCATTTATTCATTCTCTTTCCCACTTCTCAGTACATTTTGCTTATGTGTGTACATATTTAGGTGTGTCATTTCCTTGAATTTTCTTTTATGATTTTATATGTATGCCACATCAATGAATAGAATACAAATTTAGATTTTGTTTTTTTGTACCTTTTTGGACTGTGTATGCGTATATGCTTCAGTTGTGTCTGACTCAGGGACCCGATGGACTATTGCCCTCTAGGCTCTTCTGTCCATGGGATTCTCCAGGCAAGAATACCTGAGGAGGTTGCCATGGCCTCCTCCAGGGGATCTTCCCAACCCAAGGATCGAAGCAGTGTCTGTTAGGTCTCCTGCACTGGCAGGCAGATTCTTTACTGCTAGCACTACCTGGGAAGCCCCTTTATTTGGTTGACTTTTACATAAATGTTATCATATCAAGTGTATTCATTTAACATTTATCCAGCGTGTTGGATATATCTTAATTCTTTCATTTTCTTTGCAAGACAAAATTGTATGCATAAACTAAAACAATTTGTTCCATTCTAAAATTGGACTTTTGAGTTATTTCTAGTTTATGGCTATCGAAAATAATACTGCAAAGGTTATTTTTGCAAATCTCCTTTGAGGTTGATTTGATGAAAATGTCATTATTGTGTGGTCCAAAATGGTAGCCACTAGTCATGTATAGCTAAATAACATCTGAAATATAGTTCATGTAACTGAAGAGTTGAATTTTTAGCTTGGTTTCACTTAAATTTGAATTTAGATCACCATAGGTAAGCCTCTGGCTATTATATTGGATACTGATAGTCTATGGCAAATACCTAGGAGTAGAATTTCTGGTTCATATGGTATAGTCAGTTCAGTTCAGTTCAGTTCAGTCACTCAGTCATGTCCGACTCTTTGTGACCCCATGAACTGCAGCACACCAGGCCTCCCTGTCCATCACCAACTCCTGGAGTTCACTCAAACTCATGTCCATAGTCAGTGATGCCATCCAGCCATCTCATCCTCTGTTGTCCCCTTCTCCCCCTGCCCCCAATCCCTCCCAGCATCAGAGTCTTTTCCAATGAGTCAACTCTTCGCATGAGGTAGCCAAAGTACTGGAGTTTCAGTATATTAGTCCTCAAATTTTCTAGATAATACTACATAATTTTTCCAAAACGGTTGCAAAATTTTCCACAATAATGTAAGGAAATTCCTATTAATTAGCATCTTTACCAGTATTAATGTTGGCAGACTATTACATTTTTCTCAATTCAATCTGTAAAATGTTAGTTCTTTTTTTTTTACATTTTGCTAATTATTAATGAGTTGAATATGTTTTCATATCATTATTAATTTTCTTAAATGTGTGGGTTTGTGATCGTGTGTATGTTCATGTGCATCTGTATGCATGGGTTGGCTGTTAAGTAACTTGCTTATCTTTCTCTTAATTGTATAACTATGTTTCCCCCATAAGGCTGGTGTTCCTATATATTCTAGAATCAGTTCTTTGGGTTTTTTTGAGGGGAGGGATAACATATGTTACAAATACCATTTTCCTCTTCTTTTTGAATTCTGTTTCTAGTCTTCATATGTGTATTTAGTGAATGAAAGTTATTCTTAACAAGGGCAATGTACAAATAAATGCCTATTACATAAATATATTTGTATATTTAATTTTCTCAGATCCACCAAAAAGTCTTAATTTGTGTAAGTTCCCAGAAGTCCAGCTAATGTCATCTGAACCCATTCTCATTTCTCATTTGAACTGTCTTTTGTTAATGGATTATCCTCTCTTATTTCCTGTATCTCTCACTCTCTCATTCAACCATCATTCTCATGCTCTGTAGAACATATACATTAGGCTAATGGAAGTACTTGGGTAAAATTTAAGGCCCATAGAATGAGACTATTGCATCCTCCAAATACAGAGTTATTTTCATGGCTCTGGGATTTACCAGAATCAAGAAACCCAAGTCTTAGTACTCTTGAGCATGCTCATTTATTATATACCAGTGGGCCTTGTGTTGCTTCTATTTGCAACTCTTTTTTCCAAATTAATGTGACTCATGCTACCTTCACAGACTCTTCTAAGAGAGAAGGGCTCTTCTAAGACAGAACATCTATTCCATCTGAAAAAATGATGGTCTTAGAGCCCTTGAAATTTAACCACCCTTTAACCTATTATTGTCCTGTCACAGTTTGGAATATTGCTCAGTAAATAATTATTCACCTTCTCCCTATAAGAGTACAGTGTATGTCCTTGGTCGCTGATATTGGGTTTGGATATTTGACTTGCTTTGAATGATGCAATATTAATGCATTTTTCAAATTAGAGTCTTTAAATAAATCTATAATCTAGTTTTGTGTTGTGAGAAGATTATGTTCATGGTAGCCACATTCCCTTCAGTATAGAGCTTAGAATGAAACTAAGTGTAATCTGCATGCTAAGTCGCTTCAGTCATGTCCGACTCTGCAGCCGTATGGATTGTAGCCTGCCAGCTCCTCTGTCCTTGGGGTTCTCCAGGCAAGAATACTGGAGTGGATTGACATTTCCTATTCCAGGCGATCTTCCCAACCCAGAGACTGAACCCATGTCTTCCATGTCTCCTTTGGCAGGCTGGTTCTTTACCACTAGTGCCACCTGGGAAGCCCCATCTAGTGCAACACAATTGAACCACAACCTTAAGCAGGGTCACCAGTCACACTAATGTCAAGTCCAGCTCAACAGCACAGGTTCCTGAGAGCTCAGTACGACGAAAGAACGAGAAACACTCAAGAAAGTTACAGTGGAGATCAGGGGACCAACATCACTGTAAGGTGAAGGTGCCCAAACTGATCTCAAGTCTGCTTTATTATACTTTTTGGGACTTGTTTGTACGTGTTTACATGAGCATAGCAGGCCAGATGGCCTTCAATGATAATCTTGCGCAGTTAACATTTAACATTTTTGTATCCTTGCATTTCTGCTTCAAGGACAAAGACCCAGTTAATCATTATGTGCCTCCCAGGCACCAAAGATAGGAACAGTTTGTTGATGGCTTTCCATCCCCAGGCGTACATCTTGCTTTCGAGATGTTTTTTGTTCCTTCCTGGATTCCTTCAGGAGTCACATACTGAGTCATGTCCTCTCGGCAAGATTGTTTAATTCTTTTGCCAGGTCTTTTAGTAGGCCTGTCTCCTACCAAGCAACCTTAGTCAACTGAATCACAGTCCACCTACAGACCTGTAAGAAAAAGAGTGCAAGATCATGTTGTAAGTCACTAAAATTTGGGATGATTTGTTACGCAACATTACTTTGGCACCAACTGACTAATACTTGCTGCTATGGCTAATTTTCTGTTTTAGTCTGACTGGCTACAGCATGTGTGGCTTAAATATTATTTCTGGATGTGTAGGTGAGGTTGTTTTTGAATGAGATTAGCATTTGCGTTAGTGACTCAGTAAAATAGATTGCTGTTCCCAATGTAGATGCACACAATTCAATCCTTTCAAGGCCTAAATCCATACTGGGATTTAAACCATCTGCTCCCTTGATTCTCAGGCCATTAGACTCAGACTGAACAGCACTACTGGCTTTCCTAGGTTTCCAGCTTGCAAATGGCAGATTGTGGGACTTCTCAGTTTCCATAAATGCATGAACCAAATTGTCATCATAAATGTGTGTATATATATATCTATATATCTGTATATCTATCTGTATCTACCTATATCTATATATTGCTGCTTCATTACTAAATCATATCTGACACTTTGCAACCCCATGGACTATAGCCCATCAACCTCCTCTGTCCATGGAATTTTTCCAGGCAAGAATACTGGACTGGGTTGCCATTTCCTTCTCCAGGGATTTTCCTGACCTAGGGATTGAACCCACATCTCCTGCATTGCAGGAATGTTCTGTATCACTGAGTCACCAGGGAAGCCCCATATGTGTGTGTGTGTGTATATATATATACACACACATCCTACTGATTTTCTTTCTCTGGAGGACCTTAAGACACCTGTCCTAATTGAAACAGTTATATCTGATAGCTTTAGGTTATCTATTCTCTACATTCTTTTATCAGATTCATTTGATTTACTCTTTCACTTTGAATAGTGCCCTCTCTTCTTCCTTGGACACTTTTTGGTCTGTAAGTTTGTTCATTATATAATGCAAACCCATGAAAATAAAGATTCTTTGATTTTCTTAGTGCTTTAAGTGGGAAAAAAAAACCAACAAAACAAGTTAGTTAGCATACTGCATCAAAAATAGCCTAATTATTTCATAATGTAAAATGTTATGTCAAAGACAGTGGAAAATGTTATTAAAACAAATTGTAATATTATAATCTCCTTATGTAGGATATTACTACATAGGGAACACACTTTTCTGTCTGAATTTTCACTTAGTGTTGGACTCATTTTTTGCATAGTTTCCTAGTTCATCTTATGAATTTCAAATCTGAGTCTTCAATAACTTTTATATTCACTGATTGTTGTCTGAGATTTAATAACTGAAATTCCTGTCTTCTCTCCACATATCCATTCAGATATGGTATAAATACTAAATGTATCTGTCCCAGTCATGTAAACTAGATAGTCGCTAGCTCTGTTATGTGAGAGTTGGACTGTAAAGAAAGCTGGGAACTGAAGAGTTGATGCTTTTGAACTGTGGTGCTGGAGAAGATTCTTGAGAGTCCCTTGGATTGCAAGGAGATCAAAACAGCCAATCCTAAAGGAAATCAGTCCTGAATATTCATTGGAAGGACTGATGCTAAAGCTGAAGCTCCAATACTTTGGCCACCTGATACAAAGAATTGACTCATTAGAACAGACCCTGATGCCAGGAAAGACTGAAGGCAGAAAGAGAAGGGATGATAGAGGATGAGATGATTAGATGGCTTCACTGCCTCGATGGACATGAGTTTGAGAAAGCTCCGGGAGTTGGTGACGGACAGGGAAGCCTGGCATGCTGCAGTTCCATGGGATCGCAGAGTCAGACACAACGGAGTGACTGACCTGAACTGAACCTTAACTTTAAGAGACAGTCTTTCATTTTTTTGGAAAGGATATCTACTATGGAAATGGTTTTGTTTACTCTCTGAGATCTACCTTTTCCCCTTGTTAGAATTCTCTGAGCCCTAGCAATATTCACATGGGCTTCCCTGGTGGCTCAGAGGCTAAAGAGTCTGCCTGGAATATGGGAGACCCAGGTTTGATCCCTGGGTCGGGAAGATCCCCTGGAGAAGGAAATGGCAACCCACTCCAGTACTCTTGCCTGGAGAATCCCATGGAGAGGGGAGCCTGGTAGGCTACAGTCCATGGGGTCGTAAAGAGTCGGACACGACTGGGCAACTTCACTTTAGTAATATTCATTGATTTTGTCATGAATAAAATATCTTCCTCTTTCCTATTTCATATTTCAAAGCTGTTATTTCCAGATATATTGTTCTTGTTCCATTTCTCTTTCTTTTCACATAAGACTATGTGAAGTCCTTCAGGTTCTTGAAGTAGCTTGCTGCCTTCCTCCAATCTCTGATATTTCTCTTGATTTTTCACTGTCATTTTCTAAAGCCAAGGTTACTTATGGTACTAGAGTTCTTTGTTCATGAAAGTTTATAAAGAATTATATTCTACAGTAGAGATTTTGGAATCAGAATATCTTAGAAATAATAGCTGCATAATCTTTGTCAGTTTACTTAATAGTCTATGCCTCAGTGCCCTACCTGCTTAATGGAGATAATATTAATATTTGCTTCACAGAGTTCTCACAGGTACTAAAACTATAGTTAATGTGTTCACTTAGAATAGTCTTAGGACATTTGAAGCATTTATCAAAATTCCTCTATGAATATTATTTTCCTTATTCAGGTGTTGTAAGGGAAAAAAAAGATTATAATGAAATGAGATACTATAAAACTCTTAGAGGAAAAGATAGGCAGAACACTCTTGACATAAATTTCAGCAATATCTTTTTCATTATGTCTCCTAGAGGAATGGAAATAAACACAAAAATAAATAAATGGGACCTAATCAAACTCAAAAGCTTTTGCACAGTAAAGGAAGCCAAAAACAAGCAAAAAGACAGCTCAAAGAATGGGAGAAAATATTTACAAATGATGTGATCAACAAAGGATTATGCTTCAAAATTTATGAACAGCTCATGTGGCTCAAAAATAAACAAACAAATTAGCAAACGAACAGTCCAGCTACTCATGGTATAGGCAGAAGACCTAAACAGACATTTCTCCAAAGACATATAGATTGCCAAGAGGCACATGAAAAGATGCTCAACAATGTTAATTAATAGAAAATGCTCACCATAACTATAAAAGATATCACCTTACACCAGTCAGCATGGCCAGCATCAAAAATTCTACAAACAATAAATGCTGGAGAGGTATGGTGAAAAGGGAAACTTTTAATACTATTGGTAGGAATGTAAATTGGCACAGCCTCTATGAAGAGCAGCATGGAGGTTCCTTAAAAATCTAAAAATAAGGCTACCATTTCATCCAGCCACACCACTCCTGGGCATATATCCAGAGAAAAAATATAATTCAAAATGATGCATGCAACCCAATGTACATTGTAGTCAAGACATGGAAATCGCCTAAGTGTTCATTTACTAATGAATGGATAAAGAAGAAATGGTACTTATATACAATGGAATATTACTTAGCCATTAAAAAGAATGAAATCCTGCCATTTGTAGTAATCTAGATGGACCTAGAAATTATCATACTAAGTGAACTATATCAGGTAAAGACAAATGTCATATATCACGAATATGTGGAATCTAAAAAAATTGATACAAAAAAACTTATTTACAAAACAGAAACAGATTCACAGACTTAGAGAATGAATATATGGTTAACAGGAGGGAGGAATGGAAGGGAGGGATAAATTGGGAGTTTGGGATTGACATATGCATAGTTCTGTATTTAAAACAGATAACCAATAAGGACCTACTGTGTAGCACAGAGAAATCTGCTCATTTCTTTGTAACAATTAAAATGGGAAAAGAATTTTAAGGATAGATATACATGTATATTCATATCTGAATCACTTTCCTCTACACCTAAAACTAACACTTGTTAATCGAGTATACTCCAATATAAAATAAAAAATAAAGAAAATACTTCACCTGATGTTCAAGGTCTGTAACCATTTCCAGATACATTTGGTTCTCAAAGCTAAGATTCCAACAAAAATTTTATTTAAAATAATAGACATACATATTCAACTATTTTCCTCTAGTTTGTTCCCTGGTATTTTGTAATTTGTGGTACAAATCACTCATTCTTCACTCTTTTTTTTTTTTTTTTGAGAGATAATTGACAAATAACACTAGTTTAAGGGTATAACATAATAATTCAATATTTGTATATATTATAAGATAATCACCCCAAGAAGTCTACTTAATATCCATCACCATACATAGTCATAATTTTTTTTTGAATCATGCTCCCTTCTAACTAATAAAATATAAAAGCAAAAAACAAGATTAACCCTAAGACTTAAATTATTGGCTTTATTATTGCACAGTTCAGTTCAGTTCATTTCAGTCGCTCAGTCGTGTCCGACTCTTTGCAACCCCATGAATCGCAGCATGCCAGGCCTCCCTGTCCATCACCAACTACCAGAGTTCACACAAACTCATGTGCATTGAGTCGGTGATGCCATACAACCATCACATCCTCTGTCGTCCCCTTCTCCCCCTGCCCCCAATCCCTCCCAGCATCAGAGTCTTTTTCAATGAGTCAACTCTTCACCTAAGGTGGCCAAAGTACTAGAGTTTCAGCTTTAGCATCATTCCTTCCAAAGAAATCCCAGGGCTGATTTCCTTTAGAATGCACTGGTTGGATCTCCTTGCAGACCAAGCAACACTCAAGAGTCTTCTCCAATACCACAGTTCAAAAGCATCAGTTCTTCAGCACTCAGCTTTCTTCACAGTCCAACTCTCACATCCATACATGACCACAGGAAAAACCATAGCCTTGACTAGACTGACCTTTGTTGGCCAAGTAATGTCTTTGCTTTTCAATATGCTATCTAGGTTGGTCATAACTTTCCTTCCAAGGAGTAAGCGTCTTTTAATTTCATGGCTGCAGTCACCATCTGCAGTGATTTTGGAGCCCAAAAAAATAAAGTCTGATACTGTATCCACTGTTTCCCCATCTATTTCCCATGAAGTGATAGGACCGATGCCATGATCTTCATTTTCTGAATGTTGAGCTTTAGGCCAACTTTTTCACTCTCCACTTTCACTTTCATCAAGAGGCTTTTTAGTTCCTCTTCACTTTCTGCCATAAGGGTGGTGTCATCTGCATATCTGAGGTTATTGATATTTCTCCTGGCAATCTTGATTCCTGCTTGTGCTTCTTCCAGCCCAGCATTTCTCATGATGTACTCTGCATATATGTTAAATAAGCAGGGTGACAATATACAGCCTTGATGCACTCCTTTTCCTCTTTGGAACCAGTCTGTTGTTCCATGTCCAGTTCTAACTGTTTCTTCCTGACCTGCATATAGGTTTCTCAAGAGACAGGTCAGGTGGTCTGGTATTCCCTTCTCTTTCAGAATTTTCCACAGTTGATTGTGATCCACACAGTCAAAGGCTTTGGCATAGCCAATAAAGCAGAAATAGATGTTTTTCTGGAACTCTCTTGCTTGATCCATGATCCAGCAGATGTTGACAATTTGATCTCTGGTTCCTCTGCCTTTTCTAAATCCAGCTTGAACATCAGGAAGTTCACAGTTCACGTATTGCTGAAGCCTGGCTTGGAGAATTTTGAGCATTACTTTACTAGATGTGAGATGAGTGTAATTCCTTTTTTCAAAATTCATTTTGATTTTTAAAAGTGAGCCAATTTATATGCCACTCAAGACTAAATATTTTACTCATGAACAAAGGCTGTCACATGGCCCACTGATAATCACTGAATGTTTAACCTGCTTATATAGGTGAGAGAAACGGTTTGTAATACCATTTTACAATACTGTGATTTCACATAATTACGACTAAAAAGAGACAGCAAGATGATACATGGTTCAAAAAGTAATAACAAATACAAGCATGTATTTTTTACAAAGCTCCCTTGATTAGGCTATGCCATCATATTAATAAGAAATTCTGAATCAAAATGGAGACTGTTGAATGCATTGGGAGAAGCTTTATGATGTAAAGTATGTGCAGGTAAAAACGCAGAAACACAGCCAATAATACTTGAATTCTCATGTACAATGTAAAGAAATTTATTTAGAATTTAATTATTGGCTTCTCTCCAACTTTTGTTCTATTCTTTCCCTACAGGAAATGTGAGCAACTTAGTGTTCCTGATGAAAATTGTGGGCATGCTCAGATCAGCAACCTTCTTGTTTTCTTTAACAAAGTTGATCTATATAAAATAAGCACTCAGGTCTGCTGTCCAAGATTTATTAATAGCTTATAAAGTCAAAGGTATGGTTTTTCCAATAGTCATGTATGGATGTGAGAGTTGGACCATAAAGAAAGCTGAGTGTTGAAGAATTGATGCTTTAAAACTGTGGTGTTGGAGAAGACTCTTGAGAGTCCCTTGGACTGCATGGAGATCCAAACAGTCAATCCTAAAGGAAATCAGTCCTAAATGTTCAATGGAAGGACTGATACTGAAGCTGAAGCTCCAATGCTTTGGCCACCTGATGCGAAGAGCTGACTCACTGGAAAAGACCCTGATGCTGGGAAAGATTGAAGGCAGGAGAAGTGGATGGCAGAGCACAAGATGGTTGGATGGCATCACTGACTCAATGGACATGAGTTTGAGCAAGCTCTGGGAGATGGTGAAGAACAGGGAAGCCTGGTGTGCTGCAGTTCATGGGGTCCTAAAGAGTCAGACAAATATGAGCGACTGAACAACAACAAACTCCACTTACTGTATATCCAAGCCATGTATTTCAGTCTACCATTTGTTATTCATTAATCTGAAAATCTCATCTTCTCTTTAATGCTTTTGTATCTATCAATAGATTCCAAACCATGTGGAAAAAATTGAAGTCCCTAGTATCTCAAATATATATACATACATATATGTGTGTGTGTATCTACACCGTGGATGTAATGTGTCTGTAGTTGTGTGGTATGAAAATATGTGTGTGCACATCACACAAATATGTGGATTGAATTGATTGATTTTATTATTTATTTATCAGTAAAATATCTTCTACACAATCTGTAATATCTCCCTTTGGTTTTATAATTTATACTAAGAACTTAAGACTTCAAAGCTTTCAATCCTAAATGTGTGTGTGTGTGTGTGTTTTAAATTCTAGAGTATTTTACTCTGAATTTTACCATGATTTAAATTAAGTTCTTTGATTTCAAAGTTTCTCAGAAATATCTTATACCTCAATTTTCTGAAACTGGAGAGACCAAAGCAAAACCCTGGTTCCTAGAGGAACATGCATGGTTTCTCTGGCAGTTTGCCCATTTTGGTTCTTCTCCTTTGTTTCTCCCATATCAGTGCTGTTGTCTATGATTGGACCCAATGAGCTTTCAAGTTATATGGTCTATTCTGATTAAGCATATCTTGCTTTACTTGTTCTTTCCAAGTAGATCTCTTATTTCTGATACATTATCAATATCGTGTGCTCAAGTCATTCAGTCATGTCTGACTCTTTGTGATCCCATGGACTGTAGTCTGCCAGGTCCCTCTGTTCATGGGACTCTCCAGGCAAGAATATTGTAGTGGGTTGCCATTTCCTCCTCCAAGGGATCTTCCCGACCCAAGGATCAGACCCACATTTCTTGCTGCTCCTGCATTAGCAGGCAGATTCTTTACCACTGGTGCCCACTATAAAAATACATTGTTCTACTCAGTAGATTAAATATACCAACTGAGACTTTCAGAGTGACATAAAATCTAGTCAAATAGTTTTGGTGTGAGGACTAAAATATTGGACAAAATTGTTCTGCTGCAAATTCTATGTCTAATTAAAAAACACAAAGTTGTATCCTTAGCTAAAAATACTTTTCTGTTTATCTAAAATGTTAAATTCCTTAATTCTGTTAAGAATGACATGCAAAAGGGAATGATAGATACATGCATGACATTTTAATGTTTAAACCAAAAAATATTTATACCCTTCAAATCTGTAGGATCTGTTGATACTTCTAAGGAAGTTGTGGTTTAAGCACTTAGGGAATTTGTAGTTCATGTGATAAATAATTGAGAATTTACATGTATGTTTCTAATTTAAAATAAATTTCTACATCAACTCTAGTTCCGTCTTTTTTTTTTTTTATGTGGATCATTTTTTAATGTCCTCATTGAATTTGGTACAATATTACTTCTGGTTTATGTTTTGTTTTTTTGGCCATAAGGCACCCACCCAGGGATAGAACTCACACCCCTTGCCTTGGAAAGCGAACTCTTAACTATCTGACTACCAGGGAAGCTCCTCTGTTTCCATCTTGATTTTGTAACATATCATAATATATACCCCAGCTGAAATTTTTAGTATCTAGATGACCTGCAAGACATTTTTTAACTTCTGCACCTCTCTAAAATAGAAATAGTTATAAATATATAGTGGCTCAGTGGTAAAGACTCTGTCTGTCAATGTGGGAGATACAGGTTTGATTTCTGGGTCAGAAAGATCCCCTGGAGGAGGAAATGGCAACCCACTCCAGTATTCTTTCCTGGAAAATCCTGTGGACAGAGAAGCCTGGAGAGCTATAGCCCATGGGGTCACCAAGAGTCGACATGACTTAGGGACTGAGTAGGAGGATACATATTAGCAATAAAATTTTAAATGCATAACTGGTTAAAACCAATAAAAAGCTTATAACAAGCTACCAAGAGATGTAAAAAAAATTCCATTTCAGTTGTAAACAAAGCTTGTGCTGATTTTTCTTGGAGAGAAAATGTTTAGCACCACCACGAGGTAACCAGACATTGCTATCCTTTAAGTTATGTGACAGGGGTTTGACTCCATGAATTGAAATGCATTGACCATACGGAAAGGTAATGATGACAAAGGAGTACATCATCTGTTGGCTTATCTGAAAAGATGAAGTATGGATCACTCATGGGATCAACACCTGTGAAGGGAGAAGGAGGCATGATTTGCCCAGATGGAGAAATTGAACAGCAGTGTAGGGTTCAATGCCAGCCTCTGCCGATGAGTAAGAAAACTGAGAAGGGAGAATTCCTCAAGAGTTGTCCTGAATAGGGACAAGAGGACCAGACTTTTATGTATTGATATATTAGTTATGGCCACCCCAGGAAGGCAATGCAGCATTGGCTAAGATTGTCTTCACTGTGGCATCTCTCGAAATAGCAACAGCTGAGGATTATCTGTTGAGTGCATACCCAATGGCTGGAGTGAAAGTGAAAGTGAAGTTGCTCAGTCGTGTCAGACTCTTTGTGACCCATGGACTGTAGCTCACCAAACTCCTACTGGAGTGGGTTGCCATTTCCTTCTCCAGGGGGTCTTCCCAACCCAGGGATTGAACCCAGGTCTCTCACATTGCAGGCAGATGCTTTAACCTCTGCACCACCAGGGAAGCCAGTAGGAGCTCTGAATAAGAATCTTGATATGCTTCACAATGTTCAGCACAGAGTGTATATAAGATGCCAACTCCTTATGAAAATCTTATAGTAGAATTTCCCTTAATACAAATTAACTGTAGATTCTTGGGAAATCATAAGAACACTATCCCTTTGTATATGACACCAATAACTTTTTGAGTGAAAGTCAACAGTAACTTAAAGTATCAAACATAAACAAGCAGTATTTATTATTTACAATTTAAAATATTTCAATATAAAGGATACTTAGATAGATAGAGGTTTAAATGATAATAAATGGTGTAGATTATCTCCTCACCAATGTTGTTTAGTATTTTAATATATAATTACAAACTCTACTCCAGTAATAATCACTAGGCTTATCTTTTTTATTTTTTTAGACTTATCTTTATACCCATTAAGTATTAAAAAACTTGTAAATGAGCACAGATGTGCTTTTTCATTGGTAAAATAAGTGGTAGCAAAAATATTCAGATAATAAAGAAATACTTGTGGGAACTTCTGACGAGGAGAGTAAAATAATTTAATGAACCACACAGTCCCTTTAAGAATGGAGTCCTAGGCTTACAACTCAGCTCCTTTTTATGAACCAATAACAGATGATTTTGTCATCTGATCCTCCCCAAAGTGTATCCTGAAGTTCTTCCTTCAAATAAGGAATTCACTGGATTGCCTAAAGGCAGAAAATAGAAGCTTCACCAGGTTTGCAGAAGAGGTTGTATGAATGAGTCTGTGTTCATGTGCACACACATGGTTGCTTGCCAATGAATGTGACAGAATTTGAGATGAGATATTTTTATTGTGACATCCCTTGCAGGAGTAAGTTTCCTGGAGAGAAAATTTTCAGCTTCAACTTATCTCTAGCTATTGGAAGCTACCAGTAGTTACTCAAAAATTCTCTGATCTGAAAAGCAAATTAGTTTAGGTCAGTTTGTAACGCAAACAAACTAAAAGCAACTCAGATTTTTAACACATTAGGTTAATATTGGAATAGTGAAGAGTTTTTTTAACATAAGAATTGATATCAGAATTTCCATTATACACACATGGGCAGAACACTGTCTTCCAATAAGTATTTTAAGAGATAGTTACAGCAAAATTAACCCTTTATTAACAAAAAGTGATTCATGAAAAATAAATGAAGCAATTTGAGTTTAAACTATAGTTAAAGATTGATGCCATTTGTTATAAAGCACAAGGAAAAAAGTGCTTTTGTCTTTCTACTGAATAGAAATACCTATGGAAGAGTTAGCAACAAATATTAACAGTGTTCATTTTTCAGAATGGGGTTACAGCTGTTTTTTTTATTATTGTTTTCATGCTTTTTACTTAAAACTTTTCTCAGGTGAGAGATATTATTTACATATATATATATAAAAGTTACTGAACATGAATGAAAATATTTGAATTGGTTTTATTAATGAAAAATATCCTCTCGCTTTCTGCCGCTGACTTCATTAACATCTTTATAGTTCATAAGGCGTCTTCTGAAGTTTTTCAATTGTTTTGTGAATCAGAATATGTCCATTTTCCAAGGAGAAGGCAATGGCGACCCACTCCAGTACTCTTGCCTGGAAAATCCCATGGGTGGAGGAGCCTGGTAGACTGCAGTCCATGGGGTCACGAAGAGTCGGACATGACTGAGTGACATCACTTTCACTTTTCACTTTCATGCATTGGAGAAGGAAATGGCAACCCACTCCAGTGTTCTTGCCTGGAGAATCCCAGGGACGGGGGAGCCTGGTGGGCTGCCATCTATGGGGTCGCACAGAGTTGGACACAACTGAAGTGACTTAGCAGGAGCAGCAGCATCTTCCAAACATCAGGTTCACTTTAATCATCTTCCATTCCTTCATATAAACTCCTATTATCAAAGCTGATTAATCCCCTCTTATTTCTTTATCTTATCTTACCTCCAATTTATATGAAACTGCAAAATCATTCAAAACATATCAGTCTTCTTTCATTGTTGAAAAAATTCCAGAAACTACACATCATTTATGTTGAATTTGAGGATATTTATTTCTGAAGCTCTATTATTATAGAACACATGAAGTTGCTACTTTTTCAGTATATCGTATAAATTTATATTCTAAACTCTATGTTTATTCCTTGAAACTTGTGGTTGTTGTTGTTAAGTCACCAAATCATGTCCTGAAGACATATTATTAAATACGTTACAGAGTTTATAACCCCTCCAACAAAATTGATGTATAAGATCCATGATCCATATAATCAAAAGGGAAGATCACATTGAAAAATTCTGAAGCTTCAAGCTGATAAGAAGTTCTACCAGAAACTTTTCCTTGTTCTATTTTTTGAATCTAGCCTCAGATATGGGGAATGGAAGAGTACAAGGGCAGGAACATTTAGAAAAAGGAGTAGTGCTCAGTCTACTAAGAAGGCAATATTTACAGTAACGTGGAACTGGATTGTGTGCGGAAATGTAGACTAGGCAGAAACTGAGTACAAACTGAGGGTTTTTTCTACAAGATTCAAACAGATATATATGCTTTAACGTTTCCATCTTCTTAAACCGTGTTACTTAGGGTATTTTATTTAAACTCCTTGAAACTCAGTTTACTATGAAGCAGGAAGTCTCTGTAGATTTTAAATCAAGTACAAACTGAAACTTTGTGAACATCATTTGAAGATTTGTAGCTTCAGGCAAAAATGATTGAATCCACAGAAAAGTGAAAAAATACCATAGGAAGTAGAATAAAAATTGAAATAGAAAAAACAAACCCTGTTGCTGACTTGGATTTGATTATAGCTTCATTTGTGACCTTAAACTAGTTACTTAATGTTTTGAGGCCTCATTTTCCTTAACCCCAAAACTTAGATTTGGCCTAGATGGTTTCTGAAGACATAAACAGTTTCCAAATGCTAAGATTTATACACTGTTCTTGGAGTACTTTCCCTTGATGGCATTTGATATAATAGCAGGTTGCACTACTTGCATGCATCTAGACGGAGTGTATCTAAACCTTAGCCTTGTGGGTAGGTGAGAATACAAAAGGAATGCTACATTTCCTGCAAACTCATTAGGGTATTAATAAGTCTCTGAATTCTCTGGGCTAGTTCATGTTCATACTGTTCATTCTGCTCCTTGCTTCACATTGCTTTTTGATTTACTATAAAGAGAGCTATTCTTCCTTGTCATGAAGAAGAGATGCAGTTCAATAATATTCCCTTATAATGAATCTCCATGTTGTTCCTTGCTCCAAAAAAAGCAAACCTGAAATTTTGGCCAGAATATCAAGTTCTAAGAAGTGTATGGAATAGATGATGGATGGAAGTTCTATATTAGTTTTCCTGCAAACATAAGTATATGATGATAAGAAACTTAGAATTGTCAGCAACTTCCTCTGTGCACATCTTAAAAACTGGGGTCTCTGTAACGTCTCAAAAGAGCCTTTGTAGTTCTTTCCAGAAACAGAAAGAAACAAGGAACAAAGAACTATTTTAAGATGAAAGAAAAAGAAATATGAAAATTGCTTAATACATTTTTACATACATATATACATACATTTGACGTACAGACATATTATACTAGCTTGTTTCAGATATGAAGTAACAATTATATGTTTAGCTTATCTCTCCTGGTGTGAAATTTTTAGTATAAAACTGTGCTTAAAACAAAGAAAAGGTTACAACAAGTAAATGAAAGTTCCAAGGTCAAGAGAAATGCCATGCATGATACTATATCAGGTCTAATAGCACCAGAGTAATGTGGTCCACTGGAGAAGGGAACGGCAAACCACTTCAGTATTCTTGCCTTGAGAACCCCATGAACAGTATGAAAAGGCAAAATGATAGGATACTGAGAGAGGAGCTCCCCAGGTCAGTAGGTACCCATTATGCTACTGAAGATCAGTGGAGAAATAACTCCAGAAAGAATGAAGGGATGGAGCCAAAGCAAAAGCAATACCCAATTGTGGATGTGACTGGTGATAAGAGCAAGGTGTGATGCTGTAAAGAGCAGTATTGCATAGGAACCTGAAATGTCAGGTCCATGAATCAAGGCAAATTGGAAGTGGTCAAACAAGAGATGGCAAGAGTGAACGCTGACATTCTAGGAATCAGTGAACTAAAATGGACTGGAATGGGTGAATTTAACTCAGATGACCATTATATCTACTACTGCGGACAGGAATCCCTCAGAAGAAATGGAGTAGCCATCATGGTCAACAAGAGAGTCTGAAATGCAGTACTTGGATGCAATCTCAAAAACGACAGAATGATCTCTGTTTGTCTCCAAGGCAAACCATTCAATATCACAGTAATCCAAGTCTATGCCCCAACTAGTAATGCTGAAGAAGCTGAAGATGAATGGTTCTATGAAGACCTACAAGACCTTTTAGAACTAACACCCAAAAAAGATGTCCTTTTCATTATAGGGGACTGGAATGCAAAAGTAGGAAGTCAAGAAACACCTGGAGTAACAGGAAAATTTGGCTTTGGAATATGGAATGAAGCAGGGCAAAGACTAATAGAGTTTTGCAAAGAAAATGCACTGGTCATAGCAAACACCCTCTTCCAACAACACAAGAGAGGACTCTACACATGGACATCACCAGATGGTCAACACCAAAATCTGATTATATTCTTTGCAGCCAAAGATGGAGAAGCTCTATAGAGTCAACAAAAACAAGACCAGGAGCTGACTGAGGCTCAGATCATGAACTCCTTATTGCCAAATTCAGACTGAAATTGAAGGAAGTAGGGAAAATCACTAGACCATTTAGATATGACCTAAATCAAATCTCTTATGATTATACAGTGGAAGTGAGAAATAGATTTAAGGGACTCAATCTGATAGAGTGCCTGATGAACTATGGAATGAGGTTTGTGACATTCTACAGGAGACAGGGATCAAGACCATCCCCATGGAAAAGAAATGCAAACAAGCAAAATGGCTGTGTGGAGTGGCCTTACAAATAGCTGTGAAAAGAAGAGAAGCAAAAAGCACAGGAGAAAAGGAAAGATATAAACATCTGAATATAGAGTTCCAAAGACTAACAAGAAGAAATAAGAAAGCCTTCCAGAGATCAATGCAAAGAAATAGAGGAAAAGAACAGAATGGGAAAGACTAGAGATCTCTTCAAGAAAATTAGAGACACCAAGGGAACATTTCATGCAAAGATGGGCTTGATAAAGGACAGAAATGGTATAGACCTAACAGAAGCAGAAGATATTAAGAAGAGGTGTCAAGAATACACAGAAGTACTGTACAAAAAAGATCTTCAAGACCTTGATAATCACAATGGTGTGATCATGCACTTAGAGCCAGACATCCTGGAATGTGAAGGCAAGAGGGCCTTAGAAAGCATCACTATGAACAAAGCTAGCAGAGGTGATGGCATTCTAGTTGAGCTATTTCAAATCCTGAAAGGTGATGCTGTGAAAGTGCTGCACTCAATATGCCAGCAAATTTGGAAAACTCAGCAGTGGCCACAGAACTAGAAAAGATCAGTTTTCATTCCAATCCCAAAGAAAGATAATGCCAAAGAATGTGCAAATTGTACTCATCTCACACGTTAGTAAAGTAATGCACAAAATTCTCCAAGCCAGGCTTCAGAATACATTAACCATGAACTTCCAGATGTTTAAGCTTGTTTTATAAAAAGCAGAGGAACCAGAGATCAAATTGCCAACATCTGCTGGATCATGGATCAAGCAAGAGAGTTTCAGAAAAACATCTATTTCTGCTTTATTGACTATGCCAAAGCCTTTGACTGTGTGGATCACAATAAACTGTGGAAAATTCTGAGAGAGATGGGAATACCAGACCACCGGACCTGTCTCTTGAGAAACCTATATGAAGGTCAGGAAGCAACAGTTAGAACTGGACATGGAACAACAGACTGATTCCAGATAGGAAAGACATTACGTCAAGACTGTATATTGTCACCCTGCTTATTTAACTTCTATGCAGAGTACATCATGAGAAATGCTGGACTGGAAAAAACACAAGCTGGAATCAAGATTGCCAGGAAAAATATCAATCACCTCAGATATGCAGATGACACCACCCTTATGGCAGAAAGTGAAAAGGAACTAAAAAGCTTCTTGATGAAAATGAAAGAGGAGAGTGAAAAAAGTTGGCTTAAAGCTCAACATTCAGAAAATGAAGATCATGGGATCCGTTCCCATCACTTCATGGGAAATAGATGGGGAAACAGTGGATATAGTGTCAGACTTTATTTTTGGGGGCTCCAAAATCACTGCAGATAGTGATTGCAGCCATGAAATTAAAAGACGCTTACTCCTTGGAAGAACCTAGACAGCATATTCAAAAGCAGAGACATCACTTTGCCAACAGAAGTCCGTCTAGTCAAGGCTATGGTTTTTCCAGTGGTCATGTATGGATGTGAGAGTTGGACTGTGAAGAAAGCTGAGTGCTGAAGGACTGATGCTTTTGAACTGTGGTGTTGGAGAAGACTCATGAGAGTCCCTTGGACTGCAAACAGATCCAACCAGTCCATTCTGAAGGAGATCAGCCCTGGGATTTCTTTGGAAGGAATGATGCTAAAGCTGAAACTCTAGTACTTTGGCCACCTCATGCAAAGAGTTGACTCATTGGAAAAGACTCTGATGCTGGGAGGGATTGGGGGCAGGAGGAGAAGGGGATGACAGAGGATGAGATAGATGGATGGCATCACTGACTCAATGGATACGAGTCTGAGTGAACTCCGGGAGATGGTGATGGACAGGGAGGCCTGGTGTGCTGCGATTCATGGGGTCACCAAGAATCAGACACAACTGAGTGACTGTACTGAACTAAAATGAATTAATGACTTGTCATGCAAATTAGTTGCTGTCATGTCTACTGAATCTATTTCTCATATTCCTATTTTTTTTTTCTTTTTCTGTCTTATATTTCCCTTATACCTCTCTTTATTTTTGGTCTTTACTGTGAAATAGATTATTCTGAATAATTTCTCTATGACTTGGATTTTGCTCCATTCAACTACCTTGTATAGCTCATGTTAACTAACTCTGCCAAAGAAATTTGATTGCATAGATTAACAGAGTTTGTAAATCCATCTTCTTCATAAAGTCTTTGGCTTTCCTTATATTTAATGTAACTTTTGGACAAACAGCAATCTGCATCACAGTCAGGTCTGAGAAAATCCTTTTGGCCATTAGACTCAAGGCAAGGCAATTCACACCCATGGAACTATGTCTGGGTGCTTGACTCCAACGGGCACCATGTGTGGAACAAGTACTCAGAGGGCCGTTCCCCTTTTAGTAGTGACACAAAATCTATTTTTAATAAGAAAATTATGAATAATTTTAAAATGAATGTATGAACAGGTACATGAACATATTAAAAGATGTGTATAATACAGATATTTATGTATTGGATATAATGGTGATTGTTGATGACATGTATTTGGATTTGATAAATTGATAGCAGTATGTATTTGATAAATACATGATACACAATAAAGGATAAAAAAATCAGTGTTCTTTTAAAAAATCTTTAGTGCTATTTAATTTTCTATGCTCACCTATATCTAATTATCTTTAGCAGCATTCTTGGAAAGTTGAACTTAAGATAATATTTTTTCCCTGAGGGTATGATTTTAATTTCATCTATTTATTAACTTATTTCAAAATTCATCACCACATTGATTAGTCACAATTGTGAAACCTATGGTGCTTTATGTGCTAAAGGATAATATATTGGTTTTTAAATTAAAGTTTACATTTCTATGAGTAACAGAGAATATGTCCACAAATAAACTATCAAGGGCAAAATAAATTCTTAGCAATTTCTTATTAGAGAAATGCTGTCTGTATTATTCATCTTCATAAGCTGTATACCCTTCTTTTCTATCTTCCCCAAAACATATTTTAAAACAAGATTAATCACTACAAGTTACTCAATGGAGAAAATCAGCAATAATATTGATCCAACTTTTCAAGAACATTGTCTAAAACTACTGAATCAACTAGAATTTGTTTAAGCTTCCTGTTTAAAATGTCCTAGAATTTGGTTAGTAAATAGCTTTCTAGTCCTGACTTTGATGTTTTCTCTGGTTTCCATGATAGCAAATGTAGAAATGTTACTTACTGTGTTTGCCTTATTTGTAAATACTTAGAAGCCCAAATGATCACTATATTTGTGGTTATTTTTATAAACCATATGTTAAAGCAGCTGTAATACACTAATAATAATAATACACTAATAATATGTTAAAGCAGCTGTTAATACACTCATTATTAGTGTATTAACAAATAACAATTAACAACTCGATGCTGTTGTTAATTATACCACAATAATTTTTTTCACATACACTTATTTTCATAATTAAGACCTACACAGATGACAGATTTAGTTAAAATATATAGTTAATACCAAAACTGGTAAGCTTCTCAATTTATAGAACTTGAGCTTAATCTTGGTTCTACTGCTTAATAAGAACTCTGTGTCTTTGGACAATTTGCTTATGATTTTGGTGTCTTTTATTGTTTAGTTGCGAGCCATGTTCAACTCGTTCACGACACCATGGACTGTAGCCCACCTTGTCCCTGGAATTTCCCAGACAAGAATACTGGAGTGGGTTGTCATTTCCTTCTCCAGGGTATCTTCCTGACCCAGTGATAGAACCTGCATCTCCAGCACTGAGCCACCAGGGAAGCCGCTTTGGTGCTTCTATTTCCTCATAAATAAATGTGTGTAGATGGCTCGGTTGGTAAAGAATCTGCCTGAAATACAGATGACCCAGGTTTAATCCCTGGGTTGGGAAGAGCTCCTAGAGAAGGAATGGCAACCCACTTCAGTGTTCTTGCCTGGAGAATTCCATGAACAGAGAAGCCTGGCTACAGTCCATGGGGTCACGAAGAGTTGGACATGATTGAGCAATTAACACATAATACATACAATAATAATATTCTTTATGATAATATGTGTAACATGTTTTGTATAATACTTGATAGTTGCTTAATTAATGTTAGCTTTTATAGTGTCAGACAAGAGGACTGACACTTGTTCACTCCCAGTACCCAGGCCTCATCCTTGGCTACCTTTTTCTCTGACCCACAGACTGAAAGTGTCCTCTACTGCTAAGATATCAACAGAGAGAGTATAAAGCTAAAATGTTGGAATAATCATGAATGTCCATTTGAAGTAGGAAGAAAAGGCAAAAAAAAAAAAAATGTAATACGTTTTAACAAAGTTTTAGTGTTCACATCAGACTGACTTCCAGACATCTCTCCCTATTTGAGAGGAAAACCCTTAGGGACTCAGTTACATAGAAAAATCTGTAAGATGCCTTTAGCATGGCTTTATAGTTTGTTAGTTTTCCAAAACAAGTGGCCAACTGAGAAAAGTACAAATTAATATGTTATAGTTAAGTATAATATGTATCATATGTTCATTGAATCTAATGTGGGGAGGTAGTAGTTAGCTCAAGCCAGCTTGTGGTAGCTTGTAAGGGATAATTCATAAATACTCAGAAAATCTGTGACCCAGGTTTTGACACAGTTACGTTTAAAATTAAATTATGTAGTTATAGCTAAATAAATTATATTCTAAAAGTATTTTAAATTCTTAAAAGTCATGATGTCCCAATTATTTTACTACATTTCATTTTCCACTTATTTGTGCTATTGTATTTCATATTCTTGCATTTCTGTAACTGTGTGTTATTATATATCTCTTCCCAACTCTGTGGTAGGCCACATAACATCAAAGTTTAAAATTAGCTGTGGTAGCAATATATATACCATGGAAGTCTGTGATACTACTAATCAGGACTTGACTTTCTTTCTTTCTTTTTTTTTTTTTAATTGTCTAAACTTAATAAAGATGGAGATTGTTAATAATTGAGAATAAAGTTAACAGTGCTATATCTTTGGACATTAACATTATGAATACTTCCTCGCACAGTAACTGATCAAAAGGGTTTATCACAAGACCTGGCTTCTTGCTTTTATTAACATCTAATTCTGAAAGGACACCCCTATACCACAGCTACCTGTAGGGTTGGCTAAAATCTCTGTAGCAAAAGCATCACAGTTCAGCTTATCCTACCAACATCTGCTTCTTTCACTCTTGGAGATTTTGTTCAATAGAGTATCTCCAAATAAACTTACTGTATGCAGATTTCTAAGTCTGTTTCCTGAGAAATTCAATCTAAGAAAGTTGGTGTCCTCACTGATTTGATAAAGCAAATTATAAAATAGGATTTTGTAGCAGACTGGCAAGGGGACCTTAGCATGGATAATAAGTGGAATATGGATTGTTCCAGGTATTTTGTCTTGGTACAATGTTAAAGCTGTGACTGGAGATGAACTGGGCTGAAATGACAATGTGAAGTGTATGAACTGTTGGGTGTAGCATCTCAGGACATGGAGAGGTATAAGAGAATTAGTGATTATAAGGATCATATAAAAATATGGCCAATATCAAAAGATTCTTTAAAGACAGTAAAAGACTGAAGGTAAATAGTCACCAGTTTATGGCAAAGTTCTGTCTAGTCAAGGCTATGGTTTTTCCGGTAGTAATGTATGGATACAAGAGTTGAACTATAAAGAAAGCTGAGCCCTGAAGAATTGATGCTTTTGAACTGTGGTGTTGGAAAAGACTCTTGAGAGTCCCTTGGACTGCAAAGAGATCCAACCAGTCCATCCTAAAAGAAATCAGTCTTGAATATTCATTGGAAGGACTGATGTTGAAGCTGAAACTCCAATATTTTGGCCACCTGATGCCAAGAACTGACTCATTTGAAAAGACCCCGATTCTGGAAAAGATTGAAGGTGGGAGGAGAAGGGGACAGCAGAGGATGAGATGGTTGGATGTCATTACTCAATTTGAGTAAACTCCGGGCTTGGTGACGAACAGGGAGGCCTGGTGTGCTGCAGTGCATGGGGTCACAAAGAGTCAGATACAACTGAGTGACTGAACTGAACTGAACTATGGCAAATTGTGAAAACCAGAGGGACTAACTAACTGGTAGCATATTAATACATAATCATCTCTTTTAACAACAAGGCACAAGGGAAATAATAAGTGGTCTCGACTTCACTTTCACTTTCACTTTTCACTTTCACTTTTCACTTTCATGCATTGGAGAAAGAAATGGCAACCCACTCCAGTGTTCTTGCCTGGAGAATCCCCAGGACGGGGGAGCCTGTTAGGCTGCCGTCTATGGGGTCGCACAGAGTCGGACATGACTGAAGTGACTTAGCAGCAGCAGCAGCAGCAGGATTTATTAAGAAGAGCAGCTTGTCAAAGTTTAAATTCTCAAATCAGTAAATTTCTAATGCCAAGATTAGGTGTTTTACAGAGGAAATGAGAACTGTACAAGTTGTATTGGGTTTCCAGGTGGCTCCATGGTAAAGAATCTGCCTGCCAATGCAGTAGATGCAGGAGAGAAGGGTTTGACCCTTGGGTCCAGAAGATCCCCTGGAGGAGGGCATGGGAACCCACTCCAGGATTCTTGCCTGGAGAATCCCATAGACAGAGGAGCTTTTCAGGCTACAGTCCATAGCGTCACACAGGCAGACATAACTGAGCAACTGAGCATGAACATGCAGAAATGATTTGTATTAGGGGCCTGAAGATTGATTCAATTAAAAATCATGAATCCTTAGACTTCCTGGAATGTTTTGGTTTTACCGACCTGGCTAACACGTCCATGTTAGTTCCTTCTTATGTAAAAACAATATAGAGTCTCTATTATAAAATAAACCATGCCCTGCCCTATTCCCACCTGCCCTCCTGACTACCAAAGGAGGAACTGGGACTAAAATACAGCAAAATCTGGATAAATAAGTGCTCAGTCTGATGAAAGAAGGAGAGACTCTGTGCTGAAGAAGCTGCAAGAGTTAGCCAAAATGTTCTGGATAGAGCTATGAAACCACATATGAGATTGGCTCCTGAGGGTGCTGGGAAATAATATAAAATTAGATAAATTCTTTGATATGGAAGCACTTTCTTAGAACATAGGATTTAATAAACTGACAAGGATTCTGGGAGATGTTCTAACGTGCTGCTAGGATGACTTTGGGAAGCTTGGAGAAGCAATATTCCATAGTAAAATTGATAATCCACAAATGCATGGCAGATGGTAGAAAAATGATGATAAGATTCAGAAAAGTGAGAATATTAGAATAAATATACTAATAGAGTTCATCTGCCTATCCCTTTTGGTGGGAGGGCCCAGAGAATATTCTGTTCAGGAAAGTAATAAGGAATGAAGCATCAAGAAGAGTAGAAATCTTAAATTTTTGTTATACCTTTTGAAATTGTTCAGTGGTTCCTGGATGTCTTTTTTGTTGTTGTTAATTTTCATTTTTCTCTCTTTGCATTTCAGTTTGGGGAGTTTCTACAGACCATTTTTATGCTCATTGATTCTTATCCTGGTTATCCAGTCTGCTAATATGCACATCAAAGGTATTCTTCATTTCTCTTATGGTATGTTTTATTTCTATCATTTCATTTTTAATTCCTTACTTAGAATCTCCATCTCGTTGCTTACATTACTAGCTTGTTCTTATATATTGTCTACTATTTCCATTATAGCCTTAACATCAATCACATTTATTTTAATATTCCTGTCTGATGATTCCAAAATCTGTCATACATGAGTTCAATTCTGACACTTACTTTGGTTCTTCAGACTATGTTTTTTCCTTGTTTAGTATTACTTGCATTTTTTTGTTGTTGTTGTTATTGAAAACCAGTCATGATGTATTGGGTAATCATAATGGAGGTATAAAAAATATATATATAGTCTTGTGTGTCTCCACTGTCAATCTTATTCACTGTAACACTACTTCACTTCTAACACCAGATGTGTAGGTTTTTCACACATCAAACTAATCTGTGACACTGGATCGATGCCATACAGTTTAACTCAAATTGATACTATCTACTTGGAAGTTAAGACTCAACACAGTCTTAAAAAATTTTCCCTGATGAAATGAAATTTTTATATCATGGCTAAATTTAAACATAAAATGTTTCTTTGTGTATTTGGGCCTGTTCCCTCTTCTTTAGAGTATATTGTGCATCTGCATTAATTTGACTTCCTTAGGAGATAACATGGGCTTCCTTGTGGCTCAGTTGGTAACGAATCTTCCTGCAATGCAGGACACGTGGGTTTGATCCCTGGATTGGGAAGATCCCCTGGCATAGGAAATGGCAACACACCCAGTATTCTTGCCTGGAAAATTCCCTGGATGGAGGAGCCTGGTGGCTACAATCCATGGGTCACAAGAGTCAGACATGACTTAGAGACTAAACCACCAACTAGGAGGTTATATTCCATCTAAATCTTGTAAGGGGTATGAGACACTGCTCACTTTGTATTAATATGTTTAGATCTGGATTTTGTAAACTATCAATAATACATCATTTGATGTATAACCTGTTTCAAAAAGATGTAATTGCTTTGACCTCTACTGGTAGTACAGTCCTCAAGAGTTTTCTGAAATATTGTCTCCAAGTAATAATGCCCAGGTCAGCTCACAACCTGGGGATGGGGGGAGAAGACCACCTTCTTCTTCTTCATTTGTAAAGGTGTTTCAGGAGGGGATGGTAATGTCCCAGGTCTTGGGTGAGTTCCTGGGATGGGGCTGCTGAGTAAGAGTTCTTGGCTTCACACAGGAAAGAATTAAAGAGTGAGCCATAGTAAAGTGGAAGCAGTTTTACTGAGAGAGACACACATTGCATAGGCAAAATGCAGTCTGTCTCAGGAGGAGAGAGTGGCCCTCATATATGGGGTGGTTAATTTTTATTGGCTGGGTGATTTTATAAGCTACTGAGTTGGAGGATTAATTCAACTATTTCAGGAGAGGGGTAGGGGTTTCCAGAAATTGGGCCATCAACTGCTTTTTGTCCTTTTATGGTCAGCCTCAGAACTGTCACGGTGCCTGACATTTAGCACGCAAATTAATGTATTACAATAAGTGTATGAGACTCAAGGTCTAATGGAAGTCAAATCTTGCCACCATCTTGGGAGTAAGTGAGTCCAACCAGTTTATGTCCTCAACAGATATGTCATACTTTTAAAGGTTGTACCCTGTTGCCTTCTCTCTTTTCTCAGCTCAAATACCCAGGAACAATATAAAAACTGCATGGCTATTGTAGAAAGATCTCTTTTGGAATGAAATGGAGAATAATTAGTGGTACCTGTGCTATATTCAGAAGATTTACTCTAACTTGACCTCCTCTTTGTTTTAGTGCAGCCAGCTGTCCCTTAGTCCTTACTTTTCAAGCCTATGAATTTTCAAACCAGCCTTTATCTTTCCAATAAACCTTTTCTCTTCTTAAGCTAACCAGGCTTGGTTTTCTTGCATATAATCATGAAAACTGACTGATATAGGAGACCTGTATTCAAAACACTAAAATTATTTATATGCCTTAGTTTATTGAAAATATAAATATATTATAATAATATCTTCATTAAGAAATCATAGGCTATTTTTAAAAAATTTTCATTTCTGATAGTGACACTGAGAAGGACACTTTGGGGCTTGGGGCATGGAAGCCTTCCTTGTCCCACCTTTCTTGTTTTTAGGAAATAGACTCCAGCCTCCATGGCCTTTCTTAAAGGTAGTAAGTATTAGTTGATCAGTAGCGTCCAACCTTTTGAATGCTATGGACCTTTTGAGACCCCATGGACTGTAGCCTGCCAGGCTCCTCTGTCCACGGGATTCTGTCCACAGCCAAAAATACTGGAGTGGATTGCCAGTTCCTCCTCCAGGGCCCTTAGGGTAAATCAAATTTCCAAAGGGTAAATCTGAACAATTGCTAATAGGGGAATGGGAAGGATGGAGAGACAAGGGAGGATCAGCCAAGAAACAATAGTGTAGTCTTGGGGCAGTGTCCTGGTTCTGCCTCAAAGGATACACATAACAATCTTTGAGCTTTTTACAGAACTAAAACCACCAACAAACTGAAGATGTTAGCATTCTTCATTCTGGATTTAAGGAACCAGAGAAGCTCTTCAAGAGATCACCACATGAGGCCAGATTAAAGGAGTAAAGGCCCTGCACACACTCTAATCTTATTAGCAAATCCTCCCAGATTGGGACACATATTTTTGAGAGTCACAAGCCTGCTGTGTCCCCCTTTGCCTGGCAAAGCAATGAAGGTATTCTTTTTTTACTTCATCCAAAACTCTGTCTCTGAGATTCTATTCAGCATCAGTGCACAGAGCCCAAATTTTTGGCATCAATAGGAATAATACAAGTTAAGTACCAAAAATCTAATATTTATTGAATATATCACAAAGCACTGTGACCTAATAGAAGTTAATTTACAATTTAGACTTTTCATTATTCACCCTTTCTCCAATAAGAAAAATATCAATGCCAAAAAATTACTATACTGAAAATTATAGCTAGAATTACTTATTAAATTGCATTATTAAAATATTAGCTAACAGAATAAATATGTTAGTGAAATATGAACTTCTAAAATATAGTAAATTGATATTCATTTCAAGATAAAGTTATTTCTTATGAGATTTATTTCACACATATACCATAGATACACAAAGATTGACTTTTCAATGTATGTATAATACAAATATAAAATACCTAATTGATAGGTTCATAAAAAGTAGAAATTAATGAGCAAGGGAAACATTTTGAATAAAAATTTCTGCATATTAGTTAAAATACATTTATTCTGCTAAACTGTTCAGTTACTTTGTTGGTTTTTCTGTCTGAGGTATTAAAAATGAAATAAGCAGCCCAAAATGAAGCCACTTGTACAAAATATCACCAAGACTTAATACCTAACTTAACTGCAGTTTCTTCCATTCCCAGGAGTGGAATTGTAAGTCAATCAGTGGAATATGCCAGTCATCCCTGGTGAGGTAATCTGCATGATAAGACCTCAGGCCCTGTCTCCTAAGGAAAAGTGACCAGCTTCAACAATCTTCCCTTTTCTTTCTCTAATAACTTCCTTGCTCAGCCCCCTTTCTATAATAACCTTCAATTTTGTGTAGTTCCTGCCAGAGTCTTCTCTTTACTTGTTGGGATCCAGTCTGATTCATGGATTGTTGAACAAAATCAATTAGATCTTCAAATTTACTCAGTTGAATTTTTTTTTTTAAACAGGAGAAACACAGATATGTAAATATATATTAACTATTTAGCTATAAAAGAAAGAAATGAGAGTTATGTAATGTCTTTGGGCAATGTTTTTAAAATGAAATATCCATGAGCACTCAGTTTATATTGTTATAAAGTACTATCAATTATAAATTAAAATAATTATTAAAATTATTTATACTAAGGTTTAGGTTTTACATTCAGTTTAAATTTGCCTGTAAACTGAATTAATTCACTATAACTGAGATTACTTGAAAATATCTAGGGAGACACTAAGGAACTAATTAGATCTGTCAGGAAAAAAGTTATTTAAATAGATATTCTGCTAAAAGGAAACATTCAACTATGTAGCAAGTGATCAGTGATTTCTTCTGTTTCTTTATGCACTCTTTCCTGCAGCGTCCCACTTGAGTTTTACGTGCATGCATACCCACATCTACATGTGATACAATGTATGCCTAAATCCAAACGATTATCAAATGAAATTAAATGAAATAAAATCAAATGAAATGGCTATTAAGAAATAGACATTCAATAGATAATGAGATATATAGTTATATGTCACAAGTTCATGATTAAAAAAGAATAGGATTCAGAGTTACATAGAAATTAGAATAAAGTTACACAACACAGCAGTTGTGTAATAGGATTGGTGGTCATTTTGAAGATCAAAAATTTTGCTATAAATTAAAATTTGCAGGCATAATGAGCCTTTCTACAGTTAGTTGAGCTAATCTCTGTGTTAAGAAATCATCTTTAGAAAAGGTGTAAATCTTCACACAGTCTTCCTATTGGTGTTCTTATAGGTAGCTCTTAAATTATTATTGTTGTTGGTGATGATGGTGTGTTAATGGGTAGAGAAACTTGACAGAGGAAGTTATGGAAAAAATAATCATTGGTTTTTGTATCTCCAAACTTATAATTTGTGAAAGATCATATATGTTAATAAATATATGTTTTTTAAGCCCTATATCATAATGTTCAGTCAAAACAGTTTACTACAAAAAAAATAAGACTTTTGAATTTTTAAATTCAAGCCAATTTTAAAATTTAATTTCATTTAATTTGCATTGTTTTCCAATCCATCAACATATCTTTCCAGCTCATTATTTTTTCTTTACAAATTTTCCAATTTTCAATGTTCATCTTCAAGTCTCACAGCACTAACAATAGCCAGTAAGTCTAAGAGTCTATGCCCACCTCAGCTCTAATTTTAGGAAAATTTCCCTCAAGTGATTTTTCTTGACCCTATTTTCTCACTCCTATAAACATATACAAATATTGCATATCATTAATTGTCTAATTATTTTTTTAACTTTTTAATACAGTGCTCTTGTTATGCTTTTCCAGTGGCTTTCATTGTCAAGAGAACAGTCTTTCACAATTTTATATTAACCTATCATTACCAGTATAAAATGGATCCAAAAGTTATTACTTATAATCTTGAAATCCAATTGCTGATTTTTTTTTTTTTTCCTTTTGTGCCTTTATACTATTCTCTTGTTTTGGGATAAGCTAACCCTCATATCTGTTAATGAAAGTGAAAGGGAAAGTCACCCAATCGTGCGCTACTCTTTGTGATCCCATGGATTCTACAGTCCATGGAATTCTCCAAGCCAGAATACTGGAGTAGGTAACTTTTCTCTTTGCCGGGGGATCTTCCCAACCCGGGGATTGAGCCCAGGTCTACCCGCATTGCAGGTGAATTCTTTACCAGCTGAGCCAAAAGGAAAGCCCAAGAGTACTGGAGTGGGTAGCCTATCCCTTCTCCAGGGAATCTTCCTGACCCAGGAATGGAACCAGGGTCTCTTGCATTTGCAGGCAGGTTCTTTACCAACTTAGCTATTGGGGAAGCACATAAAATATCTGTAATTGAAATTATACACATTTGACTTGGAGTGATTTAATATAATTTTTCCCTTCTACTTGAAATTTCTCGTGTCTTGTCTTGTCTTGTCTGGGCGTCCTAGGTGGTGCTAGTTTGTCTTGTCTGATATTCTTGATCTTCTTGCCTTTTATTGTGATACCCCTATGTCTTTGTAAATATCTGTGTATAAATCAGTACTTTTTAAAAGCAGTAAAATTTTTCATATCATAGCTGTCAGTTACATATTTGGTGCATGATTATTGAATAAATAAAGAGTCAAGAAGCAACAGAAAAACATAGCAAAATTAGTAATAGTAATGGTAATTATGTTAGTATGAAAAATAAATCAATCCTCCCAATTGAAATAAAACATTTTTTTTTTCTTTTCTGTGTTCCATTAGCATAGTTCTCTAGTATCTTTAAATGATGCTATCCTTGATTTCTCATAAAAGCCATACTTTTTTTCTGACCCTCCAAAATTAAGGATTTCTGTTTCAACTCCTGCCCCCACCTTCACCTTCATTCAGGCTTTGCAGTAAAACACAATAATAATTGATAAACTCTGGGTCTCATATGGCAAACTTCTCTAAAAGTTGGAACTTTGAACTTTGAAAATACAATGCATTATTGACCTGATTGTCTAATACCCAACAGATTATTTTTTTCTAGGGCTTAGTTCCCACATTATCTTTTGATGTTCCTGAAGAAGAGGTGAGTACTTGCAACACCAGCAGCCTAATTAGGAACACTCTTGTCACTAGGGGATAGGGCAGACCTTCTTCATGCTCAATCATCATGTCCTGAAATATACAGGGTGGAGTAATGCATCTTATAAATGCCAATTTATTTAGGTTCTAATCACAGATACTTCATCAACTGACAAAAGAAAAACCTCAGTAGGTACACCACTTTAAAATCTGGGACAACTTACATGTAATTTCAGGAATCAGCAGGGACACACAGCTGGAGAAAAATAAAAAGCTTGCTGTAATTGAAAATTGCCTTGCAGCTTGTTTGTGATTAAAATGAAGTTCAGTTTCTGGAAATCTTGTTTAGCAATTAAATCTAGTTTACTTAGGCACTGAAATATTATCTATTGTCCTGGAATGATCAGACTGGTACAGACATGTCTTAGTATCAGATGTGACATGAAAATGTGTATTTAGGAAAATGTAGCCAAATTGATCACCACAAGCAGAAGGCTGTCTTTTAAAGCTGCCAGAGAAATAACCAGTTCAGTTAAATTATCTATCTCAGTTGAAAATTCAGAATTAAATTGGATCATTATATTCACAAGAAAGTTAATAATGACAAAGTTGAGCATCATACCTGGAAATGAACCATCTCAAGGTCATGTGGTCTATACACACACTTCTTTTGTTCAAGCTTTTGTAGTTCACTAATTTCCCTTGTGGGTCTGTTATGCTGGTATATGCAAATAAATTTGTGGTTAATAAAACCATTATTTTCAACCAGGCTCCAAATTTCATTGTTTCCCAACAGCTGCTTCAAATAAATAAAACAAAGATAACATTTACAGAGGGAAGGAAATATTTCCTGCCCTTCTAGAAAGGCTTCATTCTCAGCAACTAAATAAAAAAATGAAATTTATTTGATTCACTTTGCAGCTCTAGGAACCTGCAATCTTCCTCCAACTTCTTGGGAATATGGTTTTTGACAGCTTTGTCTTTTAATTCATATTTTTTACTGTTGAAAGGCTTACATACATTTTCCTCCACTTTAATCTGTTTTCCCATAGAGAATGTAATAAATTTCCCTGCAAATATTTGCATGTCTGTGTATCTCTCTTGGTAGGCTGTTTACACTAAGGCTCTTGTATAAGTTAGATGAGTTCACCTTAGTAGCTACAGCTTCATTATTAACATAGCCTGCAAGGAATAGTTCTAAGTTATTCAAAGAGAAATCCTATATAACCACCATTACCAAACCTATATGCAGGTCAGGAAACAACAGTTAGAACTGGACATGGAACAACAGACTGGTTCCAAATAGGAAAAGGAGTATGTCAAGGCTGTATATTGTCACCCTGCTTATTTAACTTATATGCAGAGTACATCATGAGAAATGCTGGGCTGGAAGAAGCACAAGCTGGACTCAAGACTGCTGGGAGAAATATCAATAGCCTCAGATATGCAGATGACACCACCCTTATGGCAGAAAGTAAAGAGGAACTAAAGAGCCTCTTGATGAAAGTGAAAGTGGAGAGTGAAAAAGTTGGCTTAAAGCTCAACATTCAGAAAATGAAGATCATGGCATCTGGTCCCATCACTTCATGGGAAATAGATGGGGAAACAGTGGAAACAGTGTCAGACTTTATTTTTTGGGCTCCAAAATCAATGCAGATGGTGATTGCAGCCATGAAATTAAAAGACACTTACTCCTTGGAAGAAAAGTTATGACCAATCTAGATAGCATATTGAAAAGCAGAGACATTACTTTGCCAACAAAGATCTGTCTAGTCAAGGCTATGGTTTTTCCTGTGGTCATGTATGGATGTGAGAGTTGGACTGTGAGGAAAACTGAGCACTGAAGAATTGATGCTTTTGAACTGTGGTGTTGGAAAAGACTCTTGAGAGTCCCTTGGACTGCAGGGAGATCCAACCAGCCCATTCTGAAGGAGATCACCCCTGGGATTTCTTTGTGGGGAATGATGCTGAAGCTGAAACTCCAGTAGTTTGGCGAAGAGTTGACTCATTGGAAAAGACTCTGATGCCGGGAGGGATTGGGGGCAGGAGCAGAAGGGGACAACCGAGGATGAGATGGCTGGATGGCATCACTGACTCGATGGATGTGAGTCTGAGTGAACTCCGGGAGTTGGTGATGGACAGGGAGGCCTGGCGTGCTGAGATTCATGGGGTCACAAAGAGTTGGACACAACTGAGCAACTGAACTGAACTGAACTGAACTGAACCCCAAGTCTATATCACTGAAAGAACATCATCAATGCATTTCAGAAATAAATAAGAGGATTCATTTAGATTGGGTCTTAATAGCGTGAATTGGTCTGGTCTTGTTTTACAAAAGCTCTGAATCTTTCTCTCTGTCTCCCCAAAGGAAGGTTTCTGTCTGATATTTGGTTATTTTTCTTGATATACTTGATTATAAGTCAGAAAAGGCCTAGTCTTGCCTCCTGAACTACAACTTGCCTAGGCTTGCTGGGATTCCCGTCTCAAATACTAGTTTTAATGTTTCTATGGAGGAAAAATATAAATATATGAAGCATAAAGATATCCAGGAAATGGACAATTCACAGTGGTTTCTACATTTGAAAAAAATCACCTGTGTTGAGAAAGAGAGAGAAGAATCTTAGGGTTAAAACGTTTGTTACATTTATGTTTCCTCTTTTTAACATAGAAGATATTAGTATGTTCTTATTCACTCTTTCTCTGCCTGATTCAGCGATAGTTGCAATCATATAGAAGGAACTGGATCTTGTGGTTTTCAAACCTTTTTGCTTCTGCACCCCTTAAAATAATTTTGAGAACATAGGTAGCCATAGCACATTTTGAATTGAAATCTAAATATTTTATCATATCTATAAATATTTGTGCAAAGCATAATATACAATTTTATGTGCTTTAAATATATTTTCATCAAATCTTAGAACTGCAGATTTTCTTTTTAAAGATAACAACCACTATAAGCTAATTAGAAAATCCAATTCTTAAGGTCAATGAGTCAAAGCAAACCTTAGGTTAGAGAAAAGACTGATTTGATTTTTTATCTCTTAAAAATCTGTTAATGCTTGCTTCTATAATTCATTTCACTTCCTTTGAATTTCTATGATAGAATACTAAATAAGTTTGACAGGAAATTTACTAAGAGTATATTTTGGGGGTGAAATAAGGTGCTGACTCCCTCAATATACCTTGTTTTGCTATTACTTAACTCTCAATCAGGTACTTTGAGCAGTCCTCAAGGTTTTACCACTGCTAGGCTGGCTCTGTCATGTGATTCAAGATGGAAATATTGTCTTAATTTTGTGAAATGAAAGCAGATAGGTCACAGTAAAAGGAAATATTAGAAAGTAGAGCTAAGAAACCAAAGGTTTTCTTGAAGTAGAAAGTTGGATATCTGAAAAACAATTTCCTAAAGAAATTATTATGTGTGTTTATCTCCTGGAAAGATTTTAAATATTCACAGGAGTACATACACCTCAGTTTGACTTTGAAGACTCTTGCTTGGAACATCACATAATCAGATTCCTCCTCTTTCAAATGAGACTATAAGAATGGAAATCAATGAATTAACTGTGTGTTCCCAAAATTATGTGTCCCTTTATAGTCTGCAAAGCTAGTCTTTGTATTGTTTTCTTCTTGAAATTTTCCTTATCTGTCTCTACCACATCATATCACTTATTGTCTATGGAACAATTGTTTATTTTGTCCAAAACTAAATGGACCACTGTAACTGGAGACCAAGAAAAAGGTACTTGGACTTGTAGGCTCTCAAATATAGGTTTAGACAGTTTGCTTTATATCATTCATGATAATGGAATAAAATCTAGGATAATGTGATCTTCAGGGATATTGAAACATATTCACAAGTATATGATTGTTCTCTGTTCACTCTATCTAGATTAACACTGAACAAAGTGTCTACATTGGATATGCTTTATATATACAGGACTTCCTTGGTGGCACAGATGATAAAGAATCTGTATGCAGTGCAGGAGACTTGGGTTCCATCCCTGGATTGAGAAGATCCTCTGGAGAAAGGAATATAATTCTATTTAAATTTCTTAAAGTATGGGATTGGCTATTTTTCCCTTGATTATCTCATCAAATAGCTGAGGACAGTGGTTTACTTCACACTAGGAACTCTCCTGTAGTTTGCGCTACTATGCTTTCTCTGCGCCAATTAAATCTGTATCATTTTGATGTGAAAACTGAAAGTGAAAGTCACTCAGTTGTGTCCAACTCTTTGTGACCACATGGACTATATAGCTCATGGACTTTGCCAGGCCAGAATACTGGAATGGGTAGCCTTTCCCTTCTCCAGGTGATCTTTCCAACCCAGGGATCGAACCCAGGTCTCCCACATTGCAGGTGGATTCTTTACCAGCTGAACCACAAGGGAAGCCTAATACTGGAGTGGATAGCCTATCTCTTCTCCAGGGGAATCTTCCCAACCCTTTTGATGTAAAAAACCATAAATAGGAGTACAACAGCTTTCAGTGAGTTCCAGTCCTCCCTCTGGAGAATTATTGAACTTAAGGGTAATTTGGGGAACCATTAAACTTGCAATAGTTTCACAAATGAGGGTGACCTCAGAGATTTCCTGAAATCTACAGGTAGACCCTATAATTTGCTGATTTTTCTGTAACATTGGGTGAAGAAAAATTCCAGAGGCTCATTTCATTGGGCTAAGTCAGGAATCAGCAAATTATGGCCTACAGGTCAAATAAAATCTTTGGGCTGTTTTGGGGTATAAAATTTTATTGCCACAAACCGCAGCCATTCATTGAGTGTAAATAATAAATTACTCTAGTAATAATAAATTACCTCAGTAGCTCAGTGGTAAAGAATCCACCTGCAATGCAGAGATGTGGAGACATGGATTTGATCCCTGGGTCAGGAAGATCCACTGGAAGATCCAACCCACTTCAATATTCTTGCCAAGAAAATCCCATGGGACAGAGAAGCCTGGGGGGTCTACGGTCCATGGGGTCACAAAAGAGTCGACTGGACTGAGCAACTAAATAATGACAACAAAGTGGCTGCTTTTGCATTACAATGACAGTACCATAAGAACAGAGAACTTACAGCTCTCAAAGCCTAAAATATACACTGTCTAAATACTTCCATCAGACTTCCTTGTACTCAAATGGTAAAGAATCTGGCTGCAATGCAGGAGACCAGGGTTTGATCCCTGAGACAGGAAGATCCTTTGGAGAAGGGAATGGCAAACCACTCCAGTATTCTTATCTGGAGAATCCCATGGTCAGAGAAGCCTGTCAGGCTACTCTCTGTGAGGTCACAAAGAGCTGGACACGACTGAGTGACTAACACATACAAGTACTTCCATATAAAAGTTTGCTGACCACTGCAGTAAATCATAGTATTTTATGTGATTGTATACAGATCTATAAAGGATCTGACATACTGTTACAAAAATTCAAGACAGGGTCTAAGGACCACAACCAATTTCCAGATACCATTATTATTTGCATTAGTATCTACTCTTACATTTGTGTCTCAGGACACAAAGGAAGGACTTAAAGACTACATTGATTTCAGAAGAATCTTATTAGGCTTTTAAATGCAGAATAAAGTTGTAAAGTATTTCCAGGTCATGCAAAGTTCTTCATGATTTGGCCCCAAACTTCCTTTTCAATATCTTCCACATTGCTTTTATCCATGCACCCTCTGATTTTATCAACGATGGCATCACTGACTTCATGGACATGAGTCTGAGTGAACTCCGGGAGTTGGTGATGGACAGGGAGGCCTGGTGTGCTGCGATTCATGGGGTCACAAAGAGTCGGACACGACTGAGCGACTGAACTGAACTGAACCGTGGCATGAACTTTCAAGACAACCTTTGCTTTTGTACATATTGATCCCTTATCATGGAATTTCCTTTTCCTCTTTTCTTTCTAATTATAACTCATCTTTCAAGGCTGAGCTGAAATGTTCTACTTCTTGATTGTTTACATCTCTTCCAGTGTGAATAATTCATTACTTCCTTCAAACTTTAACAACTTTTATATATCAACAAAACATATCACAGTATTTTTCAATAGTATTACAGATGCTTAAAATGCATGGTGAATGATTAAATAACACTCAAGGAAGATTTTCTGAAAGATATACAAATAACAACTCATCTAAGTCTCATATCCTGTGACATAAAAATTTAATGGGAGATTAAAATTTATTTCTTTCAGTTCTGAATCCCAGTAATTTTTATCCTTTATCTTCTAGTAGTAGCACAATTGCTATTACTATTGTCTAATTTTTTAAGTGTCACAAGACTTATCAGAGTGAGTATTTGATATGATAGTTGCTATAGGTCATGATGGATAAATAAATAATATTCATATCATCACTTTAGTGTACTTGTATTTTGCCCTTTGTTGTTTGTGATGAAACCATTGGCTATTACCCTTTATCCTATGGATCAAACTTTATTTCTTCCCTATTTTCTGTAGACAAATTTTATCATAGAATTCCAGATGTTATTCATAGTGTATATATGTTGTAGTACACCAAGTAGAGAGAGACATGTCATTTTTACTAGGCTTTTGGTCTTCCCAGGTGACTCAGTGGTAAAGGATCTGCCTGCCAATGTAGGAGATGCAGGAGACGCAGGAGACACAGGAGACTTGGGTTCGATCTCTGGGTCAGGAAGATCTCCTGAAGAAGAAGAAGAAATGTCAATCCACTCCAATATTCTTGCCTGGAAAATACCATAGGCAGAGGAGCCTGATAGGCTACAGTCTATGAGCTTGCAAAGAGTTGGACACAACTTAGTGACTGAGCACGCACATAGTCTTCTTTCAGTAGAATGAGGTGATGACATTGTACACAGTGGATAGATTGCATATATTTGGTATTTGCAATATCTTGGCCTTTGAATTGTTTTGCAACTTTATTCTTCATTTATTTATTCCGAGTCCTAATATCTAATGAATCTGTGACAAATTTCTCACAAGCCTCAAGCAGTCGACTTCTTTCTCCTCATCCCTTTATACACACTCACAAGACAGATTCATCTATTGCTAAAAATATTTAGGTCAAATAACTTAATCACTTTATGGGATTTTTTTTTTTAAAACCAAACTGTAAGACTTTAAAAGTCAGGTATATAAATAAAGTTAATGTGATCATTTTACACAGAAAAGTTATCCAGGTAAGTTTTCCAGTGGGTATGTAAGCAAAGAACAAATGCTACATGTACCTGATTTTCTCTAATCTGTGTGTTTTCTGGGTGAGACAAATCATAGTACAATTTTATATTGAATTCAGTAATTTAAAAAGGTATTCTAACACAATGATGCAATGGTCATAGATGATTAAATATATATGTCTGATCCTGCTTTAAAAATTCTGTTAGATATGATTTCAATATAAGATAGTACTTCATTACTCACCATAATAGGAAAAGGGAACTGAAAAAAAATCATATAAACACAAAGATATTACTGACCAAATAGGAATTGAATCAAGAAACAAATTAATATTTTATAAGAAAATGGATACAGGCAAGTAGCTACAATTCTTTCCTGTGCTTTTTCCCTTAAAAGTCTGACAGAGCAAAATAACATCACCTATTACAAGTCCAGTTTTAAGGTCAGCCTCCTTCACTGGGCCACTGGGCTAATATAAAGAATTGAAGTTATGGATTCAATAAAATGTATTATTTACCCATTTATTACTGCAAATAAATTTCTCTTGTTTAAGAAATATAAAATAATGGCACTTACATACCTGTGGCAGAAAAAGATAAGCCTTCCATTTTGTGTTTAATTATATTTCTTCCACAGAATCTAAAACTTACCACAGTAATACATATTCAAGAGACACTAGCAGATCTTTATTTAATAAATAACATAATAATTGAAATGCACATAAAGCGAATAAATATAATTTAAAAATAAATGCATTGCAATCCACAAATGGAGGAGAAATTAACTGTGAGTTTTAGAACACAGTCAAAGAAACTTCTTCAAAGAGATGGCTCTTGATTTGAGTTGTAAAAGTGAGCAAGTTGATTTTGAGGAGATAGAAAAGAACATCTCATTTCTTACATTTTGAAAGGACTCAATGTCTATAACTGAGTTTATTTATGAAATAAAACATTTGTAAGGTAGTATGTTTAGTGGTTGGTCTTCCCAGGTAGCTCAGTGGTAAAAGAATCCTCCTGCCAATGCAGGAGATGCAGGAAATGCTAGTTTGAACCCTGGGTCTGGAAGATGCCCTGGAGGAGGGCGTGGCAACCCACTCCAGTATTCTTACCTGGAGAATCCCATGGACAGAGAAGCCTGGCAGGCTACAGTGCATAGTGTCATAGAATCAGACACAGCTGAGCAGACATACATGTGCATAGTGGTTAAGAGCCCGACATACTAAAATCTGGCCACTTTTTATTTACTTAGCACTTTATGTCTCTGAATAGGTTATGCAATCCCTCCCTTTGGGCCTCAATTTTCTCATCTGTAAAATGAAGATAACCATAGTACCTACCTCATCATATTTTTTCAGGGTTAAATTAGTTTATAACAGGAAAGCATTTATTGTAATTTCTAGCTCACAACTAGTGCTCAATTCATGGAAGGTAGTATTAAGAATATTTCTTATCATGAATCATCTACAAAGTACACTCACATACTAAGAATCTCTAGAATGAGTTTCAAATCCTGTTGGAATAGCTCTACTGTTGCATGGTGGTCTTTTTTGCAAAACAAATAAAAGCAAAATCCTGAGGTTTTAAAACTAAAATCTGAAAGCAAGGAGTAGATGCTAAATTAATCCTGTACCAGCTGTCTAATTGTTATACTATATCATGAGTTGAACTCAATCTGGGTAACCTTCTCATTACCCTTAAAATGGCCTTGTAAAACTACATTTTCCGTGTTTTCCATTGACTAAAATATGCTAACGACTCTTGTTTTCTCAAAGGGAAAACCTCAAACTCCTCAACATGTTCTCCATATTCTTGCCCTAGCTCACCTTTCTAGCTTAGTCCTTCTCTGCTTCTTTGGCACACTCTGATGTAACAATATTCAGCTAGTAACTATTTTTATCTCTCCTACCTCTCACTACCAGCCTCACCTGAAAGCCCTGGCTCACCTCAACCTGAAAGACATAAGTATCTTTCCAAACAATGCAAAACATTGCCATTTGGTGGGGGGAGGGACTTCCTTGTTCCTTTTCTGTTCCATTCCCAAGGTAGATTTAACACTTCACCATATTTTTTTGCATTCTTTATTATGATATATCAGCTTTCAATTTAAATTTTGTTTCCCCATTATGTCTTCACCACAATGGCCTAACATTTGTGCTTAGTTGAATCTGGGTAAAATTAGATTCCCAATAAATACTTAAAAAAAAATAAAATCTGTCAATATTTCAAAGAATAGTGAAGAAAAACAATGCCACAGTATGATTATTTTTATGTGAAATATGTTGGCTATATTATCTATAATTTAGATATAGGTAAAAGATATTTTTTAATGTATAAATAGATCATAAAGTTAAGAAAGGATTGCCTTGAATGACTTTAAGACAGAGGATGATATTAAGTTAACACTTTTGTGTAGTGGAAATATTTAGCAGAATTTAGATCCAATGAGGAGTTAGAAACTGAAAATTGCTAATGGTTTATAGAAGTATAACCTTAACCAGATAGGTCAGGTCCTCTGCACTGAGCTCCAGAAGTGAAGAGGTTATACTAGTGGGTTTTATACCAGTGAAAACCACATAGCTTCTTTTTGATCAATGCAACAGAAGAGGCTAAGACCCACAAGAAGTGTCTGGCATCCTTGGATATGTACAATATTGGAAGAGAACTTATGAGTAGATCAGAAAAAAATATATCACCTATTCCATTAAAACCTTTTCTTGTTCATTCAGTTGATCAATCCCATTTCCTAAAAATGACTTTGTAAGGATTTGAGTGCTAAATCCACATCAGAGAAGTGTTATTTACAATTAGCATTGTATGTCAGAGATTAGTTTTAAAAGGCTTATGAAAATAAGAGAAAAGTTTGCAAATGATAAAGTTAACTTGCAGTAGTATTTCTTGTACACAGTGCCATAGGAAAACAATGGGGAGTGATCACCATTGCTGCTTGCTTGAAATTTTCTTGATAAAGGTGAATGTGCAATATTTCCTTGCTACACATTTATGTCTAATAAAAATGTTTAGATTTTTAGAATTTTCAGATATGCAGATGATACCACTCTAATGGCAGAGAGCTAAGAGGAACTAAAGAGCCTTTTGATGAGGGTGAAATAGGAGAGTGCAAAGCTGACTTAAAACTTAACATTCAAAAGATTGACTTCATGGCATTCAGTTGCATCACTTCATGATAAATAGAAGTGGGAAAAGTGGAAGTAGTAGTATAATTTATTTTCTTGGTCTCCAAAATCATTGTGAATGGTGACTGCAGCCACAAAATTAAAAGACACTTGTTCCTTGGAAGGAAAGCTATGACAAACACAGCATATTAAAAAGCAGAGACATTGATTAGCTCTAGTAATTTTCTGGTGGAGTCTTTAGGGTTTTCTATGTAGAGGATCATGTCATCTGCAAACAATGAGAGTTTTACTTCTTCTTTTCCAATTTGGATTTCTCTTATTTCTTTTTCTGCTCTGATTGCTGTGGCCAAAACTTCCAGAACTATGTTGAATAGTAGTGGTGAAAGTGGGCACCCTTGTCTTGTTCCTGACTTTAGGGGAAATGCTTTCAATTTTTCACCATTGAGGATAATGTTTGCTGTGGGTTTGTCATATATAGCTTTTATTATGTTGAGGTATGTTCCTTCTATTCCTGCTTTCTGGAGAGTTTTTATCATAAAGGGATGTTGAATTTTGTCAAAGGCCTTCTCTGCATCTATTGAGATAATCATATGGCTTTTATTTTTCAATTTGTTAATGTGGTGAATTACATTGATTGATTTGTGGATATTGAAGAATCCTTGTATCCCTGGGATAAAGCCCACTTGGTCATGGTGTATGATCTTTTTAATGTGTTGTTGGGTTCTGATTGCTAGAATTTTGTTGAGGATTTTTGCATCTATGTTCATCAGTGATATTGGCCTTTAGTTTTCCTTTTTTGTAGTATCTTTGAGGAGAACATAGGCAAAACACTCTCCGACATAAATCACAGCAGGATCCTCTGTGATCCACCTCACAGAATTCTGGAAATAAAAGCAAAAATAAACAATTGGGATCTAATTAAAATTAAAAGCTTCTGCACAACAAAGGAAAATATAAGCAAGGTGAAAAGACAGCCTTCTGAATGGGAGAAAATAATAGCAAATGAAACAACTGACAAACAACTAATCTCAAAAATATACAAGCAACTTATGCAACTCAATTCCAGAAAAAAAAACGACCCAATCAAAAAATGGGCTAAAGAACTAAATAGACATTTCTCCAAAGAAGACATACGGATGGCTAACAAACACATGAGAAGATGCTCAACATCACTTATTATTAGAGAAATGCAAATCAAAACCACAATGAGGTACCACTTCACACCAGTCAGAATGTCTGTGATCCAAAAATCTGCAAGCAATAAATGCTGGAGAGGGTGTGGAGAAAAGGGAACCCTCCTACACTGTTGGTGGGAATGAAAACTAGTACAGCCACTATGGAAAACAGTGTGGAGATTCCTTTAAAAATTGCAAATAGAACTGCCTTATGACCCAGCAATCCCACTGCTCGGCATACACACCGAGGAAATCAGAATTGAAAGAGACACATGTACCCCAATGTTCATTGCAGCACTGTTTATAATAGCCAGGACATGGAAACAACCTAGATGTCCATCAGCAGATGAATGGATAAGAAAGCTGTGGTACATATACACAATGGAGTATTACTCAGCCATTAAAAAGAATACATTTGAATCAGTTCTGTTGAGATGGATGAAACTGGAGCCGATTATACAGATTGAAGTAAGCCAGAAAGAAAAACACCAATACAGTATACTAACACATATATATGGAATTTAGAAAGATGGCAATGATGACCCTGTATGCAAGACAGCAAAAAAGACACAGATGTGTATAGTGGACTTTTGGACTCTGAGGGAGAGGGAGAGGGTGGGATGATTTGGGAGAATGGCATTGAAACATGTATACTATCATGTAAGAATCGAATCACCAGTCTATGTCCGATGCAGGATACAGCATGCTTGGGCCTGGTGCATGGGGATGACCCAGAGGGATGTTGTGGGGAGGGAGGTGGGAGGGGGGTTCATGTTTGGGATCGCATGTACACCCGTGGTGGATTCATGTCAATGTATGGCAAAACCAATGCAATATTGTAAAGTAAAATAAAGTAAAAATAAAAATTAAAAAAAAAGCAGAGACATCACTTGGCCAACAAAGATCCATGTAGTCAAAATTATGATTTTTCCAGTGGTCATGTAATGGTGTGAGAGTTGAACCATAAAGAAAGCTGAGCACTGGAGAATTGATGCTTTTGAACTAAGGTGCTAGAGAAGACTCTTGAGAGTCCCTTGGACAGCAAGGAGATCAAACCAGCCAATCCTAAAGGAAATCAACACTAAATATTCATTAGAAAGACTGATGCTGGAACTAAATAAAGCTTCAATACTTTGGCCACCTGATGTGAAGAGCTGATTCACTGGAAAAGACCCTGATGCTGGGAAAGATTGAAGGCCAAAGGAAAAGAGGATCGGATGACATCACTAATTCAATGAGTATGAGTTTGAACATACTCCAGGAGGTAGTGAAGGACAGAGAAGCCTGGTGTGTTGCAGTTCATGTGGTCACAAATAGTCCAATGCAAGTTGACTCACTGACTGAATAACAACAAAAAGTGTTTAGGATATTTTAACAAGTTTTGAGCAATTGTGAAAATACGTGAATTAAAAAATAAAAAGATAACATTCTCTGGTAGAAAAATACTACCTTTTACAAAGACTCAATGACAAATAACAGTGTTGTCGAAATTCTAGCATCAAAATTATGCCTCTAGGGCTTCCCTGGTGGTTCAGTGGTAAAGAATCTGCCTGCCAATGCAGGAAACACCAGTCCAATCTCTGGTCCAGGAAGATACCACATGCCATGAAGCAACTAAGCCTCTGAGCCACAACTATTGAGCTTGTACTCTAGGGTGAAGGAGCCACAACTACTGAAGTCCACGTGCCTTAGAGTCTGTGCTCTGCAATAAAAGAAACCACTGCAACAAGAAGCCCACTCACCAAACCTGGAGAGTAGCCACTCCCCCAGCCCCCATATTCTTGAATACTTAAGGCAGAAAATAAATTGGCTCAAATTTCAAAGATAGTTGTTAGTTAATGTTTTAAAATATCTAATTGATGTATACATATATGAATGCATTTTCCAATTTAACACTATGAAATTCTTGACCATCACCAGTGCTATGATTAAGGCGCTTCTTGTAAACCTTAAGCCAATAGTATTTCATCCAGTAATTCAGAGTGAAAACAAAATTATGACACTGTTGTCCAAGACAAAGTGTGAAGGACAAATCATTATTCATTCAGATAGTAATTATTCACTTATATTAGTTAAGTTTGGATGATAAACAAATATGACTAGTATATAAAATAATTTTACTGAAAGTTTTCATGGTACTTATCATATTTCCCACAATATGAAGGAGCAAGAGTTTGTGCAGCAATTAACTTAGGTTTGGGAAACACTGGATTGAACTAAGTTTGTGACAGAGCCTCTCAGAACATCACCATATTAATGATAATTGTGAGTCTTCCACAGAGAGCTATGTGTGCTGAGTCACTCACTAGTGTCCAACTCTTTGTAACCCCATGGACTGTAGCCTTGTAGATTCTGTCCATGGAACTCTTCAGGCAAGAGTACTGGAGTGGTTTGCCATGCCTCCTCCAGGGGATCTTCCTGATCCAGGGATAGAACCGTAGTCTCTTTTGTCTCCTGCATTGGCAAGTGTGTTCTTTACCACTAGTGCCACCTGGGAAGCCCATATCACTCAGTAATTTGACTTGCTTATTTGTTAACAAAAGTATCTTAAGACTGGAATCCAAGAAGGATGAAATAAGGAATACATATTTGGACATTTCAGACAGACTAGCCTGCTGCATTCTCTTTGTCTATCCATTTAATAATTTAATTCAATACTTACTGAAAGATAATTGTTAGGCACTATGCTAACCCTTAGTGGGAAATAAAGTAAAACTAGTAAGATATTGTATTTTTTTCTCTTCAGGGATGCCCTATCAATACAATGACTAAGTTCATAAATAAATATATCTTTTAATGTGCAACATTAACATAATAAAAATAAATTAAGCCTAAGATAACATAACTAGCATCCTCCTCTGTTCAAAAGGACTAAATAATGTCCATAATTATAATTGCAATCATTTATGGAAAGTCAAACTTCTGAAGAAATATCTCTTCCGATAATAATCTTTAAATATATAATAAAATTGTTTTTTTTTTCATAATCAAACTTTTCACTGTTAATATTCCATCTGAAATACATTACATTGATTAGACTGCATATGAAAAGAAAGAAGCTATAAAAGATGTGGCTTTGAGAAATCATGTAGCATGAACTAAAAGTGCAGAGTTTCATGTCATACTGAACTAGGTTTTGAATTTTAACAGTGTGACTTTAGATAAACTATCTCTTCATCTACAAATTGGGACAATGAATAGTATCTACCTTCTCAGAGCGCTGAGGTACTCATTTACAATTGCTGATAGGTAAATGTGCCTAATAACTACTAGTAATTGGTTTTATTCTTAACTTAAATACATATTTATTATATATATCATTAATAATACAACTTATTCATATTGTGATTATTTTATGATAGGCAATTTGCTCTTTCCTAAAATACTGACATAAATTATGTTAAATGTCATCTGAAAATAGTATCAGTATGCATCATCATGTATAATATAACAAGCAATTATATCAGGGCAGGAGGAAGTTTCAACTTACACTTTTATCAATGTTTACACATAAATTTGTCAAAATGATTCATTTTGTCTAAGGGAGATGTATTCATCGAGATGCTCACAAATTAAAGGCTATTACTAATATAGGAGTCATTCAGAGTTCATTTTTTGAAAAATAATTATAAAATTCGAAATATTACTTTTACTTGACTGGTTCATTGAAGGCCACTCTACTTAAATTTTAGCCCATGGTGGGATATATTACCATTTCTGATTACTGACTTTTTTTGTGTTTATGGGATATTAGTAATGTAAATTTTCATAGTAAATGCAAATAAGGTATGGATTGCCAATGACAGTTATTGATAATCAGTTTTTGCTGCACTCTGTGTATACTGAAAGTTCTGTGAAGCACCTGAAAGTGTTCTGTCAACAATTTTCATGTGGCTTTCTTGTTTTTTAAAGGTTCAAAAAAGGCAAGTACAAATTATACAATGCCATACAGAAACTTAATTTCTTAATCAGTGTCTTATCAAATTGAGAATTTCATGAGAAAAAAATCTATTTAATTCATAAAATTTCATGATATTATGTGTACCTACTTTCTATACTGCCTTTTTGATGATTCTAAGGAAATAAATCTGTCATAGCTTCATCAGTATTGCCAGCACCCCAAGGCAATAAAACACATGAGACAATTTATGGAAATGCAATTAAGCTACTGATTTAATTATCCATTACCCATGGCCCAGCTCTCTTTTTTCCTTATCCTATTGATCATGGGACAGCATAGTAAAATATATGACCACATTTAGGCAGATTTTTGTTGCTGTTTTCAATCATTCTAACCAATCAGTTTTCAATTAGTAATTGATTTGTAAGTCCAAACATTCATAAACTTGTTAATGCTATATATTGAATTTTGGTTTTAAAATTAAAAGCAATTAGGCATTAGAAAGTCTTTGCTATAATTTCTTGATGTCTGAAACTAGTAGTCATCAATGATTGATGTGCACAAAGGATATAGATATAATAAGAAACAAGTCTCTTATTAGAACTATCTGTTGCAATATACTACTAGTTTCAGATGTATATACATAGTTATTAATTGATATATCCATTTTCTTTTTCTCCCATGAGAATACTTTTTAATTGTATAGATTTATTTGTTTTTAAAATTATGTAAAAATATACTTAAAATGTAGACGTCACCTAAAACCCCATTTTATAGACCATAATACTATATTAGAAACATCAAACATGCTGAGACAACATCTTAGTTATTTCTACCATGGAAAAAGAAATGATAATCACGTGACATGATAGAAATGTTAGTTAAGTCTATAAGACAATCATATTGCAATGTATGAATGTATAAGAATTAATTCAAACACCTTAAATTTACACGATGTTATATGTCAAATATATCTCCATATAAATAAAACCTAAATCAGGAAAAAAGTTATCAAACAACATTTAAAATGTGTGGACTTGTAATATACAAAATATTCAAAAAAACGGATTAAAATTATTGGATGGGGAAGAAGCAATCCAAAGGAAAAATATATGAGAAAATAATGACAATTCAAGAGCATCATTTTTGAAGACATCAAGTATACCCTGGTCTTCTGTTCACTCTTTCTTAAATCAATGTTGCTTTCTCAACCTTTCTTTTTTTTTTCCTTCATATATCTTAAATTCTCAAAAAATATAATTGATACTTAGGTAAGACAGCATTATTAGGTAGTCAGATGGTAACAGCATGATGCTTATTCCTGAAGATGCATTGAAGTAATAACTGACCTTTGAGGAAATTAGGAATGATGTGAATCACTAAATGCTGTTTAAAGCTAGGTGACAGCTTGTTCTACTTGTGAGGAGACATTCAGCTTGGTAGTTTGCACAACTGGGCTTGAATTATGTGATCAGCTATGCATGCCTTGTGTGTCATGACTGCGTGTGCTCAATTGTGTCAGACTTGTTTTGTCTCCACGGACTGTCACGCATGAGGCTCCTCTGTCTATAAGATTTTCTAGGCAAGAATATTGGAGTGGGTTGTCATTTCTTCCTCCAGGGGATCTTACTGACCCAGAAACTGAACCCATGTCTCTTGTGTCTCCTGCATTGCTGGTAGATTCTTTACCCACTGAGCCCCTAGCTGTGTGTTAAATACCCTATCATAAGTATCTGCCTGGGTTTCCTTGAAATCACAATGACAACTGGTTCAAGTCTTAGGATTTCATAATTTGAAGAAGAAACTTTATTAAGTTTTGTGAGACAGAGAAGTGATCCTGGGGTGGAAGCAGTGTTGTACCTGAAATACTTGAACTCAATGATTTCCTGTATGTTTTTTGTCACAATATGTACTTAAACTTTATTTACTTAAACTTTATTTATTTATGACTTTATGTCACCCTGCTTATTTAACTTCTATGCAGAGTACATCATGAGAAACGCTGGGCTGGAAGAAGCACAAGCTAGAATCAAAATTGCAGAGAGAAATATCAATAACCTCAGATATGCAGATGATACCACCTTTATGGCAGAAAGTGAAGAAATAAAGAGCCTCTTGATGAAAGTGAAAGAGGAGAGTGAAAAAGTTGGCTTAAAGCTCAACATTCAGAAAACTAAGATCATGGCATCTGCTCCTATCACTTCATGGGAAATAGATGGGGAAACAGTGGAAACAGTGTCAGACTTTATTTTTTTGGGGGGGCTCCAAAATCACTGCAGATGGTGATTGCAGCCATGAAATTTAAAGACGCTTACTGCTTGGAAGGAAAGTTACGACCAACCTAGATAGCATATTCAAAAGCAGAGACATTACTTTGCCAACAAAGGTCCGTCTAGTCAAGGCTATCGTTTTTCCAGTAGTCATGTATGTATGTGAGAGTTGGACTGTGAAGAAAGCTGAGTGCCGAAAAACTGATGCTTTTGAACTGTGGTGTTAGAGAAGACTCTTGAGAGTCCCTTGGACTTCAAGGAGATCCAACCAGTCCATCCTAAAGGAGATCAGTCCTGGGTGTTCTTTGGAAGGACTGATGCTAAGGATGAAATTCCAGTACTTTGGCCACCTCTAGTGAAGAGTTGACTAAAGTTGACTCATTGGAAAAGACTCTGATGGTGGGAGGGATGGGGGACAGAAGGAGAAGGGGACAACAGAGGGTGAGATGGCTGGATGGCATCACCCACTCAATGGACATGAGTTTGAGTGAACTCCAGGAGTTGGTGATGGACAGGGAGGCCTGGCATGCTGCAGTTCATGGGGTTGCAAAGAATCAGACATGACTGAGTGAATGAACTGAACTGAACTGAACTAAAACATGAATAAGAGGTAACCCTATAGAGCCCTGTGAGTGTTTCCAACTTTTTTTATTTTTAATGGTTGTAATTGGCATTATGAGCCTTAAATCATTGTCATAACCTAAAATAATACAATTTTTTTGATTATAGTATTCAGTGGCCATTGAAGCTAGCCCTGAAAATGTTAAAGTACTTCTTCTGAACCATATTATTTAATTTTTCCAATATGCCCATATTCCTCCTCCTCTACTCCAGCTATCAACAATAAAAGCAGCACTAAAAAGATAATCTTCAGTATGAATATTTTTGCCATTTGTCAAAGATAAGGAGATATAATAATAATAATAATCATAAAGAGCTGTAGTAAAATGATACAATATTAAGTTGATCTCTGGTGTTTCAAATATCAATCTAGTTTCAGAGCAAGACATTTGAAAGGATAAGCTGATTATTTATTTATATCTAATTATACTGTTTGATCAATGACTAGTACGTTTTTTTCTACCTTTTATTTCAGTTGGGAGTTCACATGCCTAATTTGAACTAAGCAATAAAGGAAGGTTTTACCAGCATAGAAAATCATTTAAAAGACATTTATAGACCTTACTTCAGGAAAGATTTCCAAAAGGACTCTTGGGCAGCTGATAGTATCTTTAACTCTCATCTCTCCCTCTCTCTAAGCATCAGCTTTCTTGTTATTCCAGTTTACTTCACATGGCATGTACAGGTATGAACTCATTCCTCCTATCTTTACCATCAGAATTAAAACATCCTCTAACACCTTTGAAAAATTTGGGGTGCAATTTGATTGACTATCTTCAAATCATAGATCCATTACTTGGATCAAAAATCACTGCACAAGGAATCAGATACTATAATCTTCTCTGACATTAGGATCTCAAGGTTGCAAGGAGGAAGCAGTAGCTCCTCATTGGGGGGATATCTAGGTGGTACAGTGGTAAAGAATCCACCTGCCAATGCAGGAGACACAAGAGATGTGGGTTTGATCCCTAGTTGGGAAGATCGCCTGGAGAAGGACACGTCAACCCACTCCAGTATTTTTGCCTGGAAAATACCATGGACAGAGGGGTCTGGTGGGCTATAGTTCATGGGGTTGCAAAAAATCAGATACAACTGAACACGCATGCAGGGGCAATGACATTCTATTTTCATGAGCATACTTCTCTGAGTTAGGCAGATATTTCTTTACATCAACTATATTTTTCTACACTTTGAAAATTAAAAAAAAAGTACATACAGAATCATACAGTAATACATGTGTGACTTTTCACTAATATTCTAGCAAAAGTATTTCATTTAAGGAATAAGCTACTTTTAGAAAATACCAGTACTAAAATGATCATCAGAGAAGGCAATGGCACCCCAATGCAGTACTCTTGCCTGGAAAATCCCATGGATGGAGGAGCCTGGTAGGCTGCAGTCCATGGGGTCGTGAAGAGTCGGACATGACTGAGTGACTTCACTTTCACTCATTGGAGAAGGAAATGGCAACCCACTCCAGTGTTCTTGCCTGGAGAATCCCAGGGATAGAGGAGCCTGGTGGGCTGCCATCTATGGGGTCACACAGAGTTGGACACGACTGAAGCAACTTAGCAGCAGTAGCAGCAGAATGATCATTACCATTCTGTAGACATAAATAAAACAAAGTAATATCTCACTTTAAAAACTGTGAAATGGTTATCTAGCACGGTGTAAGTTAACTTGTAAACTTCTTTAAAATCTGAAACATGCAAGACAAGCAAATAACTTTGAATTAATTTTCTTTCCTCATATACAAAATACATATAGGAGAATAGCTTAAAATGTTATGCCAGCCCGTAGGCATAGTTCCAGTCAAAAGTCAGACTCAATAATGAGGACTTATACACAAAATTATGATTGAAAATAGTTGACTATCTCATATGCAAATGTTGTCTAATCAGGGACATGCAAATCACCTTACAGCCAAATATTTCACAGTTAGTCTTTGACATATTTTGTGAACTATACCAAAGCCATGCCCTCAGCAATATAAAAATACAAATGAATCCAGGAATGGAAATAGTCATTTATTCATTTCCTCAGGTTAGATCCAATGGTGACTGCATTTTCTAAATTATCAGGGCCATACAGACATTGGAGCTTAAGGATAAGATCCAATTTAAATCAATCTGTTAAACAATAAGCCATTCTAATGACATAAATGTCTAACATGGTAATTAGTATTTTGAGTGATGATGTTATGAAAACTAAGAGACACTGCATACCTAAAATAAAACATTTATATGAGACTAATTTAATGAAAAGAAAGCAAACTATGATTAAAAATGTTTTTTAAAAAAATATTTGCTTTTACTGTGTGTACCAATATTTGTGAATACTGAAGGATGATGCTGTGAAAGTGCTACACTCAATATGTCAGCAAATTTGGAAAACTCAGCAGTGGCCACAGGACTGGAAAAGGTCAGTTTTCATTCCAATCCCAAAAAAAGGCAGTGCCAAAGAATGCTCAAACTCCAGTACTTTGGCCAGCTCATGCAAAGAGTTGACTCATTGGAAAAGACTCTGATGCTGGGAGGGATTGGGGGCAGGAGGAGAAGGGGACGACAGAGGATGAGATATCTGGATGGCATCACCGACTTGATGGACGTGAGTTTGAGTGAACTCAGGGAGTTGGTGATGGACAGGGAGGCCTGGCATGCTGCAATTCATGGGGTCACAAAGACTCGGACATGACTGAGCGACTAAACTTAACTGAACTGAACCTTTATAGAAGTCTAGGTATCTAGCTGGGAGTTTGCAGCATCTCAGTGGAGCCAAAAATTCAAGAATAGATGCATTAAAGAGTGTCAGGAGAAGTTTTCTCCTACTTGTACTTGCATTATCCCTTTTCCCAGGTGGCACAATTTGATGCCAAAAGATACTCTCAGCCCCAATTTCTTCCATGGACAAAAGGGAGAGTGAAATGACCTCCCACCTTCCCCAGATGCTGCTCAAGAGGCCCCACTTTTTCTTACCCCATCCAGATACTGAGGGCATTGGCATGAATGAATCATCTGGGGACAGCTAAAAGCAGGTAAAAGGTACAGAGTCTCACAAACAGATGCACGGATCTCAGCAACCCTTGAACTTCAAAGGCGACTTTACCTGTTGAAGTACATGCCTTCAATCAGCTAATGTGTATCCCCAGTACCTGTGCTTCCCCTCAGTCAGTGCTCCATGCTCTCCTGAAAATGGCGTCAGAAGCCTCCACAGACAGTGCATGGGATCTCCCACAGAAAGCACCAAGATATCAGCATTGGTCCCAGTTCTGTTGGATTGGGAAGAGGCATAGAACTTTGGAAACTTCTGAGTACTGCCCTCAGAAAAATAAACATGAGCCTCTCAACATCCAGCCTAGCTTTACAGCATTGAAAACAGACACAATTCTAGAATTTCTCTCCCAAGATGGAGCAAGAGGACTGGAGCAGGCAAATCCATAGCAAATGCCTAAGATACTCCCTGAATCTCTGTTCAGGGTGAATGGTAAAGGTCTTTTTTCTTCTGAAGCCTATCAGTGAAGATCAGAAGAGGAGACTGCTTCTTCAAATGTGAAGACAGCAACCTAGGGATTCAGGCTTCAAGCAACTCTAAGGATCAAAAAATATTCTTTCACTAAAAGGAAAAAAAAAAATTAATGCTTCAGTAGCTGATCCTCAAAATAGAGATCTAAAAATTTCCTAATGAATAATTTTAAATAATCATCTTAAATAAGCTCAGTGAGCTATAAGAGGACACAGACAACTAAATGAAACCAGAAAACCAATACAAAATGAAAAATTTAACAAAGTGATAGAAAGCATGAGGAAAAAAAAATAGAGCTGAAAAATACAATGGTTGAACTGAAAAATTTAATAGAGCACTTCAACAGCAATCTTGACCAAGCAGGAGAAGAATCAGCAAACTCAAAGACACATGATTTGAAATTGTCCCATCGAGAAACAAAAAGAAAAAAATAATGAAAAGTCCACATTAAAAAGACAGTAAGGAAAGCCTATAGTACTTATGGGATACCATTTAATAAGTCATTACCTAGTTTATGGGAGTCCTAGAAGAAGCGGAAAAAGACAGGGGAGCAGAAAGCTTATTTAAAGGCAAAATGAAAGAAAAGACTCCAAAATCTAAGAAGGGAAATGAACATCTAGATTCATTAAACCCATGCTAAGTCATACTTGCTAAGTTATTTCAGTTGTGTCTGACTCTGCTAATCTGTGGACTGTAGCCTGCCAAATTCTTCTGTCCATTGGATTCTCCAGGCAAGAATACTAGGGCAGCAATATTTCCACCAAGAATGAAGAGGCCATCCTGTTCTTGCTTGCATGATTTCTTAGAAAAGATTGATGTAATTCTTGTCTTTGTCCCTCTATTGGGAACAATTCTTTTTTCTCCTTCTGACTTTTTTCAGGAATTTTTCTATATCTATGATTTTTGCAATTTGAAAGTGATATAGCTTAAGGTAGTCTTTTGGCATTTATTCTCCTTGATGTTCTCTGAGCTCCCTGGATCTGTAATTTGGTGACTGATGTTAACTTAGGAAATTATCAGCCATTATTGTTTCAAATATTTCTTCTGTTCCTTTCTGTTTCTTCTCCTTTTGTATTCCATTATGTATAAGTTACATATTGCCACATGAGTCCTCAGATAATCTGTTTTACCTTATTTTCAGTCTTTATTCACTTTGCTTTTTGTTTTATTAGGATTCAATTAATATCTCCTATAGTTTAGACTCTTTTCTATCAATGTTCAGTCTACAAATAAGCTCATCCAAGTTATTTTTAATTTCTGTTACAGTGGTGTTTATCTCCAGCATTTGTTTTAGGTTCTCTCTTAAGATTTCCATCTCTGCATACATTGCTCATCTATCTTTTATGCTGTATATTTTATTGATCAGAGTTCTTAGCATATCAATCATAGTTATTTCAAATTCTTAATCTGATAATTCCAACCTCCCTTCCATGTCTGGTGCTTGAACTGTCTTTAAATTATGTTTTTTGTCTTTTGAAATGCTCTGTTATTTTTCCTTGATACCTGGTCATGGTGCATGGAATAAAAGGAACTTCTGTAGATAGATGTTTGTAGAGTAGCAGATTGTTGTTTTGTTGATAAGTCATGTCTTATTCTTACAGACCCCAAGGACTTTAGCCTGCCAGGCTCCTCTGTCCATGGGATTTTTCCAGGCAAACATATTTGAGTGGGTTGCTGTTTTTTTTCCCAGGGAATATTCCTGACTCAGGATCAAACACAAGTCTCCTGCAATGATGGGTAGATTATTTACCACTGAGCCACCAGAGAATTGTTAACTAGTTTCTTCTAAGGACAGCTTTTGTTAAGAACAAAGTACTCTGACTTATTTTAATGTGTTTTATTTTCCCCTCCCTCTTCCAGGAGCATGAGAGTATTTTTATCCCAGGATATTTACTCTGAGAAATTGGATAAGCCCCTGGAGTAAATAATACAAAAGGTCACCTCTGATGATTAAGTTCCTCTGGAGATTTTAACTCTCACAGTTGCGCATACTGAGTCTCCACAAGTCATCAATTACGTTTCAGGTTTTCCTACCCTGGCACTTGCTACTCTGTCAGTGTCTGCTCCAGAGTATCTGGTCCAGTAAGCCCCAACTCCCTATATTGACCCGCTTCTTCAATTTGGGGTACATTAATTTGCCCTGTGTTGTCCTGGCTTTTGAGAATCCAAGAAGAGTTGTTTGCTTTTCAGTCTTAGCATTTTACTTGTTAGGTTCATGTAGCAACTTCCAAGCTTCTCACATTCAGAATCAGAAATTGAAAATCCTGAATTTAAGCTGTTATCAGTGCTGACTATTATAACTAGTATAAAACTGACTCAGTTCAGTTCAGTTCAGTCCCTCAGTTGTGTCCGACTCTTTGCGACCCCATGAATTGCAGCACTCCAGGCCTCCCTATCCATCACCAACTCCCAGAGTTCACTCAGACTCACGTCCATTGAGTCAGTGATGCCATCCAGCCATCTCATCCTCTGTCGTCCCCTCCTCCTCCTGCCCTCAGTCCCTCCCTGCATCAGAGTCTTTTCCAATGAGTCAACTTTTCGCATGAGGTGGCCAAAGTACTGGAGTTTCAGCTTTAGCATCATTCCTTCCAAAGAAATCCCAGGGCTGATCTCCTTCAAAATGGAATGGTTGGATCTCCTTGCAGTCCAAGGGACTCTCAAGAGTCTTCTCCAAAACTGACTAGCTGTTGACAATTAACTATTACAGATCTACTACAAAAATTCAAACCCAGAGGCCTTTAAAAAAAAAAAAAAGTCCTGAATATTCGTTGGACTGATGCTGAAGCTGAAACTCCAATATTTTGGCCACCCAATAGAAGAGACAACTTATTAGAAAAAACCCTGATGCTGGGAAAGATCAAAAGATAAAATGACTGAATAAATTAGAAAAAAACAAATAAGACTTACCTGCTTTCTGCAAGATATCACTTAGACTTTAATGGCAAATACAGGTTGAAAGTGAAGGAAAAGATTTCATTCAGACAATATTTCACTCAGATGAAAAAAAAATATTTCATTCAGACAATAAACAAAAGAGAATGAGTAGTTATACTCAACAGACAGAATAGATGCAAAGTCAAAAACTGTCACAAGAGACAAAAAGGTCATTTTCTGATGATAAAGGGTTCAATTAGACAATCATCTATTCAAATTATCCAGATATAAAATCCATAAGGAAACTAGCAGAGTTAAGCAATACTAATGACCAAAGTGATCTAAGCAACATGCATAGGGTTTTCTAATTACATTCCATAATAGCACATTCATTTCAAGGGCACACAGACCATTCTCCAGGATAGATCATATGCTGGGCCACAGGACAAGTCTGAACAAATGTAAGAAGGTGGAAACCATATCAGGTATCCTCCCTGATCATATTGCTATGAGACTCAAAATGAAGAAGATGAGAAATATTCACAGCTGTGTGGACATAAACAACATATTCCTCAGCAATCAAAAAGAAAATAAACATCTGAAAAACAAATGAAAATGGACACATAATATATCATGGCTTGTGGTATACAGCAAATACAGTTCCAAAAAGATAATTTATAGAGATAAATGCCCACTTAAAGTGAAAAAGAAAGATTTCAAACAAACAACCTAAATTTCCCCTTCAAAGACCTGGAAAAAGAAAACAAATTAAACCCAAAATTAGCAATGGAAAGAGATAAAAAAACATCAGAGTAGAAAAAAATGAAACTGAGATTAGAAAAAAGTAGAAAAAAACAAAAGTCTAGCAGTTAATTTTTGTAAAGATGCATAACATTGACAAACCCTTCACTAGACTAAGAAAAAAAGAGACAACTCAGATAAATAGAATTAGCTGTGGTACATATACACAATGGAGTATTACTCAGCCATTAAAAAGAATTGAATTGAACATTTGAATCAGTTCTAATGAGGTGGATGAAATTGGAGCCTATTATACACAGTGAAGTAAGCCAGAAAGAAAAACACCAATACAGTATACTAATGCATCTATATGGAATTTAGAAAGATGCTAATGATAAACCTGTATGAGAGACATCAAAAGAGACACAGATGTACAGAACAGTCTTGGACTCTGTGGGAGAGGGAGAGGGTGGGATGATTTAGGGGAATGGCATTGAAACATATATAATATCATATAAGAAACAAATCGCCAGTCCAGGTTCGATACAAGATGCCTGGGGCTGGTGCACTGGGATGATCTGGAGGGATGGTACAGGGAGGGAGGTGGGAGGGGGGTTCAGGATGGGAAACATGTGTACACCTGTGGCGGATTCATGTTGATGTGTGGCAGAACAATACAATATTGTAAAGTAATTAGCCTCCAATTAAAATAAATTAAAAAAAAAGGAATTATCTGTGAAAGAGAAGACCTTACAACTGATGTCTAGAAATGCAAAGGCTTTCCCTCTAAGATCAAGAGCAAAACAAGGATGTAATCCCTTATTATTTCTATTAAACATAGTACTGGAAATGCTAACCAGAACAATTAGGCAAGAAGAAGAAATAAAAGGCATTCAAACTTGAAAGGAAGAAGTAAAAGTGAATGACAGGTATTTGTATATACAAAATGCTAAAGACTCCACCAAAAGCTATTAGACCTAATAAATGAATTCACTAACGTTGCAGTACACAAAAGTAGTATACAAAAATCAATGGTGTTTCTATACACTAGCAACAAACTATTCAAAGAAGAAATTAAGAAAAGACTCACATCACAATAACACCAAAAACGATGAAACACTAAGAAGTTAATTTAATCAATGGGGATGAAAGAACTATACACTGAAAAGTATAAAACACAGATGAAAGGAACTGAAGAGGATACAAATAATTGCAAATTTATCCTGTGTTCATATATTAGTATTACTAAAAATCCCACATATCAAAGTGATCTACAGATTCAATGTAATCCCTATCAAAATTCTAAAGGCATTTTTCCAAAAATAGAAAAAAAGACCTTAAAATTCATATGGAATCATAAAAGATGCCAAAGAGCCATCCAAGAGAAAAGTGCAAAACTGGAAGCCACGCACTGATTTCAGATTATAATTATAGAGTTGTAGCAATCACAGTAGCATGGTGTATGTGTGTGTGTGTGTGTTAATCACTCAGTTGTGTCTGACTCTTGTGACCCCATGGACTGCAGCCCACCAGGCTACTCTCTCCATGGGATTCTCCAGGCAAGAGTACTGGAGTAGGTAGCCAATCCCTTCTTCAGTGGACCGTCCCAATCCAGAGATGGAACCCAGATCTCCTGCATTGCAGGCAGATTCTTTACTGTCTGAGACATGTCTGCCTGTAAAGTCATAAATATATGCTTAACTAATCTGCAACAGGGTGCCAAGAATACAAAATAGAGAAAAAATTTCTTAAGAAAATGATATTGTGAAAACTGAACACCACTGACCAAAGAATAAATTGGACCCTTTTCTTACACAATACACAAAAAACAACTCAAAATAAATCCATGGTCTCTCTAACATTGTTCTTGACAATAAGTTTTCAGATATGACACTAAAAGCACAGGCAACAAAAGCAAAAATGAACAAATGAGAGTACATAAAACTAAAAAGCTTCCACATGACAAAGGAAATAATCAACAACATGAAAAGGCAACCTAGAGAATGGGAGAAAATATTTGCAGATCACATTTGATAAAGGGTTAATATTCAAAATATATAAGCGACTGATATAACTCAATAGCAAAAAACCCCCAAACCCCCAAAACAAATAACTTGATTTCAAAATGGGCATATACAAATGCCCATTTGAAAAGACATACAAATAATACCAGATAAGACATACAAATAACCAATGATATATGAAATGATGCTCAGAATCATCATGGAAATACAAATCATTAGGGACACAACCATCAGGGAAATCCAAATTCAAATACAAGCTAATATCACCTCACATTCTTAAGGATGAAGTGAAGTGAAGTGAAATGAAGTCGCTCAGTTGTGTCCAGCTCTTTGCGACCCCATGGGGTGTAGCCTATCAGGCTCCTCCGTTCATGGGATTTTCCAGGCAAGAGTGCCAGAGTGGATTGCCATTTCCTTCTCCAGGGGATCTTCCTGACCCAGGAATCAAATCCAGGTCTGCCACATTGCAGGCAGGCGCTTTACTGTGTGAGCCACCAGGGAACTCATCCTTAAGGATAACTATTGTCTAAAAAAAAAAAACCATAGCAAGAGTTGGAGAAAAGGGAATGCTAGAACAGTGTTTGAGGAAATATAACTTAATATAATAATTATGGAAAATAACATGAAGCTTCCTTAAAAATTAAAAAAAATTGAACTATAATACCATGTAATCCAGCAATTCCACTTCTGGATGTTTATCCAAAGAAATTGAAACCAGGATCTGGAATAGTTACCTATATTCTGACAGTCATTGCAGCATTATTCACAATAGTTAAGATATAGAAATAACCTAAATACTTAACAACAGATGAATGAATAAAGAAAATATGATATATATATATATTCAATATACTATTATTCAGCCTTAAAAAGAAGGAAATCTTATTTATAAGAATGTGAATGGACCTGGAGAACATTAAGTGAAGTTGCTCAGTCATGTCCAACTCTTTGCTACCCCATAGACTGTAGCCCACCAGGCTCCTCTGTCCATGGGATTTCCAGGCAAGAGTACTAGAGTGGGTTGTCATCCCCTTCTCCAGGAGACCTTCCTGACCCAGGGATCAAACCCAGGTCTCCCTCATTGTAAGCAGATGCTTTACTGTCTGAGCCACCAGGGCAAATATTACGCCAAGTGAAATAAGCCAAACACAAAATACAAAATTATATGATCTTATCATATGTAGAATCTAAATTAGTCAGGCTCAGATACACAGAACAGAGAGGTGGTTGCTAGAGGTTGAAGTGATGGGCAAATAGGAAGTGATGTCAAAGGGTACAAAATTTCCATTTTGCAAGATAAAGTAAGTTCTGCTGACCTACTATATAAAATAACACCAATAGCTAACAATATTTTATTGTATAAAATTTGTTAGGGCTTTCCAGGTAATAAAGAATCTGCCTACAATGCAGGAGACGTGGGTTCACTTGTTGGGTCAGGAAGATCCCCTGAAATAGGAACTGGCAACTCACTAGAGTATTTTCGCCTGGATAATCCCATGGACATAGGAGCCTGGTGGGTTACTGTCCATGGGGTCACAAATAGTCGGACATGGCTGAGCACCTGAGCATACACACAAAATTTGTTAAGGAGGTAAATACAAAAATCAAATGTTTTCACCACTCAAAAAATATAATAATAAAGGTGTTGGGGTGAAATGTTGGAAAGTGATGGATATATTTATGGCCTTAATAGTGGTGATTCTATATGTAATTCTGTATATTAAATATGTACAGCTTTTAAATGTCAATCTTACTTCAATAAAGTAATTTTTAAGAAAATCAAAGGAAGTTTAGTTGTATGAATTTAGTATTTTATTGGCCTTGAGTTGACTACATAACTAAAGAAAATTTAATATTTGACCTCTTAACTAGAAATCTAACAATTATGTCAGTGGCTCAATTTTCCATTATTAACCTCTCCCACCTATCATTTCTAATTTATGAACTAATTTTATTTTTCTTGGCCTAGAATTTACTTTTCCTAAAATGATTTTTTGACTATATGTATATTGGATGAAATTGTTTCTCTATTTTTAAGAAGATCATCCTACCTTCCTCAAAACCAATGCTATAAAACAGCTCCAAATATGATTCAAGGAATTTCAATTCCAACTAATGCAAAACTAGAAGCATTTTATCTCATTAGATCATCACTAGAAAAAAATGAATCAATATAACTTAATCTCATTGGTTAATGTAATGATTCATTTTATTTCATATTTTCACATAAATCTATCATATTTAAAATTTCAAGAGTTAAGTATATATATGTAATGAAAATAAAAAAGTAAAAATGTTTGTCCCTCAGCTGTGTCTGGCTCTCCAGAGGATCTTCCCAACCCAGAAATTGAACCAGGTCTCTTGCATTGTAAGCAGATTCTTTACCATTTGAGCCAACAGGGAAGCCCGTATATGCAATGTTGTGTTTTAATTATTAGTGTGCAATCCACTATCTTATTTTAGTTATCTTCCATTTTCTTTTAGTCAATATTTCATATTGGTTTCAGTTCCTTGAAACTTCTTTAAGGTACTTTGTGTTGCAATACACTAACAGATGTGTTTGTGTAATTATTTCCTATCTTTTTCTCTGCCTCATAATTTTGTTCACATTTGCTGTGAAAATTTTAGAAATCATGTAGATTGTTTCATACAGGAAGGAAATCAACCCTGGACTGCCTAATTACTTGCAATCTTTCTGTCTTTCCTTGGATGCATTTTTAATCTTACAGACAGTGGGCATTTTCGTTAACCCTTCCTATGTATAGCTCTACTCTATGTCCCACCATAGCTTTCTGTATATTAAGGCAAACTAGTTTTATATTATAAGTGGATAAAGTAACCCATGATACTCCAGAGGAAATATATTTGATTCAACATTTGAAAAATAAATTCTAGCTTGAAAGTTTTACATACAGTTATAACAGAAAGATAACTGGATGCAAGAGCATATATATTTATATGTATATACATCTACATATCTACATTTATCTTAATCAATTGCTTATACATCTCAGTTTGTTTTGCTTTTTCACTCTTACATTGTCCTGACATTTGACTATGTTCACCTCTGTATAAGTCACTTCTAAAAACAGAATGGGAAAGACAAGGATAACAAAAATAAGGTACAAATTTAGGGAGCTTAAATTATTGCTAACATGGAGAAGCACAAAATGGCAGGAGTAATACCGCATGGCAATACTAAATTTCAACAAAATAGCTAACCACTTCTTTGGGTCAAAACCTAGTGCTCATTTATTTTTACTTTTTATCTCTTCAAGACTCAAACTCTCATAGAGTTTTCCTGGGCATAATGGTAAAGGGAATGTGAGTGATTTGTGATATGTGTGAAGTAAAGATTGAATGGAGTGAAAGATTTTGACATTCAGATTGAATAAAAAAACTAAACTAATTAGGCTACATAAATAGGATAGCTATGTATGTTCATGTAACTATAGTTATATATATGTATATTTGCTTTTCTCCTTCAAATTTATTTTTATTCTTAATTCAAAGCTGATAGAAATTGATGTGATATAAATCACAATTGAGCCCCTTACAGTTTCTAGGTTGGAAAACTTCTGAAATATTCTACTACTACATTTTCTCCTTTGCCCTTATTCATAAATTTTATCCTTTACTTTCAATGTGTGCGTTCTATGTATATTCCCTGGTGGCTCCGACGGTAAGGAATCCCCCTGCAAAGTGGCAGACCTGGGTTTGATCCTTGGGTTGAGAAGACTCCCCTGGAGGAGGGCATGGCAACCCACTCCAGTATTTTAACCTGGAGAATCCACATGGACAAAGAAGCCAGGTGGGCTACAGTCCATGGGGTCACAAAGAGTCGGACACAACCAAGTGACAAAGCACAGCACAGCACATGTTTATTAACTAAGAAATGCCATGTAAATAACTGTCAAGGAAACCCAAATTAATCCTATATCTGCTCAATATTTGACATTTTCCAGTTCCTCCATAATATTCCAGTTAAGCATATACACGGTGTTAACATTTTTCTCTGTATTTCAGTGCTCAGACTTCTCTCATTAATCATCTGTACATGTAGAGATTCTGTTCTTTTCTAAAACTCACACCAGGATAATGCTTTAGAGATCTGACAGACATTAAATGCTTTTCTACTTTGAAAAGAAGAATAAAATGTCTCATAACTAACAAAATTAAGCTTAGAGAGAATATGTTTTAGACAGACTTTGGCTGAGAGACAAAAATCATCGGGTACAAGTACTCCAGCGACAGACTTCAAGTAAAACAGTAAGTCCTTTTATTTGACTGAGATACTTATCGTAATTTAAATAGATAATGCATGATATCAGACATTTTGGTGTTTAATGTATAATTGGTAGGATTAATAATAGATTTAACAGAAAATTAGCTCATTTATCTCTGGGGTGACATGAGATGCTAAAATTAACTCTAGAAAATAGAAAATACTTTTTGATTTTACTTGAATATATATCAAGTACATCATTATGGGATATCATTTCTAAGGAACTCATTTTCATGTGTGTTAACCATATGATAAAAGAATACAGAAAACCAGCAAACATACTGTTAAAATTTATGAAATGGGTCTTTGGCTTATGGATTAAAACATTTACAAGGTTGCCATGTTCCTCATTAGTAAAACATGATTAATTTCTCACTGATTAGCATACTTCGGCTTTTATTTTTTTCATTTAAAAAACCCAGAAACTATATTAACTTATTGATGGAAAATAATATTTCCCCAAAATGAATTTTATTGGCACATAACTGTATTTGAAGCTCTCAGTAACTTGCGCCATTTGGTTTATTTTCATGAATTCTTTTATTCTAGCCACATTGCCTCCCAACAACTTTTTTCTTGCATTTATTGATGATCTATCTTACATATCTAAGTGTATATTGAGTTTAATCAGCTAATATAGATTCAAAAATGAATTAAATTATTCTTGTTGTCAAGCATAATCAAGGAGGCAGATGTACAAATATTTGACAATATGATTATGATTATACTGAAAGCCAAATACTAAATATTAAGGCAGCACAAATTGAGACTGATTGATAAACTCCAGTTACAAAGTATAGAAAGAATTTACGAAAGCAGAGATGTGAAGCGGATTTTGAAGGATTTTGAAAAAGCTGACTTAAGGAGGCCAGCAGGGATTGGCAGTCATGCACGAAACCTCAGAAAAGCATACCACATGGAGTAATTACAAAAACTGGTATAACTAATGAACTTAATATAGCTTTAACAGTGGACGGAAGTGGCTAAAAATAAGGCTAGGTATGTTAGATTATTGTCAAATTTTATTTCAGATAAAGAGGTTTAACATTATTTCTTGAGAAATGGGGAGTCATTTTAAAGAAAAGGAATAATATTCATAGATTTCTATTTTAGTGAAATTATCCAAATAAGAGTAAAAATGACTGAGTTGGTGTAGGCAAAACTAGAGGCAGAGAGACAATGTTAGAGTTATTCAGTAGTGTAATGGTAGGAGGATGAGTTGTTTTAATACAGGAATCATGTGTATGATGAGGCTAAAGAATAAATATGAGAGATTATAATAAATGTGAAAGGTTATAATCCAAGAGTCAATAGATATTAGTGAATAAATAGAAATGGCAGATAAGAGAGAAAAAAAAGTTTTGGTTGAAAACTTTGCAAAGGAGAAGTGCTGTATATATTTTTACCTTGGGTAATGGTGAGTTCTTCAGATAAAGATGTATAGTAGTCAGTAAAATATATAGCCTGAGAAGGATACCAGACTACAAGTATAGAATTAATAATCATTAACGCATAGCTAATAGTGGAACTACTGTTAGTTGACAGGTACATGATACCTGTTGCATTCTAATATTAGGATTAGGAAAGTGCTCAAAACTATAGTGCAGGAAACTTAGTTCACAGAAGTACCTGTTTTGCATTTAGTCAAAAATGAGCTTTCGGAGAAAGAGTTGTTAAATGAAACTTATCCTTAACTAAGATAAATTGAATGAGAGGGCAGTTAGCTAGAATCTGAGGTAAAAAGTTATTCCTCCAGACACTAATTTTTTTCATCTGTCAGTGAGTACTCTTGGAATGGGGATTTATTGTACAGGGGACCAAAAATTACCCAAGTGGAGGCTGTGTGGAAAACACTCTTACTCTTTTCATGATTAAAGCAAAAGTATACATATAATAGATATATATCTATAGTATTACATTTTAAAGAGGCAATGGTATGGAGAAAAATATATCTAAGAAATCAACTGGGATGGGGACAATAATAAAATTTAAGAAACTCTGGTCTCTGAGTGGGTGGCTGCTGCTGCTGCTACTAAGTCGCTTCAGTTGTGTCCGACTCTGTGTAACCCCATTCATGGCAGCCCACCAGGCTCCCCCATCCCTGGGATTCTCCAGGCAAGAACACTGGAGTAGGTTGCCATTGCCTTCTCCGTTAGTGCTATTTTATAAAGATATTTCTGTGTGTCATATGTGATTTGTGAACTCTTGAATGTCAGCTCCCATAGCAAATGTGATTTAATGGCCACGGAAACACAAGGACTGGCAATTTCCCTCTCTTACATTTTTATTCCAGTTTCACAGTCTGACATTTTGACATATTTTGCCCGCTCAGCTATTGTGTAGATGAACATCTCTCTGCCGAGTTCATGTCCCTGAGGGAAACTAAGCTTTTCATTTTGAAGAAGCCAGAAACTTAGTGCCAAAACAATTAGTGTTACCTGTTGGAAAATCATTAATGACATCGTCATCAAAAATCATGCCAGTTTTGAGAGCTTCCTTTTTCCTAGGATGCTTTCATTTAGTTTAACACACTTTTCTTTGACATGCTCATCCAAATGAGCTGTATTTAAACTTTTTAAATGTATGCACATTTTGACCTAACTATAGAGAGAGAGAATGTTTTTTAATTGTATGTTAAAATTTGTATAAATTTTTACCACCTATGATATTCTATATAAAGAAGCAGAGAAGAAATTAGTAATTATACAACGTCTTTCCCTAGTATCATCACATAAATAATGGGTTGTAAACAAGCTTAAAGAAAAAAAAATGTTGCTCTGGATACATTTTTGTGGAATAAGCAGGTGGCTTCTCTGCCTAATGTATGCATCAGGCAAGCATATGAGATTTGTAATCTAATTCCTCTCAAGCAGAAAGGCCGTTTGGATAGATAAGCTGAGAACATCCTAAATCCTAGCTGAGGTGGGTGGAAATAGGTTTGCATATTGAATACCTAAATTCTAACTAACAAATTCTTCTAAACCTGAGGTATCTGAAAATAACATTCTGATTTTAAATTGTACCTCTGCTGGATTATTTTGTAAACAAATGAACTTACAGATTCTTTAGAAAGAATTTTTGAACTCATATTGTCATCGGAATTCTCATTTGACGGACTCTGAGAAAAATCTCCTCCAAAAAAGCCATTTTTATCTTTTAGTCTTTTTTTATGCTCTCACTAAAGATCTAGATCTGGGGAAAAAATATGAGATTTTCATTTTTAACATGCTATTTTCTCACATGAGGAAAATTTTAACTTAGAAGCCATGATCTACTGCTGGTGAGGTAGTGTCTGTTGAGCTACAAAATGATAGCATAATTATCAATGCTTATCAATTTATTCTAGCTCTTTTACTTATTTCTCCATCTTTAGGAGAATTTTTCAATGGCATTCTTGACTTGTAAATATTTATAACATTTTATCCAGTGCCTTTTTGACCTGACTCTTCCTTCATGTTTGGAGGTAGATAGTAATATTTTTTTTTTCTTGGCAGAAGAAAAAGTCCCCTCCATCTCAAATTTCCATGGTTCCTCTTTAGCCAGGCTTATGCTTAGCAAAGTGACAGCCAATTTTGCCTGCTCAGAAAAGGGAGATGCAGGAGGCCTGCATCTTGTCTTGGCTTGACTCTGTCTTTCCAAATCCACTTTTCTCCTCATCAGTCCTGGTCACTGCTAAAGTCTCCTCTTTGCCTGAAAAATCCACGATGCAAGTTGTACAAAATTTTAGGTAGGCCTTATATCAATTTTAAAAAGTTACATTGTGCATGGATTATAATGAATTTCACTCAAATACTGATGCTAGAAAGACTGAAACATGTTCCCTGTGCCGATTTTTTTTTCCTTAAGTGTATATTAATAGAATTACTTTATAATGTTATTAGAAGTTATTATGGAAAATAAAAATAGGAAACATAGCATAATATCAAGACTGTCCCTTTGCGTATTTCAGAATCTGCTTAATGCAGTCAACATGTTTAAAACATTTTTCTTTAATTGGCAGCAATCTTCTTTGGGGAGGAAGAAAACATGCACTTTTGTCAAAGGGCATACTGTACTTGCCTTGTAATAGTACAATATCTGTGTCTTTTATAATCCAGAAAAGTTGAATACTGTGTGATGTCACTTTATAATAAAGAGCAGATATTCAGAATGCAGAAAGTTCACCTTGAGAGTGAATAGCAGCTAAAGATGAGTAAAGTCACTGAAGGAAAGGACAAAATATATATGAATAGACAATAGCATGTTTTCCCTTGAGAGAAGAAACAGAATATTCAGAAAAAAGCAATTACTATCAAAGGTAGTGATGTATGCATAAAAAGTGAAAGGAAAGTTAATGACTTAAATGGAAAAGGGGCAATGAGAAAAACAAGTCAAAATGTTAAAATTATAAATAAATACATAACTATCTGTAGCATCTGTAGATCATATGCCTCTTGAGTGCTCTTGGTTATATGCATATCTTATCACCTCTGCCTGATTGTATGCTATATGAGAAAATAATCTGTGATAAGTTCATTTAATATTACTGACATCTGTTTAAATGCTTAGTGTACAGCTAGGAGCTCAGAAATGTTGGATAAAAGAAATTTCATCGTCTAACTGGAGTCTGTTCGGACATCCAGATTCTACAAGTATAAAATGTCTGGGAATGTTTTCTACACCAAGCATCAGTTGTTGCTTAGAAATTCCCTGAACTTAAGAATCCAGCTGAGGAAAGATTCTTACCAGAGGTTTACCAAGTTCAGACATCTGAGTCCCAAAGCTTATTGATTATTCAAATAGAAACAAAAGTATGCCTTAGTAGAAAGTTCAGTCTGTAAAACACCCTGTGGCAGAGTCACCCAAATCAGTGGTATTCAAGAAAGTAATTCCAAATCTTGTCATTGTTCAGTCTCTCAGTGGAATCTCTTTGATGCTCCATGGACTGTAGCTCGCCAGGCTTCCCTATCCTTCACTATCTCTTGGAGTTTGGTCAAACTAATGCCCGTCGTGTCAACAGTACCATCCAACCATCTCACCCTGTTACTCCCTTCTCCTCCTGCCCTTAATATTTACCAGTATCAGGAAATTTTCCAGTGAGTCAGCTCTTTGCATCAGGTGGCCAAAGTATTGGAGCTTCAGCTTCAGCATCAGTCCTTCCAATGAATATTCAGGACTGATTTCCTTTAGGATTGACTGGATTGATCTCCTTGCAGTCCAAGGAACTCTGTCTTCTCCAGCAGTACTCCTGCTGCGGCTGCTGCTAAGTCGCTTCAGTCGTGTCTGACTCTCTGCGATCCCATAGACGGCAGCCCACCAGGCTCCGCCGTCCGTGGGACTCTCCAGGCAAGAACACTGGAGTGGGTTGCCATTTCCTTCTCCAATGCATGAAAGTGAAAAGTGAAAGTGAAGTCACTGAGTCATGTCCAACTCTCAGCGACCCCATGGACTGCAGCCCACCAGGCTCCTCCATCCATGGGATTCTCCAGGCAAGAGTACTGGAGTGGGGTGCCATTGCCTTCTCCCTCCAGCACTACAGAAAGCATCAATTCTTTGATGCTCAGCTTTCTTTATGGTCCAATTCTCACATCCATACATTGCTATTGGAAAAGTCATACCTTTGATTATATAGAGCTTTGTCAGCAAAGTGATGTCTATGCTTTTTGGAATGCTGTCTAGGTTTAGCTAATATAATTTTAAAAGCACATCACATTTTTCCACTGTAAAACTAAGTGCCTTACTAGGTGGGCTTAACTTCTTAAAATTACTGCTTTTATATTGTGGCCTAATCATTGTGGCTCAGTGGTAAAGAATTTACCTGCAATGCAGGAACCAAAGAGACTTCTGTTCAATCGCTGGGTCAGGAAGATCCCCTGGAGAGGAGCATGGCAACCCACTCCAGTATCCTTGGCTGGAGAATCCCACAGACAGAGGAACCTGGATGTCTATGAAGTGAAGTGAGTTAGCATGCACACAAGCTATTAAGTGATCACTAGGGCCTTAAGCTAGATTCAACTTTAAACAGGCTTTCTTCCTGATTATAGGCCGCTGACCTCTTTCTTAGGACATTTACATTAGAAAGTTTGAAACTCTAAAGCGTTTTGCTCTGCCCCTTTAAGATGTCACTCCTTTTTGAAAGCCTCTTGACAATCTACTACCCAGGAATATCTTCCTATTGGACCTGGGAATCGTTTCTTTAGCCATCTGATGCAAAGAGCCAACTCATTGGAAAAGACCCTGATGCTGGGAAAGATTGAGGGCAAGAGGAGAAGGGGGTGGCAGAGGATAAGATGGTTGAATGACATTGCTGAATCAACAGACATGGGTTTGAGTAACCTGAGGGATAGTAAAGGAAAGGGAATCCTGGCATGCTGCAGTTTATGGGGTTTCAAAGAATCAAACATTGAAGAGGATAACACCCCTACACCCCAGTGTCTGTGGGTGCCAATTAACAAATGTAATGGCCTAATCTCAAAGAAAATATTTCTGTATTCAGGAATAACTTAATCTGTTCCACATCTCCTATTGATCAACCTTCCCCCTAAAGTTCTCCCATATTTTTCAGTTTCACTTCTGCTTAAAAACCCATAGCTCAGTTGGTAAAGAATCTGCCTGTAATGCAGGAGACCCTGGTTCGATTCCTGGATCGGAAAGATTTGCTGGAGAAGTGATAGGCTACCCACTTCAGTATTCTTGGGCTTCCCTTGTGGCTCAACTGGTAAAGAATCGCCTGCAATGCGGGATACCTAAATTTGATTCCTGGGTTGGGAAAGTCCCTTGGAGAAGGGAAAGGCTACATACTCCAGTATTCTGTCCTGGAGAATTCCCTGGACTACAGTGCATGGGGTCAAAAAGAGTTGGACACAATTGAATAACTTTCATTTTCAGATTCATCCATATTGCTTCAAATGGCAACATACTAAGTAAAGTAAGTTACACAGAGAGGGACAAATATTATATGATACCACTTATATTGAGAATCTAAAAAAACTGATACTAATTCCAGTCCCAAAGAAGGGCAATGACAAAGAATATTCAAACTACCAACAATTGCACTTGCTAACTAGGTAATGCTCAAAATCCTTCAAGCTAGGCTTCAACAGTACATGAAGCAAGAAATACCAGATGTACAGGCTGGTCTAGAAAAGGCAAAATAACCAGAGATCAAATTGCCACCATACATTGATCATAGAAAAAGGAAGATAATTCCAGAAAAGCATTTACTTTTGCTTCACCAGCTATGCTAAAGCTTTTGACTGTGGTGTTGTTGTTGTTCAGTCACTAAGACATGTATGATTCTTTGTGACCTCATAAACTGCAGCACGCCAGTCTTCCCTTTCCTTCACTATCTCCATGAGTTTACTCAAACCCATGTCCATTGATTAAGTGATGTTATCCAACCATCTTATCCTCTGCTGCCCCCTTCTCCTTTTGCCCTCAATCTTTCCCAGTATCAGGGTCTTTTCCAATGACTTGGCTCTTCGCATCAGGTAGCCAAAGTATTAGAACTTCATCTTCAGCACCAGTACTTCCAATGAATCATGACAAACTATGGAAAATTCTTCAAGAGATGGGAATGTCAGACCCCCTTAGCAGCCTCCGGAGAAATCTGTATGCAGGTCAAGAAGCAACCATTAGAACCAGATATGGATACATGATGCTTGGGGCTGGTGCACTGGGATGACCCAGAGGGATTGTACTGGGAGAGGGGTTCAAGATGGGGAATACGTGTACACCCGTGGCAGATTCATGTTGATGTATGGCAAAACCAATACAATATTGTAAAGTAATTAGCCTCCAATTAAAATAAATAAATTTAAATAAAATAAAGTAAAATAAAATATTGCATGAGAAAAAAAAAAAGAACCAGATATGGAATAGCGGACTAGTTCCAAATTGGGGAAGAAGTACCTCAAGGGTCTATATTGTCACCCCACTTATTTAACTTATATACAGAGTACATCATGCAAAATGCCAGGCTGAATGAAACATGAGTTGGAATCAAGATTACTGGGAGCAATATCAATAACCTCAGAAATGCAGATGACACTCCTTAATGGCAGAAAGTGAAGAGGAACTAAAGTGCCTCATGATGAAGGTGAAAAAGGAGAGTGAAAAAGCTGGCTGAAAACTCAACATTCAAAAAACTAAGATCATGGCATCTGGTCCCATAACTTCATGGCAAATCGATGGGGAAACAATGGAAACAGTGACAAATTTTATTTTCTTGGGTTCTAAAATCACTGCAGATGATAACTGCAGCGATGAAATTAAAAGCCACTTGCTCCTTGGAAGAAAAGCTCCTTGGTCTAGTTAATAAACTAGACACCATATTAAAAAGCAGAGACATCACTTTGCCATCTAACGTCCATATAGTTAAAGTTATGTTTTTTCCAGTAGATATGTACAGCTGTGATAGTTGGACCATAAAGAAGGCTGCAGTTCAGTCCCTCAGTCCTGTCCTACTGTTTGCGACCCCATGGGCTGCAACACTCCAGGATTTCCTATCCATCACCGACTCCCAGAGCTTGCTCAGAGTCACTTCCATCGAGTCAGTGATGTCATCCAACCATCTCATCCTCCGTTGGCCCCTTTTCCTCCTGCCTTCAATATTTCCCAGCATCAGGGTCTTTTCCAATGAGTCAGTTCTTCACATCAGGTGCCCAAAGTATTGGAGCTTCAGCTTCAGCATCAGTCCTTCCAATGAATATTCAGGACTGATTTCCCTTAGGATAGATGGATTTGATCTCCTGGCAGTCCAAGGGACTTGCAAGAGTCTTCTCCAGTACCACAGTTCAAAAACATCAATTCTTTGGTGCTAAGCTTTCTTTATGGTCCAACTGTTACATCCATACATGACTACTGGAAAAACCACAGCTTTGACTAGATGGACCTTTGTTGGAAAGTGATGTCTCTAATATGCTGTCTGGATTGGTCATAGCTTTTCTTCCAAGGAGCAATCGACTTTTAATTTCATGGCTGAAGTCACCATCTGAAGTGATTTAGGAGCCTCTAAAAATAAAGTCTCTCACTGTTTCCATTTTTTCCTAATGTATTTGCCATGAAGTGATGGGACCAGATGCCATGATCTTCGTTTTATGAATGCTGAGTTTTAGTCCAGTTTCACTTTCCTCTTTCACTTTCATTCAGAGGCTCTTTAGTTCCTCTTCACTTTCTGCCATAAGGATGGTGTTATCTGCATATCTGAGGTGATTGATATTTCTCCTGGCAATCTTGATTCTAGCTTGTGCTTCATCCAGCCTGGTGTTTCGCATAATATACTCTGTATTTAAGTTAAATATGCAGAGTGGCAATATACAGCCTTAATGTACTTCTTTCCCAATTTGGAACCAGTCCAAATTCTGGACATTATTCCATGTCCAGTTCTAACTGTTGTTTCTTGACCTGCAAGAAAGCTGAGCACCAAAGAATTTATTCTTTTGAACTGTGGTGCTGGAGGAGACTGGAGAGTCCCTTGGACTGCAAGGAGATCAAACCAGTCAATCCTAAGGGATATCAACCCTGAATACTCACTGAAAGAACTCATGCTGAACCTGAAACTCCCCTAATTTGGCCACCTGATGTGAAGAGCCAACTTACTGGAAAAGATCATGATGCCAGGAAAGATTAAGGGCAGGAAGAGAAGGGGAGAACAAAGCATGTGATGATTGGATGGCATCATTGACTCAATGGACATGAATTTGAGCAAACTCCAGGAATGGGGAAGCCTGATATGCTACAGTCCATGGGGTCACAAAGAGTCAGACACAACTGAGTGACTGAACAACAACAATTTGGAATCTATCAGCTTGCAAGGAGAACTTAGGAAGTACTTGTCCCTCTCAGATAATATGGAAATTATTTTTGTTCTTGTGGTCAAAGAGTTCTTAGATGTAATCAATTTCTAAAAAGTTTTGACAGCCTCCAAAATCATAAGGCTAAATTACATTTGAATTAATAGGAGAATGTTTCTAATATAGAACAAAGGTGATTTTTCAGCTACTCAAATAATGATATAGGTGGTATATTTAGCCATTCCTCTGTGCTTGCACAGCTTCCTGGTAATTGCAGGGCCATAGTATAAATATTATCAGTTAAAAATGTAAATGGAAACAAGGAAAATAATTTTATTAAACAGGTGTTCACCATTTCATCAATGAATGTTACATTCCTCACTTAATTTTGCACAATACCCATGATGTTGCTAACAGTGACAGAGACTATTGGAATCAAAAGTTCTCTTTCATTTATGCAGGTGCAAGCTAGATTTCGAATTATGTAGTCATTTGCTTTGTTCTGGGGGAACCTGTTTCTTTAGTAACAGCATTTCACTTTCTATGGTAATTGAGCTTTTTAGAAGCAAACTGCTTCTTCTATTAGGTCTCTTTGAGTAAAATGTCTGCAGACTATATTGAATTCTGTTTCTTTAAACACATTATAACATTAGCTTACATTTTTTTCATATCCTGTACAAGTACAATTAGCTGAACTCATTAAATAATTCCTATTTAATTGTGGTTCATAAAACTAAAATATTACATTGTAAGAAATATTAATGGTTATCTTTTCAGAATTTTAAAGGTTTTAAAATAACAGCAATTTTCATCCATCCAATCATTTATTTATTTTAAACACACACATCAAAGATGAAGCATGTCTAAAAGAGTAAAGTAAATCTGATCCTATGCACTTTAGTTAGATGAAATATCATGTGCAAAGTTAAGAGTAGTAGGAAATAATCCAACAAGTTTGATGAACACCAAGTTCCACAACATTAGAATGTACAACCATAACTGATTCTTTCAACAATGAATGCAATACAGGTGGATACAATTAAAAAGTTCTAATACAACAAAAAATAAGATTTGCTATTAAATTGGTTCAAATTTTAGTGTGTTAAAAGTATACTTCATAATCTTTCCAAACATTAGTCATCTGTTTTACTTGTATTTCTTTCCTATAATTGCTTCCCTCTCTCTTAGTCTGTGGCATTGGAGTTTCTTGAAATGTTTATATTCCATAGACATATGTGCAAATGTTGCAAAGTTGACTTCAAATCTGTATTAGACACAAGTGTGCTTGTATTTCAATTCTTGTAATTATAAGTGGCGCTTCTCTGGACTATTTTGCTTTCTGTGAAACACAACAGAAAGCATCAAATTAGGGAAAAGAGTGGCTCAGGCTGCCCCAAGCAATTAAAAGAATTAAAGAAAATTACTAGTGGATGCATTGTGTACAGCAGGGGCTCTGTGAATGAAGAAATATAACTGCTAGACACACCTGTGCTGATTTGCACTGTGGAATTGAAATTATCATGAGTAAATATAATTACTTAGCAAATTTAATAAATATTGTTTGGGATCCTGAAAATGATACTTGAATCCACAAATTACATAGTGATAAATGTAGCAGCATACACTCAGTGGCTCAGTGGTAACTTTACATACAAAAATATGTAGAACTTCCTGGAATGTAGCAGGATGCTGATGGAGAAATAGACATGATAAATTACTGCAAATCTGGGTGCTAAGTCACTCATAGTTAATACCAATGCTCTCATGTTTTCTTTGAGTATGTAATTTTGCCAAAATTATTTTTTATATCCAATAGCTTATATATCTAGGTTGTGAATTACAATTTTTTTTGTAATTCTTAGTAAGAAATAGATAAACATTGGTTAACACTAAAAGTGAGTACCTTAAATAAATGTTTAATTAGCAAATAAAGCAGTTATTGCTCTTGAGCTGTAATGATTGGCAATAATTGCTTTATGGAATTTAATAGTTATTAAATTAACAGATAAGTGATAAAATGAAGAAATTAAGCTACACTTTCATCATAACTTTAATTTGTGTGCTTTTAAGAATCATAAAAGTGATTGGTCTTTTACTAAATGATAATTAAGATAAATATTTATATATTCTATTTTATCTTTGGTGAACTATGTTGACCCATTGTCATAACTGATAATTAAAATGCAATATAATGTTTTTTATTAACAGGGAATGAAGTATTCTGCAAAATTGCCATATGACACAGGCCTAGTCAAAGTGTAAGTCTTTTATTATAATGCTAATAACCACTAGTCTTCTACTTTAAACCAATGAAAATGTTAGAAAAAATTCAATAGTTCAAGTACACTTAGGCATTTTATCAAAATTGTTTAAAATATTGTATTAGTTTCTAAGGGCTGTTGCAACAAAATAGCACAGACTGGGTGGCCTAAAACAACATAAATTTATTCTCTGACAGTCCTGAGGGCTGAAATCAAGGTTTCTGCTAGACCAGTGGCTCTAGGGAGGAATCCTTCCCTGCACTTCTAGTTATCAGTGCTTGCTATCAGTCCTTGATATTATTTGGCTTGTGGACTCATTGCTCCTATCTCTTATTCCTTTGTCACATAGCCTTCTTCCCTGTGTATCAGTGTTTCTATATCTTCACACCATCTTTCTTCTGTGTATGTTCCTGCATCTCAAATTCCCTCTTCCTTGGAAATTGATCATATTGGATTTTGTTGCATGCAAGCTATTGATGAATTGCTTCAGTCTTGTCCAACTCTTTGTGACCCTATGGATCATAGCCCATCAGCTTCCTCTGTCCATAGGATTTAGGATTCTACAGGAAAGAATACTTGAGTGGATTGACATGCTCTCTTCCAGGAGATCTTCCTGACCCAGGGATCAAACCAAGGTCATTTACTTCTCCTACATTGACAGGTGGGTTCTTTACCAAAAGTGTCTCCTGGGAAGCCAAAAATTATCTAGGAATGAGCCTTTCTAGCACATTGGGATAAAATGGTCATCTCATACTCCCAAACCAAAGTAAAATTCATGACTGAAGGGGCCCTGCCAACTGAAAATTGGCACTTGCCATATAGCTCTACAAAGATTATGTCAATGGCCTTCAACACCCCCAGAAGGAATTCAAAGTGGAGATCAGGTATGAGGCAACTTATGCTTTGATGAAAACTGGCAGAATAGGCCTTTAGATGGTTAGATAAATTCATATTTTATGAACTTAAATTCTTGAGTTTCCCCATATCTGAAAAACAGTAAAATCACTAACAGTGACATTTGCACTGAGAAAGGGAATGCATTTGAAAGTCAAAATGGAGCAACTATGGTAAAACCAGGTGACCACTGTGATTGTGATTCCAGACATATTTATTCCTGTATTGTTACTGAGTCCAAGTTTTGTCTGCTCGCTGCACAATAGGACAATTAACCCAGAAATGAAATGCTGAGGCTAGAAATACGACTTTGTTTGGAAAGCTGGTTGACTAAGAAGATGGTGGGCTAATGTCTCAGAATAACCATACTGGATTTTGTGACCACCCAAATCATGTATGCTCCTGCTGCTAAGTTGCTTCGTGTCCGACTCTGTGCAACCCTATAGACAACAGCCCACCAGGCTCTCCTGTCCCTGGGATACTCCAGGCAAGAGTACTGGAGTGGGTTGCCATTTTCTTCTCCAATGCATTCATACATGCTAAGTTGCTTCAGTCATGTCCAACTCTGTGCGACCCTATGGACAGCAGCCTATCAGGTTCTGCCGTTCACGGGATTCTCTAGGCAAGAATACTGGAATGGGTTGCCATTTCTTTCTCCAAATAGTGTATGACTACATCTTAATTGGTTTGGGTTGTAATAACAAAAATAAAATATACTGGTTTGTTTAAACATTGGACATTTATTTTTCACTGACCTGGAGGCTGAGGAGTCCAAGATGAAGGTACTGGTTGTCTCAGTGTCTGGGGAGAGTCCACTTTCTGGTTAATAGACATCTGTCTTTTAATTCTGTCCCCACATGGCAGAAAGAGTGAAGAGCTCTCTGGGGTCTTAATTCCAAAATGAGTGCTCCACCCATACAACATAATCCCCTCCCAGAGACCACACCTCCTATTAACATCATACTGGGAGTTAGGATCGCGATAAAACAGCTTTGGGTCGGGGGGGGGGGGGGGGGGGGTGGGCAGCAACATTCATAATAGTCATATTCAGATTGTAGATGGACATGTTTTTTTAGAGGACACTATCCAACCCAGTAGAAATAGGAAATAAGTCCTTAGATTGACTTCCCCAGTTGTGTGTGTGTCCTACAATAAACAAAAATCCCACTGAAACATTCATCAACATACAATAGATAATATTTCTCATACTATAGTATAGAAACTGGGAAACTTTTTATGTATGGGGCCCGATAGTAAATATTTTAGGCTTTGCAAGCCAGATCATCTCTGTTGTAACTACTAATATCTCTCGTTGGAGAACAAAAACAGCATAACTAATACATAACTGGATGGGTAAAGAGCATGGTTTTGACCATTCCTGCTAGAGTATAAAGACATTATTTTATTTAGTGTTAATAGGGTAAATTAAAAAAATACCAAGGAAAATCTGTTCACTGAAAGCATTGTCCACAGGTTTTCAAAACTCTGTCCTTATTTTTAATGCTACTTCAAGACCTAGAAAGCAAAATGCATCTTAAAAATCAGACTCATAGAAAAAAGCAAAGAATCCTAAAATTTAAAATGTGAATGTGGGGTGACTTTTAAAGTTCAGACATGTGGCCTTTCTGAATGCCAGGCCTTGTATAACTTCACAGATTGTACTTTCTTGAAGCTAACTCAGTATGAAAGTATTTTTGATATTTCATTATCTCATTATACTGTCTTACCAAATGAGATTAAAAAAAAAACTCAATAAAATTAATTCACAAATGAATGAAATGAATAATATATTACTTGAAGTGTCTAAAATAGCATTCTGGACATTGATTGATTGATGTACCAATATTGAGACCTTTAGATGAATTTACTAGCATCTTTAATATTATTACCACTGAGAGGTGAGTTTTGCCAAATAAAGTTTATCTAAATGGAATTTATTATATACTTAATAAAATTATTTTCTAATAATTTTAGTATTATTGCAGTTAGTCAAATATCAATAAATTACTTGTCATTGAATTATATCATTTTTGTAGAAATGAAGTTTAAGCTATGAATGCTGGAAAATCAACATTCAATGAACATTTTGAATTACTGGAAAAAAATCAGTATTATAGAATTGTTGCAAATCTAATCCATTTAATTTTGATTAACAAAAGTTAAATTCCAAATACCATGAAATTTTGACATTTTTTTTTTAAATAAGAGAACTTGCCCTAGGAATGAATTTAACACTGTCTACTTGTCATTTTAAATATATACCCTTTGCTACAAAAAAGGATATCTTGAAACTTGTAACAACAACAACAAAAACTTGTACTAAAAAAAAAAGGCAAAAAACAGATTTTATAAGAAGAGTCCCAGACCCTTTGAGTCCACCTCATGGCCTGAGCAAACTTTACCTGTGGATTATATTAGATTTCTTCCTCTGAATGTTGTGTATCATCCTACCACATCTGTGAAGTTACCAAATCTTAATGCATCTTTTCAACATTTCTTGTTAGGTATTTTGATTCACAACAGCCTCTCCATTCCTAACATGCTACTTTAATTTGGGCTTCTAGGTATTTCTTCCTAAAATACTCCTAAAACACTAGACTATTTGGGGGGGGGGGGGGTGCTCCAAAATCACTGCAGATGGTGACTGCAGTCATGAAATTAAAAGATGCTTGCTCCTTCGAAGAAAAGCTATAACTAACCTAAACAGCATATTGAAAAGCAGAGACATTACTTTCCTGACAAAGGTCTGTCTTGTCAAAGTTATAGTTTTTCCAGTAGTCATGTATGGATGTGACAGTTGGACCATAAAGAAGGCTGACCTCCAAAAAATTGATGCTTTTGAACTGTGGTATTGGAGAAGACTCTTGGGAGTACCTTGAACAGCAAGGAGCTCAAACCAGTCAATTCTAAAGGAAATCAGTCCTGAAAATTCACTGGAAGGACTGATGCTGAAGCTGAAACTCCAATACTTTGGCAACCTTATGCGAAAGACTGGCTCATTTAAAGACCCTGATTCTGGGAAAGATTGAAGGTGGGAGGGGAAGGGGATGACAGAGGATGAGATGGTTGGATGGCATCATTGACTCAACGGACATGAGTCTAAGCAAGCTCTGGGAGTTGGTGATTGACAGGGAAGCCTGACGTCCTGTAGTCCATGGGGTCACAAATACTCAGACATGACTGAGTGATTGAACTGAAATGAAATGAAAATACTAAATATTTCTATCTCTTCCTTATAACACTCTGTGCCTTTTCCAAATTATTCTCTGTTTGCTTCTTAGAATACATTTTTAATGAAAATCTTATCATAGAACTCCCCACTTAAAGTCCTTCAGAGACTGTCCTTAGAATATATTTCAAAGTTTCCTTTCGACAGTTAATTGAGGCATAACTGATGAATGAGAAACTGCACATATCAAAAGAATACAGTTTGATGAGTCTTGACATATGTATACATCCATGAAGCCATCACTACCATCAAGATGATAAGTCTATCCATCTCCTCCAAAGGTTTCTTCTTTCCCTTTTGTGGTTTTGTTTGATTTTTAGTTTTGCCTTTGTGTCTTTTCTTTTGTAGTAAGAAAATTATAATGAGGTTCCATCTTAACAAAGGCACAATACAATATTGTTAACTATAAGCACAACATTATAACATAGATTCTCAGTTCAGTTCAGTTCAATTGGTCGCTTAGTCGTATCTGACTCTTTGCGACCCTATGAACTGCAGCAGGCCAGGCCTCCTTGTCCATCACCAACTCCCAGAGTTCACTAAGACTCACGTCCATTGAGTAGGTAATGCCATCCAGCCATCTCATCATCTTTCATCCCCTTCTCCTGCTCCCAATCCCTCATAGCATCAGAGTCTTTTCCAAAGAGTCAATTCTTCGCATGAGTTAGTCAAAGTATTGAGTTTCAGCCTTAGCATCAGTCCTTCCAAAGAACACCCAGGACTGATCTCCTTTAGAATGGACTGGTTGGCTTTCCTTGAGGTCCAAGGGACACTCAAGAGTCTTCTCCAATACCAAAGTTCAAAAGCATCAGTTTTTTGGCGCTCAGCTTTCTTCAGAGCCCAACTCTCACATCCATACATGACTACTGGAAAAACCATAGCCTTGACTAGAAGGACCTTTGTTGGCAAAGTAATGTCTCTGCTTTTTAATATGCTATCTAGGTTGGTCATAACTTTCCTTCCAAGGAGTAAGCGTCTTTTAATTTCATGGCTGCAATCACCATCAGCAGTGATTTTGGAGCCCCCAAAAATAGTCTGCCACTGTTTCCACTGTTTCCCTACCTATTTCCCATGATGTGATGGGACCACATGCCGTGACTTTAGTTTTCTGAATGTTGAACTTTAAGCCAACTTTTTCACTCTCCTCTTTCACTTTCATCAAGAGGCTTTTTAGTTCCTCTTCACTTTCTGCCATAAGGATGGTGTCATCTGCATATCTGAGGTTATTGATATTTCTTCCAGCAATCTTGATTCCAGCTTGTGCTTCTTCCAGCTCAGTGTTTTTCATGATGTACTCTGCATATAAATAAATAAGCAAGATGACAATATACAGCTTTGACATACTCCTTTCCCTATTTGGAACCAGTCTGTTGTTCCATGTCCAGTTCTAACTGTTTTTTCCTGACCTGCATATAAGTTTCTCAAAACTCAGGTCAGGTGGTCTGCTATTCTCATTTCTTTTAGAATTTTCCACAGTTTATTGTGATCCACACAGTCAAAGGCTTTGGCATAGTCAGTAAAGCAGAAGTAGATGTTTTTCTGGAACTCTCTTGCTTTTTCCATGATCCAGTGGATGTTGGCAATTTGATCTCTGGTTCCTCTGCCTTTTCTAAATCCAGCTTGAACATCTGGATTTCACAGTTCATGTATTGCTGAAGCCTGGCTTGGAGAATTTTGAGCAATACTTTACTAGCATGTGAGATGAGTGCAATTGTGTGGTAGTTTGAGCATTCTTTGACATTGCCTTTCTTTGGGATTGGAATGAAAACTGACCTTTTCCAGTCCTGTGGCCACTGCTGAGTTTTCCAAATTTGCTGGCATATTGAGTGCAGCACTTTCACAGCATCATCTTTCAGGGTTTGAAATAGCTCAACTGGAATTCCATCACCTCCACTAGCTTTGTTCATAGTGATGCTTTCTAAGGCCCACTTGACTTCACATTCCAGGATGTCTGGTTCTAGGTGAGTGATCACACCATCGTGATTATCTTGGTCATGAAGATCTCTTTTGAACAGTTCTTCTCTGTCTTCTTGCCACCTCTTCTTAATATCTTCTGCTTCTGTTAGGTCCATACCATTTCTATCCTCTATCGAGCCCATCTTTGCATGAAATGTTCCCTTGGTATCTCTAATTTTCTTGAAGAGATCTCTAGTCTTTCCCATTCTGTTGTTTTCCTCTATTTCTTTGTGGTTATCACTGAGGAAGGCTTTCTTATCTCTCCTTGCTATTCTTTGGAACTCTGCATTCAGATGCTTATAAGATTTTAGAACTTATTAATCTTGCATAACTGCAATATTATATATTCTGATCAACTTTCATCTAAGCTGGTGGTGGTGATTTCATTGCTAAGTCATGTTCAAGTCTTACTACCCCATGGACTATAGCTCACCAAGGTCCTCCTTCCATGGGATTTCCCGGACAGGAATACTGGAATGAATACCTCCTTCTCCAATTATCCTCCCCACCCAGGGATGGAACCTGGGTCTCCTGCATTGCAGGTAAATTCTTAATGGACTGAGCCTCCAGGGAAAAGCTGTTTTATCTTAGCAGAATGACTAATACCATATTAGCCAGATTAATGATTTAAAAAAAAATCACATGATTATCTCAACAGAGGCAGAAATAGAATTTGACAAAATTCAACACATTTTCCTGTTAAAAACCCTCAAGAAATTAGGTATAGAATTTACCTCAACATACTAAATGTATATATGACAAGCCCAAGCAAGCACCATACTGAAATTGTCAAAAACTGGAGAACTTTTGTCCAAGATTGTGCAAGTGATGAAGTACAACAAATCTGTATGTGAATGTGTGTGTTTTGAACATAACTATGGGTTAGGAAGATTACTCAAGCAACAATGACTAAAATTAAATGGGAGAAGAGAAAAACTCTAATCGAGAGCAGTCAAGAGATAGCAGCATTAGTCTATTCTAACTGAAACAATTAAATTAGAAAAGTGGTAGTTAGGAAGATGATCAATTTAATTATTTTGTTTGTATGGCCTTGTTTTCCCTTGTGTGGGTTAAGTCTTCTCACCAGGCCTTTGTACTCTAGGACCTTTAGAAATTGTCTTAATAATCTCAACTTCAAAAAGGTTAAGAATTTTTTTTTTTCCCATGTAGTAAATTGGAATTGAGACCCTTTTCAAAAGACTTTTACTACTTCCTCTTCCTGGTCCTATTCCCTTATATATTTATCTGATGAACCTATTTTCAGAGTATTGAGATGAAATAGTTTCATTAACTTTATAGGACTTCAGTTTTTAACTTGGAGAAGGAAATGGCAACCCACTCCAGTATTCTTGCCTAGAGAATCCTGTGGACAGAGGAGCCTGGTGGGTTGCTGTCTATGGGGTGGCAGAGTCGGACACAACTGAAGTGACTTAGGTAGCATGCATGCATGCATTGGAGAAGGAAATGGCTACCCACTCCAGTATTTTTGCCTGGAGAATCCCAGGGAAAGAGGAGCCTGGTGGGATGCTGTCTATGGGGTCGCACAGAGTCAGACACTACTGAAGCGACTTAACATCAGCAGCAGAAACAGTATTTAACTAGAATTTCAAAATTATAGCCCTTGGAAGATTATATAACCCTAAAGTTTGCTAGCAGTCAGTTCAGTTGCTCAATCGTGTCTTTTTGTGACCCCATGAATCGCAGCACGCCAGGCCTCCCTGTCCATCACCAACTACTGGAGTTCACTCAAACTCATGTCATCGAGTCAGTGATGCCATCCAGCTATCTCATCCGCTGTCGTCCCCTTCTCCTCCTGCCCCCAATCCCTCCCAGCATCAGGGTCTTTTTCAATGAGTCAACTCTTCACATGAGGTGGCCAAAGTACTGGAGTTTCAGCCTTAGCATCTGTCCTTCCAATGAACACCCAGGACTGATCTCCTTTAGAATGGACTGGTTGGCTCTCCTTGAAGTCCAAAGGACTCTCAAGAGTCTTCTCCAACACCACAGTTCAAAAGCATCAATTCTTCAGCACTCAGCTTTCTTCAGAGTCCAACTCTCACATCCATACATGACTACTGGAAAAACCATAGCCTTGATTAGACGGACCTTTGTTGGCAAAGTAATGTCTCTGGTTTTTAATATGCTATCTAGGTTGGTCATAACTTTCCCTCGAAGGAGTAAGGGTCTTTTATTTCATGGTGGCAATCACCATCTGCAGTGATTTTGGAACCCGAAAAAATAAAGTCTGACACTGTTTCCACTGTTTCCCCATCTATTTCCCATGAAGTGATGGGACCAGATGCCATGATCTTCGTTTTCTGAATGTTGAACTTGAAGCCAACTTTTTCACTCTCCTCTTCACTTCCATCAAGAGGCTTTTCAGCTCCTCGTCACTTTCTGCCATAAGGGTGGTGTCATCTGCATATCTGAGGTTATTGATATTTCTTCTAGCAATCTTGATTCCAGCTTGTGCTTCATCCAGCCCAGCATTTCTCATGATGTATTCTTCATATAAGTTATATAAGCAGGATGACAATATACAGCCTTGACATACTCCTTTCCCTATTTGGAACCAGTCTGTTGTTCCATGTCCAGTTCTAACTGTTTTTTCCTGACCTGCATATAGGTTTCTCAAAACTCAGGTCAGGTGGTCTGGTATTCCCATCTCTTTCAGAATTTTCCACAGTTTATTGTGATCCACACAGTCAAAGGCTTTGGCATAGTCAATAAAGCAGAAATAGATGTTTTTTTCTGGAACTCGCTGTTTTGATGATCCAGCAGATGTTGGCAATTTGATCTCTGGTTCCTCTGCCTTTTCTAAATCCAGCTTGAACATCTGGAAGTTCACGGTTCACATATTGCTGAAGCCTGACTTAGAGAATTTTGAGAATTACTTTAGTGTGTGAGATGAGTGCAATTGTGCGGTAGTTTGAGCATTCTTTGATATTGCCTTTCTTTGGGATTGGAATGAAAACTGACCTTTTCCAGTCCTGTGGCCACTGCTGAGTTTTCCAAATTTGCTGGCATATTGAGTGCAGCACTTTCACAGCATCATCTTTCAGGATTTGAAATAGCTCAACTGGAATTCCATCACCTCCACTAGCTTTGTTCATAGTGATGCTTTCTAAGACCCACTTGACTTCACAATCTAGGATGTCTGGCTCTAGGTGAGTGATCACACCATCGTGATTATCTTGGTCATGAATCTCTTTTTAGTACAGTTCTCCTGTGTATTCTTGCCACTTCTTCTTAATATCTTCTGCTTCTGTAAGGTCCATACCGTTTGTGCCCTTTATTGAGCCCATCTTTGCATGAAATGTTCCCTTGGTATCTCTGATTTTCTTGAAGAGATCTCTAGTCTTTCCCATTCTGTTCTTTTCCTCTATTTCTTTACAATGATAGCTGAGGAAGGCTTTCTTTTCTCTCCTTGCTATTCTTTGGAACTCTGCATTCCAATGTTTATATTTCTCCTTTTCTCCTTTGTTTTTCCCTTCTCTTGTTTTCACAGCTATTTATACGGCCTCCTCAGATGGCCATTTTACTTTTTTTGAGTTTCTTTTCCATGGGGATGGTCTTGATCCCTGTCTTCTGTACAATGTCTCGAACCTCCATCTGATAGTCCATCTATCAGATCTAGGCCCTTAAATCTATTTCTCACTTCCACTGTATAATCATAAGGGATTTGATTTAGGTCATACCTGAATGGTCTAGAAGTTTTCCCTACTTTATTCAATTTAAGTCTGAATTTGGCAATAAGGAGTTCATGAATGAGCCACAGTCAGCTCCTGGTCTTGTTTTTGTTGACTGTATAGAGCTTCTCCATCTTTGGCTGCAAAGAATGTAATCAATCTGATTTTGGTGTTGACCATCTGGTGTTGTCCATTTGTAGAGTCTTCTCTTGTGTTTTTGGAAGAGGGTGTTTGCTATGACCAGTGTATTCTCTTGGCAAAACCTTGTTAGCCTTTGCCATGCTTCATTCCGTATTCCAAGACCAAATTAGCCTATTATTCCAGCTGTTTCTTGACTTTTTACTTTTGGATTCCAGTCCCCTATAATGAAAAGGACATCTTTTGGGGGTCTTAGTTCTAAAAGGTCTTGTAGGTCTTCATAGAACCATTCAACTTCAGCTTCTTCAGCGTTGCTGGTTGGGGCATAGACTTGGGTAACTGTGATATTGAATGGTTTGCCTTGGAGACGAACAGAGATCATTCTGTCATTTGTGAGATTGCACCCAAGTACTGTATTTCGGACTCTTAATGGTCATCTGAGTTAAATTCACCCATTTTAGTCCATTTTAGTTTGCTGATTCCTAGAATGTAGACATTCACTCTTGCTATCTCCTGTTTGACCACTTCCAATTTGCCTTGATTCATGGACCTGACATTTCAGGTTCCTATGCAATATTGCTCTTTATAGCATCGGACCTTACTTCTATCATCAGTCACATCCAGAACTATACTGTGATAAATTATAATTTTTACTCTTATTTACTTAAGGCTTGCTATGGGTCAACCATTAAGCTAAGAACTTATTTTTCTTTTTTATAATTTAATTTAATGTTTTATTTTTGGCTGTGCTGGGTCTTCATTGCAGCAGGGGCTTTTCTCTGTGGTGAGTGTGGTTACTCTCTAGTTGCAATGTGCAGGCCTCTAATTGTGGTGGCTTCTCTTGCTGTGGAGCACAGGCTCTAGAATCTGCTGGTTTCAGTAGGTGTGGGGCATGGGCTCAGTAGCTACAGCTCCCTAGCTCTAGAGCACAGGCTGAGTAGTGGTGGCACACAGGCTCAGTTGCTCCAAGGCATGTGGGATCTTCCTAAATCAGAGATCAAACCCTTGTGTCCTGTATTGGCAGGTGGATTCTTCACCACTAGCACCAAATGGAATGCCTAAGCTATGGCACTTAAAATGCACTATCTCCCTCATTTATTGCCACAACACTGAATTATAAATCTTATTTTTAAAAAAAAAAAACAAACCACGAGAAAATTGCTGCTTCCAAAGGTAATGCAAATTATCAAGGCCACATGAGTACAAGTGCTTAAGGAAGAATTAAAAATCAAGTCAAACAGTAAAGCCTGTGCTCTTAATTATTAAAAAAAACTATTAACTGATGACTCACCATATTCTAGAGCCAAGATATACATATATATATATACACATATACATATATATATATATGTGGGGGGGGGGGGAGGTGTGTGTGTGTGTGGGTATATGTGTGTGTTTGTGTGTTTGTTATGCATTAAAGTGAAATGTGAGAAGTAGAGGAGGGTGAATATAACAAAGGCCAGTGTTTTCACTTGCCATGGTGCTGATAATAACAGTATGACTGCCTTTAAAATCTGCATGTTAAAGTGGATCTAATAAATTTTATATGGAAGCAGATAAATAGAGTATGGAAAACAACAACCGCATTAGTCTAATGGATGTATAGTTCTGCCTAAGTGGCTAGAGGCAATTATTTTAAACTATTAGTGCAAATATGTAGTGTTTCATTTTCTATTATTTAATTATTTTAAATAATATATTTGTGAGAGCTGTTTTTTCCTACCAAAGATCATTGCAACATTTATTTTTCCCAAATTCAGCCAAACTTCCCAAATAAGCTCATGTTTTGAGAAGACTTTCCTTGTAGACAATGCATTTAACTCCTCAAATTTTTACTGTTTGTGAAATTATTTTTGTATTTTGATATTTAAACAATGCAAAACATTATAACAGTTAATATATATTGATTAGATAATCAAGAATTCTCTTCAGTTCAGTCGCTTGGTCATGTCAGGCTCTTTGCGACCCCATGGACTGCAGACAGCAGGCCTCCCTGTGCATCACCAACTCCCAAAGTTTACTCAAACTCCTGTCCATGAAGTCAGTGATAACATCCACCTCATCCTCTGTCATCCCCTTCTACTCTGGCCTTCAATCTTTTCCAGCATTAGGGTCTCTTCAAATAAGTCAGTATTTTGAATCAGGTGGTCAAAGTATTGGAGTTTCAGCTTCAGCATCAGTCCTTCCAATGAATACTCAGGACTGATTTCCTTTAGAAATTGACTGGTTTGAGCTCCTTGCTGTCCAAGGGACTCTCAAGTGTCTTCTCCAACAACAACATTCAAAGGCATCAATTCTTCGGTACTCAGCTTTCTTTATAGTCCAACTCTCACATCCATACATGACTACTGGAAAAACCATAGCTTTGACTAGACAGACCTTTGTTGGCAAAGTAACATCTCTGTTTTTTAATATGCTATCTAGGTTGGTCATAACTTTCCTTCCAAGGAGCAAGTGTCTTTTAATTTCATGGCTGCAGTCACCATCTACAGTGATTTTGGAACCCCCCCCCCCCCAAAATAAAGTCTTTCACTGTTTCCTTTGTTTCCCTACTTATTTGCCATGAAGTGATGGGACCAGATGCCCTGATCTTAGTTTTCTGAATGTTGAGATTTAAGCCAACTTTTTTACTCTCCTCTTTCACTTTTATCAAGAGGATCTTTAGTTCTTTGCTTTTTGCCATAAGGGTGGTGTCATCTGCATATCTGAGGTTGTTGATATTTCTCCTGGCAATCTTGATTCCAGCTTCTGCTTCATCCAGCCAGGCATTTCTCATGATGTGCTCTGCATGTAAGTTAAATAAGCAGAGTGACAATATACAGCCTTGATGTACTCCTTTCCTGATTTGGAGTCAGTCTGTAGTTCCATGTCCAGTTCTAACTGTTGCTTCCTGACCTGCATACAGATTTCTCAAGAGGCAGGTCAGATGGTCTGGTATTCCCATCTCTTGAAGAATTTTCCACTGTTTGTTGTGATTCACACAGTCAAAGGCTTTGGCGTAGTCAATAAAGCAGAAGTAGATATTTGCTCTTGGACTTGGGGTATCTCCTCAAAGTTGCTCCAGCCCTGCACAGCCCAGAATTCTCTTAGTTAACACAATACAACTAGAACATTTTCTTTATATTTTAAATTTTAAAAATACAAGGGCTAGTTTTAAACTAAAAAATAGTAATCTCTGACATTACATTACTTCAAAATACCATCATATTCCATTATAAAGAGAAGAGCACGCTTTTGAAGATTAAAGAAATTCAAGCTGCAGTTTATTAGGGAAATAATTTACAATAACTTTGCGGGGCTGCTGAATAAGAGGGCGTGTGAAGAAAGACAATTTCCTTGGCTCAAACAGACAAATGCAAAGCTTTGTAAAAGTTACTTTGAAATATTTGGCTCCAAAAGTTTATTTTAATCCTTTTTAGGTATACAATGATTTTATTATATCTTAAGTTTTTATTTTATAAAGATTTTTCTTAAGTGTGTGCATGACCCTTCATGTATTCTCTAGGAAATTTAGAAACATACTTATATATTAAATTTTTAGACTCCATTTTTGAAGCTATGGAAAATAGACTCTAACTTCTTTTTCCTTTATTTTTTTTTTAGTTCAAGTCCATATTCTCCTTTCAAACCTATGATAATATTGAGAAAATGATATTAACTAATGTCAAGCAAGATTTCTGCTTTAGAGAAGCATTTAACTTCATTGTATTCAATTAGACCTTCTGTTTTGCTATTTGAGTCGACTCTAGGGTCACCTGATAAACTTATGTTTCTATAGACACAAATTTACTTGTTTTCTATATTTCCATACTTTATGTTCCCCAAATTATACTTCATATTTATATTTTGCCTGCTGTATGTAAACAAGGTTTTGAAAATAAATATATAGAGATCATAGAATTAGCCTGTTATTCCAAAATCAATAATAATGGAAAGGCATGCTGAATGTCTATAGCAATAATAACTGTTCTAAAAAAATATTATTTTGTATCTTATTCACTAAGTAAATGATTCCACATTTTAAAAGCACTTATTATATTTCCTGCAGTGTAGAAGTTGGAAAGGGGTATAACATTTATGGGAGAATTTCCTTGGTGGTTTACACAGTAAAGAGTGTGCTTGCAATGCAGGAGACCTGGGTTTGAATCCTGGGTCAGGAAGATCTCCTAGAGAAGGAAATTCAACTCACTCCAGTAGTTTTGCCTGGAAAATCCCATGGACAGAGGAGCCTGGTGAGCCCCAGTTTGTGGGGTTGCAAAGAGTCAGATATGACTGAGCGATTAACACTTCTACCATTAAATACATAGGGAATGTGGTCATTATATGATAACCCATGAATTAAAGAAGAGTGAAAATATTCTCTGTTAGAGTGTAAGAGTAGAGAAATAGTCACAGTAGGGATGACTGATACTTGAGTTAGGCCATAAAGATTAATAGAACTTTATTAAGTATATATGAGGTGATAAAGAGAAATCTGGGTTAAGAAAATAGCATTACATAGAAGATAATACTACAAAGAGACTTTGAAACTTAGGAAGTCCTTAATAACCCATCTAGAAAACAGCCTGAGATTCTTCCTTCTCTCTAAGTTCACATACTCAGTTACGCAAAGATGCTTTCATTACTTCTCCATTTTCACTGCTGTGTTCCTAATATAGATCTTCATTATCTTCATCAGTGGTTCTCAACTAAGTGTGGTTTTGCCACCAAAAGGATAGTTGGCAAGGTCTAGATACATTTTGGGGCTTCCCAAGTGGTGCTAATGGTAAAGAACCTGCCTGCTGATGCAGGAGACATAAGAGACATGGATTCCATCCCTGGATTGGAAAGATCCCCTGGAGGAAGGCATGTTAACCTACTCCAATATTCTTGCCTGGAGAATCCCATGGACAGAGGAGCCTCATAGGCTATGGTTTATAGGGTCACAAAGAGTCAGACATGACTGAAGCAACTTAGCATGCATGCAGATACATTTTTATATCTGCCAGAAGCAGAGTACTACTGGGATCTAGTGGACAGAGGCCAAGGATGATAGTAAATATCCTACAATCTCATAACAAAGAATTATCTGGCCTGAAATGTGAGCTGTGTCAAGGTAGAGAAACCCTAGTCTAGATTATAGGAAAAACTCCCTAACTGTATCCCTGCTTCAGGGATTGCTTAGGAGTGCAAAGAAATCATCTAGTCATGTCATACCACTACTGACTGAGTTTGAGTTGTCTATGTATGACCCAGGAAAAGATATTTACTAGATTTATTAGTTACAAAATCTAGTGCTTGAGGTCAATAGAGAAATAACATCTGGAGACACCAATTAGATATGAAATAAGTGAAAAGGATATAGTTCAAAATGCAAAGATGGCTAAATTTCCTTGAGAAAAATTTTAAAAGGAAAAGAAAAAGTAAAGAATATTTTATATTTAAGATGTGAATGAAGATAGACCAGCCAATAAACACAAAACTGAGAACTATTGGGAAGGTAGAAGGAGAAAAAGTGGTCTTCATAAAGCACGTTATTTCAGTCACTGTCCACCTTCATGAACTTGGCTGCTATCCCCAACATACCCTTGCTTCCTATTAGGATGAGTATTAATTAGTATTAATAGCAATTCCACTTAACCCTTAACATGCATTTGTTATTTACCTTAATATTTTTAAGCTTCTGTTCATTCTCATTCTTAGCAACATCTTTAAAGCAAAAGAATCAAAGGGAGAACAACCAAATTCTTTCAAAATGTGAAAATTAAGTGGTTACAGAATAGATGAAAAAACAACATATCAGTGGAAGCAAAATCCTATTTTACTACTAACCCTCTCTTCACTTTCAGCTCTATCAATCCACCTCTTGCTATAGAAAAATTGATGAGGGAAGTAAAATGGCACTCTTTCATCAACTAGTTCTGGTGTTGTTGTTATTCAGTAGCTAAATCATGTCCAACTCTTTGCAACCCCATGGACTGCAGCATACCAGACCTCCCTGTCCCTCTCCATCTCCTGAAGTTTCCCCAAGTTCTTATCCATTGCATCAGGGATGCTATCCAGCCATCTTATTCTCTGACTCTCTCTTCTCCTTCTGCCAGGACTTCTTTAAATTTCTGTCTAGATCAGGACAGAGGGCATCTTTTCTCACAGAAAAACAAAATTGCTTTGACAGAAGTTGGACTTAAACATTTTTCAAAATGCAGTAGTTTTGGCATTTTAAAATTACCACATGGTCACATTACACATACTTATTATTAGTTGGATTTTTAAAAATCTTGAAGTGGCTGTGTTGGATGAACAACATTTTCAATATTTGTCCCAACTTTTCCCAGGTGTGAGGGAAAAGCCTTTATTTGTATTAGATTCTGCCTTCATTATAACAGTGTTTAAATATTTTGACTCCATTGATCTGCTAAAACTATCAAATGATTTACTTAGTAAAATAAATATTCAATTCAGAAAATCAAATAGACCAATTACTGTGTGTAGTTTCATCCACATAATTAGAAGGCCTTAGATCACCCACTTAAGTGCTCAAACAGAAGTGGACTCTCTTTTTCACTCTTGTGGTCACATTCTCTTTGTATTGCTGAAGCTGCACAGCATAAATATGTGCATCGAGAAGAAGAAAAAGCAAGAGAGATGCTAGAAATTTTAAAATTAGGAGAAACAAAAAACCTAGAATTGAAAAAATATTACACTTTTACTTATTTTTTTCCTGTATATCCCTCATTGTATTTACCTAAAGAGTGAGATGATTAAATAACATCACCAAATCAATGGACATGAATTTGAACAAACTCGGGGAGACAGTGTAGAACAGAGGAGTCTTGCATGCTGCAGTTCATGGAATTGCAAAGAGTTGGACATGACTGAACAACAACAAATCACATTATACAGGTTTATGGCTGAATATGTGAAATGAGAATAAATTAAATATGCTATATATTCATTAACTTATTTGCCACATATTTATTGAACACTTACTATATGCAAAGTACTAGCCTTAGCACTGTTTACATAGTTGCATTTACAGATATAAACAAGACAAGAAAGCATTTTTTTGAGCTGGAAGTCTAGAAAAAGAGATAGAAATTGAAGAACCGATTACAAAATTATTTTAATAAAATGCCAATAAATAATATTTGAGAAAATTACTGGCTGCTATAAGAACATATATTACAAGGAAGGACTTAAGTCTAGAGGTTTGGATAAAGTTTTCTCAGTGAGATCATGAATGAATTGAACCTTGAAGATTTGTGACAGTATGGTAAATGAGCAAGGGGAAAATTTTCATTCCAGAAATAGGAAAGACATGACAGAATGTTCTTAGGTAGAAGCATGAATCATTTGAGGAACAAATGTCATGAAAAATGAAAAATTTGAAATTCCTGACATTGAAAAATGTCAGGAAGAATGTAGGACAGAAAAGGAGATGAGTTGGAGATTATGTAAAAAATAAAATGAGCAATGGTCAAATCATGTATATCCTTTTAATTCGTGGTAAGATGACAGAGTTTATTTCATGTCAATGGAAACTTAAAATTTTGAAACAGGCTCCTGGTGGGAGGAGTTAGTACTTCCATTGTGTACATGCTACTTTGGCTGCAGTATGAAAAGCAAGTTGAAGGAGCAAAGAATGCACTCAGGGAAACAACTAAGAAAGAATGCATTTCCTTAGATAGAGAGTAGGTAGAAAGTTCTAGGCTGGTGTCAGTGGAGATACGAAAAGCAAAGAAGTTTGAATATTAATATTTAGAGGCTAAAATAGGCAGAACTTGATAATGCATAGAATGTAGGCTGTGATAAAAGAAATGTGGAGGAATTAGGACTTCAGGTTTACAGTTTGAAAAAACTAGGTGTTTGGAAGTCCATAAAATGGGGGCACCTTTCACTTTAAAAATTACATTAAAGTAGGAACAGATTTGGTATAAACTTTGGGCAGTTTGAATTTGAAATGCCAATTAAATATCCAAACAGATGTGAGAAAGTATATATGACAACTTGTGGAATTTAATATGCATTTAGTACATATCAGTGAAAGTAAAAGTGTCAGTAGCTCAGTCCTGTCTGACTCTTTGCGACACCATGGACTGTACCCCACCAACCTCCCCTGTCCATGGGATTTCCCAGGAAAGAATACTGGAGTGGGTTGCCATTCCCTTCTCCAGGAGATTGTCCCAACCCAGGGATCAAATCCAGGTCTTCTGCATTGCAGGCAGATTCCTTACCAACTGAGCAAAGGAGCCCAATAGTAAATTAAGAATGAATTCATGAATGAATAAATGAAGAAAACAACATGATATGTGTAAAAGAAGCAGAAAATACTTACTAGACAAAAGTGGAAAATGCACAGAAAAACAGTTATTTGCCAAAGGTCATCCAGAAACATCAAGGAAAGAATTAAAATAAAATGGAAAAGAAGCACAAGCTTATATTAAATTATGCTGAGACCGGTAGTTATTTATTTCTAAAACTGAAACACTTTTCTATGAACTTATAATACATTTGAATTCATTGAAGTATTATTCACACACATATCTAAGTCAAATATGTAATCTACCAAATGGTTTCTGGCATGCATTTTCCTTTCAGTATTTCTTCAGAACATACTGTGAAAATACATAAGATTAATGGGATTTACAAGGAAAGGCTTAGAAATTTTTTGGATAAGTAAATCCAATCTTATTTATTTGGATAAATAAATAAGAAATGACCTAATTTAAAAACATATCACAACTCACTCATTTGTTATATACATAGAGTATATTTTAATAGATCATATACAGAGTGTTTCTTTTATATTTCAATTGCATTTGTAAACAATGTTGTCTTTTATCCAATATTATGTCCTATTAGTTACATTTTACTTTTCTTTAGTTTGTATTATTGAATTTTCTATAGGAGCTCATGTTTGGTTATAAGCTTTTAAGTATAGCGATATATCCATTTAAATGAAAGCTTTTCTCCAAGTTTAGCATCAACCATTTCCCTTCATAACTGAATTTACTGGAAACAGGGAGCATGTTGATAGTACATTTCAATGATTTAAACTCCTTTAATGGAGGAAAAATTGCATTTTAGCTTTGAGAAATGTTATTTTCATGAATAAAAACATTCTTCTATTAGCAGATCATGAGGTAGTCATTATGTGGTATATTTTTAGATTTGAAGTTATTTTTGAGTAGAAGACAATGGTTAAATCTAAATCCCCAATTACAATGATGGAGTGAACATCAGAGTTGTTGCATTTGATATCCTTTGATAATTAGGTTGTGTCGAAGAACTATAATTAAAAACAGAATCTTCCAAAATTAAAAGCTTCTCTGCAAAGAAAGAAGAGAAACAAAATAAATGAGAATGTGATGTATATCACAAACAATCTACCAAAGAGATTGCAGAAAGAAACTAGCTGTATCTTTTTATACAGCTAATCATATACTCTATTACATAAATAGTAACAAGATAAACAACAACTAGGCCTCAGGTAAGAGACTTGACAACAGCATTTTCTTACCAAGTTCATCCCAAACTCAGTTGGTAATGGTGTGACCAAGTGTGTTAGCTAACTGGTATAATCAAGTGGAAATATAAGCATCTTATATCCTTACAGCAAAGTGAATTTCCTAACTTGAAGTGAGGCACCCATTAATGCAAGTTTCCTACCCTTCCATAGAAATCAGATATAGCTGATATCTTCTTTGACGATTACGTCTCAAAGAGATGATTCCCATATCTTGAGAAATGTCATGTGTGCTCAGTCATGTCTGACTTCTTTTGACCCCATGGACCATAGCCTGCCAGGCTCCTCTGTCCATGGGATTTTCCAGGCAAGAATGCTAAAGTTGAGTTGCCATTTCCTCTCCAGAGGATCTTCCTGACCCTAGGGGTAGAACCTGTGATTCTTGCATCTCCTGCATTGCAAGATGGATTCTTTACCACTAAGCCACCTCGGAAGCCCTGAGAAAGATATTTCTGGGTCTTAAAGCTGGTAAGACACTTGAAAGTGAAAGTAAAGTCTCTCAGTCGTGTACTACTCTTGGGACCCGATGGACTGTAGCCTCCCAGACTCCTCTGTCCATGAAATCCGCCAGGCCAGAATACTGGAGTGGGTAGCCATTCCCTTCTCTGGGTGATCTTCCAAATTCAGGGATCAAACCCATGTCTCTCTCACTGCAGGTGAATTCTTCACCATTTGAGCCACCACGGAAGCCCAAGAATGCTGGAGCTGGTAACCTATCCCTTCTTCAGGGGATCTTCCCCACCCAGGAATCGAACAGGGTCTCCTGAATTGCAGGTGTTTTTTTTTTTTTTTTTTACCAACTGAGCTACAAGGGCAAGATGCTTAATTAGCTTTAAAACAATTTGTATGCATTTCAAAGAGACATGCAAAACATCTTATAATTTCAAGTTTTTTAAGCAAATGCTCTAAGAAGAGAGAAGTGTGGTTAAAGGAGTTTCTTCTCTGTTTTCACCATAAAGAATTGTCACTCGTTTTTAATTCTTATTCACCTTTACCATCTCCTCCCTGTTTTCCCATAAATGACAACAATATTATAATTATGTTTATTGCTGTTTCTACCATTCTCTGGGGGAATTTACAGCCACATAAATAGCCAGAAAGTCCCTGCTGCTGCTGCTGCTAAGTCGCTTCAGTCGTGTCTGACTCTGTGTGACCCCATAGATGGCAGCCCACGAGGCTCCCCCGTCCCTGGGATTCTCCAGGCAAGAACACTGGAGTGGGTTTCCATTTCCTTCTCCAATGCATGAAAGTGAAAAGTGAAAGCGAAGACGCTCAGTTGTCTCCGACTCCTAGCGACTCCATGGACTGCAGCCCACCAGGCTCCTCCATCCATGGGATTTTCCAGGCAAGAGTACTGGAGTGGGTTGTCATTGCCTTCTCTGAGAAAGTCACTAGTGAAACATAAAGCAAAGTAATTGTCAAAACTGTGATGGAATAGCCGAATTATTGATTTTTTGGAAGTCATTACATTATTTGTCTTTAGGAAATAACCTTTGACTACATAATACCATTGGCAAACTGTTAAATAAAATTCTTAGTAAATCTGGATCCTGATAGTCTAAATTTTTAGTGAAGTTTTTATTGCAAGTCATAATAAGTTTTCTCTGAGTTTTAGAGAACTATATAAGTACCATAACATTTATATGAGTTTAGGCATCACTGACTCGATGGATGTGAGTCTGAACTGAACTGAGGCCCTTTACTAATTGTTCTATCTTCACCAATAATTTTCCCCAGATATGAAAAACCATGGCATTCATGGCCATCATCTAGTATAGAAATCTTATTATGAAGCAGACATTGAAAGGTAGACAATGGAATTCTAGTGTTTATTATATATAAGCCTTGAGAACAAATCCATGCTGTGGGCTTTTCCCTAGGTCTGAATTGATAGCTAGACTATTGTAAAAGTTAACTAAATATCCTTGAATAATGGGAATTAATATTTATTTATCAACATACTGAGACTGGAGAGAAATTGCATCTTGAAATTAATCATGTAACATTAGACCTGTCTTTTCCAGTTAATATATTATAATTCCAGATTTCTGTTTTTCTATTAATTAGAATTTTTGCATTGTTTTCCCAATCAAATTGGTTATTCACATTTCTGGACTGAGTACCTAGAGGCATATTAGTTACTTTTACTTCATTATCAAAAATTACTAATGCAGATTGTTTCTATTTTACTCTGTCATACTTACACTGGTAGGACAGTTTAGAGCTGATGGGACATGAGGTTGTGGGAATCTGGGGGGAGAGAAAGAAAATGAAAGAAACTGGAAGGACAGAAATAAAACAAAATATAACGAATAACTTTTATTTTCCAGTAAACTGTGATCCTTAATGTAAACAAAATAAGCTCACTATGACTACAACAGCAAGACAGTCTAAGAGAAAAGTAATATTCTTTCTAGAACACTTGTTTTCATTCAAGTTCAGTACTGGTATCAGTTACTCTTAAAAACTCAAGTTTCACATCCTTTGTGGGAACCCCAGTTCAGTCCTGTGGTGCTGACTTCACATGGGAAGCATGAATCTGTCTGAGTTTTTGTTAACTCTGAGAACTGAATGGATGATCAGTAACATTTGAAAGGGCTCTTCCCAACAAGGTGACTGTCTTTCTTACAGAACACCTATGTATAGATGAAATAACCCTTTCCATAGGGACAGGTCCTTCTGGATCTTTATGGCTTTAAGTCTCAGGATTTCTAGGGAAGAAAGAGGCCCTTTTAAGTATTGAATATGATTGTGATTATGAAAGGATTCACTAAAATCCAATAGAGTGCATAATCTCAAACTTGAATTCACGGGGCCTGCCAAACATACAAAGAGAGAAATTCTGTGTTTGTGTTCAGGGGTCATTCTAGCAAAGCTAATGGTAAAACTCTGGGCCATTTCATTCAGACAGATGAATCTTACCTAATGAACTTTTTAAAAAGTTTGATTCCACCATTCTACTTCTCTAGAGAACTGACAGACTTATGGAAATGTATATAAATATAACTTTTAGAAATCTACAAACATTTGCATAATTCCTAGACAACAGTAGAAACAACATGACTTTCACTATCAGATTCAAATGCTCTGAGGGGTCCTGTGGGGCCCTCACAGGCACAAAAGCCTTTTGGTGTCCCCTGTTTCTTGTTTGTAGGACAGTCTATCAGCCTCCTAGGGTGATAGCCTTCCCTGGGTGCCAAAGGGAAGGATTCAAATACTGATTAACAGAGTAAAGGAATGAGGAAAGAAACAGTGGTGCACTGATTGGGAGCTTGGTCTAGTTCCTCCTCAAGGAATGTGCATAACAATTTGATACATATCTCTGAGTTCTTCCACAGGAACTGAGGCCCTGACAAAGGTGGAGGACAATTTCAGGCTGAACATCAGCACTAGACCCCATACTCATCAGAACAAGAAGGCTGATGACTGATATTCTTGGACTATCTCTGCTACCTCACCACCAACCAATCAGAGAAGGGTTACACACCTTGCAGCCCTACGCTCAAAACCCAAATTTTGCCTATAAAAACTTCTTTTCTGAAACCCGTGGAGAATTTGCATCTTTTGCTCATGAGTCTCCTGTTCTTCTTGCAATAAAACTTTCTCTGCTCCAAACTTCCATGTTTGGTTTGTTTGGCTTATGTTCTGAGCACAGAAACTTCGGTTTGATGACAATATTCCAAAAGTGAAAATTTTAGCTATTAGGAGAATCTTTACTACTGACTGAACATTGGTTTTCCTGTTTTGTTTTGAAATAGGGAAAGTATTCATATAATCCAGACATTGTTTTCTTGGGCTCCAAAATCACTGCAGATGGTGACTTCAGCCATGAAATTAAAAGATGCTTGCTCCTTGGAAGAAAAGCTATGACCAACCTAGACAGTGTATTAAAACGCAGAGACATTACTTTGCTGACAAAGGCCCATCTAGTCAAAGCTATGGTTTTTCCAGTAGTCATGTATGGATGTGAGACTTGGACCATAAAGAAAGCTGAGCACTGAAGAATTGATGCTTTTGAACTGTGGTGTTGGAGAGGACTCTTGAGAGTCACTTGGACTGCAAGGAGATCAAACCAGTCCATTCTAAAGGAAATCAGTCCTGAATATTCAATGGAAGGACTGATGCTGAAGCTGAAGCTAGAATACTTTGGCTAACTGATGCAAAGAGCTGGCTCATTAGAAAAGACTCTGATGTTTGAAAGATTTAAGACAGGAGAAGGGGACGGCAGAGAATGAGATTGTTGGATAGCATCACCAACTCAATGGACATGAGTTTGAGGAAGCTCCAGGAGATGGTGAAGGACAGGAAACCTGGCATGCTGCAGTCCATGGGGTCGCAAAGATTCAGACACAACCGAGCAACTGAACTGAAACAAACTTTCTTATTTTTACGTGTGTTAATTATATGGAATCCACATGCCACCAGGTTCCTGGTGAAGTTGGTCAGAGAGAAATTCCTGTTCTTATCATGGGAGTAGCCTAGAAAGAATTTTCCTGAAAGACATCTCTTTAATGTGTTTTGAAATTTTTTATTTTTTTTGCAGTCACAGTAAAGGTCTTAGTGACTTAAAAACACATCTTTTATTCAGATTGTTTTGTTGATGACACAACACTAATCAAGCTGTGATACAGGAATTGTTTTTTAGGTAATGCCTATAGTCCAGTCAAATTTCTTCTAGTCCCTTTTATAATCCATTTGCCTATTTTTTTATGAAGCATATTTTTGAAAAATGGAAATAGCTATCTTCTTGTAATAAAAGTAACTAGCTTAGCTGGCAAAGAATCCTCTTGCAATTCAGGAGACACCATTTCAATTCTTGGGTTGGGAAGAAGGGATAGGCCACTCACTCTAGTATTCTTGGGCTTCCCTGGTGGCTCAGCTGGTAAAGAATTTGCCTCTAATGTGGGAGACCTGAGTTCAATCCCTGGGTTGAAAAAATCTCCTGGGGGAGGGCATGGCAACCCACTCCAGTATTCTTGCCTGGAGAATACCCATGGCAGAGGAGCCTCCTGTGCTACATACAGCCCATGGAGTATCAAAGAGTCCAACACGACTAAGCATGGTGTGTTTTAACAACAGCTTTTACAGTTTCTGTGCAAAGTAAACATTGTTAAATATGTAAAATCAGAGCATCAGATAAAGGTCAAAGTTTGGAATATCCAAATGTTAAAATTCCTCAAATTTGGAATCCTCCAAATTGGGAGAAAGTTCAGTTCAATTCAGTCACTTTTTCACTCTCCTCTGGGAGAAAGTTCATATTGAACTGGGAGAAATGTGGTAGTCAATTTTAGGTTTCAAAAGCCTCTTCAAATTCTTGGAAGCAGAAATCTGGAAAATTATCATGTAAAGCAGTGATCTGGAAAATTATCATGTAAAGCAGTGATTTTTCCTACTCTACAAAAACTGGAATCACTGTATAATAATGTGCTTGTCCCAGAATTGTTTAGTTTTTTCATTGTTAGTAGTTTATTGTATCTGCAAAGTGAGCTGACTTCTAGATTGTGTCATTCTATGGCCTGTAGCTGAAAACAGATGCCCTTGGATAAGCAATACTACAATTTGCCTAATGGGTCTTTGTGCTTCTGCAAAGCAGAGAAATGCCACAAAGCTAAAGTGTCAATTTTGCATTTTTTTTTCATTTCTGAGACTACCAGAAAGTTATCTAAATTTGAATAATTATAGATCCCTCTGTGGGACAACCTTTCACTAGGTCTTTGTTTGTGTGTGTGTTTGTAAATGACTAGAGAAAATAAGATAATCCTGTATCATAAATATTGGACTTCTTCATAAGGAAAAGAAAACAAGAATTTATGGTCATATGCTAGAGGAAGAGAAAAAGAGAAAAGGAGGAAGGAAAGAAAGATAAAAAAGAGGGAGGAAGGAAGAAAGACATAGATCAATTACAGAGAAAACTTTGTAGATAATAGTACTGAAGCCAAAAGAGTTGTAGGATTAGACACTATAGAGATTAATGGTACTACAGATTATTCACTTCTCAAATCTATACAAGGGTCATCTTTATCAAATTTCTCTTTCTTCTTTATTGGGAGTCTGGGGGTATTACAGAATGAGTGCCCTTATAAAATGTAGCCCAAATTTTTCTAAATTTTTATGTGATTTTATTATATTTAATTGAGTCACTAACAAAGAATACAGTTTTACATATGACCATGACTTGTCATCCCAAAGCTCTTTCAATTGGTTCTATATCTCAAATGAAACTAGTATCATTATTCCATAGGGCCTAAGTGATACATCAATGTATTTTACATTGGGATGCTCTTCCAGCTTTTGGTGACTGCCAATCTTTCCATCTGGAGAAGGAAATGGCAACCCACTCCAGTATTCTTGCCTGTAGAATTCAATGGACAGAGGAGGCTGGCGGGCTATAGTCCATGGGGTCGCAAAGAGTCCGATGCGACTGAGAGAATAACACACACACTCTCTCCATACCCTTTTTCTTTCAGAAGGTGTGTGGTAGCTAAGTAAAATGCTTTTTCTTATGATGCTCCACTGTCTGCTCTTTCAAAGTACAGAATATGATAAGCTTTCTAACAGTAGGTCTGTACCCAGTAGATTTACAGGAGAATCACAAGAAAGTAAGAATGCATGTTCCCTAGTCCTGGGACCAACGTATATGGGAACTAAGGAGGAAACATAACAAGAATGAAAAGGAGCATAGCAAATGTGAAATTCACATTAATACTTTCTTTACCAAATGGAAAGTGAGAAATTCTTAAGAAACCTGCGTATTAAGAAGAACAAATATCACCAGTTTCCACCTATGAGATCTTTAAATCTATCTACTTTAAGTGGTTTGCCACTTATCCCCTAGCCTTCTGGGCTTCTCTGATTCCCTTGCTCTTGTATCCTTCAGGGTCTCTTTTTACAGTCTGTCTTTCGTATTCTGGTTTCTTGTAAAAACAGCATATATTTTGCATTCTTTCTTTATTCTCTTTATCGGTAGGCCACAGCAAGGATTGTTTATTCCCTTCAGTGAAGAGTTCTGAGCAGCCAACCCAACAATCTTTGATTTCTTCCTTGTCTTTCTCTACAGTATCCCAAAATGGAGCAGCTGCTGCTAAAATCTGAGGACAAGTCTGCCTTTGCCATCCTATCCTCTTTTCCTTAACTTGAGTTTTTAGAGTCTGCGTAAAAGCCAAGATAAAGGAGGCTAGGGTTACAGGGCTATTTTAATCTGCCTTTGGACCCATGCCAATAAATTTTGTGACCGCCTCAACAAGCCATTGATGGAAATCAGCTGAGAATAGCCCCATTTTCTGCATACAGCACTACAGCTCCTCCCAACTCATAGCAATAAGGCTTTCAGTGTGTGTTTTAGCCACCACTTTCACTGGGTCTCTAACACCTTCAGATCTTCCGCCCTTGTGTGAGTGACAGATAATTGTCTTTCCCTGGTCACCATAACCCCTTGATGTGGTGATCAGTGGAACTCCAATATTCTTTCTCCATCAAAGGAGCAAAATTGGCTGGTTGCAGAGATCCATGAGCTAGCAGATATGTATCTCCATGTGCAGGGCAGAAAATTGAAAACAGGCGTTGGAGCACTATAAGCTTGGGGGGGCACAGGGGAGAGAAGCCTTTAAATGAGTGACATCAGCTGATGAGGAAGGTATGAGAATGACTCAGCAGTCCTTGGGAAGCTTCTCAATGGCATCATCTTCACAAGTGATCCAAATAGGAAGGGCTTTTCTTTTTAAAATGTATTCATTATTTAAAAAAAAAGAATTTTGTTTATTTAGTTTATTTTTGGCTGTGGTGGGTCTTCATAGCTTTGTGCAGGCTTCCTCTAGTTGCAGTGAGTGGGGGTTCCTTTTCGTTGCCATGCACAGGCTTCTCATTGTGTTGGCTTCTCTTCTGTGGAACACAGGCTCTAATCATGCAGGTTTTAAAAGTTGCAGCATGTGGACTTCGTAGTTGGGACTCCCAAGCTCTAGAGTGCGTGGAGTCAATAGTTGTAGTGCACAGACTCAGCTGCTTCATAACATGTGGAATCCTCCTTGATAGGGGATAGAATCTGCATTCCCTGCACTGCAGGCAGACTCCCATTCACTGAGTCACCGTGGAAGTCCAGGAAGGGCTTTTTGAGACCAGAAAGGTGTAAATTATGTGACATTTGGGTTTTTATCCTGTGTTGACATTCATCTGATTGACATCTCATCTCCTTGCCCCCTCCCCCCCCTTTTTTTTTCTCAAGTAACTATTGCTGCTATTTTTCCACTTATTGCCTTCATAGGGGACAGCCCTTCATCCAAGTTTGAAATTTTTCCTTGATCAGGTCTGCCCTGGTCTGCTCTCCTAGCTTTTCAGTATAGGGATAATAAGGAAGTGGAATCTGAGCTAAGCTAGTGGGTATTCACACCTGTGTCCTCAAAAAGAGCAGATTTTCAGGGAAAATGAAACTCTCATGTCCTTATCACAAGAGGTGATTTTACAGGTTAGAGTGAGGCACCCCACCAAGTAACTTCTACACTCCCACAGAAACTAAGATTAGGGGGGCTATATTACTATGATCACCTTCCAGAGAGATGGTTCTGAAGTCTTTAAGAAAGACATCATTCTTCATCATTATCATCATATTTTCTGAACAGTAGATAGTTTTTGTGCCTTTGGCTCTTGACCCATAAATTTTGTGGCTTTGCATCTACAGAAATGATAATAAATATACTATTACTCTCACTATAAAGATGAAGCAGAAATATGCTTTAATTATTTACCCAGTATCACAAACCAGTTCTTGATAGGGTAATTGATAATTTTTCTAGGTCTAAGATGTCCTTTCATCTTCTGTGCTAAGCTTCACAGTATTTGAGTTTTTGTTAATGTGTAAGAATATTGATCCCCTATTGATATCCTAGGCTGCAATATTTTAGATGCACAATATTTAAGTGCTTTTCTTCATTAACTTCTACATATAAAGTTGGAATGAATATTTATTTCAAACATATACCTGTGGGAATATGGTTTTTACAGAAGTAACATCTAAAGAGATTCCTAGGTAGTTCATTAGACTACCCAAATGAGAATGTAGTTGGCTATTAGTCTGTATAAGACTGTGCCTCCTGTTTGTTTCATGAGAAGTACAACATAATGTGAAAAAGCTATATGGATATCAATTCAAACATCAAAGACAAAAGCACACAAAAGTATCATTCACAGGCATAACACAGAAGACTTCTTGAACATTTCAACAAATGAGACTGGAAGTGTAGCAGACAGGAAGAATAAAAGAAAAGCAAGCCCTGGCAAGGGCCACAAAAGAAATTTATAATTATTGATAAACTGGGTGCTATAAGGCATGAGATTCTTGGAACAAGTCCAGAGGGAACAGTTCATAGTTTTGAAAACAAGATATGATACTGTGGTTGGAAAATCGACCCCAGACTATTTCTCAGGTGGCATCTCAGAAGTACATGTTTTACATATCTGCTGGAAAATCTATAGATAAGAATATTAGTCTTAGTTTCTAATTTGTTATTGATTATTGTTTCTTAATTACTCAATGGTTAATGATCATTTTGTTTTTTGGTCCTGAAGACCTCATGAGTTATAGCTTAACTCCTCACATATTCTTTCATTCACAGCTGAAAGTATAATAAAGCTGGCTTGGATTCATTTTTGGCACCTTCACCTTGGAGCAGTGTTGGACCCTGATCCTCACTTTTCACTGAATTCTTGTGTCTTGTTTCTCATTCTCTCGCCATATTGCTCTTTCAGAAACTCTGCTTGTCGAGCTGGTCTCAAAAAGAAGCATATTTTATGGTTTCTACCAACATGTTTGTATTTGATATTAACAATCATCCTGTATTCTGTCAGATTTGTATTGCTAATTTGATAATAATTGTAGGAAGATAGAGTTCCTTGCATATGTTATCAATTCCAAGGAAGTAGGATACTATGCACCAAGTTACCAATCTTAGGGAAGAATTCAACTGACATGGGAGGATAGCAAAGATCATCACAATGCTAGCCACCAAGAAAAATAAGTCCAAGCCCTTCTGCCATTGCATTTTGGTATCATTCACTAAGAAGAACAAAACACAGTAAAGCACTAGATGCAACAACACTTTACCTACATAGAGAAGTATGGTCATCTCCAATAGTGAGCTTCAGTCCTCTATGGACAGCCAGTCTCTCAGTGGCTGAAGTGGGACAATTTCTCAACTTACACACTTCTCTGGCCTCAGTAGGATGGACTCTGTCCCCACTCCCCACCCCCCGAAGAAGACAGATGTAACAGTAGGGTTGGTGAGGTGCTATGCAAACTTCAAGACTCGAACCACATTAATTGAACCTGAAACAAGGGAAGATATCGATAACTCCATCCAAGGGGATCGCATCCCAGATGGTGATAGTGGTAAAAGAATCTACCTGCGGTGAAGGAGACTTGAGTTTGATCCTTGGGTCAGTAAGATTCTCTGGAATAAATTTAGGCCTCCCAGGTGGCACTAATAGTAAAGAATCAGCCTGCCAATGCAGGAGACACAAGAGATGTGGGGTCTATCCCTGTGTTGGGAAGATCCCCTGGAGTATGAAATGGCAACCCATTCCAGTTTTCTTGCCTGGAAAATTCCATTGACAGAGAAGCCTGGTGGGCTACAGCCCACGGGTTCACAAAGAGTCAGACATGACTGAGCATGTTCACATACACATACACACATGCACACACATGGTGATAAGCTGGCTCAGGTTATACAGTCTCTTAATCTCTTGTTAAGAAAGTGCTCCAAGCCCAAGGCCCATTCTCGAGCATCCAGTTGGAGTAGAAAGACTGCACGTACAAGACTGCCTTTTCCTTTTATAATAATCAGATTTATTGTGTCTGTGTGTGTGTTAGTTGCTCGGTCATGTCCAATTATTTGTCTGACCCTGTGGACTATAGCCTGAGAGGGTCCTCTGTTCATAGATTTTTCCGGGCAAGAATACTGGAGTAGGTAGCCATTCCCTTCTCCAGGGGATCTTCCTGACCCAGGGATTGAACCTAGGTCTCCTGAGTTGTAAGCAGATATTTTACCATCTGGGCCACCAGGGAAGTCTTGTCTTTAAGAAGTCCAAATTTATATAATTGATTCATAAATTCCCAATAATTCAAATATGGTCTACCATTTGTTCCTGTAAAAATGAGGAGCCTTTGCTCCTGTCATTATATTGCTACTCATCAGAAAAAACTAAATGTAGTTTTGTACTCCACAGAATATAAGTAAATGTGGACAGCTAACATTGAGAAATAGCTTGTCATTTGTTATTATTCAGTAAGATTCATGTTTATTTTCAATTTATGTTTGTTTTGTTTCTACATAGTATTATATTGTAAAATAACAATAATTACCAACAAAAACACAGTGCATAGAATATTTATTTGCTGTAAATCTAAGAAACAAATGTTAAATAAGCTAGATTCAAAAAGAAGTAATTCAAAAATGAAAAAAAAAAAAGAAATGAAAAGCATTTGGCTAATCATTAGCATTCGGATAAATAACCAGGTTGCTATAATGACAAATTAGAAAAATAATTGTAAACAAACCCACAAAAATATTGTGTGCATGAGAGTGAAAAAACAGAGTGGTCAACATACAGACACACACACCCCCCCCACACACACCAGAGAGCAGTCTGGTTTAGGGTTTTATGCCAAGTTGTAGCTTTAAGAAACTCAAGAACTTTCCATTTGTTTGTTCTGTCATCTCCAGGATTTGCTTTTGTCCAATAATTAAAGATCTCTCATCATTACTTTAGCATTCCCACATGCAGGTTGGGGAAAAATCTGCTTCTGTTTTTTAGAAGCTTGACTCACAAGTTTCAAACATCATTTGTACTTATAATGTGCTTATAACTCATCAACCAGAACCTTGTCAAATGGCCACACCTAGTTAACGGAGCCTGGGAAATGAATAGTTTAGCTGGTCTGCCATATTCCGCTTTAGTCTTAATTTCTGCAGAAGAAAGCAAAAAAGGACCTTGGGAGGGAAACTACCTGCCTGTGGATCTCTCTGTAAAATGGTTCTTCTTTCTTGTTGTTACCTGGAGTGCTACATGGACACTATTTTTCTAAAGTATGAATCAGTAAATCAAGAACCATGGTGAAGTTACACACTTTAGATGTTCTGATTCTCTCAATCAATCAAAAGGAAAACTAGGAAAAAAGAAAATGTTAAATGAGATTCATAACATTTTTAACATAGGATTGAAAGCATTCAAACTCCAACAATAGGGAATGTTCATATGTCATCTGATACATAATAGAGACACAATGTACTGTAGTGGAAGGGTTAGCACTTCAGATTATATATAAATCTTAAACAATTCTAGCTCATTCATTCAGTTTTGTGACTCAGTCAATTCAGTACTCATTGACTCTAAGCTTCTTTATTTGAAAAAGATGATGACAGCTTTAGTATGAATATCAATAATGTTGATGATTGTCAAGAATCTGATGAAATATGTGTGCAGAATACACTTTCAATTCAATTAAATTAACAAAATTAAACATGATATAATGTAGAGAGAAATATATTTTAAATAAAAACTCATTTTGAGTTAACTTTCTAAATAATACAATGGAATATGAGAAAAAAGGGATATTATATATACATATACATAATTTACAAAACATAAATTATATTTATTCTAGATATTATATAGTTTCTAGAAAATAAAATAGTGAACATGGTATTAGTTTTAGATTACTTGTTCTACATAGTGAGATTACAGGCAATTAGTTTTCCTTCCTTAATTTTCTAAGTTTTTGAAAAAGAGAAAAGTAATTTTTTATAAAATTATAGAACAGAAATTATTTCCTTTCAGTAACTGTCTATGCATTTCTAATTTAGATTTCTTTTAATTTCCTTGGACTAGTCTGATATTTGTTGTCATTTTATTATTTAGAAATTAAGAATTTAAAAATAGCTCCTCAGAAAATAAAATGTTTAGATTACATTGTTATTTTTTAATATAGAGACACAACAATTCATACACCGTGTAAACGTAGTTGCAAAGATAGGACTGACTAGGTGAAGATGCACCAGCTTTTTTTAAACAAGTGATCATATCTTTTTGGCGAAGTTTTTCTACATGCTACTGTTCTATATAATGTGCATGTTTCTACTAAGCATGTATCACTTAATTTAAAATCAATCACAATAAACTTTTTAAATCAAGAAATTTATAAGGAAGAAGTTAAAAATGATTAGGACCATCAGTGAGGTGGTGTTCCTCCATTTCTGATAGTTTAGATTAAAAATTTCATTATAGTTTATGTTTGAATTGGTGGCTATTCAACATGAGTGTTTTACATTTCAGGTCATAATATTTTAAAGTATGGGTAGTCGAATTCACATTATAAAAATAAACTTCTTATACTGGTAATTTTTCTATAAAGCAATGTATGTAGGGAGTTTCATTCATTCTGCTTTTGTTTGTGCTGGGGAGAGTGTTTACAGGGAGAGCAGAGCAAAGATTTTGCTGCACCTTGGCTTTCATACACACTATTAGTTTACCATCACAAATCTCCTGACTTGCGTAGAAGTTCTAGATATATACTATATTCATTTAGTAGTCATTTAAATGAGGCATTTTTCTTTTCTGATCAAACTTTGGTTTTAAAAAAATAAAGATATATATTCTCTACTGCTACTGCTGCTGCTAAGTAGTTTCAGTCGTGTCTGACTCTGTGCGCCCCATAGATGGCAGCCCACCAGGCTCCCCCATCCCTGGGATTCTCCAGGCAAGAACACTGGAGTGGGTTGCCATTTCCTTCTCCAATGCATGAAAGTGAAAAGTCAAAGTGAAATCGCTCAGTCGTGTCCAACTCCTAGTGACCCCATGAACTGCAGCCCACCAGGCTCCTCTGTCCATGGGATTTTCCAGGCAAGAGTACTGGAGTGGGGTGAGGTATAAATATATAAATCAGAAAAATGCACTTTAAGAAGGGGAATGATTTTCCAAACCCTGGGGCCTTTATTCAAGAATCATCCTTTCACTCAATTATTGTAATCTTAAAGTTCTTTTGAGTCTTATTTGACTGAATTCTTAATACGTTGAAACCTGAAATTTCTAAGCATCTGAAGCATGGTTGCTTCTGAATCTTTCATTAGTGCCAATATAAAGTGTTTCCCATTAGAGCCCATGAGACTTTATCAGTACTAATCTACTATTTCTTTCCTGATGCTTCCAGACAACTGAAAGCTCCTAATTTGCAGTAATTAACCTCCAGAGAATAGCATTTCTCATTTATCCTAGGGAGCAGTCACATCTCTCTGTGTTCAGCTTTGCAACTTCACAGACAGGTTATTTTTGGTCTGTATTTCAGGAGTCAAGTAAATTACACAGTAATAAACACTGAGGGGTTTTGTAGTAAAAGCCAAAATTATATGGACAGCACATGTCATGTGAATAGGCAGTTTGCTATGGAGGTCAAGAATAGATGACTTAGTGTTTACCTGATCCTATTTAACGGCTTATGTGATGTTAAGAAAGTTATATAATCTTTCTTGCCTCAGTTTCTCTATATATAACCATCTCTATATAACAATCTCATAAGATTGTTGTAAGAACTAAAGCAGTTAACATCTATAGGGTCCTTAGAATAGCATCTGGAGCACATACAAGTAAGCTCTAGATAATAATGACTGTCATTGCAATAACAAAATTTTATTATAAAGTGGGGATATGGATAAATTAGCATGCAGAAGGAAAGAAGTAAATAAGAGCATAATAACTCAATAAATTGTTTCTCAATATATGTATATATGGAGGGTGTTTTGAAAGAGGAAAACACAAAGTTGATAGAGAGGATCAGGAACAAGGAGAGAAAGGAGTGTTTTTTACTCATGTCTTTAAAGAGAGCATAGACTATCTACCATGCTTTAATATGAACAAGAATATTTTCACCAAAATCCTCCTTCCCTCTAGTTAGAACAAATTTTTGAATAGGTACAGTTGGCATAAAATATTGAATGGTACATATGTGTTATGATAAATGATGCATATCACTTGTTATTTTCAGTAAAAATATTTATTATAGTCAATGATATAGTCACTATTTCTTTGAAGTGTAGATTTCACTAGTTTAAAACAAAGGTATATATCAACTAATATGATAAATTGATAACTTTTTCCAGCTTTATTGAGATATAATTGATATGTATAAGTTTAAAGTATACAACATGATGACTTATTACACTTATCTACTGCAAAATGATTACCACTATAGGGTTAGTTAAATCCATCAGTTTGCAAAATTACTATCTGTTTTTTGTCATGACAACATTTAAGATGTGCTCTATAGCCATTTTCAAGTATATAATACAGTATTATTAACTATAATCACCACTCTGTGCACTATATCCCCACAGCTTATCTTAAAACTGGAAGTTTCTACACTTCTGCTTTATTGACTACTCCAAAGCCTTCAACTGCGTGGATCACAAAAAAAACTGTGGAAAGCTCTTAAAGAGATGGGAATACCAGACTACCTGACCTGCCTCCTGAGAAATCTGTTTGCAGGTCAAGAAGCAACAGTTAGAACTGGACATGGAACAACAGATTGATTACAGAGAGGGAAAGGAGTACTTCAAGGCTGTATATTTGTAACCCTGCTTATTTAATTTATATGCAGAGTATATCATGAGAAATGCTCGGCTGGATGAAGCACAAGCTGGAATCAAGATTGCTGGGAGATAATATCAATGACCTCAGATATGCAGAGGATACCACACTTATGGAAGACAGCAAAGAGGAACTAAAGAGCCTCTTGATGAAAGTGAAAGAGAGTGAAAAAGTTGGCTTAAAACTGAACATTCAGAAAACTAAGATCATGGCATCTGGTCCCATCACTTCATGGCAAAAAGATGGGGAAACAGTGGAAACAGTGACAGACTTTACTTTGGAGGGCTCCAAAATCACTGCAAATGGTGACTGCAGCCATGAAATTGAAAGATGCTTGCTTCTTGGAAGAAAAATTATGACCAACTTCAGTTCAATTCAGTTCAGTTCAGTCACTTAGTCATGTCCAACTCTTTGCGACCCCATGAATTGCAGCATGCCAGGCTCCCTGACCGTCACCAACTCCCGGAGTTCACTCAGACTCACATCCATTGAGTCGGTGATGCCATCCAGCCATCTCATCCTCTGTCGTCCCCTTCTCCTCCTGCCCCCAATCCCTCCAAGCATCAGAGTCTTTTCCAATGAGTCAACTCTTCACATGGGGTGACCAAAGTACTGGAGTTTCAGCTTTAGCATCATTCCTTCCAAAGAAAACCCAGGGCTGATCTTCAGAATGGATTGGTTGGATCTCCTTGCAGTCCAAGGGACTCTCAAGAGTCTTCTCCAACACAACAGTTCAAAAGCATCAATTCTTTGTCGCTCAGCTTTCTTCACAGTCCAATTCTCACATCCATACATGACCACTGGGAAAACCATAGCCTTAACTAGACAGACCTTTGTTGGCAAAGTAATGTCTCTGCTTTTCAATATGCTATCTAGGCTGAGCTGGAAGAAGCACAAGCTGGAATCAAGACTGCCAGAAGAAATATCAATAACTTCAGATATGCAGATGACACCACCCTTATGGCAGAGAGTGAAGAGGAACTAAAAAGCCTCTTGATGAAGGTGAAAGAGGAAAGTGAAAAAGTTTGCTTAAAACTCAACATTCAGAAAATGAAGGTCATGGCATCTGGTCTCATCACTTCATGGGAAATAGATGGGGAAACAGTGGAAACAGTGCCAGACTTTTTTTGGGGGGGAGGGGGGCTCCAAATCATTGCAGATGGTGACTGCAGCCATGAAATTAAAAGACGCTTACTCCTTGGAAGGAAAGTTATGACCAACTTAGACAGCATATTGAAAAGCAGAGACATTAGTTTGCCAACAAATGTCCGTCTAGTCAAAGCTATGGTTTTTCAAATAATCATGTATGGATGTGAGAGTTGGACTATAAAGAAAGCTGAGCACCAAAGAACTGATGATTTTGAACTATGCTATTAGAGAAGACTCTTGAGTGTTCCTTGGACAGCAAGGAGCTCAAACCAGTCCATCCTAAAGGAAATCAGTCCTGAATATTCATTAGAAGGATTGATGCTGAAACTCTAATACATTGGCCACCTGATGCAAAGAACTGACTCATTGGAAAAGACTCTGATGCTGGGAAAGATTGAAGGCAAGAGGAGAAGGGGACGACAGAGGATGAGATGGTTGGATGGCATCACCGACTCAATGGGCATGAGTTTGAGTAAACTCTGGGAGTTGGTGATGGACAGGGAGGCCTAGCGTGCTGCAGTCCATGGGGTGGCAAAGTGTCAGACACAACTGAGCAACTGAACTGAACTCTACCCTTTGACTGACACTCTCCCTTCACTCACCTCCCAGCTCCTGGCAACCACAATTCTACTGTTTCTATGAATTTAACTTTTATTTTTTCCTGCATAAAAGTATTCAGAACAGTCTTTAAAGAAGACTTGAATGACTGAGTAGAACATTAGAAGCACATAAAATAGACTCAGATGAAGAGAAATCTACAACAAAAGCATTGGAAACATGGTTGTAGATGCATTCTTTTATCATACATATTTAAGCACCTATTATGTTACATTTACGGAGAAGGCAATGGCACCCCACTCTACTACTCTTGCCTGGAAAACCTCATGGAAGGAGAAGCCTGGTAGGCTGCAGTCCATGGGGTTGCTAAGAGTCAGACACGACTGAGTGACTTCACTTTCTCTTTTTACTTTCATGCATTGGAGAAGAAAATGGCAACCCACTCCCGTGTTCTTGCCTGGAGAATCCCAGGGACAGGGAAGCCTGGTGGGCTGCCGTCTATGGGGTCGCACAGAGTCGGACATGACTGAAGCGACTTAGCAGCAGCAGCAGCATGTTCCGTTTATAGGCGCAAGATTCAACAGTGAACAGGGTTAGATTGTGCTAGAGAGACCTAAAATCTAGAAAAGGGAATCCAAATTTTCCAGGGAAATGGAAATGGGAAGAGGTGTCCAATAAAATATAGGTAATTATAGGGACTTCCCTGGTGGTCCAGTGGCTAAGGCTCTGTGATTCCAAGGCAGGGGGCCTGAGTTTGATTTCTGGTCAGGGGACTAGATCCTGCGTGTCACAAGTAAGAGCTTGCATGCTGCAACTAAGACCCAGCACAGCCAAATAAATAAATAAATAATTATGCATGTAGTCTTAAATTTTGATTAATGCATAAATAAGCTAAACCAATAATTCAAGAAAAATTATTACTGAGTGCCTGTTAATTGTCAGGTGCTGCTGTAGGTACTAATAGGAAATACTCCACTGAATAAAACAAAGTTGCTTCCTTAATGGAAGCTGACATTAAAAGGAATTAAAGGAACACTGACATTAAAATAAATAAATGTGTATGTACAGAATGTGTTTGATAGTTTTAAAAACTTTTACAGTAATGAAACAAAATGCGAATAAAAGGCAGGAGTAAAGATGGAAGACTGTAGATTTTCCATGATGACAGAAAAACTGGGGAAGGTCTTTCTAAAATGGTAATAGTAAATGTACAGAGACACATGGGAACTGAAAGATGAAAGTTAAATGGAAAAAGAACATTTCCCAAAAGAAAAGTCCCAATCATGGCCTAGAGTGACCCAACATAATTTTTGTCAATGTTCCATCATATCACACTGTACAGTGTATATCCAGAAATATTGTAGCTTATATTTTTGTCCATGTTCTTATCTTTGGTATCTTTTTTTCAGGTTCTTCTTCCTGTCTGAAATGGTCTTTCTCTCAGTTCCCAAACCATTTGCTACAGGGATACTTAGAATTCAAATAAGATAATAATATTTAACATACCATTTAGACATTTCTCTTACTAAATAAATTTCTTAAGATACACAATTGTTTATTCATCTGTGTATCCATGGTATACCCTTGGTGCACAGCATCTTGCATACAGAGAAGATGTTTAATTTGGCACTGTCCAAAACAATATGCCAACACCATGCTATCAAATACAAAATTTTTTTATTATAAAATTAAAACCTATTCATGTTGAATGCAATTCTTTACAATAATAACATCAAACAATTACTGAATGCTTGCTATATTCTAATTCAATGTTTTACATTTGTTACATGCATTAGCTTTTTCAAAATAAAAAATTAAAAAGAAATGGAAAAGAAAGAAGACACTTGTTCTATGATGTGGTAAGAAAGATATGAAAGAAGAAAAAGCTTTACTAAAGCTCAAACTTTAATCAGCAAAAACTTCTGTCTTTAATCTAACTGCACAAAAATTTCGATCAGGAGCTTATCTTAGTACTTCATAAACATACTAAATTGGAATGAGATGAATGTATATCTGAAAACAAAATAATGCATCATTTTGCTATGAGAGCTTACACAGCTTCAAAGAGCAGATGTTTTGGTTCTACCAAACTGTGGTTGACAAATTTGCTAGCAGAGGGAGTGGAAAATTAGTTTTCATTTTTAGAAATTATTTGATAGCATTTACAAACCTTTGCTATTTATCACGTTGATTAAAAGTTGTCATTTATGACACATACTCTTCAAGTACATGTCAAAACGGTTTCTAGCCAATTCAAATGCACTTCTGAAAGGCATATTAAACCAAACCAGGGTATATATTTTTCTTTTCTTAGGCAATACATCAAATGTATTTATGTAGCAGTAAGCTACATTCTAACATAGAATTGAGAATTTTGCTGATTAAATTTGGAAAGATTCTTGTCTATCACTTATAAACTTGGAAAGATCTTTAGAACCAATGATGAGTGTAAATAGGTAAGAAATGCTGTATTGAAGTGTCATGATAAGGTGGTTGCAATTTCCATAAAAGCAACAATATCTCAAACCTATTTATTCCATGAGAACAAATTTTCATTTCAGAAAAAACAAGATAATTTATTGAAGCTTGTGAATTGGTAGCTGAATTTCCATAAGAGCTGAATTTCCATAAGGATTTCTCATGATCATCAGGAGTTTCTTAAATGAATGCTGGAATAAATTTAAACAAAAAACAGGAAGGAAAGGCCCCACTCCTCTCAATCATCCAGTTTTAGGATTTGCAATGCATTGAGTCATGCATGCATGAATGTGTGCTAAGCGGCTTCAGTTGTGTCTGACTCTTTGTGACCCTATGGACTGTATCCCACCAGGTTCCTTTGTGTCCATGGGATTCTTTTGGCAAGGATACTGGAGCTGGTTGTCGTGCCCTCCTCCATGGATCTTCCTGCCCCAGGGATCAAACCCACCTCTCTCCTGCATTTGCAGCATGTTCTTTACCACTAGTGCCACCTAGGAAGCCCTCTCGTTATAGAACATGTGACTTTCAAAATACATGAAAGACAGTGAATATATATTTGTGTAAAATGGTATTAAAATTAAAATTTACTTAGATATGTGTAAAAATTTATAATATGTTTAAAATGTACAATTTAGTCAATATTAATATTGTAACTATTAATTTAATTTCAAGGGATGTTATTAAGGACAATACTTTTATTGTGAAATGATAGATTAATATAGATTATTCCTGATACATACAAATGTATACATAAATATCATATATGTATGTGTGTGTGTAATCTTATTAAAAGATTGGGCTTATGTCTTGGGGAAGGGTTCAAAGTAGTGGTTTTGCTTTGGATTGAAGACTCAGAAAGTGGGAAATAGTATATGATTGGATGTATGTTTGGAATAAAATGTAATGAACAATGTATTATTATTTATCATTTTATTTCAGAAAGATATTCAAGTTTTTTTTTTATATTAATCTATTTCAAAATCTGCCTCATGATGTTCAAAACAACATTCACTAAAAGATGATGTTAGATACTTGGTACAGGCTGATTGAAACTTACTTGTTTAGTCAAATCGTTAGTCTAAGAGATAGACTAAGGAAATAAATGAATGCAAAGGGCCAAATGTAGCATATCAGTTAAGCGTTGACTCTTAGGAAATTAACATCCCTCAGTAATTCTGAGTGCAGCGACAAAGTCATGTCCATAGATATCTTTAAGATAGACGCATGCATGCAAACAGCATAAATGTTCTCATGTAAGCTTTTGGCCTTTTCTCTATAATTTTTCTACTTACTTGTTCTCCCTAGGAGTCAGGGAAAGCAATGCTCTCTTTTTTCCTATGCTGATTTTCTAATGTCCTTATAAATAAACTTTTTTATTAATAGCATCTTTACATCACTGGCCTGCAGAGTAGAAAGATGACAAGTATATATTTGCTTGCCATCAGGGTTACTTGTTCCTTTAACTCTCTATATTAGTGTCTTTCCTTTAGTCAGAGTCAACATTTTGACCATTATAAAGAAATACACAGAAAACCCAAACCCTTTCAGCATGTAATGGAAGAATTTATTATGTAAAAGCAAGAAAGAATCTGTTTATATGGATGATAATAAACCAAATCAGAAAGCTATCTCTATGATTATGATTGATATAGCTAGCCAGAGTATAAACCACTGCACAGACTTCTAAGATAGGCAAAATCAGATTCAGCCATCAAAACTGAAAAATTGTCTTGAATACACTCCTACTCTACAGACCATCACCACTACTATAATGAAACCCAAATTATTTTACCCATATGTTTCAAATGGGAAATTAACAGATGCTAGATAGATAAATACAGTGCTCCCCATACTTTTTTTTACCAAGGACCAGTTTCATGGAAGACAATTTTTCCACAGATGGTTGTTGGGGAAGGAGGATGATTCAGATGGCAACATGAGCATTGAGTAGTGATAGCGAGTACAGATGAAGCTTTGATTGCTTACCTCTTGCTGTGTGGCCTGGTTCCTAACAGGCTGAGAACTGTTATAGTCTGCAGACTGGCGACTGGGGGCCCCTGGATAAATGGAGATATATACTTGTATTTTATGTTATGTGAGATTTAATGATTAATTCATTTAACAAATAGTTAATTTACTTATTTTATGTAAGGCACTCTTCAAGCTCTTGCATGAAGAAAATAGTCTAGAGCAATGAATATCTACCTGATTTTTGATATAACACGTTGAGGAGGGGAAACCATTTTAGCTAGGATGTCCAAAGACTATCTCTCAGGGCAGGTAACGTTTGCACATATTCCTCAAAGAAGTAAGGGGATAATCCTTGTGATTTAATAAGTGAGGAGTATGATACCTACTCTCCTATATATAGCCCCCGATAAACCAAGCTATCTAGTGTACATACCTTTGAATTGATTCTATACTGGCCTATGTCTCCATTAAACAACTGAGCACAGTAACAATCCTGGCCCCAGGTTTTAAGAAACCTTGTCACTTTCTCTTCCTCTCCTTTTGAATGCTTGTCACTGTAAACCCTGAGCTGCCATGTGAGGATTTCTTTGATCATGCTGGAGAGACCACATGGAAAGAACATATGTAGAAGTCACATAGAGAAAAGCAGCTCTGGACTATATGAAGTGTGAGTGAATGGTACTTAACTATCCTAGCACCCCATCACCTGGAAGCCCAAAGATGACTCTGGCCTTTGCCAACATCCAGAGCTGGTTACATGTGCATTTGACCTGTGTAGTTCTACCACTAGTCCCACTAGGCCTGGTGCTTAGAAGGGCCTGAATTTACATGGGTGTGCTATATTTGTTTAACTGCTCTGATGCTGCTGTTATTAAATTCTTAATTTTAGCACTCATTTTCATAGCTGGCTTCTATTACCTGAGACACTAAGTGAAACCAGCAGAACTACAAAGCTAAATCCACTCAACCCACAGACCGAAGATGCTGCTTCTTTTAAACCACTACATTAACACATCAGGGAAATGCAGCAAAAGTATAAATTTGGAAAAACTAAACTTTTGACAATATTTCCTTATTCTCAGTGCTGTGTTGGCCATGTTGCAAGCCTGCAGATTAGACATGATGCTACTGAACCAAACTTAGGCCCACTTGCCTGCACACAGGAAAGCCAGTCTACTTACACCAGCTGTGTAGTCAAGCAAAGTAGTGTTTACTGCAGGGCACCAGGCAAAGAGAACAGGCAGTTCAAGCTCAAAAGACCCAAAATTCCCAATGGTTTTCTGGGAAGGGGTTTTAAAGGCAGTGTGAGCCAGGAGACTGCAGGGTGTATGATCAGCTCATGCACAATTCTCAGGTCGGTTGGCATTAAGGTGAAGTTTCAAGCATCATCAACATTCTGGTTTCACCAGGTCTAGGGTCTATGTTCTTGTGATCAACATTTTTCATCTGGGGTGGGGGAGATATTTCCTATAAAAGCAACTTAGGAATGTGGCCTTTATCTACATCTTTCAGGAAACTGTGAGTTCACTGAGTCTGCTCTGTGGCAGACTGACAGCCCAGATTGTTGCCAATTTCCCAGCCCAACAGCTATGCTTTGTTTCTATGTCTTCACATTAATTCTTGAGTCAGCCTTTTGAGACCCAAACCCTGGGAGACTAAAGCAAAAGCTTTCTACTTCAAAGAACAGGGACACAGGGCTTGCATATGGTTCCAGTCCCCTCTTTCCTTTGATACTCTTCAATTTTGAGGGGAACACATTCAGAAAAGGAAAGAGAATAAAGTTTCAAATGCAGAGGTTAATCATAAACTCAGCAGAAGAACTTAATTTTAAGGGTACTTGATTTCAATGATAAGGAGTGAAGTGTTCTTACCCAGATTGACCATTTTATAATTTAAGTATGCAATACCTTTCAAAGTGTAGGAATGGAGCTGTAAGGGTATTAAGGCCTTAGTTTTATAGCATCAGAGTTAAGGCATCATAATCTAGGATATCAGTAAAAAAAAATTACTGTCCAATATTTATGCTGTTATAAATTTACAAACACATCTGTAATTTTTTTCTAATGCAAAAGGTGGCATAAAGCCAGAAATCACTACTGCTGGATGAAGAGATTGTATCATGTTAATCTGGATTGTTTCAGATTCCTTCATGAAGCAGGGACCTTTGATTATATTATTTATCAAAATTCAATCTAGCCCTAAATACCATAATCTTTCATAAGAGGTAGAATGCTCCATGGTCATCTTCCCTTCCTAATTAAGATAATTTATTATTTGCTACATATTGCTCTACGTCTCCTTTATCACACCTGAAGTTGGATTATTGAAAATATGCTCAGATTTGTTAAGTTTTTCAAAATAATTTATGTTTCCTTTTATTCCACTGTCAAATCATTTGATCTCTGGCACCATTCTTGGAGGACACCTACTTTATGTTTCTGCCAAATAATCCTAGTCATCTATAGATATCATGAAAGAATCTTTTTTAAAAATTTCAATTTATTTATTTTGATTGAAAGCTAACTACTTTCAATATTGTTGTGGTTTTTGCCATACATTGACATGAATCAGCCATGGGTTTACATGGGTTCCCCATCCTGAAACCCCCTCCCACCTCCCTCCCCGTCCCATCCCTCTGAGTCATCCCAGTGCACCAGCCCTGAACACGCTGTCTCATGCATCAGACCTGGACTGGCGATCTGTTTCACGTATGATAATATTCACTTTTCAATGCTATTCTCTCAGATCATCCCACCCTCGCCTTCTCCCAGAGTACAAAGACTGTTCTATAGATCTGTGTCTCTTTTGCTGTCTTGCATATAGGGTTGTCATTACTATCTTTCTAAATTCCATACGTATGCATTACTATACTGTATTGGTGTTTTTCTTTCTGGCTTACTTCACTCTGTATAATCGGCTCCAGTTTCATCCACCTCATTAGAACTGATTCAAATGTATTCTTTTTAATGGCTGAGTAATATTCCACTGTGTATATATGCCACAGCTTTCTTATCCATTCATCTGCTGATGAACATCTAGGTTGCTTCCATGTCCTGGCTATTATAAACAGTGATGCAATGAATATTGGGGTACACATGTCTCTTTCAGTTCTGGTGTCCTCAGTGTGTATGCCAATAGTGGGATTGCTGGGTAATATGGCAATTCTATTTCCAGTTTTTTAAGGAATCTCCACACTGTTCTCCATAGTGGCTGTACTAGTTTGCATTCCCACCAACAGTGTAAGAGGGTTCCCTTTTTTCCACACCCTCTCCAGCATTTACTGCTTGTAGACTTTTGGATAACAGCCATTCTGACCGGTGTGAGATGGTACCTCGTTGTGGTTTTAATTTGTGTTTATCTGAAAATGAGTGATGTTGAGCATCTTTTCATGTGTTTGTTAGCCATCTGTATGTCTTCTTTGGAGAAATGTCTGTTTAGTTCTTTGGCCCATTTTTTGCTTGGGTCATTTATTTTTCTGGAATTCAGCTGCAGGAGTTGCTTGTATATTTTTGAGATTAATTCTTTGTCAGTTGCTTCATTTGCTATTATTTTCTCCCCTTCTGAAGGCTGTCTTTTCACCTTACGTATAGTTTCCTTCATTGTGCAAAAGCTTATAATTTTAATTAGGTCTCATTTGTTTATTTTTGCTTTTATTTCCATTACTCTTGGAGGTGGGTCATAGAGGATCCTGCTGTGATTTATGTCGGAGAGTGTTTTGCCTATGTTCTCCTCTAGGAATTTTATAGTTTCTGGTCTTACATTTAGATCTTTAATCCATTTTGAGTTTATTTTTGTGTATGGTGTTAGAAAGTGTTCTAGTTTCATTCTTTTACAAGTGGTTGACCAGTTTTCCCAGCACCACTTGTTAAAGAGATTTTCTTTTCTCCATTGTATATTCTTGCCTCCTTTGTCAAAGAGAAGGTGTCCATAGTGAAGTCGCTCCATCGTGTCTGACTCTTTGCGACCCCATGGACTGTAGCCTATCAGGCTCCTCACTCCATGGGATTCTCCAGGCAAGAGTACTGGAGTGGGTTGACATTTCCTTCTCCAGGGGATCTTCCTGACCCAGGGATCGAACCTGGATCTCCTTCATTCCAGGCAGATGCTTTAACCTCTGAGCCACCAGGGAAGCCCAAGGTGTCCATAGGTGTGTGGATTTATCTCTGGGCTTTCTATTTTGTTCTATTGATCTATATTTCTGTCTTTGTGCCAGTACTATACTGTCTTGATGACTGTAGCTTTGTACTGTAGCCTGAAGTCAGGCAGGTTGATTCATCCAAATCCATTCTTCTTTCTCAAGATGGCTTTGGCTATTCGAGGTTTTTTTGTATTTCCATACAAATTGTGAAATTATTTGTTCTAGTTATCCAAAAAATAAACATTGGTAGCTTGATAGGGATTGCATTGAATCTATAGATTGCTTTGGGTAGTATATTCATTTTCACTATATTGATTCTTTCAATCCATGAACATGGTATATTTCTCCATCTATTTGTGTCCTCTTTGATTTCTTTCATCAGTGTTTTATAGTTTTCTATATATAAGTATTTTGTTTCTTTAGGTAGATATATTCCTAAGTATTTTATTCTTTTCCTTGCAATGGTGAATGAAATTGTTTCCTTAATTTCTCTTTCTGTTTTCTCATTGTTAGTGTATAGGAATGCAAGGAATTTCTGTGTGTCAATTTTATATCCTGCAACTTTATTATATTCATTGATTAGCTCTAGTAATTTTCTGGAAGAGTTTTTAAGGTTTTCTATGTAGAGGATCATGTCATCTGCAAACAGAGAGAATCTTTTATGTCCTGTCAACAGCATTGTAATACACAGTGAACTCTATGTTCAATGCATTTTGATTAAATACATGCTCAACTCATGAGTTGTAGCACTTCAATTCTTAGATGCTTCATCTTGTATCTTATTGTGAAGCTTCACCTCTCCTCCATCTACTATAATAATAGCATCTCTTAAAGATGATTAAATATTTTTAACTATTTCTTTTAAAATTTATTCCTTTGTATTTTATACACTACCACATTGACTATTGATTTAGAATAGATGGTGAAAACTCTCTAATAAAAGATTATGTTAACATATTTGAAACTCAGTTTCCTCAAATATAAAATGAAGGTAAATATATATCTTTTTATATCTGGATAAGGATAGAGTTAACTTATAAAAATTTAAATTTGCCTTGTTGTTTTTCAGTCACTCAATTGTGTCTGACTCTTTGTGATCTCATGAACTGCAGCACGCTGGGCTTCCCTGTACTTCACTATCTCCTGGAGTTTGTTCAAACTTATATCTTACTTTCATAGTTCAAACAACTTTGTACAGGAGGAAAACTTTTCCATTCTTTCTTTCTATGTTCTTTGGAGGGTCTAATAATTAAACTAACATAAGGCAGTTTAACAGGAGAAAAACAAATTTCATTTCATACGAAGGGAAATCCTATTAAAACTATGAGACAAGTGACCAACGCAAGTAGCTTTTATATCTTTTAGAGAAAGAAACAACGATTTGTGAAGATTGACATGACAAAGAATTTTGGACCTGAGGTAGTGAATTAGTGAGGAAGTAACAAGGTGTGTTCATACAGCCTTCTTGGCCCTAAATTCCCTGTTTCTGGTGATAAGGATGTCTCTTCCTCCCACTATAAGGAAGGACCTTTCACATGGGAGATTTATTTACTGCTTTCACGTGGATAAAGAAGGGTCTTTGCACTGGCTGTTTCTGGAGTAACTTTAATTAAAAATAATCAGTATGCCAAACAGGCATGATTAGAGGTGACATATTTGCTCCCCTAGCATGCTCTAAATCAAACTGCACTCCTCCTCCAGGGCTCTAGGGCACCAGTGGTGTGACCTCACAAGCCCTCTTGTCCCCGCTCCTCCCACTGCCTTTCTCATTTGCCACACCACAGGCAGACTGATTTGCAGAGGTTGAAAAATACTCCCATTTTGTGTTCGCCCCAGATGCCTCACACACGTTCTTCTTTCTCTCTGGAAAACACTTCCTGACGCCTTTGCTTGCCTTACTTTGATTCTTTACTTTGGTCTTTCTTCATATTTCACTCCCCCCCAGATATCATGTTCCACTCATCTGTATATCCTAACCCAGGTTTATTGGTCATATCACTCCTTAAAATTTGAATTTGTATATATTTTACTTACTTACTCTCTTTTACTAGAAAGTAAGAACTGGGATTTTATTTTAAGCACTGCTGGACTCATAGCATCTAGAACTAAGGATGAATGCATACTTGTCAAATGAAGGAATAAAATAGAGGGGTGTATGGTTATTCACTTACATGGTTTTTCCAAGTGGATTGCATGCATGCCTTCAATTCTTTTCCTCCCCAGGCATTCATTTCCTTTTCCATGTAATTTGGCACCACTGCATGCCCCTGTTCTGTCACATTCCTAGACTCTGGGCTCAGCTTTGTGATTTTAGTGAGCAGCAGAATGTTAACAAATGTGAATAAGCAGAGGCAAGAGGAAGCACTTACTTATTTCTGATTGCAGTCTTATTTGTCAGACGTTACTATGAGAATAGACTCACTTGGACTAACATGGGATGTAGAATATGTAGCAGAGATGAGCCTTTTCTGTCATTTTGGTTGAAATCACTCTAAATGAGTAGTACATGCATGCTAAGTTGTTTCAGTTATATCTGACTCTCTGAAACCCTGTGGACTATAGCCCACTAGGCTCCTTTGTCTATGGGATTCTCCAAGAAAGAATACTGGAGTGGGTTGCCATGTCTTCCTCCAAGGGATCTCCCTTACCCAGGGATCGAACCTGAGTCTCTTATGTCTCCTGGATTGGAAGGTGGGTTATCACTAGCACCACCTGGCAAGGCCCTAAATGAGTAGACCTGGGTTTGATGCCAAATGAATGCCTGAGCCCAGTCATGACAAGAACTGGCTGCACTAGCTCATCCAGACTCATGAGCTCAATAAAAGTTTATTGTGATATTTTACTGAGGTTTTGTGATTGTTTTCAGAATTATTGTGGCAACAGAAAACTAGAAAATAAGTTCAAAAAAGTTTATTTTAATTATTTTTTAATTTCATTACCAAAGTAGTGCATTCCCCTGTAACAAATGAAACAATTAAAAAAGAACAGTAGTTATCATGGCCTACTTTCACCTCTTCATTTACTTCCATGTAAGGAACATACTTCAGCATTTTCCCAATAATAAATGTTTCTGAAAATCAAAAATAATGAGAAATGTGCAGTATAGTCTGCTATATTGGGGATCTATAGAAAATATTTTGTAGGAAAGGAAGGTAATCCAATTTCTTTAGAAAAGTTTCTCTAAGGGCAGGGACATGGTAATGGGACCCTATGTAGAGAGGTAGATAAGAAGTGATTCTAATAGGCCATGAAAAGGTAATGGGAGTTGATATGGTAGAACTAGAAATAACAAGTGTGGAAGATGAATAAAACTAGGACTTCATTTTTCAGAATTTAAACATGAGTGAGTAAGATGAAGCACAGAAAGATAAGACTTGCCAATATGTGAATAAAACTATAAAATTGAAGAGTACTTTATAGCTTCATCTCTTTATTACCAGACCCTTCATTTGATATCTAGTCTGTATTTGTGATGCCAGTTAATTCATCCAGCCAAAACATTGAAAGCATCCCTAACTCTTTCAACTCTCACATCTCCCCAAATCCACTGTTCTAGTCCTCCACAACTTATTTTTTTAAACATTTCTTACAAAATACGTTTAAACTCAGAATGTTTTTCCTACCACCATCCTCTGATAGTTTGCTATCAGATATTTTTGCCTCCTGACTTCTTTGATTCTACATTATCCACACCACGGTGAAACCTATTTTTCAGAAATGTAAGTCTAATATTATAATAAAACTAAACCTTCTCTTCAGATATTTCTGTTGACGAAGCAAAAAAATTAAAATTCTCACCCGCGCATATAGGCTTTTACTGATGAGGCTCTTGCTTATTTCCACAGTCTCCAGGGTTACTGTGCTGCCCAGCTGCCATAATTCTAAAAGATCTTCTGGCATACAGTGATATTTATTCCTTTGTTGTCTTTAAAAATGATGTGCCCATGTTTGAATGTCATCCTTGATACTGACTTTGAAACTCTTTTGACCTTATTAATAGAGAAGTTGTTTTATAAAAATGAAGTTCTGCCAAGATAGAATGGTCTTATATCTCTCAGGCCTTCCATCTCATAACTAAAAGTCTCTGGACATAACACCACAAACCAGCATAAAAAAACACTAAAGAAGAAAAGAAGTCAGGCTGCCTACAGACTATGGAACTTGAGGACCAAGACAGTGGTGAGACCTCTGAATTTCCTTATTTTATCCCATATCTTCTGAACAGAATGTGGTGGAAATCTCTAATCCCAAACCATCAACAGGCAGAAACAAACAAACAAATGCTCAAGTAGAGCTTATTTCCTCAGCCAAAAGACAGGGAATAATCAGGACTAATGACAAAAAGCCTTTTGTTAATACCCACTTGTCTTAGTCCAGGCTACTGTAACAAATTTTCATAGATTGGGTGCTTAAAACAACAGAAATTTATTTCTTGACAGCTCTGGAAGCTAGGAAGTTCAAGATCAGAGCACCAAGATGACTCAGTTCTGGTGAGAACATACTTTCAAATCTATAGATGACCAGGTTCTTGCTATATCCTCACAAGATAGAGAGCAGAGAGGGAAGAAACTTTCTAGTGTCTCATAAGAAGAGACACTAATCCAATTACAAGAGATATACCCTCATGAACTAATTATCTCCAAAAAATCCCACCTCCAAATAATATCACATTGCTGATTAAGGTTTCCACATACAAATTTGAGGGGGACACAAACAGTCAGTTCATATCAACACCCATTATTCATCCAAAAAAAGCAGAAAAGACTCCTCCCTTTATGCACACTTACACAATTTTTGTGGGTGAGGAAAGAGAGTTATCTTCCACCCTACCTTTCAAGACACATGTAAGTAAGTGACAGTGCCCCAAATCCCTCATCTGGGAATGTTGGCTAGGCTGAGCAAAGAGTGAGCTTCCCTGCCCTGCCCTTTGGAAATAGGTGATAGTGATGCAATTTTCCTTCCAAGACAGTATTGGTGGGCCAGGAACTGAGCTGCTTTTCTTCCTCACCTGATAGCAGCAGACATTATCATGTTTCCTTCAGCCAAAGTAGTTTCAAAGGGTGCAGTGGCAGTCTAAGCATCTATCCCATCCAGTATCAATGAGCCTGAACAATACAATGGAATTGGGACTTGTAAGCTGTTTACTCCACCCACCCACCACAATAATTATTGGTATTAGTGAGGCCTAGTGGGGAGCTGACCGTCTATATCCATCTGACAGCAACAAGAATGAAGGTTTCAGCACAAATGAGAGCCAGTCATCACTCTAGTTCTCCTTGTCCTTTGGTGTCAGCAAGACCCAGTGAAAAGTAGGGTCCCTTTCCACCATGTAGTGATGAGGTAGAACAAGCTGGTAGAAGGTGAAGTAGTTGATGAGTGTCAACTACTTCCTTCTACTGGTGTCAGAGGGGAATAGTGGGAAGCTGAGCTTATATCCCTAGTCAGAAGTAAAAAGGCAGTGATCATCAATGACCTGGTTTTACTGAGGAAATGTCAGCAAGGACTAGGGGAGCTGTAATTCTGTCCACTCACCTGAAATGAGGAGGTGTGCAAAAATGTTCCACTTTTGCCAAGAGGTATTCATGGGTCATAATGAAAAGCTGGGCTTTTCACCTAGTAGGCTCTAGTGATCTACCTCAACAGAGGGACTATCTGCTAGGAAAGATTAAATAGGATCCAGAGACTCATAATATAAACTATAATATGTCCAGTGTATCATGTGTCACGCAAAGAACCAGGAAAACCCTAATGGGAAAGGACAATCACCAGACACCAAATCAGCTTTCAGAAAAATCCAAAAAGTATTTTTCATTAGCAATCTGAAAATGCTTTCACAATCCATTAGGAATTCTTTTATTTATTTATTTTTAGGAATTTTTAAAATCACCCCTCCCTGAGAAATCTCATAGAAGAAATAGAATTTATAAGAAAAGCCAAGTGGAAATTATAAAACTGGAAAACAACAGCATTACAGGGACCTGTGTGACAGTAACAAAAGTGCTAACATTCATATCAATGGAGTTTCAAGAGGAAAAAAAAAAGAGAGAGAAAATGGGGTCAAAAAAGTATTCAAAGAAAGAATTCTTGATGAAAATTTCCCAAATTGGTAAAAAGCCATAAACCTACAAAAGAAATCCATACCAAGACACGTCATAATTAAGCTGCTGAAATCTAAACAGAAAGAAAAGTCTGGAAGCACCCAGAGGGAAACAGTGCATTATTTATATAGGAACACCAATTCAATGAGAGCAGATTTCTCATCTGAAACCATGAAGGCCAGGAAGAAGTGGCTCAGTAGTTTTCAAGTAAAAGAAAAGAACTGTCAACCAGAGCTACTATATCCAGGGGAAATATTCTTCAGGAATGAAGGGAAAATAGAGCTGTCGTCGGATGAAGTAAAATTAAGAGAGAAGCTATTTTAGCAAAACGAACCTGAAAAATGATTAGAAGTTCTCTTAAAAGAAAGGAAATAATAACAGGAGAATGCTTGAAATTTCAGAATGGAAAAAAAAATGAGTGAAAGTAAAAGTATATATAATAGATGATTCTCATTTTTATGAGTTTTATAACCCATATTTGAAGTTGGAAACAAATATAAAAGCATCTAATGTACTCAATGAATATAGACATATACTTAATACAATTAAAATTTGAAAAAGGGGAGGGTAAAGAGACTAATGGAAGTAAAATTTCTACATTTCACTAGAACTGCCGATATTTCAATGCCAGTTGATAGTGATGTTTCACATATTATTTTTAATACTTTGAGTAACTACTAAGAGATTCGTAAAAAGTGAGATATTAAGAAACATTATAATCAAATCAGGATAAAATCCTAAAAAATGTTCAAATATCTACAGTAAATTAAGCAAAGAGAAATAAAAGAATGAGCAAAAGAGAAAAATCAGAAGAGAAATAGTAAAATAAAGGCTTCCCTTATATTTCAAGACCATTTAGTTTGAAGCTATTATACTTTTTGCATTTTTAAAATTGAGAAATTTTCATGTTATTTTTAAATTCTCTATCTCACTAAAAGTTACTAAGCTTCTAGAAAACAGAAGCTGGTTTTTTTTTTTTTTTTAATTTCCTTATTATAAATGTGTGCCACATAATGTCATTTGATTTATGTGTCTAGCAAAGTGGCACTGCCAAAGGGTGGCTCTGGGGGGAAAGATTTGGTCCCCTCACAACACTGTCATCCATCTACTCCCAAGTCAATTCAATTAATCTCAGTAAATATGTTGTGCATGATATTCAAATGCAGCTTCAAAAAAATTCTCCTAGTTTCTCTCTTACAACAAAGTTTTAGCTTCTCACCTCTTCATACACAGAAATTAACTTGTAGGAGCTTTCAACAAGTCAGTAAGAATATGTTTGCTTTGAGTTTAACAGACTATATCCTTTGGGGTGCTTTGTCTTACTATTAGATGAAACTATATATGGATAGAAGGTGAAGTAGTTGATGAGTGTCAACTACTTCCTTCTACTGGTGTCAGAGGGGAATAGTGGGAAGCTGAGCTTATATCCCTAGTCAGAAGTAAAAAGGCAGTGATCATCAATGACCTGGTTTTACTGAGGAAATGTCAGCAAGGACTAGGGGAGCTGTAATTCTGTCCACTCACCTGAAATGAGGAGGTGTGCAAAAATGTTCCACTTTTGCCAAGAGGTATTCATGGGTCATAATGAAAAGCTGGGCTTTTCACCTAGTAGGCTCTAGTGATCTACCTCAACAGAGGGACTATCTGCTAGGAAAGATTAAATAGGATCCAGAGACTCATAATATAAACTATAATATGTCCAGTGTATCATGTGTCACGCAAAGAACCAGGAAAACCCTAATGGGAAAGGACAATCACCAGACACCAAATCAGCTTTCAGAAAAATCCAAAAAGTATTTTTCATTAGCAATCTGAAAATGCTTTCACAATCCATTAGGAATTCTTTTATTTATTTATTTTTAGGAATTTTTAAAATCACCCCTCCCTGAGAAATCTCATAGAAGAAATAGAATTTATAAGAAAAGCCAAGTGGAAATTATAAAACTGGAAAACAACAGCATTACAGGGACCTGTGTGACAGTAACAAAAGTGCTAACATTCATATCAATGGAGTTTCAAGAGGAAAAAAAAAAGAGAGAGAAAATGGGGTCAAAAAAGTATTCAAAGAAAGAATTCTTGATGAAAATTTCCCAAATTGGTAAAAAGCCATAAACCTACAAAAGAAATCCATACCAAGACACGTCATAATTAAGCTGCTGAAATCTAAACAGAAAGAAAAGTCTGGAAGCACCCAGAGGGAAACAGTGCATTATTTATATAGGAACACCAATTCAATGAGAGCAGATTTCTCATCTGAAACCATGAAGGCCAGGAAGAAGTGGCTCAGTAGTTTTCAAGTAAAAGAAAAGAACTGTCAACCAGAGCTACTATATCCAGGGGAAATATTCTTCAGGAATGAAGGGAAAATAGAGCTGTCGTCGGATGAAGTAAAATTAAGAGAGAAGCTATTTTAGCAAAACGAACCTGAAAAATGATTAGAAGTTCTCTTAAAAGAAAGGAAATAATAACAGGAGAATGCTTGAAATTTCAGAATGGAAAAAAAAATGAGTGAAAGTAAAAGTATATATAATAGATGATTCTCATTTTTATGAGTTTTATAACCCATATTTGAAGTTGGAAACAAATATAAAAGCATCTAATGTACTCAATGAATATAGACATATACTTAATACAATTAAAATTTGAAAAAGGGGAGGGTAAAGAGACTAATGGAAGTAAAATTTCTACATTTCACTAGAACTGCCGATATTTCAATGCCAGTTGATAGTGATGTTTCACATATTATTTTTAATACTTTGAGTAACTACTAAGAGATTCGTAAAAAGTGAGATATTAAGAAACATTATAATCAAATCAGGATAAAATCCTAAAAAATGTTCAAATATCTACAGTAAATTAAGCAAAGAGAAATAAAAGAATGAGCAAAAGAGAAAAATCAGAAGAGAAATAGTAAAATAAAGGCTTCCCTTATATTTCAAGACCATTTAGTTTGAAGCTATTATACTTTTTGCATTTTTAAAATTGAGAAATTTTCATGTTATTTTTAAATTCTCTATCTCACTAAAAGTTACTAAGCTTCTAGAAAACAGAAGCTGGTTTTTTTTTTTTTTTTAATTTCCTTATTATAAATGTGTGCCACATAATGTCATTTGATTTATGTGTCTAGCAAAGTGGCACTGCCAAAGGGTGGCTCTGGGGGGAAAGATTTGGTCCCCTCACAACACTGTCATCCATCTACTCCCAAGTCAATTCAATTAATCTCAGTAAATATGTTGTGCATGATATTCAAATGCAGCTTCAAAAAAATTCTCCTAGTTTCTCTCTTACAACAAAGTTTTAGCTTCTCACCTCTTCATACACAGAAATTAACTTGTAGGAGCTTTCAACAAGTCAGTAAGAATATGTTTGCTTTGAGTTTAACAGACTATATCCTTTGGGGTGCTTTGTCTTACTATTAGATGAAACTATATATGGATATATTACATCAGTTAAAGATTTTTATGATATTTACATTTGAATGATACTTTTTATATTATTTGCTGAAAATCAGAGACATACATATAATATACAAAGATTTTTAAGCTGTCTAGCTTAAAAGCTGTCTAGCCTATTGTCTAGCTGTTTTTTTCTATGGTGGCTCAGAGGTTAAAGCGTCTGCCTCCAAATGCAGGAGACCAGGTTCGATCCCTGGGTCGGAAAGATCCCCTGGAGAAGGAAATGGTAACCCACTCCAGTATTCTTGCTGGAGAATCCCATGGACAGAGAAGCCTGGTAGGCTACAGTCCACGGGATTGCAAAGAGTCGGACACGACTGAGCGACTTCACTCACTCACTTACTCAATATACGGTACATTTAAAATTTGTTCCCATGGATTTAATTAAGTAGATTTGATTTACAGTGTTTCTCTTGAGTTTTTAATATAGGTGACCAGGTGAAATAAAAATGGACATTTTGAAGAGGAAAAACTTGGCAAACAAAGCAAATGTTTCCACTGATTTAAGGTCACTGCTCTTCATTTTTCATGCATGTATATGTGCAGGTGTGTGTGTGTGTGTGTGTGTGTGTGTGTGTGGTGGTTCTTTCCAAGTGAATGAAATATGCATTTTTATATCTTCTATCAGATATTATTTAACATTAATAGTATGATGTGTTGTTCTTTGTCATTAAGTTTAAGACATCTCTTTGTTTTTTTCCATAGCATTAGTATTTGTTTGATTGGTCTTTTCTGGGCCCAAATTTCTACATTTTGTTATGTCTGTGGACTATTGATAAATGGTTTGAATCTGCATTAGATTCCTCTTAAGCTAACTTTTGGAGAAGGCAATGGCACCCCACTCCAGTACTCTTGCCTGGAAAATCCCATGGATGGAGGAGCCTGGTGGGCTGCAGTCCATGGGGTTGCTAAAAGTCGGACACAACTAAATGACTTCACTTTCACTTTTCACTTTCATGCATTGGAGAAGGAAATGGCAACCCACTCCAGTGTTCTTGCCTGGAGAATCTCAGGGACAGGGGAGCCTGGTGGGCTGCCGTCTGTGGGGTCGCACAGAGTTGGACACAACTGAAGTGACGCAGCAGCAGCAGCGGCAGCAGCAGCAGCAGCAGCAGCAGCAGCAGCAAGCTAACTTTGCTATCACAATTCAGGGTTTAAGTATTTCATATTAAAATCTTTCTATTCTTCAAACATCCAAAAAAGACCTGTTCTCAAAGTTCATAAAGCTATCTGAAGTATAAGTCTATTCATTTTTCATTAACATGTTTAACAGTTCCTTCTGTACTTGTTCATATTTTCAAACTTTTAAAATTCAGTTAAAGAGTCAAGAGTTTTAATTTACTATATACCATCAGAACTGACAGTAGCAAAAATAAAGTTTGAGGGGAAAATAATTTTTCAAAATAGTTAAAAGAAGAAACATTAAATATTTTATGACATTAAAAAAAGTAAGTCATGTTTTATACAGTGTGGTTCCTTTGGTACATAATTGTTAACAAACAATATCCAAAACTTGAATATAAGGCTGTTTCAATGTTATACTGGCATGTTATTTAGTAGTAAAAGTAAGAAGAGAATATATTTGTATTTACTTTTGCTACTTACTATTTTATGAGAGCCCAGGCATTGTGACAGAAGAAACAGCAAATCTGTCACAAGACTATCCACACTGCTTCTTCTCTTTTCCATTCCTTAAACATACTAGGCACGCTGTTGCGCACGGACTCTGTGCTTATTGTTCTCTGTTTCTCTAGATATCCAAATTGTTCCTTCCTTTGCTTCTGTCAATTCTCTGGGCAAATGTCACCTCTTAATAAGTGCCTTCAATGATTAGCTTATTAAAAACATAAATGAATTAATCATCATTATCTCTCTGCCTGCTTTATTTCATTTCATGCCACATATGAAGTTTATTTCTATATGACATTTTCCTCAGTAAAATATAAGATGTAGAGACTCTGTTTGATTCAACCTAGCACAAAACACTCGTGTCTGATGGGTTTTTGATAAATAAATTGGCCTATTGGCACTATGCTTTTTTATTTTTCTTTCAGTTTTACTGAGATGAAATTGCCATACAGCACAATATAAGCTTAAGGTGTACAGCATAACGATTTGACTTACATACATAATGAAATGATTATCACACTAAGTTTAGTGAACATCCATTCTCTTATATAGATATAAGAGAGAAAATTTGTGTATGTGTGATGAGAAAGTTTAGAATTTACTCCCGTAACTTCCTTTCATATGTTGTTCATTATACCCCTAGTACTTACTCATAACTGGAAGTTTGTACATTTTGACTGGTTTTTATCAAATCCCTGCTATCTGTATCACCCACTCTGGTAACCACAAATCTGATCTCTTTTTCTATGATTTTGTTTGTGTTTTGTTTTACAGTATAACTGACCTACAACTCTATGTTAGTTCCTGTTATGCAACATAGTGATTTGGTATTTCTATGCATTTTTAAATGATTACCACAGAAGTTTAATTATGAGACAGCATGACACAAAATATATACATTGCTATTGACCATTTTACCCACACTGTATATTTCACACCTGTGATTCATTTATTTTGCAACTGAAAGTTTGTACCTATTTCTTTCCTCCATCCACCTCTCTCTGCCTTCTGGCAACCATCCATTTATTCTCTATATCTTTAATTCTCTGTTTTATTAAATTTTTTGTTTTGATCTGTATATTTCATATATAAGTGAAATCATCCAGTATTTGTCTTTCTCTGTCTGACTAATTTCACTTAGTATAATGCCTTCTAGGTCCATCAGTGTTCTCACAAATAGCAGATTTCATTCATTTAATGGCTGAGTAATATTGTTCTAGTTCTGTGAAAAATGTCATTGGTGTCTTGATAGGAGTTGCATTGAATTTGTATATTATATTGGGTAGTATAGATATTTTAACAGTATTAATTCTTCTAATCCATGAACAATATATATTTTTCCATCTGTTTGTGCCATCTTTGATTTCTGTCATTAGTGTCATAGTTTTCTGAGTACAGGTATTTGACTTCCTCAGTTAGATTTTTTCCCTTGGTATTTTATTCTTTTCTATATGATTTTAAATGAGATTGCTTTCTAAATTCCTCTTTCTGATAGCTCATTGTTGATTAGAAACAGATTATATATTAATTCTGTAACCTGTATCTTTACTAAATTTATTGATGATCTCTAATAGTTTTTGGTGGTGTTTGAGGATTTTCTATATATATTGTCACGTCATCTACAGGTAGTGATAGTTTTCCTTCTTCCTTCCCAGTTTGGATTTTTCTTTTCCTGTCTGATTGCTGTGGCTAGGACTTACATTACTATGTTGAATAAAAATGATGAAGGTGGACATCCTTGTCCTGATCTTAGTCTTGAAAGAAATGCTTTCAGCTTTTCACCATCTATGTTAGCTGTGGGCTAACATACCTACATCAACTAACATACATGGTCTTCTATGTTTAGGCATGTTCCACCCAAACCCTTCTTTTTATGTTATAGACGAATATTGAATTTTGTCAAAAGTTTTTGTGCTTCAGTTTGTTAATGTGGTGTATCATATTGATTAATTTATTGATGTTGAAACATCCTTGTATCCCTGAGATTAATCCCACTTGATCATGGTATGTGATCCTTTTAATAAATTGTTGAATTTGGCTTGCTTATATTTTGTTGAATATTTTTACATCTATGTTCATCGTTGATATTGACCTATAATTTAATTTTTGTGGTATCTTTGGCTGGTTTTGGTACTAAGATGATGCTGGTCTTGTGGAATGAGTTCAGAAGCATTCTTTAGGTGTTGACTCGGCACAATGCCTTTTGTAGTTGCAGTAAAGCAAATCATTTCTCAGTTCTCTCTGTTTTATATGCTTGTTTTATCTTGCTTTTTCTTTCCACAGGATTTGGTTAATCACTGTAAATTATAAGCTTTTCTAAATATTTCTTCTTGTTAAATTTGCTGCCACTCTGCTTTTCTAAATTTCTCCTCTGATGTAATACTTTACACTAAATAATCTAAATGTTTCTTTTCTCACAAAAAATATTGCAGTTCATAAATGTGTCTGCTTAATGTTGAATAAATATTTTGATAATACATTTATTACTTTATGCAGACATGTATTCCTCAACTATACCTGGAACACACCACATACTATGTGACAGAATTTATACAGATATAATGGTTAAAACCTTTTTTCCCTGTCATCTATCTGGGCTGATGACTATGAATAAAGACACAGTTCATGTTCTAGCAACTTTTAAGTAGAGGGTTTTAGTATGGGTTTTCTGGATGTACTCTGCATAACTGGAAGCGGGTATTTTTCATCTACCTACACTGTGAACAAACATACACAGTGGCTGTGCTGATGAAACTTCCTAGCTTTCTCCAAAATTATTTTGATACCTTCTTTTAACCCTGTAGCTCTTAAAATAAACTTCATCATAAAATTTACCACAACAGCATAGATCTATCGAATATTAGTCCACTTTCACCAAAATATATTACATGGGTATGAATTTGATGTTTCATATCTTATGTTACTGTCTACCACAGTGCATAGTAGATACTTTAAAAATACTTTTGAGATTAATGAGTTGTGTGTATGAACAAATTATACACAACAAATTATTTTGAATTTATTTAAAAGAAAAGAAATTCCTAGAAAAAGAATATAATTCTAGGGCCTTCTCTGGTGGCTCAGACAGTAAAGAATCCACCTGCAATGTGGGAGACCCAAGTTCAATACCTGGGTCAGAAAGATCCCCAGGAGAAGGGAATGGCCACCCATTCCAATATTCTTTCCTGGAGAATTCTGTGAACACAGGAGCCTGGTGAGCTCCAGTCTACGGGGTCACAAAGAGTCAGACAGGATTGAGCAACTAATACTTTCACTTTCATGTCTAAAGTAGTTTGAATGTAAACATAAGAAGAAAATCTCATTTTTGTACCTGAAACATCTTTTTGTTTAACTAAAAAAATATTTATTTATTTGGCCATATTGGGTCTTAGTTGCAGCATGCAGGCTCTTTGTTGCAGTGCAAATGCTTCTCTTTAGTTTTGATGCACCACACTCTAGTTGTGGCGCATGGGTTTAGTTGTCCTATGGCACATGGGATCTCAGTTCTCTGAGTAGTAATCAAACTGAGGTCTCCTGAATTGGAAGGTGTATTTTTGATCACTGGATCCCCAAGGAACTCCCCTGACCTGAAGCTTCCTAACAATTTAAATCCTATTTCATTCTAAGTCTCCTAGCTTCTAAAAGTTACTATTCACATAGACACTGTGGCAGTGATTACTATTTCCCTTCTCTTTTGTGAATACTACAGGGAAGTAGTATATTTCTCAGAAATATTGCATACACATGTAGTCAAGACACTAGTTCTAGCTATTGCAATGTGAATGAAAGTGATAAGTGCAGCTTTCAGGCCAGGGCATTTAAAAAAAAACAGAGGTGTGCCTTCCGTACTTTCTCTTTCTTCTCTTGTAATTTGGCTCCAGACAGACATGTTTGAATACAGGAGGTTTATTTTGGAGAATACTCAAGAATAATACCTGCAGAGAAGTGCAGGAAGCAGGATTGAAAAGAGAGAGAGTAGCTGAACAGTTCTTTCTGCAACAGAAGAATGCATCTGCAGTAGAGGCCTCAGCCAATGCCACAGTGAGTTCAAGGCTGGAACAGCCTTTCAGAGATAGCAACCCTTGAGTCAATGACATGGGTCTCTGTAACTTCATATTGACCAGTTATTTGTTGTGGATAGCCTCTGAGGAAAACAGTAACCTTGAGAAAGACAGCTTGTTAGCCAAAGATAACTGAAGAGAAAAGCAGCTTTCCACCATCAAGAGTGGAGCAATAAGTACTTAGGTTGGAGCAGGGATCCACACCATAGCATTAACTATATTTCCTCTAAAAAAAATGCAGATTGCAATGGTAAGCAAATGAATAATGTAGTCATGACATAGAATGAACTCGAGCATATGAATTACTTTGTGAAGGGAAGCTACCCAGGAGCATTTACTTATGAGAAGGAAATAAAGTCTAATGTATTTTAACTACTGAAATGCCCAGAATCTTAATCTAATGTCTAATTGTCTAATGTCTAATTGTTATGTGTATATATATGTATACATGAAATATAAATTTTAAAAGATATTTATACAAAAGGATACGTTTTGTCAATTGCTTTCAGAGTAATCCATTTCTAATATTGTCCTTCCTCCCAACACTGCCTTTTAAGTTAAAGGAATGAAAGTACATAGAGCAATTATACAGATGGCATAATGTTTACCAGTGTTGCCAGGAAACTCCTGTGAGAGGCTATATTTCAGAAACACAATATCTGAAGCCATTGATTTAAAATTATTCATCCCTGAGGGATTTTAAACTACACAGCACTCTCCACAACTGTTTTCATGTGAGGCATTAAAATCCAGTGATTTCACATATGTATTCATTATTCGAGTAGCATCCACTTGCAGAAATAACTGTTTATTACGATACACAACTTTTGAAGTTTAAAAGGTATAATTTAATCTGAAATTGCTCTAGGCCTCAAAGGGAGACAATATAGACAGGTATATATAAATGGTTCTTCTTAAGAAATATAATTCTCAATTCTTATTATTTTTTTTTTAGTTGGAGCTCTAAAATAAAAATCTTTGACTAAAGGAACAAGCAGTATTCACTATGTAAGTGCAATTCAAGTATCTGAGATAAATAATCATCTTGATCATGTTGCCAGATACAATTCTGAATATGGAATGTTTCAGCATTCCAGGGCGGGTTGATCAAATGATTCAGGGCTGAATCATTATCCAATGCATTGAAATGTTGGGGATAATGGTTAATGATATTTATGCCAAAATAGATTTTTTTTTCTGACATAAAAACTGTAAGGTTGAGAGGCCTAAAATATACTAGTACACTAGAAGATTCAGAGATATCTGGAGATTTAACTTAATCTTCCAAACCTGACTGCATCTCCAACTACAATATAGTCATACACTGTGCTGTGCTTTGTTGCTCAGTCGTGTCTGACTCTTTGTGACCTCATTGACTATAGCCCACTAGGCTCCTCTTTCCACGGGGACTCTCCAGGTAAGAATACTGGAGTGGGTTGCCATGCCCTCCTCCAGGGAATCTTCCCAACCCAGGCATTGAACCCAGGTTTCCCACACTGCAGGCAGATTCTTTACTGTCTGGGTCACCAGGGAAGCACACAATATAGTCATAGAAAACAGAAAATATTAGTTAGCATTGGACTTAAATATGTGACTTTTGAAATAAAAGTGGTGCTGAATTGGAATCCTTAATAAAATCCTTATAAATTGTGTGACTATGGATTAGTCACTGAGACTTAATTTTCTTATTAGTGAAATGAAGTAAATTATGTCTATGCTTTGTTGGATTTATAGAGTAAATGATACACGTGCAATGCTCTTATTACAGTGGATCATGATGTGCAAGTGTTCATAATGTAATTGGCATTTTACTGTTATTATAATAATTTAAACATATAAAAGCAAAGCTTCATTTGAGATAACTGTTCAAAAATATCATGTTTCTATGACTTTACTGGTTTCCACAGTTACATTATAGTGTAGGACATGTTATCAAACATGAAGTAGTTAAATGATTCAATCATCTGGTACAAAGGAACAGACAATTGTTGAAACTGAAAAAAAATTATGTGATTAGAAATTGTTGCCTCATTTGCATAATTCAAAAATAGCATTTCATTTTAAATTCATCTTAGTAATACTGTAAAAGCCAAGTGATTAAAGGTATCTGGTATTCATGAAAGGACAGACTAAAAGCTCAGTTTCTTTCTTCTCAGAAGACACAAATATTCTGAGGCCTAGATCTAAATATAGATATAGTTATATCTAATTAAGGTGGCGCATGTACAGGTTATTTAGTCATCCATTCTGAAAAATAATTTTTACTATTTGGAAGAATAATGATTTTAAATTTCAACTTTACTCCTTAAATAATTGGAATTCCTTCAGTCTCATGCATGCTAAATATTCCTTTTTGATGTTAGGTCTCTAAATAAATATTTTTCCCTGTTTGAATGTTTTTCTAAATCCCTATCCTGATTTAATTACCATACACCCTTCAGATATTAGCTTCTTTGTGAGTGCCATGGAAATAACGTTCCCAACTCCTCTTAAAAGCCCAATCTATCTTTTATATCCTGGCCTAGAGATTAAGTCCTTTCCATTGTAGCATATGGCTGTTGGAATTTCCATGTATTTTAGTGATTTATTTTTCAGTCACTCAATCATGCCTGACTCTTTGCAACCCCATGGGCTGCAGCATGCCAGGCTTCCCTGCCCTTCACTGTCTCCTGGAGCTTGCTCAAACTCATGTCCGTTAGTGATTTTAATAATTTATGTGATTATTATTTCTACTAATTATAGCAAGAATTCACAAGGAATGACACCATTTCTATTTTTACACATATTTTCCCTGGTCCCTAGCTCAAGGATTAAAAAGACATCACCAAGAAATTAGAAGAAAATAGTTATCAAAAAGGTAAGTGTGAAATCATATTGAGAAATTTCATCTGTAGTGTATTTGTTCTTTGAATGGAGGACTTTTGTACTATAAAAACAAAGTAAGAGTCTATTACAGATACATTTAATTGATTTTCCAGACAATAAATAAAAACATATTTAAAACAAAAGATGACTAAAAAGTCTAAATATAGATAAAAACTTGGATAAATATTTGCAATATACTATAAAGAGCTAATATATTTTATATATATAAAATATTGCTCAGTTTTTCAGGTAAGTAGAAACAAGTGACATGAATATGAAATTCACTAAAAAAGAAATACAGAAGACCAGTGGTGTGCTGTGCTTAGTCATTCAGTCATGTCTGACTCTTTGTGACCCCATGGACGGTAGCTTGCCAGGTTCCTCTGTCTATGGGAATTCTCCAGGCAAGAACATTAGAGTGGGTTGCCAGGGGAAGATCCAAGAGATCTTCTCAACCCAGGGACTAAACCCAGGTCTCCTGCTTTGCAGGCAGATTCTTTACCATCTCAGCCACCAGGGAAGCTCAAGAGAAGCTCAGTCCCTTCTCTAGGGGATCTTCTGACCCAGGAATCGAACTGAGGAGGTCTCCCACACTGCAGGCAGACTTTTTACAAGCTGGGCTACCAGGGAAGCCCCTATAGAAGACCAAAACAAAGGTGAAAACATAATTTCATTGAAGTTGTTCCCGTAACTATAATAGATGTTGTTGATGGGTGTTAAAGAATGACATTTATGTTCATGCTTATTTTCTCACAAGCAAGTTACCTATGTAAAAATTTAATAATGCAATAATGATGAAAAATAATAGTCCACTCTATTTAGCTTGTTAAACTAATTAAGCAAGAAGGCCTTTAGACTGAGTGAGCTCTAAAGCCAAAATGGCCCACGTAAGCAAACCAAAAGGGAGGTCAGTACGTGCCTCAAGATTACTAAATTAAAACCTAAGTACTACCAATCACAAACAGCCAATTAGGCTATAAGCCATAGTCAATCAATAATTTCCTTGTTTTTCTTCTGCCTTTTCTCCAGACAAGATTTTCTCAGGTTCTCTCAGTGGAGCATTCCTAACCCTTGTGGTATGGCACCACCTGATTGGAATGGATAAATACCTAAATAAAGTCCTAATATTTTTAATATGCTTCAGTTTATCTGTTTACAAGCTCTAACTATGGGGTATTTGTTTAAAAGAAACATACCATGTCCAATATAAGCTTTAAATGTAAAAAGTCCATATCTGAGATTTAATCATTTGAGATACAAGGAATTACTCTTAATAAATTATTAACAATATCTAAGAAGATTTACAGAAAAGGATCTTCATCCAAAATGTATTGCAAACTGCTAAAATTGAATTTTTTTGGTCTTTCTCTCTCTTTCTGTCTTACCAATCATCAAGGCCGCTAGCAAAGCCCATCGGCTCTATTCTAGGTCATGTCCCAACTTTGCTACTCTGTTCCTACAGTATTACCCTGTCTCAAATCTGTGGGACCATTGCAATAACCTCATCACTGGTTCCCACAGTCACTGTAGTCTCTTTCCCATGTTTTTTCAACATATCAAGAAGAGTGGTCTATTTACAGCATCATTGTATTATTTCATCACTTCCAGTAGCTTCTCATCCTACTTAAAGTCCAATCTCCTAATCTAAGACTTCACATGCTTATCTGACCAAGGCCTTGGTTACCATCTTTTACTCCAGTCACTCTGATCTACTTATCTTTCCTTGATAACACCAAGCATCGTTTGGTCTCAAGGCTTTTGGATTTGATGATTGTTTTTTTTTCCTTTGGCAATTGAGAGTAAATTGCTCCCTCTTGAGGGAGATAGTTTTGTGCAGTTTAGGAGGCCAAGTGTTACCTCCTAAAGTACTCTTTCCTTGTTCATTCTGGGAAAGCAACCATTTACTCTTGACAATAATTTTACATCCACACTATCCTTCTTCATTTCATTCATAGCACTTACCATTTTTGACACACACATACACACACTTGCCTTCTGCATTAAAATATAGGTTCAAAATATAAGGGTAGGAAATTAATTTTGTTTGCTCTCTAATCCATCTCCAGTGGATTCCTTGTAGATAGTAGATGTCCAAATATTTTTCAAATGAATAAATATATTCATGAATAAAGGGATAGTTACTTATATTAAATTCATGGGATGGGATATAATGGTTTATAATTTTTATTAAAATGTTTGTTGGAAATGACCAGAGAATCATTTTATAAAATATTCTGATCACAATTATGGTAAATTTTTATTTTCTACTTTTGTGCTTTTTGTATTTTCTACTTTCTTAGCAAACATCTATTACTTTTGTGATAATATATGTGTGTCAGATTACTATATCAAAATATTTAAAATATTTGTCTCATCATTTGTAACCAGAGTTTTATGATATCAGGCGACTCAATACCTTAATACTAGTCTGCTGTAAAGAAAGAATACTATCTTATTCATAAGTAAAACTGAGTCAAAATGTTTTTTCTTCTTCATATAGTCTATTCAGTTTTATTTTTTATGTTTTAAGTGCATTATTGTCTATTTTTTTCTTTTTTTATTTTGGAAGTATGCTTTACCCAATTTTAGTTTCGATGAGTATCTCTAGTTTAGCACATGCCTATTGCAATTCTACTTAAGTGATAGTGAGAAAGGTAGATTACAGTCAGAGCTATGTTAGATCAAAAAAAAAATTAACACAATTTGGTAAAAATACATTTATACAATTGGAGGCTTGTCTTGACTTTTTAAATTTATATGTTTCTATCTTATTTTTTTTTTAATTGCCTCTCTTGTTTTCTTCAATCTATATTATAAAATTTAATAAATCTAGCTTTCAAAATCTATAGTGAAATGCATGGTGGGGTAACATTTAATTAATCTAAGGCAGGGTTTTCCAGGCTTAGCACAAGTGATATTTTGAGCTAGATAGTTCTTTGCTGCTGGGAAGACTTTGCTGGGCATTTTGCGGGAGCATCCTAGGCCTCTACCCAGTCAATGATAGTAGCAACACCCTCGCCCTGCCCTTTCCCAGCTGTGACAAATAGAAATATCTCCAAACATTGCCAAATATCCCTCAAGGGCAAAATTGCTCCCAGTTGTGAATGACTGCTCTAAGGAAGAGGGCAAACACAGTGAATCTGGTTGAATTTATATTTCAGAAGAACTGAAATAAATGCTTGCTTATAAATATCTTATGTGTCATTTGTAGTCATCTGAAAAATATTAGCATAGAAGGATTTTACTGACCTTCCAATGTTTATGATTTATTCATTTATAATTCATATGTACATAGAAATACTCATTCCACTTAAAATAGCCTTCAAATCATTGAACAGTGTGTTTGGGTTGTATCATTTGGCTTTTCTTCAGTTAAAAACGATGTCTGGATCTTACTAGTTTCTCTTTGGGTCATTATATCTTATCATGTAGACACTTTCTTCCTTTTCTTCCAGAATAAAGTTCTAGTAAAATTAGAAGTTTAATTATGCAGCACCCTGATATCTGTGCAATTTATCATTTTGTTTGCTTGCATTTTATTTAATTTAGTTCTATGGCAGCAGTTCTATGCAACCTGTACTACTGCGAGAAATGAGTTCCAGTATCTCAGAGGCACTATTTCCCCCTTATTGTAAGCCTGTCACATTTATTTGTATAGCAAATGCTTATTTAGGATAGAGGATTTTGCCTCCTATATTTTGGGCTGAGCTGATAAGGAATGAATATATTTTTTGCCTGCTAGCTTGCTTTCAAGGAAGATTAAGAACACAGACTATATGTTTAATGTATTTTAGCTGAACTCAGGGATCGAGTTAGCTCGATGTATCTCCAATATATCCTGTGTCTAAAGATCGCCTGGCTCCATAACAAGTACTGATTCAGTCAGAGCAAGACCTCCCTCTGACTAGTTTTGAAACACTTTTGGAGAATGGAAGAAAACACCTAAGATGAGAAAAATAATTGAAGAATTTTACTGCTGGAAGAAAATCTGAATGATTTTATAGAATTCAACTTGAATTTTCCAGTTTTAATGTAAGGCTCATAGAGATAACAGGCATGCACTGAAAGTGTAAGCCGCTTTCAGTTCAGTCTAGTTCAGTTGCTCAATCGTGTCTGACTCTTTATGACCCCATGAATCACAGCACACCAGGCCTCCCTGTCCATCACCAACTCCTGGAGTTCACCCAAACTCACGTCCATCGAATCGGTGATGCCATCCAGGCATCTCATCCTCTGTTGTCCCTTTCTCCTCCTGCCCCCAATCCCTCCCAGCATCAGGGTCTTTTCCAATGAGTCAACTCTTCACATAAGGTGGCCAAAGTGTTGGAGTTTCAGCCTTAGCATCAGTCCTTCCAATGAACATCCAGGACTGGTCTCCTTTAGGATGGACTGGTTAGTCGTGTCCAACTCTTTGCGACCACAAGGACTATACACAGTCCATGGAATTTTCCAGGCCAGAATACTGGAGTGGGTAGCTTTTCCCTTCTCCATGGGATCTTCCCAACCCAGGGATCAAACCCAAGTCTCCTGCATTGCCGGTTGATTCTTTACCATCTGAGCCACAAGAGAAGCACAAGAATATGGGAGTGGGTAGCCTATCCCTTCTCCAACATATCTTTCCAACCCAGGAGTTGAACCAGGGTCTCCTGCATTGCAGGTGGATTCCTCACCAACTGAGCATCTTATTGCCCTTCACAAGTGTCACATTTCTTTCTTTCTTTTTTTAATAAATTGAAAGTTTGTGGCAACTTGTATCTAGCAAGTCTATTGGTGTCACTCTTACAACATCATTTGCCCACTTTGTGGTCTCTGTGTCACATTTTGTTAACTGTCAAAATATTTCAGAATTTTCCACTGTTATATGTTTGTTTTGGTTATCTGTGAAGAGTGAACTTTGATATTACTGTTGGAAGTGTTTTTTTGTTTGTTTGTTTTGTTTTGTAGTTTTTAATTAAGGTATGCACATTTTTTACATAATGTTATTGCACACTTAATAGACTGCAGTATAGTGTAAACATAACTTTTATATGCACTGGGAAACCAAAACTTTCCTGTGACTTGCTTTATTGCAATATTCCCTTTATTGCAGTGGTCTGGAACTGAACCTGAAATATCTCTAAGGTATGCCTATAAATGGCAAAAGTAATGACCCACACAACTAATTAACTTAAAGTTAGAATTCAAACCAAAATCACAGGCTAGTGCCCAATTCCCACTGACTCCAAAGGGACGTTGGAGTAAAATTTCATGTAATATAGTTTTAATTTTAATGCTTAGATGCTTAGGCAAATACTTGGAAAAAATTCCCAGATCAATTTGCGCATCTTTAAGAGATCAAGGTATTTAATAGCTTCCTATATGACTTAGTAAAATCAGAGTTATACCACAAATATTCTATTGTCTGACACTACGACAGGCATAACAAATCAAGCATAACGAATATATATGTTTATGCTGTGTATATAACTACATATCAGTTTAGTTCAGTTCAGTCGCTCAGTTGTGTCCAACTCTTTGCGACCCTATGAATCGCAGCACAGCAGGCCTCCCTGTCCATCACCAACTCCCAGAGTTCACTCAGACTCACATCCATCGAGTCAGTGATGCCATCCAGCCATCTCATACTCGGTCGTCCCCTTCTCCTCCTGCCCCCAATCCGTCCCAGCATCAGAGTCTTTTTCAACGAGTCAACTCTTCACATGAGGTGGCCAAAGTACTGGAGTTTCAGCTTTAGCATCATTCCTTCCAAAGAAATCCCAGGGCTGATCTCCTTCAGAATGGACTGGTTGGATCTCCTACAGTCCAAGGGACTCTCAAGAGTCTTCTCCAACACCACATTTCAAAAGCATGTACATATCCACAAATGTAGTATATGTCTATAGCTATGTCGAAGTCTAATCTATATCTACATCTGTGTCTATATTGATTTCTTTATTCTCTTATGAATATGGCAAACATGGATACACCATGCATAAGCTTGCTCAATATAGCAGGAATTAACTAGGAGGAAAACATGTGGATACATCCTATAATTAATAAATCAAGGGCACAATTTCAATTTGAAATTTAAAGAAAACACAAATCTTGTCAAAGTAATATTTCATTTGTGTTATGTTATATTTTGTATGTTTCAAAATAATACATGAAAGTGTTAGTCACTCAGTCGTGTCCAACTGTTTGTGACACCATGGACTGTATCCCACCAGGCTCCTCTGTGCATGGGATTCCCCAGGCAAGAATACTAAAGTGGGTTGACATTCCCTTCTCCAGGGGATCTTCCTGACCCAGGGATTGAATCTAGGTTTCCTGCATTGTAGGTGGATTCTTTACCATCTGAGCCACCAGGGAAGCCCTTATATAATACATAACACAATATTGTATATTGTATATCATATCATATTATAATGAATGAAGTAAACAATTGATGTAGGAGGTTGGAGACTAGACATCCTTCTGTGTCCTTCAAGTTGCATCATGTATATCTGTACCTACTTTTTTATCAATTTTGTTTGCAAAATTTTCCACAGAACTTCAGATTCAATACCCAACCTTAAACATTTTATCACCTTTTAAGAAGTCATGTACTGGTCCGCAATTCTGTGTAATAAAATCTGACAGAAGGGTCATTGAAAACTAAGAGGATTAAACCACATATATCCTTTCTCTTGTATACAGGCTTAGTGTCCACTGCTAACCTTTCTGTAAGACAATATACTTCTGCTTTACAGCCATTATCATAATTTATTTTGGGATTTTTATTCATATCTTGTTTCTTTCATGTAGGCTATAGGCTCTAAGCACAGAGTTTAGGTCTGCATGGAATTTATAGTACTTTAATTTAGTAGGCTTATACTAATATAGAATAAATGAATAAATAATCCATTTATAACGGATACTAAACTAAGCCTTGAATTATTAGAAAATACACTTGAAAAACTGGTGAAGTTACTATTTCATTTATTTCCATTGACAAATTGAAACTAAAACAAAAATGTGTTAGAAATCTTTGTCTTACGAGTACAAATAAAAGAGTATCGTTACATGCGATCTATCCTGCAAAAGTCTACTTTTTCACAAGTAGATTTACTTAGAGTTTTATTTTTTTATTTCACTGTATTTTTCTTGGTTGTTTTTGTTTGTTTTGCTTTGTGATTGGCAGTTAGAGTGATTTTAAACAGCAGAGATTTCAAGTACTCATATAATTTCTGATTTTTCAAGTGAGGACTCAAGAGACCATTTTTTGATGCTTCCTATGTGAAGGCTGTATATTGTCACCCTGCTTATTTAATTTATATGCAGAGTACATCATGAGAAACACTGGCCTGGAAGAAGCACAAGCTGGAATCAAGATTGCTGAGAGAAATATCAATAATCTCAGATATGCAGATGCCACCACCCTTATGGCAGAAAGTGAAGAACTGAAAAGCCTCTTGATGAAAGTGAAAGAGGAGAGTGAAAAAGTTGGCTTTAAACCTCAACATTCAGAAAACGAAGATCATGTCATCTGGTCCCATCTCTTAATGGCAAATAGATGGGGAAACAGTGAAAACAGTGGCTGACTTTATTTTTGGAGGCTCCAAAATCACTCCAGATGGTGATTGTGGCCATGAAATTAAAAGACGCTTACTCCTTGGAAGGTAAGTTATGACCAACTTAGACAGCATATTAAAAAACAGAGAAATGACTTTGTCAACAAAGGTCCGTCTAGTCAAGGCTATGGTTTAAGTAGTCATATATGGATGCGAGTGTTGGACTATAAAGAAAGCTGAGCACTGAAGAATTGATGCTTTTGAACTGTGGTGTTGGAGAAGATTCTTGAAATTCCCTTGGACTGCAAGGAGATCCAACCAGTCCATTCATCCTTAAGGAAATCAGTCCTGAGTGTTCATTGGAAGGACCGATGTTGAAGCTGAAACTCCCAATACTTCGGCCACTGATGTGAAGAGCTGACTTCATTTGAAAAGACCCTGATGCTGGGAAAGATTGAGGGAGGGAGGAGAAGAGGATGACAGAGGATGAGATGGTTGGATGGCATCACTGACTCAATGGACATGGGTTTGGGTCAACTCCGGGAGTTGGTGATGGACAAGGAGGACTGGCGTGTTGTTGTCCATGGGGTTACAAAGAGTTGGACATGACTGAGTGACTGATCTGAACTGAACTGAACCCTGGAAAATGTCTCAAATCTCTAGAGACCACTTATTGATGCTTCCAACTCTGGTAAATGTCACTTCCCTTAATTCTTTAGAGTCTGTGTGTGCATGCATGTTCAGTTGCTTCAGTAATGTCTGCATCTTTGTGACCCTATGGACTACAGCCCACCAGTCTTCTCTGTCCATGGGATTCTCCAGGCAAGAATATTGGAGTGGGTTGCCAGGCCCTTCTCCAGGGGATCTTCCTGACTCAGGGATCGAACCCGCATTGGCCAGCAGGGTCTTTACCATTGACACCACCTTTTCAGACTGTATTCTGTTTTTTATATTCCCATTTACACTTCATATCTTGCCTATTATTATTCTTTTGTGTAGATACATGTGTCTCTCTATATGGTGCTAGGGGAGAGTCCTGAAAGTCCCTTGGACAGCAACGAGATCAAACCAGTCAATCTTAAGAGAAATCAACCCTGAATACTCACTGGAAGGATGATGGTGCAGTTCCAGTATTTTGATCATCTGATGCAAACAACCGATTCATTGGAAATGTCCCTGATGCTGGGAAAGATTGAGGGCAGAAGGAGAAGAGGGTGTCAGAGGATGAGATGGCTGGATGACATCACTGATGCAATGGACATGAACTTGGGTAAGCTTTAGGAAATGGTGAGGGGTGGGAAGACCTGGTGTGCTGCAGTCCATAGGGTCACAAAGAGTCAGACATGACTGGGCAACGGAACAACGACAAAAATCTGTTTCCTAAAATCCAAATATATATCAGCAACAACTTTAACTGTATGGCTCCTTAAATCTCTGCACATTAAGTGCCTTGATGCATAGTTCATTCCTTTCAAAGACTATATCTCCTTTCCTCACACAGTGCTTACCTGAATACTTATTGCAAATACAACTGAATCATAATAATCAATGAGATATAAGAGGGGAAAAGTTAAACTGTGCTCTAGTGTAAATTCATAAATGGAAAACATATGTATTCTTTAATTATTACAAAAATCTCTTCTCCATTATATTGAAGATTTAAACATGCCTTTAAACTTCTTTAATTAAATTTTGATATATAAATTTACATAATTTAATTTAGATAAAGTTCTTATATGCTGCTAGGTAGCTTCAGTCTTGTCCAACTCTGTGCGACCCCATAGATGGCAGCCCACCAGGTTCCCCCGCCCCTGGGGTTCTCCAGGCAAGAACACTGGAGTGGGTTGCCATTTCCTTCTTCAATGCATGAAAGTGAAAAGTGAAAGTGAAGTCGCTCAGTTGTGTCTGACCCTTGGCGACCCCATGGACTGCAGCCTACCAGGCTCCTCTGTCCATGGGATTTTCCAGGCAAGAGTTCTGGAGTGGGATGCCATTGCCTTCTCCAAAAGTTCTTATATAGAATTTTTTAAAAATACAAAGGAAAACATACATTTAACTCCTTCAGACTTCAGTTTCTTCATTTATAGATGAATTAAATTACATGGTTTCTTCTGGTTCTATACTAGAATGAAAAACAGTATCTAAAGGTGATTACTTTCTACACTAAAACTTTATAGTCATTGCTGTTCAGATTTTATTCTAATGAATTTAACCTAATCAGGAAATACTTTGTCTTCTTGCTTTATAGTAACAAGAAACTTTGAAACTTTGAGAACATCTGGATATATCTGTTTCCGCTTAGCCTCTAATTGCTGTAACTTTATTACTTTACTATAAGAAGATTAGATTCCTGTTGGCTTTGGAGTAAAACTTAAAATTCTCATCTTTACTTTTTGATTAACTTATTGGTCACTTTTCAAAGCCCATGTCTCATCATTTCTATCTAATTTAGTATCCTTTATTTGAAATGGCTTCTTTTCTATTCTTCCATTTCAAGTAAATCCTTTTCTATTTCTAATGTGCCCTTGCTCCTTTATCTCATTATCATCCTTCAGGTCTTAATGTAAATGTCACCTACTCAGGGAGCATTTCCTGTATCAACAGAAAATAATTAGTGAGAAAATGAGAAGTTTATTTTGGTTTGCAAACTGCAAATTTCATGATTACTCCTTGAATGATTTTTTTTTGAACTGAATGTTAATGACTTTGATGATTTTTGTCCAAATAATTCTCAACATTTTTGGATAACAACTTATAATGGGGTGAGGGAATTCTATGTGATACCAAAACTGATCCAATTGAGATCTTGCATTTGCTGGAATGAAAGCTGCAGCTTCTATAAATTATTATTACATAGATGGAATTTGTTTTTACATAATTCAGATAAAATCATTATTCTTTAACGGAACACTATCATACCTCAGTAGATACTAAAAATTATTTCTGAAATAAATGCTATGTGAATGTATGACAGTTGTACAAAAATATTATTTTCCTTGATATCAGAAATTAAAAGTTCTGTATTTGTTGTATGAATGTAAACTTTCCTGTACACATAGATGACTTTTATGACTCAGTTTCCATTTTTAATTTTCTGTTAAAATAACACATTTATGATCACTTAATGCTTTTGAACTGTGGTGTTGGAGAAGACTCTTGAGAGTCCCTTGCACTGCAAGGAGATCCACCCAGTCCATTCTGAAGGAGATCAGCCCTGGGATTTCTTTGGAGGGAATGATGCTGAAGCTGAAACTCCAGTACTTTGGCCGCCTCATGCAAAGAGTTGACTCATTGAAAAAGACTCTGATGCTGGGAGGGATTGGGGGCAGGAGGAGAAGGGGACGACCGAGTATGAGATGGCTGGTTGGCATTACTGACTCAATGGATGTGAGTGTGAGTGAACTCCGGGAATTGGTAATGCACAGGGAGCCCTAGTGTGCTGCGATTCATGGGGTCACAAAGAGTCGGACACGACTGAGCAACTGAACTGAACTGAATGCGTTTTAATTTTTAATTAAATGATAATATCCAAAATATTACTAGGTATATTAAAAGCTTAATCATTGGAAAGAAATAAATACTGTTTCACCTTTAGAAATAATTATAATGCCAATCACAAATTGGCACTGCCAAGAGTATTTGCCATCTGACTCTGTGCATATTGAATTATGTGCTGTTGCAGATGTTGACCTTCAACATGCCCTAAAACCCTGAAAGGAGTTCAGGGTGGAGAATGAAGCATTCTGTGCTCCAGGAAACTGGTGGAACAGGTCTTCAGATAGTTAGATATTTTCAGGACTGACTTCATGATCCCAATCCTTATATCTCCCCATATGTAGAACAACACTAAATCCTTACATCAGCTCCTTGTGACTAGAAGAAAACATTTTGTAAAATAAGCGGTTGCTTGCATGTAACTCCCCCTTCATCAAAATCATGTATATTGACCTTCCCCCACTACCTCTTTGGAGCAGTTTCTCAGAGCTATCTGAGCTGCTGTCTCCAGGTTGCAGTCCTCATTTCCTCCCCAAAAGGCTTAACTTGCAACTCTCACATTGTGCATCTTTTTTGACAATATATACATCGTTGACAATAATACTATATAATATGAATTTTAGCTCCTGTTTTAGGTAAACATTCCTGATAATTGATTTGTGAATTTATATCTCTTGATTTAATACATTAGTATAATTGCTAAGTATATCAGAGTTGCACTTGACAGCTACCTATTTATATGATTTGAACAGTATAACAGTTTGCCCCTGTTGAGACCCAGAGTAAGTCACCCCAAAAGTTTCCTCAATGTCATATTGACTATGGTATTTTAATTAAAGTTATTTAAGAAACAGCTAATGCAAGACACTCCGGCCCTCCTTTCTGTTTCCCTGAAAGCAAATATAAATGTCTAATGTGAAAATTGCATGTCGTGCATCTGGAGGTCAATAAGTACCAGAGATACGGAATTTGAGCCAAGAAGGCTATAGAAGCAAACCTTGTTATTTCTTTAATTCTATTCCAAGCCCAAATTCTGTTTAAATTATTTACTAAGTGAGCATCCAAGAGCTAAATTTCTTTGTCCTATCTATTCCCTACAATTTATTGCTTTTTAGTCTGAAAGGTAAAAAAGTTGCCTGCTTTGGCCCCTTTTAGGTTCCAATTCTATGGGACCTCCATGCGCCTGAATTAAAATTTATTTCTTTTTCTCTCATTGTTGGGCTGTATCCTATAGACTGAGAAGGCTTGTGCTTGCCCGCCTTTAGGATTGAAGAGGCCAGATCACCAACAGAGACATGGAGGTTTAGTGGATGGAGGAGTTTATATATCAGAAGCAAGGTCCTTTAGCACCCACCTTATGAGGTGAACTGCAGGCAGGACAGTCTGTGCTTCCCAGGGGGAAGGGGAGATTACCAGTTAGAGGGGAATTATGTCAGGTTGGCTTATCAGTTACCAGGGAAACCAGCAGAGTGGCACACCTCTCATAACTTCCTTGATCCAAACAATCATTAGTTGGTGCCTGGGGCAAGTACACAGGAAGTTCAGCCAAGTGAGTACAGTGAGGTGCAGCAGGCACTGTCAAGAAGGGGATGGACAGGGAGCAAGAGAACTGCCATCTTGAGTGGCCTGACCATATACTTGTTAATCTGTCCTGTGTCAATTTTTATTATTAGTCCAGACACAAGAATTCATCGAAGGACAAATAGTGTCCTCTTGTTAATCATGTTAAACATAGCAATGTTAATAAGTTAATTTTAAAGTATTTCTCCTCATTTGAACCAAACGATTGATTCATCTTTCCTTTAATGTTATATAAATAATCTTTTTAAACTAAACTGAAAAAACTTTATATGGTCTTTTAATTAAACTTTAGTAATTAGATTTTTATAGGTAGTATACCCACCAGACATAACTACAAAACCAAACTTAAGCTTGACTCAACAACGTCCGCCTCTTTTCAATCAATGCAAAATCACTGTGAAATGGAAAACTTGCATTTTCCTAAAGCAAATGTATAATAACACCTTTATAATGTTTTACGGTCACAAATCAAGAATAATGTTGCAATCTCCAATAAGCCCTTGCCCTTTTATGCTCTCTACTTTTTCTTAGGTTTTTGTCACATAAAAGGAGACAGGAGACATCTGACATATATGATTGAAACTTAAAGTAACATCTCCCAAGAAACACTAAGCTGAAGTCAGGGGAAAATGATAAAGTAAAAGAGAAATAACTATATGGAGAAATAAACATAGAACACTTTTTCAGACTAGCAATGAAACTGATAAAATACCAAATAGTACCTGGATCTATTGGGACATTGAAGTGGTTAATTTTATCCAATTCTTTATCCCAAGAAGTCCTAGATTTACCCTCAGATTCGTTTAGAACTAGTAATGACTTTAGCACACCATTCTTTGTTCTCTGCATGACCCCATTTATACTATCTCATTTGTTTACCTTATTCAAAAGTGAAATTTGGCTTTCACTCCTCACTGAACTTCACCTTCTGACATATCAGATGGCATTCCCTTGCCTGATTGAATGCTCTCCTTAAAAGATATGGGGATTCACACAGTCATTTTTCCGATACTGCTCTCCTTCACTTTCTGTCATCTATACCATAACCTCGAAATAAATTACATGTAATATGCATGAACTTGCAAGCAGATAGATTTGGGGTCCCTGGATAAAGAGAACTGGGAATGGCTCTCTTGACATAAGAGAAGCCATTTTGCCTAAGCCATTTTTGTGATCTAAGTCTGGCTGTAATTCTTGTCCTTGAACATGTCTCAATAGTTTTCTTTTCACAGTAATTAATGACTTTAAAAGAATAAAGGAATACAAGAACCTAGAAAAGGCAGTCAAACAACAGTGTAGTGATATAGCAGAGACCTATTTTATATATATATATATATATACACATGTATATATATATAAAATAATAATATACCTTTGAGTTGTACAGGAACTAAGACTGCCACCCAAGTGGAGAATGGAATGATGATGTTGACCCTCCAGATATCAGTCAATCAGTCAGCTAAAGTTTGGACTTTGTCTTAATTCAGGACTGAATTCTCCTCTGTTCAGCCCCTTCATAAATATGCATGTACCCTTTGCTCAAAACTTCCCCAAATTTGCTATCCAGGAGACATTACTTTGGGAAACATTCCCGGTGTTCTACTTACTTGTTCCAACTAATAATAAAATTAATAATAAATCTTTCCTTCTATCTTTAGCTTGATTGCATCTATTGACTTGGCACCCACCAAAAGGTAAACCCAGTTTCTGGGTAATAAACTTTCTCTCAATTGTGCTACACTTAATAGTACTTGTGATTGAATTTGAAATGTTTCACCAAAGTTTAATATTTTACCTATAAAGTAATAAATTTATAGCACCAGAAAATATGAGTTGTTTTCCCCAAATGTATACCGTTTTCAAAACTTAGCATTTATTTGCAATGGCTAGATTTTAAATTTAATTTCTGAGGAGTAAGTAAGGCGAGGGGTTTCCATGGTGGCTCAGACAGTAAAGAATCTGCCTACAACCCACAAGACCTGGGTTTGATCCTTGGGTTGGGAAAATCCCCTGAAGAAGGGAATGGCAACCCACTTCAGTATCCTTGCCTAGAGAAAACCATGGACAGAGAAGCCTGGCAGTTATGGGGTCACAAAGAGTCAGAAACAACTGAGTGACTAACATACATACACAAGTAAGATGAGATGTTTTTAGTCAGAGATACTGAAAAAAAGGATGGATGATATAATTTAACATTTTTTCTAATTAACATAGTATGCCCAATACAACATTGCAATCATATTAACTAAAATATCATCAGAAGTAAATGCCCAATTGACCATGAGCCTTTCTCTTGTGCATTTTTTTTTTCTTGTTTTCATCTTCTGATAAGTGATGCCACCTAAAGATTGACACTTACCGTCTGCCTCTGTAAAGACTAAGTCACAAATCACTGTAGCTGCTGACCTTCAATACACCCTGAAAGGAGTTCAAGGTAGAGTTCAGAATTGAGGCACTCTGTACTGGAAAAAAGCTGTTAGAAGAGGCCTTTAGATAGTTAGATATTTCATGAGAAAATTCTATGAGCTCAATTCTTGCATCTTCTCATATTCAGAAAAGCATTACAATCATTAATGGTAACATCTGCCCCACGACTAGCAGCAGGCCTCTGTCAAAATGTGTGCTTGAGTACACGTATCTCTCCCTTCACTAAAATCATATATAACACTGACCTTCCCCTCTGACTTCAAAGCAGTTTCTCAGTGCTATCTGAAATGCTATCTCCCAGGCCATAGTCCTCATTTTGCCTCAAACAAAACTTAATTTACAACTCTCACATTTTGCAGTATTTTTCCGTCAACAGTAGGATTATCTGATTTTTTCTATTGAGCCCAGTAAATTGTTTTTACAACAAATAGAAATCAACTATTTGCTTTTACAAAAAATTGAAATTGATTGATGTCATGACCAGTAAATACTTGCCTAGTGTATGGTCCTACCATAGATTATCATCTTTGCACAAGATATCTTTCTAAAATGTCCATCCCTTTCCTTTTGACTCTTTGAAAGCAGTAATTCTATAATAACCTTATTTCTTGCTTTAAGCATTTTTCTTCTTGAATACTTAAAGAAAATCTTTTGCAATCAAAACATATAATACTCTGCTTGAAGAACTATAAATAAGATCAAAACAAATTAACAATTAGATAATTGTTTGGGTTCTAATGAGTATTTCCTCTTAAGAAAGAAAACATGAAGTCAAAAATATGAGATTAACCTTTATATAAAGAATGGTATTCAAAATGCTATTAAGTCATTAACTTCAGTAAATAGGCATTTAACCTTTGTCAAAATGCAACAGTGTTTAACCTTTGTGTTTAAAATAGTACTTCTATTAGGTATGCTTCAATTGCTGCAGATCAAATAGGAAGTAAGCTGCCTCTTGACCTGAAATTTAAGCTAATCCTGATGCGACCTTTAAAATAAGTTAAACCAAAGTTTCTTGAACTTTATTTTAAAACAGCAGTATCTTTTTTTTTTTTTTTTTTGCAGACCTTTGCATATATCCCACTTCCTGCTGGGTGGGGATGGCTCCAAAATGCTGCAATGAAAAGCTGTTGCTGTTGTATTTGCAGTTTTTTTGGAGGCTGGAAGCAAAGAATATTCTCTTGAGAAAGTATGTTTTAACAGTATTTCCAGCCAAATTTTGCAAACTCAAGAGATTCAGGTTAACATTTATACTTCTGCTTATGGAAAAGTACAGTTCTAATGTCTTGCCATTTACTCACTGTTAATTTTCAGTCATGGGGGAGTAAAGTCATGATTTGATTTACTTATTATGGGTATACCAATTGTGTAGAAAGCATAATTTCAAATCAGAGAGAGTTATTTTCCTCCAAATATTTGCATCAGTCACTCTTCATGATCCAATGATACATTTCAATTTTCCTCTCTAATTAGAGCACACATTCTGTTTTCTGTGTGTTCTACAACAGATGTGATATTTGCAAACATCTCACGGGAAGTTATGTTTTTCTGAAAGATGCTTACCTGCACAACAAAAAAGGTTTTCAGGAGCCTCTGAAAATCTAAACTAAAAAGCACAACTTTTCCATAAATAGACATAAGAGGAAGGTGAGTGAACTGGGTCCTGCTGACCTTAATTGTCTTCTTTCTTCTGGTGAGCAGATCCTCAATTAGATATTAGGAACTGCAGATAAAGTGGCCTTCTGATGTAAAATCATGAAGGATAAATCAGAGATGTTTACCTTTAAAGGGAGAATGTGTCTCCCTTTCAGAATGTGTCTCTGGAATATAGCTTTTGGCATTGTGCTGAGACTCATTGTTTTACAAAAATGTATTCTATAAATTTTAAATGTGGGAGTTTTCCAACCTTTCTATTTCCAGAGAGAGGGGAAGCAAAACATTAGAAGAGAAGATACTAAGACATAATGCACCAAGCAGCACCAGCTCTGAAAATTTTCAAATAAGTGAAGCTAGTTTTGAACAGTTAATGATTTATATATCCTAAATGTCTGTTTCTCTCATTTTCAGGTTCTTATAGATGTTTTAACTATTCAGCTGAAGCTTCTCTAGGACTGTTAGCTACTCAAACAGTATAAACTCCAAAAGATTGGCATTTGGATCTTTGTTCAGACCTTGTCCCTAATTTCTAGAGCACTGCCTGGGTGAGAATAAGGGTTTAGTGAAAGTTTACGGAAGAAATAAAGAAATAACATTCTCAATAAACGAATCCTTGACTCATAACATTAACTTTTTAAAACTCATTTGCATTCTAATAGGTCAAGGAACCCCTAAAGCTAAAGAAATGCAGCATTTGTTAGAGAAAATTTGAGGAGTTAAATAAGATGTTTAAAGATACATTTGATTTCAAGAGGAAATAAAAGCAGAGAAAGTCACAAAGAAAGAGCATTTCAAATGCTTGAAATTTCAAAAAACAAAGTGGCCTACTTTGTCTTGGAGTAAAACCTACTTTTCAGAGATCTATTTCCTCTTAAATAACTGGTGTACAGAAGGAATAAGTTGTCCTTAACCCTCTTGGACTCCTTGACTGGGTCAGAAAATTAAACTGACAGAGCTAATAGGTGGAAATTGTACAAATTAAAGTTTCATGTAACATGGTAGACTTCATAGGGAAATTATCTAAAAAAAAAGTTAAGCTTGAGTATTTTTAAGCTAATTGGATAGTCATGTAGAAATTATAAGAAATTCAAAGAGCATGAGTCTATGAGTAAACTAAGGGAAACTCAGGAAGTTTGATTGGGTTCTTCTCAGCATCCTTTAGTTTTTGGAGACAAGGATGATGCCCCTTTCTTCTGAGTTCGGTTTTATGACCCATTTCAGAGAAGGAGAGTGGAGAGGGCTGGGGTGTTGATAATGGGGGATGTCTGATTGATCTTCCTGCTTCTGCCATTTTTTCAAACTCCTTCAGATTAAAATATGCAATGAGCAATGTTGCGAGATTTTGGGGTAATGTGCCGTGGATTCCATCACTGGCAAGTGAATTTTACAAAAAGGAAACTAATATTTTTTTTAAGCACACTCATTTTGAAGATTATTTAGGGTTTATTTTTCCAAAGATATTTGTTTTTCAGAAGTTTCTTTAAAAAGAAGGTCTTTGCATTTTTCTAGTTTCAGTGTCTGGGATGGACACTGTCTTAGTAATGTGGGCTGCCACACACACACACACACACACACACACACACACACACACACACACAGACATAAATAAACTTAACACAGATTTTAAACAGAAATTTATTTCCCCCCAGTTCTGGGGCCTAGGAAGTCCAAGATCAACATGCCAGCACAGTTGGGTCCTGGTGAGAGTTCTTTTCCTGGCTTGCAGATAGCCACCTTCTAGATGAGTCCTTGCATGACAAAGTGAGAATATTAGTGTCACTTCCCCTTACTACAAGGTGCTAATCCCATTTTGAGGGCTTTACCCTCATAACGTTATCAAAACCAAATTATGTCACAAAGACTGCTCCTCAAGTGCCATTATACTAGGGGTTAGAGCTTCCACAGGTTAATTTTAAAGGGATAAACTTTAGTTCATAAAAGTCCCCAAATGCAAGATTGTATATGCATCCACTTTATATCCAAGCAAATTTTTTCTTATATAATTATCATCTGTAGACTTTTTTTCACAAAATATAGATATCAATGGAAAAAGTTTTTAAAAATATAACCTATATGGCCCATATCTTTTAGCTTAGTTTTCTGCTTTATCTGTACTCCCTCAACTTATACCAAGATTTTATCTTTGTTTGCCAGAATATCCCTGTCCATATTTGTCTAAGTTCTAGAATGTTAACTATTTCTTATGGAGCTTGCAGATAAGGTCAAAGAAATTATGTAAATACAATGTACTTTGGACTCTGTCAAGATAGTCCAAAGTTATCAGACACAAGCTGGAGGCTGTAGGCATTATATTCTCTGTTAAATGCCCTTCAAAGAGATTTTGAGACTCTTAACAACTTTTAATACAAGGATTACACTTTTCACCACAGACAATATAATAATAATAATACACATATTAATTGAGTTCATACTATGAATATACTCTGTTTATTTAGACCCTTTTTACAAATTATCTCATTGCATTTACTAAAAGTTTTCCAAGGTAAATATGCCCATCATTTTTGAAATAAGGAAATTGACACTCAGAAATTTTCCCAACCTGCAAAGATGCTAAGTAAGTTCTTCAGCGCAGATGATGCCACATTTATGGCAGAAAGCAAAGAAGGACTAAAAAGCTTTTTGATGAAAGTGAAAGAGGAGAGTGAAAAAGTTAGCTTAAAACTCAACATTCAGAAAACTAAGATCATGGCATCTGGTCCCATCATTTCATGGCAAGATGGGGAAACAATGGAAACAGTGACAGACTTTATTTTTGGGGGGCTCCAAAATCACTGCAGATGGTGATTGCAGCCATGAAATTAAAAAACACTTAATCCTTAGAAGAAAAGTTATGACCCACCTAGATAGCATATTAAGAAGCAGAGACATTAGTTTGCTAAAGAAGGTCCCTCTAGTCAAAGCTATGGTTTCCCCAGGAGTCATGTATGGATGGGAGAGTTGGACTATAAAGAAAGCTGAGCACTTAAGAATTGATGCTTTTGAACTGTGGTGTTGGAGAAGACTCTTCAGAGTCCCTTGGACTTCAAGGAGATCAAACCAGTCCATTCTAAAGGAAACCAGTCCTGAATATTCATTGGAAGGACTGATGCTGAAGCTGAAACTCCAATACTTTGGCCACCTCATACAAAGAGCTGACTCATTTGAAAAGATCCTGATGCTGGGAAAGATTGAAGGCAAGAGGAGAAGGGGATGACAGATGATGAGATTGTTGGATGGCATCACCAACTCAGTGGACATGAGTTTGAGTAAGCTCTGGGAGTTCGTGATGAACAGGGAAGCCTGGAGTGCTGAAGTCCATGGGGTCACAAAGAGTTGGACACAACAGAGCAACTGAACTGAACTGAAAGTTCTTCAGTAGTGATTTGAAAACAAGTCTAATTTTCACTCGTGTCCTCATCACCTATGCTATTTCTACCATAACTGAGGAATTCATACAATACAGATATAAAAATAATGCAAGCTCAAAACTGAAAACAATAGGTGAGAGGACACTTTCAAATTTAAAAAAAATACAAAACTATTAACATCTTTTCAATAGAAGCCCATGCTTCCATTTCATATATTTGCCATAATTCACTTACCCATTTTCTTCTATAATATACCACAGAGATCATATTGGTATTTGCATGTTTATTTTGGAGGAGGAAATGACAACCCACTCCACTATTCTTGCCTGGAAAATCCCATGGATGGAGGAGCCTGGTAGGCTACAGTCCATGGGGTCACAAAGAGTTGGACACAACTGAGTGACTTCACTTTCACTTTCATGTTTATAATAAACATTGCTATATTAAAGTTATTTATGTGTGCATCTTTGCACCGTTCTGATTGTTCCCTTTGGTTATGGTTCTAAAAGATAAATTAGTAGATAAAAGATGAAAATATTTTGAATTACTGATATATTTTGCCAAATTGACCTAAGGAAATTATTGTCCATCATCAGTAGAGAAAAGTGGCCTTTCCATTAGACTCCTTCCAGACATGGCATTAAAAAAAAGTTATCCTATATTTAGTGAGTATCAAGTATATTTCAGATACCATGCAAGGTTCTAGGTTTGTATACAAAGGTGATTAAGGTCAAGATAGAAGTAGTGTGCCATAAAATAATAGGTCCAGGGACCAGGTCCAACCAAGAATAAAAATAAGATCTATAGCACTGAGCAAAGTACTAAAATAAAATGAGTAGCACTGCTTAGGATAACAGAAAATCTCTCTGTACATGTCTTTGCTAAGCAACTCCAGAAGACAGTCAAATTCTCCTGCGTGAGGTAATGTTTAGTGGACTTCTATAGCTGTTTCCCTTTAGAAGACAATGTTATTTTCACAGGGAAATTGATGTAAAGCAATCAATCTAAAGTGAATAAACAAGAAATCTCAAAGGAAATTTCACTTTCCTTGCTCTCACAGAAGGGAAGAACTATCATTTACTTCAGTGGGCAGGAATTGTCCTTTGAGGGACCATAAATATTAAAGGCCTTATCTAAGAGGGTTTCTTCTCATGTTAAAAAGACCAAGCCTATATAAAATTGATTTTCATCCTATATAATATCTGGAATTAATACTTTCAACTATGATCAACTAGCAATTTAGTAAAATAATAAACTACTTTAGAATAAGTAAAAGTGAAAAATTATGTTAAAAACTATTAAAGGGAACTCAGTTGACTGGTATGTGCCTTCCAAAATAAGTTCCTACATAATACCTTGGTATAGATTCTCAGTCCCTGCTGTGCATTTACTAAATTTATGCATCTCAGCCATAAGGCATGGGTACAAAGCCCTAAAATTAATACGGGATATTGAAAAATCCTTCAAACTGAAATGTCTCCATTGCTTCCCTTAATAGTCTAATAGAAATCAAAAATTTTTAAAAGAAAGATTATTAATGAATATGCTGAAAAACAGGTAAGGATTATTTTAGGGGTTAATATTTGAATGTAATTCAAGATGTGAGTTAAAGTTTATTTTCTTCTTACTGTTTTGTTCGGGTTTTGGTCTGTATATGGATTTCCAATAGTTCCAGTACTACTCATTTAATCTAGCCATTTTCAATCAGATTGTCTTTGAATCTTTCTTGAAAATCAATTGTCTATATATGTATATACATATTGACTTATACTCTGCTCCATTTATGTATTTGGTTATCTTTAAGCCAATGCTATACTGTAGTATTCACTGAATGTTGACTGATTACTAAATTCAGATAGTGTAAGAACTTCAAATTAATCTTCAAAATTGGCTGCTTTAAGTTATCTGCCTATTTATATAAATCATAGGATCAGCTTTTCAATTTCTACAATATTTTTCAACATTAAAAATATTAGCTTTCAAGTCATGAAAAGACAAGGAGGAAACCTGAACACATGTTACCAAGTGAAATAAATCTGAAAATGCTACATATTGTAATATTCCAAGTAGGTGGTATTCTGGAAAAGGCAAAAGCTATAGAAACAATATGATTAGTGGTAGTTGGGGTTAAGCAGGATGGAAAGACGAACAGGAGAAACCCAGAAAATGCTTAGGGTACTGAAACTATTCCTCATGATGCTATAATGGTAGATATACGTCATTATAAATTTATCCAAACTCAGAGTATATGACACTGAGAATGAACCCTCATGTGGTTATAGATTGGAGTGATAACGTTATGTCAATGAAGGTTCATGAATTATAATAAACATACCATTTTGGTGGGGGGGTGTTGATGATGGAAGAGACTGTGAATGTATGTTTATCTCACCCAAATCTTCATTTAATTTTCACAGATATTTCATGTGGTAGGTGCTATTCTTTTACCAACATATTTTTTAAAAGATACTAAAAATTATACTTAGCTCATTAATTAAGGGGGGAACCAGATGATATTACAACATTTTAAAAATAGAACACAAAGAACTGCCACATATGGTAGGCAATTGGGGATGCTGAAATAAATATGTTTATATATATATATATGCATGTGTGTATATATGTATGTATACATAAGCATACATATATGTACGCACATACATACACATACACGTATGTACACATACATGTGTATGCATATATGTATGTGCGTACATATATGTGTGCATACATATATAGTCAATATGATATCAACTATATATGTTATATATAATATAAATGTTTATATATAATATATATAAATATATATTCACACATATGTATAAATATATATATACACACACATGTGTATATATATAAAGCTCTTTTATGGGAGGGAGAAACCGTATCTACACTGGACAAATTTAATTTGCATTCCTATGAACAAGAATCATTTCTACTACTATCAATTTTCTACAGCTTGATAAGTGTAAAAATATTCAAAGCAAATGAAAGGCACAGGTAACCCAGAAGGGTGCACTAGATACCAAGTAATCTTTTTTGCCTATATCAGAGTCCTTCACAATTTTTTTGACAATACTTTAAGGTGTCTTCCATCAGTCAGTACAATCATGAGGTGGAAGTCACACAGAAATTTGAACAAGAAAACTTTAATATAAGCAATATTTAACTGCAGTCAGGACAGGAGTAACAAGAGATTGACTGCTGCTGCTACTGCTGCTGCTAAGTCACATCAGTCGTGTCCGACTCTGTGCTACCCCATAGACGGCAACCCAACAGGGTCCTCTGTCCCTGGGATTCTCCAGGCAAGAACACTGGAGTGGGTTGCCATTTAGGAGGTAATTCAAGGGACTCTAAAGCATATAGGAAGATCAGCTACAACACGGGGGCTGAGATAGTGCACCCAAGAAAGAAGCATCCATTCCAGGGCAGAGATCCTGTGTTGGCGAGGGCACATGTTTGACTCACTAGATGCCACAGAAGCCATCATGGTGCTGGTTGGCCAAATTTGCTGGAAATGCATCCTCTGTGTGGGCAGGGAAAGCTATTCATGGGCTGAACCTCACTGAATGTCATCCAAGAGGATGCCAGGGAGGCTGCCGGCCACTGTGGACTCTTGACTGCCACAGGCCACAGGAGCAGGACACTAGACAAGGCACAGACTCTGAAAGTGTAATGACCTAAATGATCCTTCTCCAGTGTCCACTTTAACACATGAATCATTCCCTAGTTCTTCTCAGTCAACTGATATAAGGTCAAACCACACAAGAACACTGAGGCCAAGGAATTCCCCCTGACACAGGCCAAGAAAGGTCTGGCAGAATTCAGGGTGACTGAGCTATACTTCAAAAGGGCCTAAATTATTCCAATGATCTGGAAAATTGCTGACCATCTTCACATATTCCAATCAGTTCTCTGCCTCAAGCTTTCTCATCTCTTTCTCTACCAACACATGATTTGAGAACATGATCAGTTCAGTTCAGTTCAGTTCAGTCGCTCAGTAGTGTCCAACTCTTTGCGACCCTGTCCATCACCAACTCCCAGAGTTCACTCAGACTCACGTCCATCAAGTCAGTGATGCCATCCAGCCATCTCATTTTCTGTGGTCCCCTTCTCCTCCTGCCCCCAATCCCTCCCAGCATCAAAGTTTTTTCCAATGAGTCAACTCTGTGCATGAGGTGCCAAAGTACTGGAGTTTCAGCTTTAGCATCACTCCTTCCAAAGAACACCCAGGACTGATCTCTTTTAGGATGGACTGGTTGGATCTCCTTGCTGTCCAAGGGACTCTCAAGAGTCTTCTCCAACATCACAGTTCAAAAGCATCAATTCTTTGGTGCTCAGCTTTCTTCACAGTCCAACTCTCACATCCATACATAACCACTGGAAAAACCATAGGCTTGACTAGACAGACCTTAGTCGTCAAAGTAATGTCTGCTTTTTAATATGCCATCTAGGTTGGTCATAACTTTCCTTCCAAGGAGTAAGTGTCTTTTAATTTCATGGCTGCAGTCACCATCTGCAGTGATTTTGGAGCCCCAACAAATAAAGTCTGACACTGTTTCCACTGTTTCCTTATCTATTTCCCATGAAGTCATGGGACCAGATGCCATGATCTTAGTTTTCTGAATGCTGAGCTTTAAGCCTACTTGTTCACTCTCCTCTTTCACTTTCATAAAGAGGTTTTCTAGTTCCTCTTCATTTTTTGCCATAAGGGTGGTGTCATTTGCATATCTGAGGTTATTGATATTTCTTCCAGCAATCTTGATTCCAGCTTGTGCTTCTTCCAGCCCAGTGTTTCTCATGATATACTCTACATATAAGTTAAATAAGCAGGGTGACAATATATAGCCTTGACATACTCCTTTTCTTATTTGGAACCAGTCTGTTATTTCATGTCCAGTTCTAACTGTTGCTTCCTGACCTGCATATAGGTTTTTCAAGAGGCAGGTCAGGGATCTGGTACTCCCATCTCTTTCAGAATTGTCCACAGTTTATTGTGATCCACACAGTCAAAGGCTTTGGCATAGTCAATAAAGCAGAAATAGATGTTTTTCTGGAACTCTCTTGCTTTTTCCATGATCCAGCGGATGTTGACAATTTGATCTCTGGTTCCCCTGCCTTTTCTAAAACCAGCTTGAACATCTGGAAGTTCATGGTTCACATATTGCTGAAGCCTGGCTTGGAGAATTTTGAGCATTATTTTACTAGTGTGTGAGATGAGTGCAATTGTGTGGCAGTTTGAGCATTCATTGACATTGCCTTTCTTAGGGACTGGAATGAAAACCGATCTTTTTCAGTCCTGTGGCCACTTCTGGGTTTTCCAAATTTGCTGGGAGTGTAGCACTTTCACAGCATCATCTTTCAGGATTTGATACTCACTCAATAATTAAATGTTATATCAGATCAGAAATATAACTGTGTGTATGTGTGTATGTATGATGTATTTTGTTATTTGTATATCTCTGATTCCCAGGTGGCTCAGATGGTAATGTTTCTGCCTGCAATGAAAGAGACCTGGGTTTGACCCCTGGGCAGGGATATCCCTTTGGAGAAGGAAATGGAAACTCACTCCAGTACTCTTGCCTGGAAAATTCCATGGATGGAGGAGCTTGGTAGGCTCCAGTCCATGGGGTCGCAAAGAGTCAGACACAAAGGGGCAACTTCATTTTTAGGAAATAGGTGAATAATTGAAATTTTCTTGCAGGTCTACATAGCTTGTATTCAATATGTAACTGATCTGGAAAGTGAGTTTCTGAACATAAAGATGAGGAGGTTCTTAATCAAGAACTCTGGGGATATTTAGAAACAGAGGAGCGAAAACAGAAGAGCAAGCCAGACTGAGACTAAAGCAGGAAACCAGATTTAAAGGAGCCACAATGTTTATGTATAATAAATCATCATATTGTATAATTTCAGTTCAGTTCAGTTCAGTTGCTCAGTCGTGTCCAACTCGTGACCCCAGGAATCACAGCACGCCAGGCCTCCCTGTTCATCACCAACTCCCGGAGTTCACCTAAACTCATGTCCATCGAGTCACTGATGCCATCCAGCCATCTCATCCTCTGTGGTCACCTTCTTCTTCTGCCCCCAATCCCTCCCAGCATCAGGGTCTTTTCCAATGAGTCAACTCCTCGCACTTTGAATATATGCAATTATATCTGTCAGCTATTGCTCAATAAATCTGGAAAAGTAGCTTTTTGTTTTAGGAAATATAATTACTTTCCTCCAAATAATGTCACAACTGAGCGACTTCACTTTTTTCACTTTCATGCTAAGATATAATCAATTTATGATTGTCATTTTTCAAAGAATCAATAATTATTTCAAATTGTAAAATAAACAAAAACCCAAAAGCTACATGGTTCAGAGCATTAGAGCAGGAAATCAAGGTTTACTGAAATAAGAAAAGAAAGGCAAAATTATAAGGTAGAAAGTAGATAGGAAGATAATCAAAGGTATTTTGTTCATAGCTTGAATGATAATAATACCAAGAGAACATTTATGCAGCTTACATTTAAAGCTCATTTAATTCTTTTAACAATTGTGTAGCAAGTACTATGATTATTTCTGTGAAAGAGAATAGGACAACAGACACAGAGGAAGAATGGATGACTGATGATTAATAATTACACTAAAATTTCCCGTGGAGTGAAGTATTATCTATAAACAAACAAAGGTATTTGAGTTACTGATACAATTTAATAACTTCAGTGTTATCCAATGTCTTTGTGAGAGAAAACAGATAATTCTATAATTAAGTAAAATCAATTACAGTGTTTTATAACATGAAATTATTGAAAAAGTTCATACAACACTGTAATGGCCAAATAACAACTCCCATGGCAAAATAATAACAAATGCAGAAAAATTACATACTTATCCATATACACTAGTTTGCATCTTTCCAGGAGATTTACTTTTGTGCAAACATTTTACCACTTTATGACTATGAATTTTCAGTTAAACATTTGGGGAAATGGTTAGATTCTCTATTTGTTGCTTTTACAAGAAGTAAGTCACTGACTGTCATAGAAAAAGAACAAACCTATTTTAAAGCTAGCTGCCATGGCTCCAGTACTGTTGCCTGGAAAATCCCACGGGTGGAGGAGCCTGGTAGGCTGCAGTCCATGGGGTCGCTGAGGGTCGGACACGACTGAGCGACTTCACTTTCACCTTTCACTTTCATGCATTGGAGAAGGAAATGGCAACCCACTCCAGTGTTTTTGCCTGGAGAATCCCAGGGACTGGGGAGCCTGGTGGGCTGCCGTCTATGGGGTTGCACAGAGTCGGACACGACTGAAGCGACTTAGCAGCGGCAGCAGCAGCCATGGCTCTAGAAAACTTTTACTACTACATTAAATCAGAGTTTAATTTCTTTTGTGGAAGAGAGGATTGGGGGGATAATCACAAAGGTTTTCGAAAGCAAATTGTATATATTGATTTCTTTTCTGGATTACATAGAAACTATTAACAAAGCAAGGTTCAAGAAAGTTTTTTGAGGTTTAAGTTGTCTATATTTAGAAAGTTTCCAAAGTGCTCTACAGACATATCCTTCTAAGCCTGATGGATCTTTACTAGACACGGAAACAATATAGTGTCTTTCACATCCTTCTATGCTAGAGTTTTTGGCACAGGGTCATTTAAACGTTAAATCCTCATATGCAGTTACTTATTCTAAATAATTATTAGACTTCATTTCTTCTACTGGTTGTTTATCACTTAATAAAACTAGTTGGAGATACAATATTTCTTTATTTCTCCTTAGTTTTCCATGTTAATTTAGTCTACATGCAATTGAAAGAAAAAAATACATAAAATAACATTTATCACAATACTTCATTTAGTTGAACGTATGCTAGCAGAGCATCCAACAATTTGTGTGTGCATGTGTGTGTGTGTGTGTAAAATTGATGCTGTCCCATTCATTTAAAAATATCTAATAATTGAAATTATAGCCCAGCAAATGGACTTGTTTCAGCTTTATATTGGAAGGAAATAAGCTTGCACATTCTCAATTCACAACTCTCTTTGGCTAAAAACCTTAGACTTCACAATCAATGCATTATTTTGGTTTATTTATTGCTCTTTCTTCAGTTATTGAAGGTCTGATCATCACAGCACATAAAGAAGATATGTTAATTTAAAGCTAAGCAACTGATGTACTAACTTAGCATTTTATAAGGGAAAAAAACACTGTATGTCAGGCTTTGGAAAGTAGTGGCCATCTGGAGAATCAGCATGAAATTTGGTCTCCATATTTGGATCAATGCAAAGGTTAGCCATATTTTCTGTTCTTAAACTTCCTTTCCCAGGGAATTAGACATACACATTTTCTGTAATCTTTTCACCTCTCATGGTATGCATCCATTGTAATAACATATGGGGGAAACATGATAGTCAAAGCAATTATTTTTGCTGTCTTCATGGGCATTCCAAAAGGAATTAAGAAACATTAAAGATATATCCACAGCATACATCGCTTTAGCTTTCTGGTTATTTCCATGTGGTCATCTTGCTCGTATACTGCCATGAGCCAAATACTTTGAATTTTAATTAGTTAGACCAATGCTTCTCAAAATATCTGTGGTATAGGGCCATTAAAAATTTTTCAGCTTCTCAAAATTAATACATTCTGAATTAGAATAAAAATAAATTACTCTTTAAGTGAAAAATCTCTACAATATAGGCTCTATTTTGTTACATCAGCATTAGATTCAACAGATATGAAATTACTTTGTACAAGTGCTCTAAATATATCTAGATGCTTACTCTCAATTTAGATATTTACTTCAACCTTCTTGATGTGTACTAGTATCTCACCATAGTTTTAATATGTATTTTCCTGATGATATATTGTTAAGCATCCTTTAATGTGCTATTGGTCATTTGTAAATATTTTATTATTAACTATCTTTTCAAGTAGATGGCATTTTTTAAAAATGTGATTTATTATTAAACTATAAGGTTTTGTTATATACTTTGGATACAAACATTGTGTCAGATACTTAGGTTGTAAATAATTGTTCCCTGTTTGTGTCTTGTCTTTTTATTTCTTAACAATATTTTCACAGAGCAGAAGTTTTCGAATTGAGTTGACGTCCAGTATATCAAGATTTTATCTTAGGATTTTATTTTTTGTGTACTAAGAAATGCTTGGCCATGAGTGTCCAGGAGCCTCTGGTGGAGGCATGAGTGAGCAGTGGCCTGCTGCAGGGTTGGGAGTATTGAGTGCAGCAGTGCCTGCATGGGACCTTTTGAAGGAGGCCACCATTATCTTCATTACCTCCACCACAGTTTGGCCGCAGGTCAAATAACAGGGAGGGAACACAGCCCTGCCCATCAACAGAAAATTGGATTAAAGATTTACTGAACAAGGCCTTGCCCATCAGAACAAGACCTAGTTTCCCCCTCAGTCAGTCTCTCACATCAGGAAGATTCCATAAGCCTCTTATCCTTCTCCATCAGAGGGCAGACAGCATGAAAAACACAACTACAGAAAACTAACCAATCTGATCACATGGCCTTATCTAACTCAATGAAACTATGGGCCATGCTGTGTAGGGTCACCCAAGACAAACAGGTCATAGTGGAGAATTCTGACAAAATGTGGTCCACTGGAGAAGGGAACGGCAAACCTCTTCAATATTCTTGCCTTGAGAACCCCATGAACAGCATGAAAAGACAAAGAGATAGGACATTGAAAGATGATCTACCCAGGTTGGTAGATGCCCAGTATGCTACAGGAGATCAGTGGAGAAGTAACTGCAGAAAGAATGACGAGATAAAGCCAAAGCAAAGTTGTGGATGTGACTAGTGATGGAAGTAAAGTCTGATGCTGTAAAGAGCAATATTGCATAAGAACCTGGAATGTTAGGTCCATGAATCAAGGCAAATTGGAAGTGATCAAACAGGAGATGGTAAGACTAAACATGTACATTTTAGGAATCAGCAAACAAAATGGACTGGAATGGGTGAATTTATTTCAGATGACCATTATATCTACTATTGTGGTCAAGAATCCCTTAGAAGAAATGGCGTAGCCATTGTAGTCAACAAAAGAGTCCAAAATGCAGTCCTTGGGTGCAATCTCAAAAACAACAGAATGATCTCTGTTCATTTCTAAGGCAAACCATTCAATATCAGAGTAATCCAAATCTATGCCCCAACCAGTAATGCTAAAAATGCTGAAGCTGAATGGGTCTATAAAGACCTACAAGACCACTAGAACTAACACCCAAAAAAGATGTCCTTTTCATAATAGTGGACTGGAATGCGAAAGTAGGAAGTCAAGAGACACCTGCAGTAACAGGCAAATTTAGCCTTGGAGTATAGAATGAAGCTGGGCAAAGTCTAATAGAATTTTGCCAAGAGAATGCATTGGTCACAGCAAACACCCTCTTCCAACAACACAAAAGAAGACTCTACATATGGACATCACCAGATGGTCAAAACTGAAATCAGATTGATTATATTCTTTGCAGCCAAAGATAGAGAAGTTCTATACAGTCAGCAAAAACAAGATCAGAAGATGACTGTGGCTCAGATCATGAACTCCTTATTGACAAATTCAGACAAGTTGAAGAAAACAGGGAAAACACTAGACCATTCAAGTATGACCTAAATCAAATTCCTTATGATTATATAATGGAATTGAAAAATAGATTCAAGGGATTAAACTACTGCACAATTGCACTAATCTCACACACTAGCAAAGAAATCTTCAAAATTCTCCAAGCCAGGCTTCAACAGTACATGAACCATGAACTTCCAGATATTCAAGCTGGATTTAGAAAAGGCAGAGGAATCAGAGATCAAATTGCCAATGACTGTTGGACCATCGAAAAAGCAAGAGAGTTCCAGAAAAACATCTACTTCTGCTTTATTGACTATGACAAATCCTTTGACTGTGTGGATCACAACAAACTGGAAAATTCTTCAAGAAATGGGAGTACCAGACCAGTTGATCTGCCTCCTGAGAAATCTGTATGCAGATCAAGAAACAACAGTTAGAACTAGACATGGAATAACAGACTGGTTTCAAATCAGGAAAGAAGTACATCAAGGCTGTATATTGTCACCCTCCTTACTTAACTTATATGCAAATTCAGTTCAGTTCAGTCCCTCAGTCGTGTCTGACTCTTTGCGACCCCGTGAATCGCAGCACGCCAGGCCTCCCTGTCCAACACCAACTCCTGGAGTTCACTCAAACTCATGTCCATCGAGTCGGTGATGCCATCCAGCCATCTCATCCTCTGTCATCTCCTTCTCCTCCTGCCCCCAATCCCTCCCAGCATCATGGTCTTTTCCAATGAGTCAACTCTTCGCATGAGGTGGCCAAAGTACTGGAGTTTCAGCTTTAGCATCAGTCCTTCCAAAGAACACTCAGGGCTGATCTCCTTTAGAATGGACTGGTTGGATCTCCTTGCAGTCCAGGGGGCTCTCAAGAGTCTTCTCCAACACCATAGTTCAAAAGCATCAATTCTTCAGCGCTCAGCTTTCTTCACAGTCCAACTCTCACATCCATACATGACTAATGAAAAAACCATAGCCTTGACTAGATGGACCTTTGTTGACAAAGTCATGTCTCTGCTTTTTTATATCTAGGTTGGTCATAAGTTTTCTTCCAAGAAGCAAATATCTTTTAATGTCATGGGTGCAATCACCATCTGCAGTGATTTTGGAGCTCAGTAAATAAAGTCTGCCACTGTTTTCACTGTTTCTCCATCTATTTCCCATGAAGTGATGGGACCAGATGTCATGATCTTAGTTTTCTGAATGTAGAGCTTTAAGCCAATTTTCTCACTCTCCTCTTTCACTTTCATCAAGAGGCTTTTTAGTTCCTCTTCACTTTCTGCCATAAGAGTGAGATTACATTATGAGAAATGCTGGACTGGATAAAGCACAAGGTGGAATGAAGATTGTCAGGGAAAATATCAATAACCTCAGATATGCAGATGACACCATGCTTATGGCAGAAAGCAAAGAAGAACTAAAGAGCCTCTTGATGAAAGTGAAAGAAGATAGTGAAAAAGTTGGCTTAAAATTCAACATTCAGAAAACTAAGATCATGACATCTGGTCCCATCACTTCATGGCAAATAGATGGGGAAATAATGAAAACAGTGACAGACTTGTATTTTCTTTTGGGCTCCAAAATCACTGCAGATGGTGACTGTAGCCACAAAATTAAAAGATACTTGCTCCCTGGAAGAAAAGTTATGACCAACTTAGACAGTATATTAAAAAGCAGAGACATTACTTTGTCAAGAAAAGTCCATCCAGTCAAAACTATGGTTCTTCCAGTAATCATGCATGGATGTGAGAGTTGGACTATAAAGAAAGCAGAGCGCCAAAAAACTGTTGCTTTTGAACTGTGCTCTTAGAGAAGACTCTTGAGAGTCCCTTGGTCAGCAATGAGATTCAACCAGTCAATCCCAAAGGAAATCAGTCCTGAGTATTCATTTGAAGGACTGATGCTGAAGCTGAAACTCCAAAACTTTGACCACCTGATGTAAAGACTGACTCATTTGAAAGGACACTGATGCTGGAAAAGATTGAAGGCGGGAGCTGAAGGGCACAATAGAGGATGAGAAGGTTCGATGTATCAGCAACTCAACAGACATGAGTTTGAGTATGCTCTGGGAGTTAGTGATGGACAGGGAAGCCTGGCATGCTGCATTCCCCGGGGTCACAAAGAGTCGGACATGACTGAGTGGCTGAACTGAACTGAACTGGAAATGCTTGCCAAACTCAAGATCAAAAATTTTGTTCTTATGTCTTCATGTAGAAATTTGATACTTTTAGGGCTTGTGTTAGTATTAAAATTCATAGCAATTTAAATTTTGTGAGATAAACATTTAAATTCATTTTCTCATACCTATATCCAGAACCACTTGCAGAAGCAACTATTAATATTATTTCTCCATTTTATTATGTTGGCACGTTTGTCAAAACCAGCTACCTATAGAAATCTATTTTGAGCTTTTTATTGTATGCTACTTATCTCTACATCTCTTCTTATGCCAAGATTAGATTGTCTTTTTTCTGTGTGTGAGTGCTTAGTCGATTCAGTCTTGTCTGGCTCTATGTGACCCTATGAACTGTAGCACACCAGGCTCCTCTGTCGATGATATTCTCAGACAAGAATACTGGAGTGGCTTTCTATGCTCTCCTCCAGGGATGGAACCCACATCTCCGGCATTGTAGATGGATTTTTTATCCACTGAGCTACCTGGGAAACCCTGTAACTTTAAGCTAAATCTTTAAATCAGGCAGTAATCTCTCAAATTTGCTTTTCTTCCTTAGAATTATTTCAATTATTTTATAATATTTACATTGCAATTTAGACTCACAGTCATTTTGTCAGATTCTATGAAATAAAATCTTCTGGTATTTATTATCCTGTACTGAATTCACAGATCATTTAGGGGACAGCTGACATCCCTTCCCTGAATCCCAATATGTGTACATGACATGTTTCTCTATTTAGTGAAAGTGAAAGTCGCTCTTTAGTGTTCAACTCTTTGTGACCCCAGGGAGTATACAGGACCCCATGGAATTCTCCAGGCCAGAATACTGTAGTTGGTGGCCATTCCCTTCACCAGAGGATATTCCCAACCCAGGAATCAAATCAGGGTTTCCTGTGTTGCAGGTGGATTCCTTACCAACTGAGCTATCAGGGAAGTAATAGTTCTTTAATTTCTCCCAACACAGATGTATAGTTCTAGGGTAGAAATCTTACATATACATACTTCACTAAATTAATACCTAATTATCCCCTAATTTGGATGGTATTGTAAATTATATTTTTAATTTTCATTTCTAACTGTTCATTGATCATGTAAAGAAACATACTTTATTACTATATATAAATCATGTATCCCTTGAATTAGTAAATTCATTTTTCTGAGTTGTAATAATTTTAATAGATTATATTGGATATTGTGTATATTTAATTACTGTGGATAGTGTGTATAGCTACCATCTCATACTTCAGTGAAGGACTTATCTACATGCTGGGAATGAATGCTTCTGGTAGTCAGTGTGAGATTATCACTCTTTCAGAGAGTACCTCAGTTGAAGGCAGCCAATTTGCCCAAAAACAATCCCTTCCTAGAGTGAAGTGAAAGTTGTTCAGTCATGTCCTACTCTTTGCAACTGCACGGATTATATAGTCTGTGGAATTCTCCAGGCTGGAATACTGGAGTGGGTAGCCTTTCCCTTCTCCAGGGAATCTTCCCAACCCAGGGACCAAACCCAGGTTTCCCGCATTGCAGGCAGATTCTTTACCAGCTGAGCCACTAGAGAATCCCAAGATTACTGGAGTGCATAACCTTTCCCTTCTGCAGGGGATCTTCCCTGACCCAGAATTCCAACTGGAGTTCCTGCATTGCAGGCAGATTCTTTACCAACTGAGCTATCAGGGAAGCACAACTGATTTATCAGGGAAGCTATCAATCCCTTCTTGGAGCATATAAAACTTTGGCCACCTTGTCCCATGTATAAAGTAGCATTCTAATTTCACATATATGGTTTGGTTACTTGAGGCATTGTTGATTTTGTATCCCAGCATGACTTCTTCCTCTACCCGGTATTGTTTATTTAACCTCCCTACCACAGATACTGATTACAAAGATGTTTCTAAATGATATCCCTACCTGCTTGCCTCCATCTCAGAGTCTGAAGGCAATACAACCTGAAGCTTTTGGCCTTGTACTTTTTCTCTTGCCTTATTGCACACGTTCAGTTCAGTTCAGTCACTCAGTCGTGTCCAACTCTTTGCAACCCCATGAATCGCAGCACACCAGGCCTCCCTGTCCATCACCAACTCCCAGAGTTCACTCAGACTCACGTCCATCGAGTCAGTGATGTCATCCAGCCATCTCATCCTCTGTTGTCCCCTTCTCATCCTGCCCCCAATCCCTCCCAGCATCAGAGTCTTTTCCAATGAGTCAACTCTTCTCATGAGGTGGCCAAAGTACTGGAGTTTCAGCTTCAGCATCATTCCCTCCAAAGAAATCCTAGGGCTGGTCTCCTTCAGAATGGACTGGTTGGATTTCCTTTCAGTCCAAGGGACTCTCAAGAGTCTTCTCCAACATGTTTAGGGCATTCAATGTTGACTTGAAGTTGTGAGAGGAAATATACTTGTCTTGTTTCAAGTTTTAGAGGGAAAATGTTGTCATTCAATCAGGTATGATATTAGTCATAGGTTTTTGTAGCTTTTGATCAAGCTAATTAAGTCCCCTTATATTATTTATTTGCCAAGACATTTTTATCATAAATGAGTTATTCAAAATATGTTGTTTAATTACTAAATATTATGGATTTTCTAAATATATTTATATGAAGCATTATGCACTAGACTTGGTGAATGTTATGCTGTTAAATGTCTGTATGTATTTTCTTCCTTCAAAATGTACTGACTTGTTTAGACAGCCAGTTACTTGTGGATTAACCCCAGGGTTTCAAAGCCTTATTTTGGGGGTTTGTTATAGAACGGCTATAGCTCTTCCTCTAAGACAAGTTTAAACCTAACTATGAGATTATAATCTTTCTACAGAGTTTGCTGAATTCTCTTGGTATTTAACACATTTTTCTGAGTTTGCTTAGTTGGAATTCAAATGCCTACCCCATACTGTGTGAATCTGGGACATTGCTCAGTAGATAACTTTTCTTAGTTTTCATTGACTGGCCTTATGGAGATTCTCCCTCTCAATTTACAACCTAGTTTTCAACAACAACAACAAAAAAAAAAAAAAAAAAAAAACAAAGCTATTCCATTCAGATTTTTTGACTTCATTCTCTGCTTTACTTCTTTTTCTTTTCCATTAGCCACTTCAGCCTCCTTTAACTTTATTTTCTGTATCCCCAACTTAGTAAGATCAGTGTTACTCATTTTCCTTCTCTCTAAGTTTTCCCTTTCTGTGCTACAGTATTGAAATGCCTCCTGACAGAAAGCCAGTGATGTTGTAGAACTTTGCCCAACTCCCAAGAATCACTATTGTGCAATGCCTTTTACCCATTGTCTATCCGAAAGCACTTGTTTATATGTGCTGTTCAGTTTCCTAGCTGATAAAGGGAATACAAATCTGGTACCATTCATCCCATCAAGGCAAGGAGAGAAAGTATCTTTACTTACTTTTAAAAACATATTTCTATGGGAGCTAAACACAGAGATACATTTCACTCACATACACATGCACACTCAATGCTTGAAAACACTCTGGCCCTCAAAAAAGAATCAAGAAAGAGAAAAAATATGAACATATGGCATTGCTAGAAAATTTTTATTGAGTAAGAATTCTGGAGATGCTTAGACTTGAAAAGATGAAAACTTGGTATTCAGAAAAAAAAAATTATATCTGAGATTAGGGCAATAATATAATTTCTGGGAAGTGCTCTCAGATATAACTGTCAATGTGTATTAAAGTTTATGCACATTTCTACAAGAATGAGTAAAGGTCATATAATTAGGTCAATATTTCATAGGGTTTTAGCAAATGGAGAGATTGTTGGGATTTTTGTTGATATCCAAAATAAATTCTTAAATCAATTCCATCATTGCTTTATTCAAAATTGGAAGATTAATTTTTATAATAGTCATTAAAATTTAAGTTACATACAAATTTGATTCTCAAGAGGACTATTTAGAGGCATAGAAGATGAAAAGAAAGTTTTATCTTCATCATCATCATTTTGTTGTTATTACTCTTATCTGAAGATCTTACTTTAGCCTTTCTTTACTTTTTCCTCAACCTTCTCATAACCCTCATAGAGCTTTCACACTCATTTTATTTTTAACACCTTTGACAAACTCTAATTCTATGAAGAGAGAGAGATACAAGAGTTATGACCCTTACTTCTAGAGTCTAAAATATAGTGTACTTGAAAGAACACATAAGATACCTCAAATGTTAGATTTTTTAAAAGCTGGCTTTGTTTGGTTTCCAGCTGAGATCTGCTAGTGGATCAGAGAACAGACAAATTAATTGGTGCTTCTCTGATCCAAATAGTAGTACCCACGGTTATTTGCCCTTCCCAGATCATTGTAGCATTGGGTCTTATAATGTTACCATGGGAGTGTTCTCTAGTGGTGGCTGTCCTGGGTCATAACCTGATTTAGATAGCAACAATCCCTGATTCTTCAAAAGTCAAGTCTCAGACCTCATATATTTTCTGACAATGATGAAGAAAATCTTCAGAAATCAGTCATGAAGAATCCTCATTTTTAATAATATATTTAGAAGTTTGATACTTTGAAATATAATTAAAATAATAATTGCCATCCTGAGGTCATGGCTGTTAGAATAAGTTTTGCATATTCACACAAAGTTATACAGAAAAACCAGGCAATTTTTATTTAACAAGCTCTCAAGTCTGAAGTTAAGACTAGGATAATACGAACATCCACAGAATATCATCCTTATGGCTCCACCATAACCTCCAACAATCCTAGGCATCTCTTAGAAATCTGATGCAAAAGCTCAGAAAGCCTTTAGAGTTTCTTGCAAATGGGGCAAAAGAAGAAAGGGACAGTTTTGTCATATCTGCTCAATAAACCATTTTTCATAAAGTTATTCCATTCCTTATAGGAATTGACTTTTGACACAAATTCCAGTTTTTCCTTAGATAAAAATACCACAAACCCATAAAATACATAAAAATTAAAATTATGAGATTTAGAGTTTAAGCAGAATTATACTGTCATGAATATATCATAACATTTTATGTTTTTAAATTACCTGGAGGTCTACTTTAATACTCTGTTCATTTAACCTATATGCTGAGCACATCATGAGAAATGCTGGGCTGAATGAGTTCTAAGCTAGAATTAAGATTGGCAGGAAAAACATCAACAAACTCAGATATGTGGATGATGCCACTCTAATGGCAGAAAGGGAAGAGCCTCTTGATGAGTGTGAAGAGCTATCTTAAAACTAAATATTTAAAAAAAAAAAAAAACTGAGACCATGGCATCTAGTCCCTTTGATGAAAGCAGCTGAAAGTCACTCAGTCATGTCTAACTCTTTGTGACCCCATGGACTATACAATCCATGGAATTCTCCAGGCCAGAATACTGGAGTGGTAGCTGTTCCTTTTTTTACAGGGAATAGTCCCCACGCAGTGGTTGAACCCAGGACTCTCACACTGCAGGCAGATTCTGTACTAGCTGAGCTACCGGGAAAGTCCAGTTACTTCATGGCAAATAGAATGGTAAAAGGTGGAAGAAGTGATAGATTTCTTCTTCTAGGGCTCTAAAAGCACTGTGGATGGTGACTGCAGACATGAAATCAGAAGACAATTGCTTCTTGGCAGGAAAGCTATGACAAAGCTAGACAGTGTGTTGAAAAGCAGAGACATTAGTCTGCCAACAAAGGCTGTATAGTCAAAGCTAGGGTCTTTCCAGTGGTCATATGCAGCTGTGAGAGCTAGACTATAAAGAAGGAAGAACAAAAAAGAATCAGTGCCTTCAAACTGTGGTTCCGGATAAGACTCCTGAGAGTCTCTTGAACAGCAAAGAGATCAAACAATTCAAACTTAAGGGAAATCCACCCTGAATACTCATTAGAAGGACTGATGCTGAAGCTGGAGCTCCAGTATTTTGCTCATCTGATGTGAACAGCTGACTCATTGGAAAAGATCCTGATGCTGGGAAAGATTGAGTACAGAATGTGAAGAGGGCATCAGAGGATGAGATGGCTTGTTGGCATCACCAACGCAATTGATATGAACTTGGGCAAACTTCAGGAGATGGGGAGGGACAGAGAGGCATGAAGTGCTGCAGGATCACAAAGAGTGGGTCACAGCTGGGTGACTGAACAAAAACAATACACTCTGAATAAAACAACTTGGAGAATAAGAATCATAATTTACTCCCTAAAATTCTGCAGGAAGTCGTTACTTGCTGTGGTTCCCAGAGAACTTTATCTTCACCTTCTTCAGCTTATCTAACTCTGAATTTGGTTGCTGATTCCTTTCTTTCTTCAGAATTCTCCTGCTGTACTTTGGTTGTTGATTTTCACTATGGCAGGCTTGCTGCAATCAAAATATTCTGTTCACTATTCCCCTTTCCCTCTTCAGCTTTGTTCGTAATATACTTTAACTTGGAAATACTTGATCTAGTTCTTGTTCTTTGTCCTAAATAAAAATAAATTCAATATTTTTCTATGATCTTATGCAATCCACCCCAGTTTAAATGAATTGTCCAACTTCTGATTTGAATTGTATGACCTCCATCATTTATACACAGAAAAATGTTTGTGTTATGAATGGATATTTACCACCTGTTATTTCAAATCATATAGATCAACCATTAGACTTTTAATTTTTTTTATCCTGTCTCCACAATTCTACTATGTTCTTTAGAGAAGGAAAATGTAGTCCTTATCTTGTTTACTTAAATTGTATATTTTGAAAAATAATTTATTTTGATTTCTAAAATGTCTTTTGCATTTTTATTTCACTCTCATAACTCTAAGGCAGATCTTCCTTAATTAACTGTTGAATTATGAAGAAATTTGGGATTCATTATGCATGTGTGCATGTTAAGTCACTTCAGTAATGCTAGACTCTTTGCAACCCTGTGGACTGTAGCTCTCCAGGCTTCTCTGTCCATAACCTTCTCTAGGCAAGAATACTAAAATGGGTTGCCAGGCCCTTCTCTGGGATTCATTATAGTTGTGGCTAAATAAAATGATATATAATAGACCAAGTATTAAGGATAGCCAATCTCTGTCCTCTAACATGTAATTTTTGTTTCCAGAGCTATTAATAGAAATTCTACTGAGAAACTAGGCAAAAAGAGTTCAAAGGAATATTGTATCACCCACAAGGCTGTAAATTCAAACACATTAGAGGTTTGCTGAGTTACTTGAGGAAGCCCTTTCTTCTTGCACTGTCATATCCATATAGAATAAATGCCAGCAAAAAGGTTTGATTTTCCTACTTCCAATCCATTCTCAAAGATAATATAGTGTTTTACCAATTCAAGATAAGGGGAAGTATGAAAAGATGACAGTATAAATGAGGAGTCAAGGGAGAAGTGAGAAGTTTGGTCCCAAAGCTTCAATACTAGCTCACTTATTCCAGGTATTTTTGAGGTAAATGTCATAGCAAAAAAACTGTACCAAAGTTAAACAGAGAAGAAATATTATTCAAGGTGTTTGCAGTAGGAGAGACCCATGCATAGTCTGAACTCAGCTCTGTTGAGACAGAGAGTGAGAGAATTTTGAAGACCTGGCATTTGAGGGATTGTAGGACACCTGAATTGCTAACTGGACATACCCAAACAGAAAGTAAACTTCCACCTTTTCTTATGACAGGAGGTAACTTGAAAACTTTGTAAAAATATCACTGAAGTTAGGCCCCTGACCTCTCACAGCAATGGGGAGTCTGAGTCAGTATCTTCTTTGATTATTACATTTCACAGGGATGCCTCCCATGTCCCTGAGAAAGATAGTTCTACGTTGTAAAGCTGGAAAGAGACTCTAAAAAAAATCCACACTTCAAAGGGGCAGAGAAGAAGTGACAATGAAGTAGACACACTAAATTTTCTAAAGTAAATGCTCTAAGGAAAGGAAAGAGAGAGACCTCTGTGGTTAGGCTATCTGGATACCTGAAGGATTGGAGTGGTGAGTAGTTTAGGACATAGAGGCAGGAAGAAGGCCATCTAACATTTAGCCAAGCTGAGGGAAATATGAAGGCCATCTTGATCATAAGGAATAGTTACCTCAGAGCTCTCCTGGAAGCTGTCATCCTAGCCCTATAAAAGTAGGAAGAACATCCAAATAATAATAAAGTAGAACTGTAGAATAGTAGACTGAAGAACATAGCTTTTTCTTGCCTGGTTGTAGACAGAGGAGAAAGCTAACAATAAATTTGTACCTTAGAGGTATGTTGTAAACTAGAGAACAATAAAAGTTACCTTCCTACAGGCAAATGACATTTTCTACTGTGAAATAAAATTTATATTTTATTTCAAGACAAGAAAAATTTAGCATAAAAATTTTCTGCCCTTTAGCCTCTTCTCTCCCCCAACTCTGCATTATGTATTTGCATCCTCCCATTGGCAGGAAAACATATTCAACCATAAAAAGCAACATTCTCCCAGGATCAACAAGACAACTCCTTGAAAGATAATATTCCTTCTTGATCTTGTAAGGAGTCACAGGACCCACCAAAATGGAGCTTACATCTGTATTACACAAACTGTGAGTAATACATTTGCTATTCAGCCCTCTGTCTCAAAAATTTTGCATAAACTGTATCTTCGCTTCTAACAAGTGGAACAGTTTTCAGCACTTTCTGAGAGGCTCTTCCTGGGTTATATCCTCAAAGTTGGTTTAAATAAAATGTTGCAATTTTTTCTTAGATTGACAAATTATCATCTACACTACTCATTCCAATTCTTTCACACTTCTATTGGATTTAATATCTATCTTATGTATAAATAAATTTTCATTAATAATTTAATTAATATACTGAACTCTGAAATATGCTCGGCACTATACTGTATACTTGGAAATCAGAGATAAGTAAAAATTAGTCTCTACCTTTGAGCAGTTTAAAATTCAGTGGTAGTATCCCATAGGGAAACGGGTAATAAAAATATTATGGGTAAATACTGCAATAGATAAATGTGTTTATTGTTAAAATGTAAATTTAAGTTAACTTTACTTTGGGACAGAGGTAGGTCAAAGGAGAAAAGAGAAAACAAAGTGAGTAACACTTGAAGCACACTTCTAATGCTAACACACTGCTCAAAATTTGATTAAAACACATAATATAAAATATCCAAACACCTTAACACATCTTTCAATCTGGCATCAAGTTGGTTTCTCATACCCTGTCCTCCAGCATAATTAAAGTGTATAAAATCAACTTTGTGAGCCTAAATAATTTCCCCCAATTATAACTTTGTTCACAATATTTCATTCAACTAAAACACTTCTCCTCATTCTAAATATCCAAATTCAACCTCTCCCACAAGGTCTGAGATTGCATCTTTTAGGAAATAGACTGAAGAACAACCTTCAAATTGTAGAAAACCAATCACCTACTTGTGCTTTCCCCTGACTTTTGTATTGTACTTAAATTTTGGTGAAAATGTCCTGTAACATATTTTTTGACTAATTCAAAGTTTACATGAACTCTATCCCTGTGATCTAAATTGAATACAAAAAAACCTCTTTTATATTAAAATTATGTATTAATTTTAATAGCATTGTCAATAGTATTGATTTGCTCCAGTATAAATTATGAATAAATAAATGGGTACAAATTATTATTCATTTGAGGGTTTAAAAAGTCATGGTTTTATTATTTTTGTAACTTCAAGATTCTGTCAAAGTAACTTTTACATTGTAGCATTTCAATGAGCAAGTATTAATGTTTTCTATCTTTATATCCCTATTTCCCATAGATTTTCAGAACTGCTATATCCATAGCTGTTAAATAAGTGATGATTATTAAATACTAAATTCTATCCAGCCCTGAAAGCCTCGAATATCTTTCTGAGGATATATCTAACATTTTTTTCACCATTTCAATACTCTGATCTCAACTTTGTCACTTCTCTGATTTTCTTAAATAAATAAAACATAACTTATACAGTCTTATAAATTTATACTTAAGTGTTTTGCTTGCTAACATCAATTCTAATACAAAAATGGGAATTTTAATTACATGAGATCTAAAGGAAAAGACCTGAGGAAAATATTTCCTCTGTGTCTGCACTAGACAATGAGAGGAGCAAATTAGCTGACGTTCATCAACAGCAGCTGACCTAGTTGACTTTCCCAAGGAAATAGAAGCATTTGAGTGTGAACTCAAAAACTTTAAGATCTCTATCCTCCTTTCTCTTTATCCCTATTGCACTGACTCTGAGTGGCGGTAGAGGGGAACTGACTAGTTTCCCCTCCAAAGACCTTTCCTTTGTACTTCTTCAAAGATCTGTCTTAAAATTTTCTGCCAGATTAGTTACTTTATTTTCGATTATGTCCATTAAAGAAACAAGCCATATCCTTTACAAATAGCCCTAATAAATATCACTTCTTTCTTTCCCTTTTCTGTATAAATATCTTAAATAAGCATCAGTTCGACTTCCCTGGTGGCTCAGAGGTTAAAGTGTCTGCCTGGAATGCAGGAGACCAGGGTTTGATCCCTGGGTTGGGAAGATCCGTTGGAGAAGGAAATGGCAACCCGCTCCAGTACTCTTGCCTGGAGAATCCCATGGAGGGAGGAGCCTGGTAGGCTACAGTCCATGGGGTCACAAAGAGTTGGACACGACTGAGCCACTTCACTTTCACAATTCAGTCAAACAGTTGTGTCCAACTCTTTGTGACCCTATGGACTGCAGCATGCCAGGCTTCCCTGTTCATCATCAACACCCAGAGGTTGCTCAAACTCATGTCCATCAAGTTGGTGATGCCATCCAACCATCTCATCCTCTGTCATCGCCTTCCTCCTCCTGCCTCCTTCAATCTTTCCCAGCACCAGGGTCTTTTCCAATGAGTCAGTTCTTCACTTCAGGTGGCTAAAGTATTGGAGCTGCAGCATCAGTCCTTCTAGTAAATATTCAGGACTGATATCCTTTAGGATTGACTGGTTTGGTCTCCTTGTTGTCCAAGGGACTCTCAAGAGTCTTCACCAATACCACATTTCAAAAGCATTAATTCTTCTGTATTCAGCTTTCTTTATAGTCCAACTTTCACATCCATACATGACTACTGGAAAAACCATAGCTTTGACCAGAGGGACCTTTGTTGGCAAAGTAAATAAACATAATTTTTCTCTATGAAAGTTCTTCCTCCCCTTTTTATATGCTAATCAACTAACTTAAATCTCCTTTCTTATCAGTTACACTAGTGAACCTTCTCCCTCAAAAGCCACCAACAATTTCTAATTATCAGACCTTTGAAATCTTAAGTCCTATTCAAAAACTGTATCATTCGACATTGTTGTCCACTATTCTTGGAAATTCTTTTTTGTTTTAAGACAAAATCTTATATTTCTATTTTCCTCTGACCCTTTGAACCTAATCTTTTAATGTGCTACTTTCTGTTACATTTTATAGACAGAATCTCTAAAGGAATGAACTTCTGTAATGGCCATGGGTATGCATAAGACTTGGTGCTTGCTTTTTTTTAGTCATCCTTGGCAGGAAACAGTATTATGAGAGCAATGACATGTCTTTTAGAGTGAGTTTATTAACTATCTCTTTTCCCACTTACGAGTTCTGTGACCTTGAGCTAGTTGAACTTTCTCTCCTTCATCTGTAAGAGGGTCATAAGAGTAACAATATCTCCCTCAGAGCTATTGTAAGAATGACAAAATAAGCCATGTGATGTTTTAGAACAGTAATTGGAACACAGAAAACACTCTAAACACTTTGACTATTAGCAGCAACAAGATGTGAAAAACGGAATGGAAGTTAAGCGACTGTGTGCATAAAATAAGAATGATTCCAAACACTCAGAGCACATAGTTATCTTAGTCCTTTTTACACTAAAAAATTTGCTCAAATAATTTCATATCTTATATTAAGAAGATGCTTTAAGAATCATCTTGTTGAAGCCTTCCATTTTAAAGAAGATGAAGTTGAGACTGAAAGAATGAAAATGTCATGTCTAGATCCCATAATTAGCACTGGAATTTCTCCATGTGTAGATGGAAGATGAATGCCAACCTGTTCATTCTTCAATACTATTTTAAAAGTAAATAAGTGTAAATATTAAGAAGATTATTATTTGAGGTCAATGTATATATCTGAGTTTATGCTTTAAAGAACTCTCTCTAACTATGCTTAAATTCCAACATTCAGAGATTCAGTAGGACTAGTGGGGGAAATTGAAAAAGCTTTAATTTACTGGTATCTATTGAAATAAAATGAGAAATTAACTGAAATAAGTCATGTTTCAGGCTTTTATTTTGTGTCTTCAATTTTTACTTTCATTTCATATCCATGGGGGCTAAATTAAAAAAGAAAAGTCAAATGACTCACCTGAGAGCAACCTGATAAGCAGCTCTCATTCCTAGAGATTTCTGAAAATCCATGTATTTGCATATACTTGGAAACAAGGAGATCAAGGCCAGGTTCACTTCCTATTGTGATAGTTCTCATAGGTGCCATTGAACACTAATAGTGCCACCAATCTTGACAAAAACCTTTTGATGACTGATCACAGGAACAAATAAAGTGAATTTTTCAATGTATTCCTTTTGTTTTTACTTTCCAACTACAAGCTTTGCCTTAGGCTTCTTTCTTGTAGGGTTATATTATTAAGTCCAGGACCAGCTGCCTGCCTCTATCATAACTGACAATTGTAATTTTCTCTGCTGGGGTGAGATATCATTGAACCTAGTACATCATATTTCTCTTATCTTCCCTGCATGTGTCCTAAGAATAAGGGCAGTACCATTAATAAAACTATCTTTTAAAAAGTTAGTAAAATACAGAAAGGAGAAAAAGAAGATGAGTTTATCTTCAGAGTCTTGCATTTCATTGATGTAATCTAGATATATTCCTGATCAAATTGTCTTGTGTTGTGGTGGTGTTAGTTTGAATTTGTTTTGATTTCTTTCTACAGAGGTGAGTGAGGCAGTTATTACAGTACTCTGCTTTTCCAGTAAAAGTTAATACTAACATTATAGAAAAGAGAAGGTAAAATGTAATTGTTCAGTATTATAAATAATGAAAAGACACATGGGTTTTGCTAAGAACATTATTCAAATATTATATTGTGTGTGTGTGTGTGCGCGCGCTAAGTTGCTTCAGTCCTGCCTGCTTTTGTGCAAATCTATGGACTGTAGCCTATCAGGTTCCCCTGTCCATGAGATTCTCCAAGAAAGAATATTGGAGTCGATTCTCCAACAGATCTTCCCAACCCAGGGATCAAACCCATGTCTCTTATGTTTCCTGCATTGTCGTGTGAGTTCTTTACACTAGCACCATGTGAATGCCCCGATATTATACTTTATCATAGTCAAGTAGATAAGAAAGTATAGCCAGATCCTACTGCGAGATAAAATTATATACAGTAATATATAGTAGTCCCCACTTAACCACGGTTTTGTTTTCCACAGTTTCAATTTCCTGCAGTGAACCATGGTCCAAAATTAAAAAATGAAAATTTCCAAAGATAAACAACATGTAGGTTTTAATGCACATGCTGGTCTGAATAGTATAATGGGATCTTGCACCCTCCTGCTCTGTCCTTCCTCCCAGGGCAAGAATCACCCCTTTGTCAAGTGTATCACCATACACTCCCCAAACATTAGTCAGTAGGTATGGTTCTCAGATTGTCAAAGTATTGCAGTACCCTTATTTTACTTAATAATGGTCCCAAAGTGCAAGAATAATGATACTGGCAATTTACATATTCTCTTACTGTGACTATAAATTAAACTTTATCATAGGTGTGCATATGTAAGAAAATTTATAGTACATATAGGATTTGGTTCTGTCCATGATTTCAGGAATCCATTGGATGTTTTGGGATATATTCCCCATGGATAAGTGGAAACTACTGTGTTGCTACTGAGCTTATATTGTGAAAGGGAGTTTCACCAGCAGTAACCTAAATATGACTTCTGGGAGCATTCATCTAAATTTGGCTAATGACTTATGAAATATTTTTAGCAAGTTAGAAAAATAGTACTTTAAAACAAATTAACATATTAAAACTGGTTTAGCATTTAAAACAAAACCTGGCCTTATATTTTTAATTTTTTAAAAAATCAACACCTTGTTTTTTTGCATTATAGTTTATAGTAATAGAGGCAACCATGTTTGACATGACAGATGAGGATTCATTTCAATTATCCATTCCTTCCCCTTTCTTCTCTTTCAGTTTTTGACAGTTATTATTTTAGTGCTTCCAGTTATCTTTTACCTTTAAGTAAAGTCTTGAAATATCTGTTCAATATTCCAACAATTTTAGATGATGTATGAGGAGCTAGCACTCCTATAATTCTTTCTACTTCTCTATTTCGCTTTTCCTATACTCTGTAACTTTGTTTTTATATTGCAAACATAATAACACTCACATACTATTCTAATATAATGTCTAACACTTCTGTTTTTTCTAAAGAATTATTCTAACATTTGAATCCATAATTATATGTTAAATATTATTTTATTGTGTATGTGATCATAACTTCTCAGAAAATGTCCCTTAAAGCTGGCCTCATATTAAAGAGTAATAAAACAAAAGTTTGTTTTAAAATTTATATGTTAATATTATTATAATATAAATCTAAAATTAATAGGGTAAGCTTTTATTGATTAATATGAAAATTTTTATAGTAACTGTCAAATGCTACAATTCATTAAAGATTAGTATTGACACATATATTTAACCAATGGGTATAAGAATGAAAGGACTGTTTTCAATAGACAATGTCAGTTTTAATAACCAGTCACCTGGATAGCTGATGTATTGAACAGTTTTTGTAACAACACTTTTGGATATTTTAGATAATAAATTGTATTTTATTTTCGGTTGAAAGTACATGGAACAACAGACTGGTTCCAAATAGGAAAAGGAGTACGTCAAGGCTGTATACTGTCACCCTGCCTATTTAACTTATATGCAGAGTACATCATGAGAAACGCAGGCTGGAAGAAGCATAACTAGAATCAAGAGTGCCAGGAGAAATATCAATAACCTCAGATATGCAGATGACACCACCCTTATGGCAGAAAGTGAAGAGGAACTAAAGAGCCTCTTGGTGAAAGTGAAAAAGGGGAGTGAAAAGGTTGGCTTAAAGCTCAACATTCAGAAAATGAAGATCATGGCATCTGGTCCCATCACTTCATGGGAAATAGATGGGGAAACAGTGGAAACAGTGTCAGACTTTATTTTTGGGGGTTCAAAAATCACTGCAGATGGTGACTGCAGCATTGAAATTAAAAGACGCTCACTTCTTGGAAGAAAAGTTATGACCAACCTAGATAGCATATTGAAAAGCAGAGATGTTACTTTGCCAACAAAGGCCTGTCTAGTCAAGGCTATGGTTTTTCCAGTGGTCATGTATGGATGTGACAGTTGGACTGTGAAGAAGGCTGCGTGCTGAAGAATTGATGCTTTTGAGGTGTGGTGTTGGAGAAGACTCTTGAGAGTCCCTTGGATGGCAAGGAGATCCAACCAGTCCGTTCTAAAGGAGATTAGCCCTGGGTGTTCATTGGAAGGAATGATGCTAAAGCTGAAACTCCAGTACTTTGGCCACCTCATGAGAAGAGTTGACTCATTGAAAAAGACTCTGATACTGGGAGGGATTGGGGGCAGGAGGAGAAGGGGACGACAGAGGATGATTTGGCTGGATGGCATCACTGATTCGATGGACCTGAGTGAACTCCAGGAGTTGGTGATGGACAGGGAGGCCTGGCGAGCTGCGATTCATGGGGTCGCAAAGAGTTAGACACAACTGAGTGACTGAACTGAACTGAACTGATATTGATAATCTTTGAAAATTCAAATATTTTATCTTTGTGATATCTTTGTAACACTGAACAATTTGGTTCTTTGTCACACTTTCAAATACAGAGACTAAGAGCATGGCATGAATAATTATTTATTAATAACATAAGTTAAATTAAGCACAGTGACTTTTTCCCCAGATGTCTTTCTTAATCTTTGACACCTTTGCCTTCCATCATAATTGCAAAATAGATTTTCTCATTATATTCATCTGTCTGTCTCCAACCCATAATTTTCTAGTCATGAACAAATGCATTCATTATCAAAACTAAAATTGAGCATTAAGGGAGAGATTCAAAATGTGGCATTGATATCACAAAATTTGACTTTCATTAACATGATAACTTCAGTGGAATGATTAAAAGTAATTATACCCTAGCAAATCTGTTTCTGCAATAAGACTATAGAATTAATTTTATATCTCTTCCCTTAGTCATAACTTCCTTAGTTCTTTAGATTCTTCATAATAAAATGTTTTCCCCAATCTGTTAGTGGATATCAGCACAGTAATAGTGGTGAAATCTTGGTATAATAGTGGTGAAATCTTTCCTTGGAAAAAAAGCTATGACAAACCTAGACAGTATATTAAAAGCAAAGACATTACTTTGTCATCAAAGGTCTGTATAGTCAAAGCTATGGTTTTTCCAGTAGTCATTTATAGATATGAGAAAGAAAGTGAAAGTAAAGTCGTTCAATCATGTCCAACTCTTTGCGACCCCATAGACTGTAGCCTATCAGGCTCCTCCATTCATGGGATTTTCCAGGCAAGAGTGCTGGAGTGGATTGCCATTGCCTTCTCCAGGGGATCTTCCCAACCCGGAATCGAAGCCAGGTCTCCCGCTTTGCAGGCAGACGCTCTACCGTCTGAGCCACCAGGGAAGCCCCAATATATATGAGAGTTGGACCATAAAGAAGGTTGAGCACTAAAGAATTGATGCTTTTGAAATGTGGTGTTGGAGAAGACTCTTGGGAGTCCCTTGGACTGCACTGAGATCAAACCAGTCAATCCTAAAGGAAATCAGTCCTGAATATTCTTTGGAAAGACTAATGCTGAAGTTAAAGCTCCAATACTTTGGCCACCTGATGAGATGAATTGAGTCATGAGAAAAGACCTGACGGTGGGAAATATTGAAAGCAGGAGAAGGGGACGACAGAGAACGAAATGGTCGGATGGCATCACCAACTCAATGGACAGAACCTTGAGTGAACTCCCAGAGATGGTAATGGACAGGGAAGCCTGGCATGTTGCAGTTAATGGGATCACAGAGTCAGACGTGACTGAGTGACTGAACAACAACAACAACATTGAATTTAAATATATTTTAAAGCAGTATGTGGTTAAGTGTTCACTTATAATAAGAAACCATAATGTAGAGTCTATAATACTGACAATGTGGTGGTATACGATAGCACTGAAGGACCTCCACATACTTGAGTCTGATTATATAGAGTGACTGAAAACACCTTTCTGCAACTCTGATTCAACTTTGGACAAGTTTGATAAAAATATAAAGATGATGAAGGAACATTAGCATCATTTTTAAAAGGACTAAATCTGAATTCTTAAAAAGAAAAAAAGAGTAAAAACCAATTGAAGTCATGCACTCTAATCTTTTCCTTATCACCAATCCTGTGCCAACATAGCAGAAAGAAAAATTTTGACTTGGATTTATGGTGAAAGAAGAAAGACAAGACAAAAAAGAAGAAGGAAGGACAGAAGAAAAGAAGATAAGACGGAGTTGCCAGACTAAAGTCCAGAAATATGAAAGAAGACATAATTTTGGGAAGTCTTAAAAATATCTGTTTTCATGATTTTTTGTTCAATGATTTTTTTAAAAATTGGAGGATAATTGTTTACAATATTGTATTGGTTTCTGCGATATATCAACATGAATCATCCATAGGTATATGTGTATCCCTCCCTCCGTGAACCTCCCTCCCACCTTCCACTGTATCCCACCCTAGGTTGTCACAGAACACTGGATTTGAGCTTCCTGCATCATACAGAAGATTTCTACTGGCTATCTAATTTTACTTATGCTAATTGAAAAGGAACTGCATGAAACAACATATATTTAGTGATAACATTTAAATAGGTAGGAAAGAATACTTTGTAATTTATTTGAATAAAGTAAATAATTTGAAATTCATATAGAATTTTTCATAGAAATCAGATGTGATATATATTTGAAAATGTCAGTGATAGAAAATAAATAGCTTTGACTTACTACAAATGTTAAGTGTTCACCTGCAGATGAGGAGAAAAGGTGTGAAGACAGCTGGGTAGGATAACAAGAGTTCTGTAGGTGAAACTGAGGCAAACCTCCAGCATCGTCACAGAATTAGAGCCCTGAAAATTCTGAAAGAGATGGGAATACCAGACCACCTGATCTGTCTCTTGAGAAACCTATACGCAGGTCAGGAAGCAACAGTTAGAACTGGACATGGAACAACAGACTGGTTCCAAAAAGGAAAAGGAATACTTCAAGGCTGTATATTGTCACCCGCTTATTTAACTTATACACGGAGTACATCATGAGAAATGCTGGGCTGGAAGAAGCACAAGCTGGGATCAAGACTGCTGGGAGAAATATCAATAACCTCAGATATGCAGATGACACCACCCTTATCACAGAAAGTGAAGAGGAACTAAAAAGCCTCTTGATGGAAGTGAAAGAGGAGAGTGAACAAGTTGGCTTAAAGCTCAACATTCAGAAAACGAAGATCATGGCATCCAGTCTCATCACTTCATGGGAAATAGATGGGGAAACAGTGGAAACAGTGTCAGACTTTATTTTTTGGGCTCCAAAATCACTGCAGATGGTGATTGCAGCCATGGAATTAAAAGACGCTTACTTCTTGGAAGGAAAGTTATGACCAACCTAGATAGCATATTGAAATGTTACAAACATTACTTTGCCAACAAAGGTCCGTCTAGTCAAGGCTATGGTTTTTCCTGTGGTCATGTATGTTGTGAGAGTTGGACTGTGAAGAAAGCTGAGCACTGAAGAATTGATGCTTTTGAACTGTGGTGTTGGAGAAGACTCTTGAGAGTCCCTTGGGCTGCAAGGAGATCCAATCAGTCCATTCTAAAGGAGATCAGTCCTGGGTGTTCTTCGGAAGGAATGATGCTAAAGCTGAAACTCCAGTAGTTTGGCCACCTCATGCGAAGAGTTGACTCATTGGAAAAGACTGATGCTGGGAGGGATTGGGGGCAGGAGGAGAAGGGGACGACAGAGGATGAGATGGCTGGATGGCATCACTGACTCAATGGACGTGAATTTGAGTGAACTCCAGGAGTGGTTGATGGACAGGGTGGCTTGGCGTGCTGCGATTCATGGGGTCACAAAGAGTTGGACACGACTGAACGACTGAACTGAACTGAACTGAACTGAATGACTGCTGACAGAGGCACTTTACAAACCTGTCAGGTGATAGGAATAAGAAGTGCAGTTGGCACAGGTGAACATATTTTTTACTGAAACATGCTAGATACCTGATTTAGAATAAAGGGACCATATCTTAGTTTTGGGCCTAGTGCTAATGCAATCTCCCCTCTAACCGGTTCATACTATTTCTTTAGTGGGTTTTTATTCATTAGAAGACTGAACCAACTAGAATATCTTTCTGCACTGAGACATAGAGGTTTTATTAGGCATAACACACAAAAGTGCTGGAAACATTTTTTTTTCTTTTCTAACACACCATTTTTTTAGCCAATGAAGAATTACTGTATCCTAATAATGTCTCACAAAATGACTCCTTTGGTAAACAAAGATTATTTCCTTTTTTTTTTTTTTGTTAATCTCACCTTGCATTTTGGAGGTACTCTTTGGTTTTAGAGTATCTATATTGAAAAAAACAGTAAGAAATTTCTCATTTAATAATCACAGATACAAGAATTCCTATACACTGTTAAATAAACAGCATTATTCTTTTTTTTTTCCATCATAAATTACCTAGTTTATTTTAGATACATGTCTCTGCACTTAGTGTGGTATCAGGCAGTACATCATCCAGGATAGTCTATGTGATGCTGTGTTATCAAACAACTAAACGATCCTAGTGGGTTAAAATAACATTAGGTTGGTATCTAATCCCACTGAGCTTCCTTCAAAAGTAGCCAGAGGGGGATGACTCATTACAGTATTGCAGGAAATCAGGCTGACAAATCAGTCTTCATCTTAGGTGGAAGCCATTGTGGTGCTAGAGGGAAAGTGCTCTATGGAATCCCCTATTGACCATTAAGCACTTAGCCACGGAAGTGACCCACATCACTTCTGCACAATGGGCACTGGTAATAATTAAACATATGATCACAACAAACAAAAAGGGGCCAGAAAATGCAATATTACTGTGGCATGGAGGGCAGAAAGCTGGGAATATTTGTGTGATAGCACTCATGATTATTATAACAGGATTTCGAGCAAGGTTCATGTAGGTTTATTCTCTGTCTTCCTGAAATTCAGACTCTACTATGGAGTTCAGAAAATAAATAGGTAATCAAATAAGTCTACAATTCTAAATTATTGTGACTACTGTCACTGAAAGAAGAGGTCTTCTTGTTAGAAAATAATGGAGGAGACACTCTAGCTAATATTTATGAGAAAGTGACATTTAATCTGAAATCTAAGGGATGAAAAGGAGTAGTAAAACTTCATTGAAAGTCAATAAGAACTAGGATGCTTGTGTCATAAGGTAGTAATCCATATAAGATGTTAAACACAGTAGTAAACAGCTGAGATCTAAAATAAAATGACATGGGAGAATTTTAACCAAATGCATTAGAGGTATTTGTTCAGTCACTCAGTTGTGTCCGACTCTTTTTGACCCCATCGACTGTAACCAGCCAGTCTCCTCTGTCCATGGGAATTTCCAAGGAAGAATACTGGAGTGGGTTGCCATTTCCTTCTCTGTTATATGTATAACAATATCCAAGAAAATTTAACATAAAAAAGGGTAATGGGTTGAAGCATAAGATGCTTAATGATGTCAACGTTCTAGGTGAGCAATTTATATTTTTCCTGCTTTGTTGGCTTCCATGAAAGACTATGTATATGGAAACTGTGCAGATGGAAATTTAAGGTTTAAATTGGAGGGATATCCAATAGGTACCACTAATAGATCAGAAACTGTGTATAAGAGAGATGAGGTGATGGGAGTGATGCATATATTTTCCATCAAAGTCAAATATTTTCTTGAAACAGCTCCGTTCATAATTTTTGCCTTTTGTTGATAAAAAATGTTTCCTTGTCACAGAACAACAGTAGTAGTAATAATGCATAGATTCACACTTCAAGTTATACACTTCAAGTTACAAATTTACGTGTCATGTCCATGTCAGGGCCTCCTTTCAAGAGTTATCCAGGTAATTAGCTTTATGGACTATTGCTTTGTTGGCATGTCACTTTTCTCCTGTGCTTCTGATATTTGACAGGTGTATCTAGAAGTTTATAAGCAACCTTCTTACTCATACTTCTGTTAAGAAAGTCCATTAACAGGAAATAATATAAATTAAGCAGAGAGCTGGGAAACTTACACTAAAGACTAAATCCTCTGTGCTGACCAAACTCAAACTGTTTTAAGTCCTTTACTTTGCTTACTGTGACTGAAAAAATCGAGAAGCAGGTTGAGATCAAAGCTGGTACGTCCTTACATCTACTGTTCTAATCCTCCTCTAAATGAAAGTTCATGCCAATGTTAATAGTAAACTGACTTGTCAGATTGATGTCCATTTATTATCTACTTAAATTCTTCTGCAGATTTTACCTTTTCTGCAGGATGAGTTACCTACAAAATCATTGTGAAACACAGAACAACTTCACTTCACTTCACTTGCAGGCATACCTCATTATATTGCAGACCGCTGTACTGCACTTTGCTGACACCTTTTGTTGTTGGTTTTTATGAATTGAAAGTTTGTGACAATCCTGCTTCAAGTAAGTCTACAGACACCAGTTTTTTTTTTTCAGCAGAAATTGCAACAGAATTTGTCACTGTTTCATATTTTGACAATTCCTGGAGTATTTTAAGTGCTTTCATCATCAACTGATCATTTCCCCATCTTTCTCTCTCCCAGCCTTCAGCAACCACCACCTTGATCAGTCAGCAGTTATTAATATCAAGGCCAGCACAAAGATTTCAGTTCGCTGAGGGCTCTCAGCGAATGATGGCTAGCATTTTTTAGCAATAACATATGTTTAATTAAGGTATGTACATTGTTTTTTGAAACATAATGCTATTGTACATTAACAGACTACAATATAATGTAATGCGTGCTTGCATGCATGCTAAGTCACTTCAGTCGTGTCTGACTCTGTGTGACCCTATGGACAGCAGCTCACCAGGCTCCTCTGTCCACAGGATACTCTAGGCAGGAATACTGGAGTGGGTTGCCATTTCCTTCTCAGAATATAATGTAAAATACTTTCATATGTACTGGGTAAACAAAAAAATTGTGTGACTCATTTTATTGCAGTATTTGTTTTACTGTGGTGGTCTGGAACCAAACCTGCACTATCTCCAAGGTGTGCTTGTATTCCGTTATAACAATTAAGTTCCATAATTAAATGAGCCATAATTATACTACATCATACAATTTGCAACTTTGAAATCCAAGTCACTTGATAGCCATAGCTTGCAAATAAAACCAAATCAAATTACAAAGTAAATATCTTATGTGTATTGACTTGGACAAGATTCTATTTACTCAAATAAGTGACCAATTAACCATTGAAAATTGCAGTTTTTAGTTTTAGAATGAATATAAAATGAATGTGCTATCACAAGATGATGCTTTTGGAAATGCAGTGTACAATTATACTGGTTGTGGTACACTGGCACACTGGCATCTGGGCTTAGAGACTATGATTCTATCAACTGCAAATATAAAATAGAGAAAGAAAGGCAGCTGCCAGAGTTGCTAGTGGATCTATGAAAAAAATAAATCATTATTTTGAATTAGCATTTTTTAAGTATCTGAATATTTATTCTTTTAAAGGCATTGGGAAGTTACTGGAGCAACAATCCATTATGATTTAACTCATAAAATTTTGAGTTTATGCAAAAATTATAAAATTAGATTGAGAATTTCAAACAAGCTTTATTTCCCCAAATATAATGTTGGCATCCTAAAGAAGAAAAGGTAACAAATTTCTAGAAAATGCCCGAACATTTTAATAAACATATTTTATTGAGGTATAGTTCTATCTATCTATCTATTATCTATTATTATCTATCTATCTATCTGTATATGACTTCACAGTGGATTTTGCAGAAGGCAAATACCCACTTACCTCATGTGCAAAGAAATGAATATTTTGTGTATCTCAACCTCTTAGTCTTTTCCTGCTCCGTCACTCATTCCAGCTCTGGGAAGGAAAACTAAATTGGCATCTAAAATCTCCAGAAGGAATTCTGTATTCACTACAGAAGAAAATTGGCATTTAGTCAGCTCTGCCTAGAAAGGAGTAAGGAAACATCTCTACTTCTGTGGCTTAGTATTAAGATGTTCATCTTTGCCAAATATTTAAGTCAGTTCAGTCGCTCAGTCATGTCCGACTCTTTGCACCCCCATGAATCGCAGCACGCTAAGCCTCCCTGTCCATCACCAACTCCTGGAATTAACTCAAACTCATGTCCATCGAGTCGGTGATGCCATCCTGCCATCTCATCCTCTGTCATCCCATTCTCCTCCTGCCCCCAATTCCTCTAGGCATTCAGAGTCTTTTCCAATGAGTCAACTCTTCGCATGAGGTGGCCAAAGTATTGGAGTTTTAGCTTTAGCATCAGTCCTTCCAATGAACACCCAGGACTGATCTTTTGATTGGACTGATTGGATCTCCTTGCAGTCCAAGGGACTCTCAAGAGTCTTCTCCAACACCACAGTTCAAAAGCATCAGTTCTTCAGTGCTCAGCTTTCTTCACAGTCCAACTCTAACATCCATATATGACCACTGGAAAAACCATAGCCTTGACTAGACAGACCTTTGTTGGCAGAATAATGTCTCTGCTTTTGGATATGCTGTCTAGGTTGGTCATAACTTTCCTTTCAAGGAGTAAGTGTCTTTTAATTCCATGGTTGCAATCACCATCTGCAGTGATTTTGGAGCCCCCCAGAATAAAGTCTGACACTGTTTCCACTGTTTCCTCATCTATTTCCCATGAAGTGATGGGACCAGATGCCATGACCTTAGTTTTGTGAATGTTGAGCTTTAAACCAACTTGTTCACTCTCCTCTTTCACTTTCATCAAGAGGCTTTTTAGTTCCTCTTCACTTTCTGCCATAAGGGTGGTGTCATCTGCATATCTGAGGTTATTGATATTTCTCCCAGCAGTCTTGATCCCAGCTTGTGCTTCTTCCAGCCCAGCGTTTCTCATGATGTACTCTGTATATAAGTTAAATAAGCAGGGTGACAATATACAGCCTTGATGTACTCCTCTTCCTATTTGGAACCATGTCCAATTTCTGTTGTTCTATGTCCAGTTCTAACTGTTGCTTCCTGACCTGCATATAGGTTTCTCAAGAGGCAGGTCAGGTAGTCTGGTATCCCCATCGCTTGAAGAATTTTCCATAATTTACTGTGATCCATATAGTCAAAGGTTTAGGCATAGTCAATAAAGCAGAAATAGATGTTTTTCTGGAACTCTTTTGCTTTTTTGATGATCCAGCGAATATTGGCAATTTGATCTCTGGTTCCTCTGCCTTTTCTAAAACCTGCTTGCGCATCTGGAAGTTCATGCTTCACGTATTGCTGAAGCCTGGCTTGGAGAATTTTGAGCATTACTTTACTAACATGTGAGATGAGTGTAATTGTGCATAAATAATAGTCTCCAATTATTTTTTCAATTACAGCATCAATGCAGTAACTATCTTTCCCTGCATATCTCCTGAATCTTTTACTTAGAGTTCACATTCTAGAAGAGAATGTGCTACAGATCAAGTATTCAAATAGTGACTAGGAAAACGGCTACTAAACAGCTCAGATGGCCAGGTCCAAATCTTAGCTCAGTCGTTTACTAGACCTGTGAATTTGGTCAATTCACTTACATAATATCTATTAGTTCCTTAATATGCAAAATAAGATTTGAGTAGTACTTGATATTGCCAGGTACTTAATACAAATTCAGTAAGTGCTTTCTGTAGTGGGTTGTGATTTCCTTCTCCAGGGGAATCTTCCTGACTCAGGGATTGAACCTGGGTCTGCCACATTGCAGGCAGACGCTTTACTCTCTGAGCCACCAGGGAAGATCAAGTGTATTATCTGTATCTAAATGTATATCAATAAAGTATGTTCTACAATGTCAAGCATATATCTTTAATATTCAAAAATTAGATTTTGTAAAATGTAATTTACATATATTGGGATAAAACATAATTTCTAGATGTTTCTCAGCTAACTGAAAAATGGATTAAAACTAATTATCAGTAACCTTCAGTTAAGTTTGCGTAGGATTTAAAAGTTAAGTAAATATGACTCTCAAGCCTTTGACTGTGTGGATCACAATAAACTGTGGAAAATTCTTCAAGAGATGGGACTACCAGACTACCTAACCTGCCTCTTGAGAAACCTATATGCAGGTCAGGAAGCAACAGTTAGAACTGGACATGGAACAACAGACTGGTTCCAAATAGGAAAAGGAGTACGTCAAGGCTGTATATTTGTCACCCTGCTTATTTAACTTATATGCAGAGTACATCATGAGAAACGCTGGGCTGGAAGAAGCACAAGCTGGAATCAAGATTGCTGGGAGAAATATCAATAACCTCAGATATGCAGATGACACCACCCTTATGGCAGAAAGTGAAGAGGAACTAAAAAGCCTCTTGATGAAAGTGAAAGAGGAGAGTGAACAAGTTGGCTTAAAGCTCAACATTCAGAAAACGAAGATCATGGCATCCAGTCTCATCACATTATGGGAAATAGATGGGGAAACAGTGGAAACAGTGTCAGACTTTATTTTGGGGGGGCTCCAAAATCACTGCAGATGGTAACTGCAGCCATGAAATTAAAAGATGCTTACTCCTTGAAAGGAAAGTTATGACCAACCTACATAGCATATTCAAAAGCAGAGACATTACTTTGCTAACAAAGGTCTGTCTAGTCAAGGCTATCGTTTTTCCAGTAGTCATGTATGGATGTGAGAGGTGGACTGTGAAGAAAGCTGAGCACTGAAGAACTGATGCTTTTGAACTGTGATGTTGGAGAAGACTCTTGAGAGCCCCTTGGACTGCATGGAGATCCAATCAGTCCATCCTAAAGGAGATCAGTCCTGGGTGTTCATTTGAAGGAATGATGCTAAAGCTGAAACTCCAGTACTTTGGCCACCTCATGCTAAGAGTTGACTCATTGGAAAAGACTGTGTTTCTGGGAGAGATTGGGGGCAGAAGGAGAAGGGGATGACTGAGTATGGCGTAACCAATTCAATGGACATGAGTTTGAGTGAACTCTGGGAGTTGGTGATGGACAGGGAGGCCTGGCATGCTGCAATTCATGGGGTTGCAAAGAGTCGAACACAACTGAGTGACTGAACAGAACTGAACTGAACTGGGATTAAAGAATAAATGAATAAAAGCATTGCAATATGAGAAAATCCAATTTACCTCACAACTTTGTGGATTTTTTGAATAAAAGGAAATTTAAATTGATTTTTATCTCTAAAATAACAAAGATGTCTTAATAAATTGAACGTGTGAAACTTTTGAGGCTTTAAATATAACATTTTCTCAGTAAAATCTAATATCATCAGTTTCACACAACAGAAGGTAGTTAAAATATATGCTAATCATATTTAAAATGGCAGTGTGAGGAATTAATGCTTTCCAATTTTTTTTAATTTTGGATGTTTTCATAGGGAACCAATTATATTTTCTAAAGTTTAAAATAATGTTTAATATAAAAGAGTAAGTGTAAGTTAAAAAAAAATTCATTCCAAAAAAGCTAATCTAGTTTTCTAAATGCTGTTTTAAATTTATACTTCATGCAAACTATCCATATTTCAACATTATTGAACTGAATTCTTTTTCATTCAGTATGAAGCAAGTTTTTTTAACTAAATGTTTATTTCCTGGAAATTTATATTTTCTCCCTGTACCCTTTTAAATTTGAATTCAGCTTATTGAAATAATATGTAAGACCTTTTCCCCTCCATTTTAAAATATTACATTTAAAGTCTAGCCTCACTTTAAAATATTACTTTTTACTCAGTTTCGAATTTCAGCAAATGTTTCTAGAATCAGAGTACAAAATTTAATGTTAATAAATCAATGTAATCATTTATCTACCTTAAAATTAAGAATAAATCAAATTCTCCAATATATTGTCTGATTACAAAAGAACTTTTGACAATTTTACACTGCTGCTGCTGCTGCTAAGTCATTTCAGTTGTGTCCAACTTTGTGTGACCCCATAGACGGCAGCCTACCAGGCTGCCCCGTCCCTGGGATTTTCCAGGCAAGAACACTGGAGTGGGTTGCCATTTCCTTCTCCAATGCATGAAAGTGAAAAGTGAAAGTGAAGTCGCTCAGTCGTGTCGGACTCTTAGCGACCGCATGGAATGCAGCCCACCCGGCTCCTCTGATCATGGGATTTTCCAGGCAAGAGTACTGGAGTTGGGGTGCCATCGCCTTCTCCAATTCTACACTATCTTCTTTCTAACTAAAATATCTTACTGTATCATTCATACAGTGTTATCACTAGAATATATGTTTATATTTATGGTCTTCCCTGGTGGCTCAGTGGTTGTGAATCCACCTGCCTATGCAGGAGACACAGGTTCAATCCCTAGGTAAGGAAGAAATGGCAACCCACTCCTGTATTCTTGCATGGAAAATCCTGTGGACAGAGGAACCTGGTAGGCTGCAGTCCATCAGGCTGCAAAAAAGCTGAATATGACTTAGCAATTAAACAACAATATATATTTATCATTTTATATATACACATTTTATGTAATGTGTTCCTAATTGTTGCTGTTGTTGTTCAGTCTTGGCTGACTGTTTGTGACTACGTGGACTGCAGCATGCCAGGCTTCCTTGTTCTTCCCATCTCCCAGAGATTGGTCAAACTCATCTCAGTTGAGTAGGTGATGCCATCCAACCATCTTGTTCCCTGTTGTCCCTTTCTCCTGCCTTCAATCTTTCCCAGCATCAGGGTCTTTTCTAATGAGTCAGCTCTTTGCATCAAGTGGTCGAAGTATTGGAGCTTTATCTTCAGCATCAGTCCTTCTGATGAATATTTAGGATTGATTTCCTTTAGGATTGACTGGTTTGATCTTCTTGTTCCCTTCTCCAGGGGATCTTCCCAACCCAAGGATCCATTCCAGGTCTCCTGCATTGCAGGAGGATTCTTTTATCATCATAGCCACCAGAGAAGCCGATGTGTTCCTAGTACACGTGTTTAAAATCTCTAATATAGTTTTTGTCACATAGTTGCTCTAGATATATTGGCTAATTCAATTCAGGTAGTTTTGCTCCTGAGTAATATTTAGAAGCTCCTAGTAATCAGCCCTTCTAATGAAGTTTATTTAAAAAACTCAGATAAATCAGAGAAATAATCTTTTTGAGAACAACAACAACAAAGCAAAGCATAAATGGGCTAGAGATGCAGAAAAATATGAACCATGGAGAGATAATTTGAATTCAGAAACTGGTATTGCCCTGGGAGTATTTAAGTTACTAGACAAAGTTACAAGTTAAAGTACCCAAGATGGCCCTGCTGGGGACAGAACAACCAGCAGAATTTTGAAGAACACATAGGTGACGCATGACATAATTCCACGCCCCGCCCCCACCGCCGCTGCCCTGAACATCTGCTGAAGTTTAAGGCTGTGCAACCTGAACAGGGAGCTAAATGCATAGGTGAAAAGATGTTGAAAAACAGATTTACTTGCTTTTTTATGAAACAAAAACTAGAGGGACCATGAACTACGCTCAAGAATCTCATTTGAGAACATATAAGAGTTAATAGAAACCTTGAGGCAGAGTAACCATTACCAGCACAGCAACCCAGCTGAGAGTGAGCACAGTCCCTGACTAGATAAAAGATATAAACTACTATTTGATCCCTCTATTAGAGGGAAGATTATATATTTTGGAATTTAAGTCATTTTAAGTCTTCATATTTTTATACAAAATGTATTACACTCAATTTAAAAAACCTACTGGACATGCCACATGACCAAAAACCTTGACAAAACCAGGCCTCAAAGAAAAATATTTCCAAAGTAATCCAGACACTAGAGATTGGTGACAAAGTCTTTAAAAGATCTATAATTGCTATATTTAAGAAAATAAATCAAAATATGGAGAAAGCAATTGAAAAAAGAATATTTTCACATAGAGAATTGAATTGTGTAATACAGAGAATTGAATTGTGTAACAAAAAATTAAATAGATATACCAAAACTGAAAAATCAAACATTTGTAACAAATAATCTAGTGATAGCTTTCACAGCAAGTTACTGTTAACATAAAAACAAAACAGTGAGCTATTTTACCAGCAAAAATGGGTGAATTCAGGAATAGAAGAATTACAATTTGGGACAAGCAAGTGATAGCAAATGGCCATAGTAAAATCCAACAAACAAGGAAAGGAAAATTATTTTATAGAGAAAAAGAAGTTGGGAGTGATTATTTTGAAAGAGCATTGGAAAAATGTGAGTTCAGGGTGATAATGGTTTCTCATTGGCTGAGTTACTGAGGTGGTCAATGTTTTATAGGAGATGCAATGTATATCTTTTCCTGTTGGGGCTATAATTGATTATTCTTTCCTGTGCACAATTCTTCTGTTAGGGTCTGAAAACTGGCAATTCATCCTGCAATCAACATTGAGTGTTACTGAAGAGAGCTCCCCTTTCTGGTCTCCTGACTCCATTTTAGTGAGGTTTCCCTTTATTAGTTTTCATACTAGACAGCATTGAAGTCTGAAATAGCTAACTAGAAAATGTAACAATAACAATCATATAAACTGAAGTACTGAGGGATGAATGAAAAATACACAAAAGTGTTTTAAAAACTTCTGGGACATGAGGAAGAGTTTGAATATACATGTAACTGAAATCTCAGAGGAAAAGAAGAGGGTGAATGGCACCAAACATTATTTGAAAATATTTTAAAGAAATTTTCAAAAACTGTCAAAAGGCAGTAATTCACAGATTAGGATTGTCCAAGGAGGAGGTTAGAAAAAGAAGAAGAGAAAGAAGAGAAGAAGAAGAGGAGGAACAGAAGGAAGAAGAAAATGAGAAAAAAAGGTAGAGAAGGAGGACAAAGAAGGAAAAGATGGGAGGGAGGAAGGAAGAAAGAACAGAAGAAGCAACAAATATGCATTAACTTGATTTCTCAGTAGAAATAAGGGAAGATATGGACAATGGAATGATATCTTCAAAATGCTGAAATAAAAAACATATTAGATTATAATTCCACACTCAAGGAAAATATCCCAAAAAGAGATGACAAAGTAAACACATTTTTCACACAAACAGAATTTATTCTCAGGAAGGAATGGAAAATGACAGATATGTAACTGCAAAGGTAAATCAAATGTATATTTACTGAACAAAGCAAAAATGGTCAAGTGTTAAAAATATAACTTTCTTGATGAGAAAACTCTAAAAAGTGGCAGAGTTGGAACCACCAGAATTTTTTCTCCTGAACTAGATAACAGTTGTGCTGACACAATCTGTCAGATGCAACTATTTTAGAACTATGGAGCCTACTGAAGGTCAACACTTCCAAATCATGGCTTGGATGGTAAATTGTGGCTAACTTTCATAAATTTCAGATCTTAGCACAGTGGAACCTACTCATCCTTCACTCCTTAGCTGTACAGCAGGCTCCTGTGCACATGTTCCTGGAGCAGTTTATATACAGCATGCAAAAGCCAGGGTGGGCAAAAAGGAAGCTATGCCCCTAAGACTGGAGATAAATACTGTGATAACTGAGTGCTGCTCTGATCACAGAGTGCAGACACAGAAGTGACCGGCCATTGTTTTCACACCTCCACCCATGTTTCAAGTCCCTCCTCCTGTGACTTTCAAGGACTTTAAAGGGCTGGCATGTTTTTGTCCCTCCTGCTTTATTTTTCTTATTTACCCCTTTTGAGAGCCAAACATTGAAGACAGGACATCAAAAGTAACTATATACTGGAGGAAATTAGACACAACTGTGCATGTGCAGAGAAAGGTGCAGACTCAGAAAAGACCTGAGGAGACCTTGAGAGTAAACCTCACACTGATTCTTGACACAGAAATATTGTGTTCAATATTACAGTAATCAAAAAGTGAAAACAACAAAACCCAACTAACCCTAGGAAAGGAGATCCTTTGATTTCCAGAGTTGCTACATTATTTGATTCAATTATTTGATGTCCAGATTTCAACTAAAATATCATTTGGTATACAAACAAACAGGAAAGCATAGCTTGTTCATAGGAAAAGGTCAATCAATAGAAATTATCCTTGACAAAAACTTCATAGTAGATCTAATAAAAACTATTTTAAGACAACTATCTTAAATATGCTCAAAAAATGAAAGAAAGGTGTGGAGAAAGTGAAGAAAACCATATATGAATAAAACAGAAACATCAACAAAGAGACAGAAAATCTATAAAAGAACCAAAAAGAAATTCTGGAGGTGAAAACCATAATAATGGAAATGAAGAATTCACTAGAGGTATTCAAAGGCAGATTTGAATGGACCAAAAAAAAAAAAAAAAAAAAAAGCCTAACCAGTAAACTCAGAGATAGAGTGATGGAAATTATCAAGTCTAAGAAACAAAAATAAAGTAAATTGAAGAAATGTGAACAAAAACCTTAGCAACCTGTGTGTGATACACCATCACAGATATCAATGTGCTATAACACATTTTCAAAGTTCCAGAAGTAGAAGAGGGAGAGATGGAAGCAGAAAGAATATTTGAAGAAATATGGATGATATTAATTTTTAGATAAAGATGACATTAAAGTATCATTCAAAATGTGACATAATTTTTCAAAAATCTGTTGGTGCAAAAATTTTTCAACCAAACAATCATCATGCCAGATACACATATATTTGTAGACAAAACATGCATAGAAATGAAAAGCAAAGGAAGAGCGGGGTAGATGGAATTTAAATCTTCTGATATTCTAGCATTATCAGAAGAGTGATGAGTGATAAAAGTAATAATATTTAAACTGCAATTTGTAATGAGAACATATGGTATGTTCAGAACAATAGCTAAGTGAATAATAAATAATTCATAATTAATAATATAGGAAAAGTGGGACAGCAAAAATAATTTATTAACCAAAAAGAGGCCAAGTAAGAAAAGAAACTGGATACAAAAAAAAAATAGAAAGCATCAGTAGTATGGTAGATGTAAAATTAAATGTATTACTTAAAGTGGAAAGAAAAATCTCCAAATTAAAAGAACAATTTTATGCTACTATCTCAATTTCCTATTAGAGATCCCCATTCCTCTTCTTGCAACTAAGCAGTCAGGTATCTATAGACTTCAATACAACCCTGTAAGTGTCAAAGACAATTTTGTAGGTATAAAAATGCTTCTACCATTTGGAGCATTGCATTTTAGTCATTCCTCTCTCGTAGCTTTATCATGAACCTAAATTCCAAGGTTCTACCAACCCAGAATGGACATACATGCAAGGAAAATAAAAGGCTTAAATAAGTAGAAACTTCATAGTGGTATGGAAGATAAAAATATAAATATTAAAATTAATTGGTATAGTTTTAAAGCTCTAACTCATCTATAACAAATTCAGATGACTTTTTATAACCCCACACAATATGCCATGTGTGATAGCCAGAAATTTGTGTTGACTTTGAGGTTTTTGGCATTTGGAGAAAACTGACCTATTATTCACATTTTAGGACATGAGAGAAACAGGAATATGTATTGCATTTTAGTGACAACCCTAAATAGGCATTGACTTTAAAGATCTAGGACTCATAAATAAATTACCTATATGTTGAACACTACATACAGACTTTTCCCCTCACTAACTGCTTTATTATTTATGTATTTATTTTTGAAACTGTTCACCCATCTTAAAAGTTTTATATTATAAAACATTTTAAGAATCATTTTTTCTTGAAAACTGAATATACAGCAAAGCTAGGTCAGAGATCAAACCAGTCAATCCTAAAAGAAATCAACCCTGAATATTGATTGAAAGGACTGATACTGAAGCTCCAATACTTTGGCCCTGTAACGCAAATAGCTGACTTACTGGAAAGGACCCTGATGCTGGAAATATTAAAGGCAAAGGAGAAGAGGGAAGCAGAGGATGAAATGGTTGGATAGCATCATCACCTCAACGGGCATGAATTTGAGAAAATTTGGGAGATAGTGAAGAACAGGGTAGCCTGGTGTGCTGCAGTCCATGGGGTCACAAAGAGTTGGACCTGGCTTAGCAAGTGAACAGCAGCAACAACAAAATAACATTTAAGGAGTTTTAGAGTCATTGTAATAAGTAATGTGATTCATTGTTGTGGGTTTTTACAAATAGTTCTGTACAAATTACCTACAGAAAAGAAATCATTGCTTCCATTTACAGTATAACTCCTTTAGATCTCTTGCAAAATAATCTGAGAAAGCCATGCTTATTAATGGCTCTTAGCTGGGTTATTGCTGTATATATCAGCAACACAAATCACAATAAAGCTTCAAAATAACTAAAAAAAAAAAAAAAAGCATTCTTTCCTATAATTGCCCAGAGATGAGTATCCCTGCATCTTTAAAATGTCAATGTGCTTTGACACTGGCCACACCCTCATGACTACTTATGTTCTCTGATAATGAGATCAGCCAAATTGTAAGCTGTAAAGTATTTGATTTAATAACTAAACTAATATCAGTGGGGACATAGAAGATTCTACACTATGGGTTTCCCTTGTGTCTTAGTGGTAAAGAATCTTGCTGCCAATGCAGGAGCCACAGAAGATGTGAGTTTTATCTCTGGTCCAGGAAGATCCCCAGAGAAGGAAATGGCAACCCACTCCAGTATTATTACCTGGGAAATCCCATGGACAGAGGAGTCTGGCAGGCTACAGTCCATAGGGTTACAAAGAGTCAGACACAACTTAGTGACTAAACAGCAACAAGAAAATTTATAATTTTGATTGCATTATTAAAGTTAATATGTAAAACACTTTTTTTTTCTTCTTTTTAATATGTGACTGCAAACATGGAAAAATAAAATCTAGTCTGATATTGGTCCAGATTTCAAGAATAATCCAGTTTAATTTTCACATGAATTTTACTTTATCATAGGTACTTGAGTTTGTTTATTAATGTATTATCTAGCTTCTTTGGTTTTCTGAATCTTTTCTAAAAGGCTAATGTTTGGATGTTGATTCTTTTATGTTAATATTTAAAAGATCATATTTTCTGTAAATAAGCAATCTTTATAAATTTTCTTTTCCTTCTCATACTACATCATGATTTTTTAAATTAATTCATTTTATTGAAAGATAATTGCTTTACAGAATTTTACTGTTTTCTGTCAAAACTTAACTTGAATCAGCCATGTGAAGTGAACTCGCTCAGTCATGTCCGACTCTTTGCAACCGCATGGACTGTATATCCACCAGGCTCCTCCATCCATGGGATTCTCCAGGCAAGAGTACTGGAGTGGGCTGCCATTTGAATCAGCCATAGGTATACATATATCTGCTCCCTTTTGAAACTACCCCCCCCCCATCTCTGTCCCCACCACACTGCTCTAGGTTGATAGAGAGCCCCTGTTTGAGTTTCCTGAGCCATTAGCAAATTCCCATTGTCTGTCTATTTTACGTATGGTAATAAAAGTTTCCATGTTACTCTTTCCATACATCTCACCCTCTCCTCCCCTCTCCTCATGTCCATAAGTCCATTCTCTATGTCTTTTTCTCTATTGTTGTCCTGTAAATAAATTTTTCAGTACCATTTTTCTAGATTCCATACATATGGAATATGGTAGAATACAGTATTTATCTTTCTCTTTCTGACTACTTCACTTGCTATAATAAGTTCTAGGTTCATCCACCTCATCAGAACTGACTCAAATGCATTCCTTCTTATGGCTGAGTAATATTCCATGGTACATATAAACCACAGCTTTTTTATCCATTCATTTGTTGATAGACATCTAGGTTGCTTCCATGTTCTAGCTATTGTAAATAGTGCTGCAGTGAACAATGGGATATATGTGTTTCTTTCAATTTTGGTTTCCTCAGGGTATATGCCTAGGAGTGGGATTGCAGGGTCATATGGTGGTTTTATTCCTAGGTTTCTAAGGAATCTCCATACCATCTTCCATAACAGCTGAATCAATTTACGTTCCCACCAACAGTGCAAGAGTGTTCCCTTTTCTCTATACCCTTTCCAGCATTTATTGTTTGTAGACATTTTGATGATGGTCATTCTGACCAATATAAGGTAATATCTCATTGTAGTTTTGATTTGCATTTCTCTAATGAGTGATGTTGAGCATTTTTTCATGTGTTTGTTAGCCATCTGTATATCCTCTTTGGAGAAATATCTGTTTAGGTATTTTCCCCACTTTTTGATTGGGTTGTTTGTTTTTCTGGCATTGAGTTGTATGAGCTTCTTGCAAATTTTGGAAATTAATCCTTTGTCAGTTGTTTCATTTGCTATTATTTTCTCCCATTTTGAGAGTTGTTTTTCACCTTGCTTATAGTTTCCTTTGCTGTGCAAAAGCTTTTAAGTTTAATTAGGTCCCACTTGCTTACTGTTGTTTTTATTTCCATTACTTTAGGAGGTGGGTCATAGAGGATCTTACTTTGATTTATGTCATCCAGTGTCCTGCCTATGTTTTCCTCTAAGAGTTTTATAGTTTCTGGTCTTAAATTTAGGTCTTCAATTCATTTTGAGTTTATTTTTGTGTATGATGTTAGAAAGTGCTCTAATTTCTTTTACATGTAGCTGTCCAGTTTTCCCAGTATCATTTATTGAAGAGGATGTCTTTGCCCCATTGCATACTCTTGCTTCCTTTGTCAAAAATAAGATACCCAGAGGTGCATGGGTTTATTTCTGGGCTTTCTATCTTGTTCCATTGGTCTATATTTCTGTTTTTGTGCCAGTACCATACTGTCTTGATAATTGTAGCTTTGTAGTATAATCTGAAGTCAGGAAGCTTGATTCCTCCAGCTCCATTCTTCTTTCTCAAGACTGCTTTGGCTATTTAGGGTCTTTTGTGTTTTCATATGAATTGTGAAATTTTGTTCTAGTTCTGTGAAAAACACCATTGGTAATTTGATTGGGATCACATTGAATCTGTAGATTTCATTTGATAGTATAGTCATTTCCACAATATTGATGCTTCCTACCAGGAACATGGAATATCTCTCCATCTATTTATATCATCTTTGATTTCTTTCATTAGTGTCTTATAATTTTTTGTGTACAGTTCTTTTGTCTCCTTAGGTAAGTTTATTCCTATATATTTAATTCTTTTTGTTGCAATGGTGAATGTGATTGACTTCTTAATTTCTCTCTACAATTTTTCATTGTTAGTATATACAAATGCAAGTGATTTCTGTGTATTGATTTTGTATCCTGAAACTTTGCTAAATTCACTGATTCGCTTTAGTAATTTTCTGATACTATCTTTAGGATTTTCTATGTACAGTATTATGTCATCTGCAAACAGTGAGAGCTTTACTTATTTTCTGATCTGGATTCCTTTTATTTCTTTTTCTTCTCTGATTGCTGTAGCTAGGACTTTCAGAATTATGTTGAAAAGTAGTGATGAAAGTGGACACGTTTCTCTTGTTCCTGATCGTAGGGAGACTGCCTTCAGTTTTTCACCATTAAGAATAATGTTTGCTGTAGGCTTATAATATATGGCCTTTACTATGTTGAGTTAGGTCCCTTCTATGCCCATTTTTTTTGAAGAGTTTTAATCATAAAGAGGTGCTGAATTTTGTCAAAGGCTTTTTCTGCATCTATTGATATGATCATATGTTTTTTATCTTTCAATATGTTAACATGCTACATCACATTGTACATCATGACTTTTATTTCAATGATAATTAAATGAATTTGATTGCAATTAGTGACTAGTCTTGGAAGGTTTTGAAAGGAGTGGAGCAAAATAATTAAAGGTTTTACCACCTTAGGATAAATCATGTTTTAGGTAAAATGGATGATTTGACAAAATTATCAACTTCCTTTGAAAATGTAACTTTATCTCTTGGAAAAGACAGTAAATAAATATATAAAATTGGCCATAGCATCATTTAAAATTTAAAATACTACACAAAAATAATCATAAACTGGACAAAAGTAAAATCGTAGAAAAATTTAGGTCCATGTGGTTTTGGTTAGAGCCTGATATAAAATAAATTGATGCTGTAAATATAAGAGATATACTCCTGGGTAGCTCAGCTGCTAAAGAATCTGCCTCCAAAGCAGGAGACTCAGGTTCAATTCCTGGGCTGGAAAGTTCCCCTGAAGAAGGGATAGGCTACCCACTCCAGTATTCTTGGGCTTCCCTGGTGGCTCAGATGGTAAAGAATCCACCTGCAATGTGGGAGACCTGGGCTGGATCCCTGGATTTAGAAGATCCCTTGCAGGATAGGATAGGCATCCCACTCCAGTATTCTTGCTTGGAGAATCCCTATGGACAGAGGAGCATGGCAGGCTACAGTCCATGGGGTTGCAAACAGTGGGACATGACTGAGTGACTAAGCATAGCACAGCACAACACACATATTATTGACTATTCCAGAAGAATGCAAAGGATTAGATTTTATTCAGAAAAGTGAAGAAATTCAAGATTTCTTACATCTTAAGTGCTATTGAAAGAATACATTTGTAAGAATAAAATCTGAATTTTCAACCCAGTAAAAATATAACTCATTATATAGTATTTATTAAGTTTCTGAGAGTAGATTTGCATGTCAAAAGATGATAAATATGAATGAGAATTCATCTGAGTATAAAAGTCTTTGAAATCAATGTAAACAAATTTATTTTAAATAGCCTATTACTTTTTGTTGAAATAAAACTTGGTATGAAGACTTATTCTATGACACAATTAAATGGGTATTATAATTCTAAATTATATATATATATACTATAAGAAAACAAATATAATTCTGTAACACTACAGCTTTCAGTAGTAATTGTCTTTCAGTTCTACATATACAGAGATTTTGGGGCCCAGATATTGACTTTTAAAATTATTTAATCAAAAGAAGAAATATTTTTAAGTAACTATATTATTTAATCAATAAAAATCCATATAAGAGCTTCATTATTAAATTTTAAAGCTATAGCTTGAACTAAAAGATTTAATGGAAATGGGCAAAACAATGATTTCACTTGAAGCAATTAAAGTATTTGTCACATGAAAAATTTATTATAATACTAATTTTCTAAAAATGTTATGTGAGAGAGGCCAAAATTTAGGCTGTCATTTCATTAAGGTCCTTATTCATAAAAATGGTAAAGCTGAGAACTTGAAAAGTAAGCAAAAACATATTTTAATGGCCTGTTTTCAATAGTGAGACAGAATTCTAAATTGTCATGAGTTAGAATGAATAAAGCTTTCTTTTAGTGGAATTTGCATTTCAAATTTGGTACACAAAAGAAAGTATTAGTATTTCCCTGTGCCTAGCATGATTCCATATTCTTTCTTTTCCTTTTTCTCTAGCTTAAAGGCCAAATTTCTCTAGTGACAATGGCCAAATGTCAACCAAAAAGTTAATCTAGATTTGCTGTTGTTTAGTTGCCAAGTCATGTCTGACTTTTTTGTGACCCCATGGACTGTAGCCTACCAGGCTTCTCTGTCCATGTGATTTCCCAGGCAAAAATACTGGAGTAGGTTTTCAGTTCCTTCACCAAGGGATCTTCCAGGCCCAGGGACTGAACCTGCATCCCTTGCATTGGCATGAGGATTCTTTTACCACTGAGCTATCAAGGAAAGCTCTAAAACTAGAGTATCTCCAACTTTTCAGTGTTACTTAAGGAGCTATTTGTGTGGGTAAATCAGAGTTATGCTCCTGAGACAGTGTTCTTTGTGTGACTAAGTTTTTGGAAGGAGATGCATGATTTTCTTCTTTGGACATAAAAAAAAAAAAAAAAAAAAAGATAAATTCTATGGTTTCTGAGTGACTGGAATATTTCTGTCCAAAGGCAAGAAAATGACCTCTATGCTTTGTAACTTCCTACAATCCTAGCAATTCTAACTTTTGAAGAAATACAATCAATTGCATTCCTTAAATCAATAGTTATGTAATAGCCCATAGCATTCCAGGCTAATTAGTCATTTTAAAGGGCTTGCTCTCTAAAAGAACAGATGTATTTTCACTTTAGTTCAATTATTTGCTTTCATGGTTTTGTTCTTTCTATTCCTTTCTCCCTCCTTCCCTTCCTCCATTGGTTTCTTCCATTCTCTCTCCAGGCTTTTATCCTACTTTCATTCCTTTTATTTTTTTCTTGACTAATTTATGGTTCGACATCATTTTAAAATAATGAGATTAAAAGTTTTTTATTTGAAACATAATTTACATATTTTAGAATGTTTTGAAAATATCTAAATGGAATTTGATATATCTAGTTATATTTTTAATGCTTCATTTGCATTTAAATCTAGTTAAAGGAGAAAGGATTTAAAAACTTCAGTTATTTCATGTCAATCTGAGGCAGAAGATAGATAGGCATCCAGCCTCCAGGGTAAAGTGGGAAGATGGGCCCTGTCCACACCACATATTTCTCATTCTTGAAGTCAAGAGACCTCCTGGAGTACACATGTGCAGAAAGGATCCTTTAGGTCAAAGGGGGAATAATGTCAAGTGATGCTCTACCCATAGAACTCTTTGTTAAGACCCATCTTGGCTAAGAGATGCCTTGTGCACACATGGAAGGATCCTGATATACACAAAATATGGACTGTGAACTAAACAAATCTACATGATTAGCCAAAGGAAAACCAGAAGAAATGCCCCCATAAGAGTGATTTAAACTACCATGAGGGTGCAGCTCAGGGACTCTCCCTCTGAGTCTACCTGTGTATCTATTCACATGTACTATACTCTTTTCCTCTTAAGATAATACTTGCTTCACTATTTTCTGTTTTAATGGAAATTCTTTTCTGCAAAGCCAAAGGGCCAGGGCCCTTGTTCCTACCTTTGGTCTGGTAGCAAGGATCTGGTGCATTCACCAGTGAAAACTTGCCCCAGCATCTGACTGGGAACCCAAGCCTTACTCCAACGCATTGCAGGCTGAGTCTGCTGCCCAAGAGCATATCTGAGACTGATGAGATTTTCAAAAGTGAGTTTAAGGATGTACAGATACGAGAGTTGGACCATAAATAAGGCTGAGTGCCAAAGAATTGATGCTTTCAAACTCTGGTGCTGGAGAAGACTCTTGAGAGTCTCTTGGACAGCAAGGAGATCAAATATGTCAATCCTAAAGGAAATCAATCCTGAATATTCATGGAAAGACTGATGCTGATGCTGAAGCTCCAGTACTTTGGCCACCTGATGGGAAGATCCCATTCATTGGAAAAGACCCTGATGCTGGGAAAGATGGAGGCAGGAAGTGAAGAAGGTGACAGAGGATGAGACAGTTGGCTGGCATCATCAAATAAATGGTCATGAGTTTGAGCAATCTCTAGGAGATAGTGTAGGACAGGGAAGCCTGGTTTGCTACGGTCCAGCTAAGAGACGGACACGACTGAGGGACTGAACAACAATAGCAAATATGAAATAAAGATATTCATATTCAGGATGGTGGATTTTATACACTCTGGATATAAGAGTTGCCATTCAATAGTAACTGAGATAAGGCCATTGTCATGAATTTATCCTACCTAATATTTAAATAAAATTGTATTAATTTTCTTCCAGTAGTAGTAATTCTAGAATTCATGATTTAGTCTTTTAACTGGGTCCTCAAGTGACAGAAGGAGCAAGGGATCTCCCTTGGGTCTCTTTTATAAAGGAAATAATTCCATTTATGAAGGCTTTTCCCTCATGACCTGATCATCTCCCAGTGGCCTCACCTCCAAACACCATCATGTCTGAAATTAGGTATGAATTTGGAGGAAACATAAGCATTCAGGGGCTTCATTCATGGCTCAGTTGGTAAAGAATCCTCCTGCAATGCAGGAGACCTTGGTTTGATTCCTGGGTCGGGAAGATCCGCTGGAATAGGGATTGGCTACCCACTCCAGTATTCTTGGGCTTCCCTTGTAGCTCAGCTGGTAAAGAATCTGCCTACAATGCAGCAGACTTGGGTTTAATCCCTGGGTTGGAAAGATCCCCTGGAGAAGGAAAAGGCTACCCACTCCAGTATTCTGGCCTGGAGAATTCCATGGACTGTATAGTTCATGGGGAAACAAAGAGTTGGATGCAACTTTCACTTTTCACTTCACTAAGCATTCAATCTAGAGCATTCCATGCTTGCCCCCAAATTCATGACTGTCAGTCCATTAGGGCTGCTATAACAAATTACTACAGCTTGGGTAGTTTATAAGTAACAGACATTTCTCACAGTTCTGGAGGCTGGAAGTCTGGGTTTCCTTATAATTATTTTTATTTCTGTAAATTCCTTTAATTATTTCTATGCAGAAGTAGTGCCATTATTTCATTTTTAATTAACAATTTGTATACTGTCTTTTACTTAGTCAATCTAACTAAAGCTTAGTCACTATTATCAATCTGTTTATAGAACCAACTTTTGGTTTTGTTGATTTTCTCAATTGTCTATTTTGCATTTCATTGATTTCTGCTCTAACCTTTATTATTTGCTTCCTTCTGCCTGGTTTGTTTCAATTTACTTTTCCTTTCCACTTTCTTAATGTGACATATTCATTTATTGCTTTGAAACCTTTTTTTAAATTCTATTTTGATAAAGACATTTACTATGATAAATTTCCTGTTAAGTATAAGCACTGTTTGTGTTGCATCCCCTTGGGATGTTAGAATATCTTCTAATTTCTCTTGTTAATTCTTCTTTAATTCATTGGCTATTTGGGCATATGTTGTTTAACTTCCATATATTTATGAGTTTCCCACATCTTTCTGTTATTGGCGTATTTCATTTTATTCTGGTATGAGAACATACTTTATATGATTTTAATTCTTGTAAATTCACTGAGGCTTATTTTATGGCTTAGGATAACGTCTTCCAGAAGAATGTTCCATGTGCACTTGATAAGTATATCAACTCAACTGTTCATTGAATCTCCTGTAAATGTCTCTTGGATTTAGTTGGTTCACAGTGTTTCTCTTGCTCATCTTCCATTCTTTTGTTGATATTCTGCCTAATTATTCTATTCATTCCTAAAGGTGGGGTTGCTTTAGTCTTCAACAAATATTGTTGAGTGGTCTATTTTGCTCTTCATTTCTGGAAGGTTTTGCTTCATGTATTTTTGTGTTCAATAGTCTGGTACATATGTTTTTAAATTATTATATCTTCCTGATGGATTGCTCCCTTTATTATTGTAAAATCTTTATCTCTGTAACAGTTTTTTGTTTTAAAATATATTTTGTCTAATATTATTATAGCTACTTAGGTTTTCTTGTATTTGCTAATTTGCATGATTTTTTCCTATCATTTTCCTTCAACTTATTTTTATCTTTGGATAAAGCTACATGTGGACAGTATGTAGATAAATCTTACATTCACCTAGTCTGACAATTTCTGCTTTTAACGAAGATTTAATCTATTTATATTTAATTTTATTATTGATATAGTGGAATTTACATCATTGTTTTACTTTTTCCCTATATATCTTGTATGTTTTTCATCCTCCTATTTTCAATTTATTACTTTCATTTGAATTAAGTCTTTTCTAATGTAATATTTTAATTTCCTTGAGGATATTTTCTCTCTATATATATATTTTTCAGTTTTTTCCTTAATTGTTGCTTTAGGGTTTACTGTATATATCTCAAGCTACAGGCATCTATGTCATAATTTATAATTCTAGTAAGATATATAAATATTACTCTTGTATAACTTTACCCCCTTTCTCTCCTCTTTTTGTGGTATTGTTATGCATTCTGTATATGCTACTAACCTAACATTCATTGTGGTACCTGCTACTTGATATAATTTTATGTCTTTTAGGAAAGTTGAGAAGTTAAAGGAGAGCATGTATGTATTTACCAGTTTTTAATATTACTTTTTTTTTAATCTACTTCTTGTCTCTTTTGGTCCTATAGGTTTGAGTTACCATCTGCAGTCTTTAGCTTAGCCCAGTAGAAATTTGCTCCTATCCACCTACTTTGTGATATCATTGGCAAATATAATACGTTTATATATTTTATAGGCTCAGCAATATATTTATATGCACATTGCTTCATATAAAAGCTTCATATGTACTTTAAAAAAATCAGTTAAAAGAAAGTAAATAAATATGCATATATAATATATTTTGTATTTACTTAGTCATCTTTATTTGTGTGTGTGTGTGTGTGTGTGTGTGTGTGTGTGTGAATTCTAGCTACTGTCAGTAGTCATTTGCTTTTAGTCTGAAGAAATCCCTTTACTATTTCTTGTAAGTCACTGTGTTAAAAACAGCTTCTCTCCATTTTTATGTGGAACAATATCCAGATTTGCTGTAATATCTTATTCAGGTCTTCTTTGTACTCATCTACAGCTTATTTGTTTGTTTGCATATTTCTTTTTTAAGTAGCTGTGTTTTTATTGAAGTATATTTCCTCTGTAGTATGAAATCTCTGATATTGCTCTCCAGAGGGTGTCGGCTGGGAATGTACATTGTCACTTTGAGATGATGTGGCTTTGGGAGGGCTCCTTTTGACTCTTTCCCTGATTACATCCAGATGATTAGCTCTGCTAATTGTTGACTGATTCCTCTATCACTTATTTTTTAAACACTGCCTTGGTGTATAAATTAATTCACAGATTGATCCATTAAATTTGTGTGCCTTTGCAAGAATGCTTTATTGATACCAGTGTTTGAAACATTGCTCTTAATGTTGAAAAACTAGATATACATAAAATCTTCACAATCATTTTATAAATATTATCTTTTAGTTCTGAAATATTCATAATATATTTGGGAGGACATATGCTTTAGAAAAGATGATTAGGTAATCAATCTACTTAGAGAAAAGCACATGACTTTTTGATTTTTCTAACTTCTATAATTTGACTTTCACGTAAAAGCAAATGAATGCTAACCATTTGCAGCCTTACTTGACAAGTTATTTATATTTTTATATTATTAATTTCATTATTTATACATCTATTGAATAGACTTTAATACATAGAATGTACATTCATAAATCATAATTCTTAAACAACATTACTTTGGAATATACACTTTTTAAAATAAGACTCTAAAGTGCTTGTTAGTCTCTCTGAAAACCTTAGCATATGGAAAACATTTTTTGCTCATTATTAAATATGAAATGTCCCACAAAACAGCAAAAACTAATTGGCTATGCAGACAAATCTAAAAACAAAACAACTTTATAAAAAATATAACCATTCTAATTTATATGTAAACCTTATATTGCCAACATCTCATTTTTTGTATTTATATACAGACTTAAAACATAATTTCTACTATCTAAGCAAAGGATATAACTTTGTATAGAGGGCTTCCCTGGTGGCTCAGAGGTTAAAGCATCTGCCTGCAATGCGGGAGACCCAGGTTCAATCCCTGGGTTGGGAAGCTCCTCTGGAAAGGAAATGGCCTGTATTCTTGCCTGGAGAATCCCATGGAGTGAGGCGCCTAGTAGGCTATAGTCCACGGGGTCGCAAAAGTGTGAGATAATTAAAATTGCTTCTGACATCCAATTCTCATGATAGTAGTAGGAGATATTCCTCTCAGAAAAAAGCTTGAAAAATTTCTGGCAAATGTCATTTTTGTGTGTGAATGTAGGGTTTATTTTCCAAAGCAAAGTATCATACATAAAGGTAAGTATTTTTTAATTATTCTGTAAGTTTGTGTCTTTGGATGGTATCCTGTATGCTAATATTTATATGGATTGAATACACTTCACTTTAACGTAGCCAGTATGTACATGTTTAACTACAGATTCTACACTGATGATGATGCATTTTGGCTGTAAGCTGAAAAGAAAAGGTAATGTCAGAATAAGTTAGAACAAGTGATAAAAGGAAAGAAGTGACACCAGTTACCATGGGAAGTAGTGCCACACTGTATTTCCAAGTGTTGGTTTATCAAGCTCTTAAGAACTAAGACCCAGCAAACTGAAGAGACAACATAGAGAGAAAAAAAGAGGGCAGTGAGGATTAAGGAGGTGTTTTGTGATTTTGCTTTGCTTTGTTTTCAGGAAGAAACACTGTATTCATGGGAAGAGTCAGTTCAGTTCAGTTCAGTTCAGTTCAGTTGCTCAGTCATGTCCGACTCTTTGCCACCCCACGAATCACAGCACACCAGGTCTCCCTGTCCATCACCAACTCCCGGAGTTCACTCAGACTCACGTCCATCGAGTCAGTGATGCTATCCAGCCATCTCATCCTCTGTCGTCCCCTTCTTCTCCTGCCCCCAATCCCTCCAAGAAAAGTACATGGGTATAAATAACTTTTAGGAATGGGGCAAGATAAAGGTAGGTAGGATATCTGGACCCTGGTTATAAGATGGGTATTTATTATACTTAGTGTCCTGGAGGTAACTGCTATGAAGCAAAGAGGTAAGATTTATGTGAACTGGTAAGGACCAGTCAATACACGAACATCTACTAGATAGCAAGTAAGACTAAGACTTTTAGACTTTCAGATGTTGTAAATAAAAGCAGAATGAGAGGTTGTATTATAACACATACATTTTAATCAAATATTTTCTTCTGCAAAGTAGTTGTCATGTAAAGTGATACAGTACTTTTTTCAAAAGTGACCAGAATCTCTTTGAAAATAATGTGTCATGCTTAGTTGCTCAGTACTGTCTGACTCTTTGAGACACCAAGGACTGTAGCCTGCCAGGCTCTTCTGTCCATGGGGATTCTCCAGGTGAGAATACTGGAGTGGGTTGCCATACCCTCCTCCAGGGGATCTTCGCAACCCAGGGATCTAACCCAGGTCTCCCGCATTGCAGGTAGATTCCTTAACATCTGAGCCACCAGGAAATTCCTACTGTGGGCTCACATTTTAGAATTTTTTTTTTTAATCATGAAACAACATGGTGATACATTTAACAGTGTTGATCCCTGTGTGATAAGATGTTTTATCCTTTTTAAGTTTTTAATTGCGGCTTGAGAGTATGAGTCGTGAAGCCAATATTTTATTTCTCTTATAAAACTGTAGAAAGTAAATGCCCAAACATTTTGAATGAAGAAGCATCATGAGCATTAAAAGAAAAAAAAGCTATGAAAATCTGCAAGATTTCAACTCCAGAGAGTAACACATATCATGAGTCCTTTAGCTAATATTGTAAAACGAAAACCTGGTCATTCACTTACTACCTTTCCAATAATTTTCCATTGTCCATTAGAGAAATTCCCAAATCATTAAAATTACATTCAACACCCTTTATCATATAGCCCCTGCCTGTTTCTCCAGTTATTTGCCTTTATTTGTCTACATGACCCAGATACACTAGTTCTCTCTTGATTTTCTCTAAGATTCTGCTTTCTCTCTCCTCTGCACTTTTAACAATGTTCCTACTTTTTTTCCTCTTGGAACATTCTTCCAATATTTATAAGCTATCATCTATTCATCTTTCAAATCAACTTAATGATTAAGTTTCTAACTATGCCTTCTGTGATCTCAGACTAGAGTACATTCTGCCCTTATATATTTCCTTTTGATCTTATATATATTTCTAGCAATCTAGACTTCTCTTTAACACCCATCATGCTAAAATGTATAACCCTATTTACCTGCTATATTCTAAATTCCATGAGGACTGCAAATGCAGCTCTTCCATTCATGTTGTATTTCAAACTATATATTTCTTCTATCATATAACCATGTATTTGTTAAACTGAATTGAAACTTTTATTATGTATATATACTGCATTACAACTACCTCCTGCTTAATGAGATTTTTTTTTCTGATTCTGATAAGCAGAAAATATTCCTTTCTAATTTATATTTTTTTATCTTTTCTCTGGCTATAATGCTACTTCTTTAACAAGGCAGGGTGAAATGTCTTCAATACTAAGAGGAATAAAAAAACTCACAGTTTTTTAAATGCATGCTTGTGTTCAGTTCAGTTCAGTTCAGTGCCTCAGTCGTGTCCGACTCTTTGCAGCCCCATGAATCACAGTACGCCAGGCCTCCCTGTCCATCACCAACACCCAGAGTTTTCTCAAACTCATGTCCATCATGTCAGTGATGCCATCCAGCCATCTCATTTGTCGTCCCCTTCTCCTCCTGCCCCTAATCCCTCCCAACATCAGGGTCTTTTCCAATGAGGCAACTCTTCGCATGAGGTGGCCAAAGTATTGAAGTTTCAGCTTTAGCATCAATCCTTCCAATGAACACCCAGGACTGATCTCCTTTAGGATGGACTGATTGGACCTCCTTGCAATCCAAGGGACTCTCCAGAGTCTTCTCCAACACCACAGTTCAAAAGTAACAATTCTTCGGCATGCTTGTGTTAGATACCTTAATTATGTTTTTTCACTTAATCTTCTACAAAAACCCGATATGAGAGTATTATCCATGATTTTCATCCTGATTATCATAGAGCACAGCTATTTAAACAGTACTCAGGTTTGCATAATGCAACACATAATGCCACATTTTCTTTTCTTTCCTCTTCATAACAAGTCTGCCAAATTATGGAGGAAGAAAAATTTTCATCTGGCATTATCTCTGCTATCTACTGCTACATAATAAGCAGTTCACACTTAAGTGTCACGAAACAACAACCATTTTAACAGTCTTACAAATTTTGTATGTCAGCGATTTGAACATGGCAATGAGTTTTCTGTGGTCTGCAATATATGGGGCCTCTGCAAAGTTCTTCATGGCTAGGGATGGGTTGAATGTTGGGAAACAGACACATATAGAGGCTTCTGCACTTCCATATTTTGCATCTGGGCTGAGATGACTCAAAGCGTAGGCTCAAAATTGTCTGAGAGTGTCTGAATATGGCCTCTCCTTATAGCTTGGGCTTCCTCAGAACATGGAAGCATAAAGGTAGTTGGGCTTCCTACAAGGCAACTGAAGGCTCCAAGAGCCACTGTTTTAGGAAAGAGGTATGTGACCTTTCATGACCCAGCCTCAAAATTCACATCGAATTACTTTGACCATATTCTGTTGGCTGAAACAATTATAAGCTGGTCTCACTTCAAGGGTTAGAGACAAGGTGTGTACCTCTTGATGTGAGGATTTTCAAATTATCTGTGGCAATATTTTAAAACTGCCATTAAGTATTTTCCTTTGTAATAAGATACTAAAATTTATTGTCAGCAGTAGAATCAGGATTTGAATAATTTGTTAAGGTTACACATGCATTTTTTCTCTTTTTTTTTTTTTGTCATTACAATCTTTTGAAGAAATGATAAAAGGTAAACAGCTATGTTTTCAGTTCAGTTCAGTCACTCAGTTGTGTCTGACTCTTTGTGACCCCGTGAACTGCAGCATGCCAGGCCTCCCTGTCTATCACCAACTCCCAGAGTTTATCCAAACTCATGTCCATTGAGTTGGTGATGCCATCCAACCATCTCATCCTCTGTTGTCCACTTCTCCTCCCACCTTCAATAATTCCCAACATCAGGGTCTTTTCAAATGAGTCAGCTTTTCACATCAGGTGGCTAAAATATTGGACTTTCAGATTCAACATCAGTCCTTCCAATGAACATCCAGGACTGATTACCTTTAGGATGGACTGGTTGGGTCTCCTTGCAGTCCAAGGGACTCTCAAGAGTCTTCTCCAATACCACAGTTCAAAAGCATCAATTCTTCTGTGCTCAGCTTTCTTTGTAGTCCAATTCTCACATCCATACATGACTACTGGAAAAACAATAGCCTTGACTAGAGGGACCTTTATTGACAAAGTAATGTCTCTGCTTTTTAATATACTGTCTAGGTTGGCCATAACTTTCTTTCCAAGGAGTAGGCTTCTTTTAATTTCATGGCTGCACTCCTCCTCAAATTTTCTGTAATATATAACATAACATTTTATCCTGTCAACAAATAGGTACAAAGGAAACTAAAAAATTAGTTGGTAGAAAAAATATGTTTTATGAGCAGGGTATAAATAAGACATTCAAATATGAATAAGATTTGAAGCAATTTTTTAAAAAATTAAGTCTTCTAATTTTGCAAAAGAAGCTAGGATAATTGTCTACCCATCACCCGTTAAATTCACTTCTTACTCTCATGCACTATGTAACAATCTATATAATTCCTTTGGATTTCAGAGAGAAAATGGAAAAAAAATAAATTTAGGAAAATGTATGGTAGAGCAACCTTAAAGTAAATTACTATTAACATAAAAGTAGATGATTCTTTATTTGAAAAAGGAGAGTATGGTTGGTATTTCTAATTTCAACAAGTCTTTCATAACAAGACTAAGATGTAAGTGATTTTAAATATGGCATAAGTGGAATTATCTGATAGCAATGTTATATACAGGGATGTTATGTAGTACTATTTTCTTGGTTTCAGAAAAATATCTAACTAGAGCAAGCTTAAGCTGAGTAATTGTAGTATTTCTAATCCTTTTAATACACTGTAAAACAGTGTCTGTTGAAAATCATAGTTTCAATATTTAGTTATATTTTATTTATATTTTAAAAATTGAAGGACTCTTGAATCTCCTTAAGTAAATTGCAATTTAATGCAATTTTACTTATACTCAGCAGTGTAGTTACATCTTGATTAAAGTCATTATAAAGGACATGTAATCACATCCTGATGATCTTACATTTCATTGGGTTAAGAAACAGTTGATTTTATTGTGATTAACACTTAAGGAAATGGAATATCACCTACATGCACAATTTTGTTATCTAAGCAACAGCCAGGAGCTTGATTTGCATGTTTGTTTTGTTTGAAGGATGGCCTTTCTTTGGGATTGGAATGAAAACTGACCTTTTCCAGTCCTGTACCCACTGCTGAGTTTTCCAAATTTGCTGGCATATTGAGTGCAGCACTTTCACAGCATCATCTTTCAGGATTTGAAATAGCTCAATTGGAATTCCATCACCTCCACTAGCTTTGTTCATAGTGATGCTTTGCAAGGCCCACTTGACTTCACATTCCAGGATGTCTGGCTCTAGGTGAGTGATCACACCATCATGATTATCTGGGTCGTGAAGATCTTTTTTGTACAGTTCTCCTGTGTATTCTTGCCACCTCTTCTTAATATCTTCTGCTTCTGTTAGGTCCAGATCATTTCTGTCCCTTATCGAGCCCATCTTTCCATGAAATGTTCCCTTGGTATCTCTAATTTTCTTGAAGAGATCTCTAGTCTTTCCCATTCTGTTTTTTCCCTCTATTTCTTTGCATTGATTGCTGAAGAAGGCTTTCTTATCTCTTCTTGCTATTCTTTGGAACTCTGCATTCAGATGCTTATATCCTTCCTTTTCTCCTTTGCTTTTCACTTCTCTTCATTTCACAGCTATTTGCAAAGCCTCCTTGGACAGCCATTTTGCTATTTTGCATCTTTCACATGGGGATGGTCTTGATTCCTGTCTCCTGTACAATGTCACGAACCTCCGTCTATAATTCACTGGGCAGTCTGTCTATCAGATATAATCCCTTAATTCTATTTCTCACTTCCACTGGATAATCATAAAGCATTTGATTTAGGTCATACCTGAATGGTCTAGTGGTTTTCTCTACTTTTTTCAATTTAAGTCTGAATTTGGCAATAAGGAGTTCATGATCTGAGCCACAGTCAGCTCCTGGTCTTGTTTTTGTTGACTGTATAGAGCTTCTCTATCTTTGACTGCAAAGGATATAATCATTCTGATTTTGGTGTTGACCATCTGGCGATGCACGTGTGTAGAGTCTTCTCTTGTGTTTTTAGAAGAGGGTGTTTTCTATGACCAGTACATTCTCTTGGCAAAACTCTATTAGTCTTTGCCCTGCTTCATTCTGCATTCCAAGGCCAAATTTGCCTGTTATTCCAGGTGTTTCTTGACTTCCTACTTTTGCATTCCAGTCCCCTATAATGAAAAGGACATCTTTTTGAGGTGTTAGTTCTAAAAGGTCTTGTAGGTCTTAATAGAACCATTCAACTTCAGCTTCTTCAGTGTTACTGGTTGGGGCATAGGATTGGATTACTGTGATATTGAATGGTTTGCCTTGGAAATGAACAGAGATCATTCTGTTGTTTTTGAGATTGCATCCAAGTACTGCATTTTGGACTCTTTTATTGACTATGATGGCTACTCCATTTCTTCTAAGGGATTCCTGCCCACAATAGTAGATATAATGGTCATCTGAGTTAAATTCACCCATTCCAGTCCATCTTAGTTCACTGATTCCTAGAATGTCAATGTTCACTCCTTTCTGCTGTTTGACCACTTCCAATGTGCCTTGATTCATGGACCTGACATTCCAGGTTCCTATGCAATATTGTTCTTTACAGCATCAGACCTTGCTTTATCACCAGTTGCATCCACAACTTGGTATTGTTTTTGCTTTGGTTCCATCCTTTCATTCTTTCTGGAGTTATTTCTCCACTGATCTCCAGTAGTATATTGGGTACCTACCGACCAGGGGAGTTCCTCTTTCAGTATCCTATCATTTTGCCTTTTCATACTGTTCATGGGATTCTCAAGGCAAGAAAATTGAAGTGGTTTGCCATTCCCTTCTCCAGTGGACCACATTCTGCCAGACCTGTCCACCATGACCCGTCCATCTTGGGTGGCCCCACACGGCATGGATTAGTTTCATTGAGTTAGACAAGGCTGTGGTCCGTGTGATCAGACTGGCTAGTTTTCTGTGATTATGGTTTCAGTGTGTCTGCCCTCTGATGCCATCTGGCAACACCTACCATCTTACATGGGTTTCTCTTACCTTGGACATGGGGTATTTCTTCATGGCTGTTCCAGCAAAGCGCTGCTGCTGCTCCTTACCTTGCACAAGGGATATCTCCTCATGGCCATGCCTCGTGACCTTGAACATGGAGTATCTCCTCTCGGCCCTCCTGTGCCCATGCAGCCGCTGCTCCTTGGACTTGTGGTAGTTCTTCTTGGCCACCGCTCCTGACCTTGAGCACAGGGTAGCTCCCCTCAGCCACCGCCCCTGACCTAAGACACTTCAAAGAAACTTAATGCCAAAGAATGCTCAAAGTGAAAGTGAAAGTGAAGTCCTGTCTGACTCTTTGCGACCCCATGACTGTAGCCCTTCAGGCTCCTCCGTCCATGAGATTCTCCAGGCAAAAATACTGAAGTGGGTTGCCCTTTCCTTCTCCAAAGAATGCTCAAACTACTGCCCAATTGCACTAATCTCACACACTAGTAAAGTAATCCTCAAAATTCTCCCAGCCAGGCTTCAGCAATATGTGAACCTCAAACTTCCAGATGTTCAAGTTGGTTTTAGAAAAGGTAGAGGAACCAGAGATCAAATTGCCAACATCTGCTGGATCATTGAAAAAGCAAGAGAGTTCCAGAAAACCATCTATTTCTGGTGACTATGGCAAAGCCTTTGACTGTGTGGATCACAATAAACTGTGGAAAATTCTGAAAGAGATGGGAATACCAGACCACCTGACCTGTCTCTTGAGAAACCTATATGCAGGTTAGGAAGCAACAGTTAGACCTGGACATGGAACAACAGACTGGTTCCAAATAGGAAAAGGAGTATGTCAAGGCTGTATATTGTTACCCTGCTTATTTAACTTCTATGCAGAGTACATCATGAGAAACGCTGGGCTGGAAGAAGCACAGGCTGAAATCAAGATTGCTGGGAGAAAGATCAATAACCTCAGATATGCAGATGACACCATACTTATGCCAGAAAGTGAAGAGGAACTAAAAAGCCTCTCGATGAAAGTGAAAGAGGAAAGTGAAAAATGTTGGCTTAAAGCTCAACATTCAGAAAACTAAGATCATGGCATCTGATCACATCACCTCATGGGAAATAGATGGGGAAACAGTGGAAACAATGGCAGAATTTGTTTTGGGGGGCTCCAAAATCACTGCAGATTGTGATTGCAGCCATGAAATTCAAAGACGCTTACTCCTTGGAAGAAAAGTTATGACCAACCTAGATAGCATATTCAAAAGCAGGGATATTTCTTTACCAACAAATGTCTGTCTAGTCAAGGCTATGGTTTTTCCAGTAGTCACATATAGATGTGAGAGTTGGACTGTGAAGAAAGCTGAGCACTGAAGAATTCATGCTTTTGAACTGTGGTGTTGGAGAAGACTCTTGAGAGTCCCTTGGATTTCAAGGAGATCCAACCAGTCCATCCTAAAGGAGATCAGTCCTGGGTGTTCTTTGGAAGGACTGATGATGAAGCTGAAACTCCAATACTTTGGCCACCTCATGTGGTGAAGAGTTGACTCATTGGAAAAGACTCTGATGCTGGGAGGGATTGGGGGCAGAAAGAGAAGGGGATGACAGAGGATGAGATGGCTGGATGGCATTACCAACTCAATGGATGTGATTTTGAGTAAGCTCCAGGAGATGGTGATGGACAGGGAGGCCTGGTCTACTGTGATTCATGGGGTTTCAAAGAGTCGGACAAGATTGAGCAATTTAACTTTGTTTCAGGGTATTCTAATATAATTAAGTGTATTGAAAATTGAAACAGTAAATTTTATTTTTTGTTTCAGAATTTGATCTTCCCTTGAGCTGACCCTATGGAGCTGCAGACAACATACTTCTAGTTGGTTATTGGAAAGTACAAGCTTTTCTGAACTTTTGTGAATGGCAATGATATCTTCCACACTCAGTTGTAGTGTAGATAACTCTACATTAAATTGGAACTGATTTTAAAAATTATCTGATGATGTTTATTGTATACTGTCCAGGTCTTTATGTTATAATCACCTCAGCTTATATCTGGCATTTTCATGCAAGGTAATACTAAGCAGCCAAATAGCCTTTCTTAGAACGCTCATTATAAATATCTTCCTATTTCACTGGAGAGTCTCTCTTCTCTTTTTTATGTAATACCTCCTAAATTTCTAGCTCTTTATATTTTCTTCTTCTTCTGTGGTCTTTGAAATGTGTTCTGTCTTACTGACCTGTTACTATCCAGCACTTCTTATCCCTGGATAGCTGTTCTTGATTTCATGACCAGCCAGAGAACTCTATATAAGGCACTTGCATATACTACATGTACCAAATTTTCCTCTTTAACACTCACAAACTTCAAATAACACAACTCCCTCTTCAATCTTCCATGAAGTATACGGACTTAAAAAACTAAGCTCAATCGCACTTTGCTATAAAGGTAAAAAGAAAAGACAGGATGTAATTATTGTGGACAAGATAAAACATGGTCAGAATGGACAACTTTTACAGTATAATGCATCATGTAAGTTCCCAGTCATCACTCTACTAGTAGTTTGTCTATTTGATGGAAAAAAAAAGAAAAAGTGATAGAAAAAGTTGAACAGCTTCATTCTCACAGGTTCTAGTATGCCATAATAAATATACATTTCTTCATTTCTGTTAAATAGGAAACCAATGATGATACCACTTACTGAAAACCATCTGTCCATGTTCATCTAGATCAACAAACTATGGCCAATTTGCATTAGCACAGTCTGTTATTTCTGTCTTTGCCAATGTTTAACAATGTCAGGTGATTTTACCTCCTTTTAGGCAGCATATTATATGAAATTCTCAATGACATCTGAATTTCTGGGAAGATAATATTTTTATTCTTCAGAGTCAAAAATGTATTACACATGCTGTGATCTGTAAAATATCCACACTAAAATTGTTTCAATTTAATATATGCATACTTTTTATGATAGTTGTCTAATCTAAAATATTTATATTTCAATTAGCATTTTACTTAATACTTTACATTCCTTCCTTGTAATTAATCAAAAAGGAGATATTACCTGTCCAAAAGAAGCTTGGACATGAATTACAATTTTGGAGCCTATACTTAAGAATTCACTAAGCAATGAGTCTTAGATGTGAAAAAAAAAAAAAGGGGGGGCATCAACAAGTGAACAATTGAGAAGAAACAAAAGTGAGAAAAGAACAAATGAAAAAATAAAAAATTCTCAGTTATAGGTATTTCAGGATTCGTATGGGCAAACTGGAAGATATTTGAATGAAAAATGTCTATAAAGATACCAGATTAAAATTATGATTTAAAGAAGGAAATACAATGTTGAATAAAAAATAAGACTTATTTTCTCCCCCCAAAATGTAAATTTTCAAATCAGGAACTAAATGTATAGAACCACATATTATTTTTTAATTAAAAAATCTGGTAAATCAACTATACTCCAATATAAAATAAAAATTGAAATAAATAAAAGAGTTGTTACCATGCATTTGTCTGTTTGTTTGTTTAATTTTAAAGTTTATAAGCCTGGCTTATAAAGTTTATATGCCTGGCTCTAATTCTAGAATGATTTTGAAAAAGAAATTTGATTCTCTTTAACCATTGATGTGTGGAAAAGGTATATCTTTATCTTTGATAAAGATGATCAACCTTTTTGGTTTCTTTATCTAAGGTAGCTTTTCCTTATATTCAGTTCAGTTCAGCTAAGTTCAGTTCAGTCGCTCAGTCATGTCCAACTCTTTGCGACCCCATGAATCGCAGCACAGCAGGCTTCCCTGTCCATTACCATCTCCCGGAGTTCACTCAGACTCACATTCATCGAGTCAGTGATGCCATCCAGCCATCTCATCCTCTGTCATCCCATTCTGCTCCTGCCCCCAATCCCTCCCAGCATCAGAGTCTTTTCCAATAAGTCAACTCTTCTCATGAGGTGGCCAAAGTACTGGAGTTTCAGCTTTAGCATCATTCCTTCCAAAGAAATCCCAGGGCTGATCTCCTTCAGAATGGACTGGTTGGATCTCCTTGCAGTCCAAGGGACTCTCAAGAGTCTTCTCCAATACCACAGTTCAAAAGCACCAATTCTTCGGCGCTTAGCCTTCTTCACAGTCCAACGCTCACATCCATACATGACCACAGGAAAAAACATAGCCCTGACTAGATGGACCTTAGTCGGCAAAGTAATATCTCTGCTTTTGAATATGCTATCTAGGTTGGTCATAACTTTTCTTTCAAGGAGTAAGTGTCTTTTAATTTCATGGCTGCAATCACTATCTGCAGTGATTTTGGAACCCCAAAAAATAAAGTTTGACATTGCTTCCACTGTTTCCCCATCTATTTCCCATGAAGTGATGGAACTGGATGCCATGATCTTCGTTTTTTGAATCTTAAGCTTTAGGCCAACTTTTTCACTCTCCTCTTTCATTTTCATCAAGAGGTTTTTTAGCTCCTCTTCACTTTCTAAAATAAGGGTGGTGTCATCTGCATATCTGAGGTTATTGATATTTCTCTAGGCAATCTTGATTCCAGCTTGTGTTTCTTCCAGTCCAGCGTTTCTCATGATGTACTCTGCATAGAAGTTAAATAAGCAGGGTGACAATATACAGCCTTGATGTACTCCTTTTCCTATTTGGAACCAGTCTGTTGTTCCATGTCCAGTTCTAACTGCTGCTTCCTGACCTGCATACAGATATCTCAATATTGCAGTCTTTTATAATTACCATCACAATATTTTTATAGTGTCATCATATTATTATTTTTATATATTTAGAAGATTCTTTCAATGTATTTTAATAATAAAGTTTATATTTCCATTAATTAAAATAAATAAATTACTTAAAGATTCTATAGAAACATAATTTTTTAGTTGAGAGTTCCATTCTAAAAAGAAAGATAGGGCTACCAAGACAAGAAAACATCAAATCTCTTTTCTTATGTTTGATCAAGCAGAATTCACCTCTGCAAGTCATATAATTTATGATACAATTATGTACAGATATATTTTCATACCTCAAGACAGCTGAAAAATTCCCTACATGGAAATAATTTTAGATTAAGCATAATTTTAATGATCAGGTTAGTTTTTTATATTTACATGCAAGCTAGTTTATATTTCACCAGTCATCCTCCTCATGAAAGCAAGTTTTCTATGTTTTGATTCCATGGATCATGCAGAAATTCACAATAGAGAATGAAAGGAGATCCTGTTTTCTTACTCCCCTCTGCCTTGTAAATGATTTCTTCTGTGCTTAATTCTACCTTTGCTAAAATGGTTGGAGACAGAGAGAATACAAGAATAATGACTGAGATACTTTTTCTGAATCTCCTGATTGCCTCTACATTCACCTCACCACTCTCTTCTGACTCCCACACATTTGTTTGTAATTGAACTGAGACGTGTGTTAATGTGAAGTCTAACATATTACCTTCCTATGATCTGTAGGACATCATATTGTGTTCTGGTTTGGTGTTATGAACATGCGTCTAGTTTACAATATATTTTAAAATTTTGATTTTTCAAAAAATATCAATGGCAGAAACATATGTTATACATATTTGAGATGTGCCTGGTACTTTAACAAATACATGCATGGTTTAAAAATATTGTAATATTTTACTAATTGCACCCACTAAATATGTATTAGAGTGCAATTACTCACTGCTCACCCTGCTTCTGAGCACCTTCCTCACCAGACAGCTCCAAAATCAAGACACCCACAGATGACCGTGAATATCCTTGGAACTCTGGACTGTTCAATTTGATGCAATCAGATTACCTCAGGCATATATTTCTTTTGATCACTGGTACACTCCCTTTTAAAATGAGATATAAAGTCATACAGATATCTATCTAAATTCTACACATCTTTTCCTGGGAATGCAAATCCTTACAGCTGCATGTTTTACAGGAAGCAGAGGAAGTTGAAAGCAGATAAACAAGCTAAAAGCACTTTTTCTTAGCCATTAATGTTATTACTAATAAATATATGAATCTACTTAAGTCTTCATATTTTATGTTTGTACCCTAAAAATATGTTCAAATTAATTACTGCCATTATTTCCTTGTCCTTTTTTTCTTGATAATGTCCTTATCTTCATTATCAGCAATGAAAAACAACTGTGATCCCTAACACCTTTCCAGGCAATATAAAGGGCAGCTAGAACAATATGAGATTCTAAATAATGATTGTTAACAATTAAAAAGATGAAGTATTTGGTATAGGCAAGTTGCATGTTGGTACCTTATCCTTGCATAAATATTCAGGTTTTCTTTTTTTTTAGAGTTTCCTGCATGTACCCTAAGTCATTCCAGTTGTGTCTGACTCTGCGACCCAATGAGCTGTAACTTGCCAGGCTTCTCTGTCCATGGGGTTCTCCAGGCAAGAATACTGGAGAGGGTTGCCATGCCCACCTTCAGGGGATCTTCCCATCCCAGGGATTTAATCTCCATCTCCTGTGTCTTCTGCCTTGCAGGTGAATTCTTTACTGCTGAGCCACCAGGAAGCCCTTTTATGAAGTTGTTGGTATCCATTTTGAGATGCACAATTTTGAATAAAATAAATCTGTATTGCTTTGAGATAAGTAGACATTTGCAAAGACATTGGCCATGGCTGGAGATATATGTTCATATTATTTTCATCTTGTCTGATAATTGAAGATAGGAGAATCTACATAACCTGTCCTTTCTCTTCCATATAATCTTGTCATGCAGAATGTTAACATTTCTGGTAAATTAGTCTTATACAATTACTTTTCATTTATTTCCAGAGAAAATATGCACAAAAGCCAGATTTTTCTCCAAAACACCAAGAATTTCTTAGATATCTATAAACATGTGTTTGTATTTTCAGTTTCTAAAAACGTTTGTGTGCCTTAAGTCACTTCAGCCATGTCCAATTCTTTGCAACCCTATGGACTGTAGCCCACCAGTCTCCCCTGTTCATGGGGATTATCCAGGCAAGAACACTGGAGTGGGTTGCCATGCCCTCCTGAAGGGAATCTTCCCAACCCAGGGATTGCACCTGCATCTCTTAGGTCTCCTGCATTGGCAGGCACATTCTTTACCACTAGTGCCACTTGGGAAGCCTTAAAACATTTTAGGAAATAAAAAATAAATATTTGTGTGAAAGTCATTGTTCTCTTTAACTGCTAGATGGTTCTATTTGACTTTGGCATTAGTAAAGTTGATTGTTTCCATTTTCAGTGCTATTACATAGGAGTTTAAGCAGAGATCCTAGAGCAAATATTGATTTTGTGTGGGGTGAAATCAATGACATGGGACATTAGAGGAATCCACCTTTTCTCTTTTCCTTGCCAAAGATCCTCAACATTGAAAACAAAACAAAACATTTTTTTTTGCTTTGATTTGAAATCCACAAAGAGGTATATAACAGAACACCAAAAATTGAAGTATAAAAACAAAATAGTTGAATCCACACCTCAGTTGACAATGTTAACAAATGGTGTTTGTAGCTCATAACAATCTCCACACAGCCTATAGCTTCAAAATCTCTTTAATAAATTAAAATATTCTTCAGAAACAAGGGGACTTGATTCTTCTATTATGCATTCTTATTGCAAAAAATTTTTCAAATGTTGGAAGAGGAAAGGACGAAATATTTTTTGAGCACCTACCACAAACTGGATATTGTTTCAGGCACTTCAGAGAGACCATCTTGTCTGTATTTTTGGAAAACTAACCCATATAGAAGCTAATGTTTTAAGTTGTGAAAGATACTTTCCATTTACCTCTTCAAATGTATGTCCCACATTTCTCCACCCTACTTTATTTACCAAAAAAGCTGACTTTTATAGATATTATAGCTTCGGGTCCTTTGACTTCTGCTTGGTCTCCAGCCAATGGGGAGCTCCAGCAGAAGATCTGAAGGATGAAGCAAGAGGTCAGGATACTATTTCCCTTCTTCTTTTTCTGAAAATAGCTTCACCCTTCAACCACTGATGCAAAGAAAGCAGTCTCTACAGGACGTTTTACTTCTGATTTTGATAATGCTCCCTCTTTTCTCTCTTAGACTTAGTGGTGGTTAGGAATTGGCTGCTGGAATAGCACATGTTATTTTATTATCATGTGTATTCTCTTCCCCCCTCCACTGTACCCACACATTTTTGAATAAACCCTAATTGAATTATCCTATTCTCAGTGCACTGTTGGTGTGTTAGGGCCTGATTTCTGTGTAAACTATTGAGAGTCAGTAAAGCTTAACCTGAGCATTCCCATATCTTATGGAATAGAAAATCTGTCCCCAAATTTCTATGAAAGTTAAGGATTTTGAGTTGTTATTGCTATCTCTGGATTTCTGCTTTTGCTAAATTAATTTATCATATTACTACTAACTTATCCCAGGTGTTGTATCTCATTAAGTTGATTGAAATAGCTTTTATTTAATTTACATACACTCATTCACACCCATGCACTAATACAAATGCATGAACATACAAGACATTTATTGCTGTAAAAATTTATAAAGATAAAAGAGATGAAGGCATAGGAAAGATAATATATTTACACAAACAACCACACTTGGAATATCAGAGTTTCCTCTTTAAACTCCTTTTTCTATCCTATTACTGAAGATTTTTACTTTTGCAATGTCCCCAACTCATACTATTTCCAGTCATTCTTTCTTCTTCCTCTTTGTATTCTGTGCTGATATGTAATATTATCCCAGATCTCTTCCTGCTTCTACTTCCAGAATTTCAAAAATATCTTTATTTTATCTTTATTCTCTTTTTTTAGAGCGAAATTCAATGTTGTTACTTTGCATATCTGTATTTACCAAGTTTTTCAGCAAATTGAAAATATTATCTATGCAACAGAATCTATTTTCCTGAAAAAGACTTTTCTGAGCATTGTTCAGTTCAGTTCATTTCAGTTGCTCAGTCGCGTGTGACTCTTTGCGACCCCATGGACTGCAGCATTCCAGGCCTCCCTGCCCATCACCAACTCCCAGAGTTTACTCAAACCCATGCTCATTGAGTCGGTGATGCCATCCAACCATCTCATTCTCTGTCATCCCCTTCTCCTCCTGCCTTCAATCTTTCCCAGCATCAAGGTCTTTTCAAATGAGTCAGTTCTTGGCATGAGGTGGCCAAAGTATCAGAATTTCAGCTTCAACATCAGTTATTCCAATGAATATTCAGGACTGATCTCCTTTAGGGTGGACTGATTGGATCTCCTTGCAGTTAAAGGGACTCTCAAAAGTCTTCTCCAACACCACAGCTCAAAAGCATCAATTCTTCAGCACTCAGCTTTCTTTATATTCCAACTCTCACATCCATACATGACTACTGGAAAAACCATAGCCTTGACTAGATAGACCTTTGTTGGCAAAGTAATATCTCTGCTTTTTAATATGCTGTCTAGGTTGGTCATAACTTTCCTTCCATGGAGTAAGCATCTTTTAATTTCATGGCTGCAGTCACTACCTGCACTGATTTTGGAGCCCAAATAAAGAAAGTCTGCCACTGTTTATACTCTTTCCCCACCTGTTTGCCATGAAGTTATGGGACCAGATGCCATGATCTTAGTTTTCTGAATGTTGAGCTTTAAGCCAACTTTTTCACTCTCCTCTTTCATTTTCATCAAGAGGATCTTTAGTTCTATGATGCATATATGATATTCACATGTATGATAAACAGGTATATGTATATGTTTATCCTCTATCAGTTGGTTATTTTATCTTACTATAAAGGGATTTTACTTTGAGAAAATAGATAAAAATCACTTGATTTGAAAATCTGTCTTACTCTCCTTTACTTGAATTCTATTTGAAATTCCAACAGAAGACAGTGAAACATGAGAAAGCATAAGAAGCACAAAACAAACTTGCAAGAATTATAATTTGAATTCATAGAAAGGAGGCTGTATCTGGCAACAGGATGCTCAGCCAATAAGGAGAGAATGCTGAGTCTTGACCACTCAATCTCCCACTGCTCCTATAGACTGGTGTCTTCACCTGCTTGGGCTGCCATTGCAACAGGAGGGGAATGAGACACTGAGTACCTTAAATGCAGAAACTTGTTTTATGACAGTTCTGGAGGCTAGAAATCCAAGGGCAAAGTGTCAGCAGATTTGATTTCTTCTGAGGCTTCTCTCCTTGGCTTGCAGGTGGCCACCTTCTCTGTGTGTCCTCATATGGTCTGTTTTTCTTATGAGGACCCCACCTGTCAGACTAGAGCAGGGCCCACCTGAACAGCACCATTTTAACTTGATGTTCTTGCTGTGTCCTTAGATGGAATCCTTCAGTCTGTGTACTAGTCTTTTCTCTTATAAGAACACCACTCATATTGAATTAGAGTCAAATCTACATGATCTCATTTTACCATAATTACCCCATTAAAGGCCTTGTCTCTAAATACAGCCAAATCAACATATATTGTGACTCCAGTAATATACTATCAAAAATCATCTGGTCTAATACACTGACCAGAAATTCTTTCACACCCATTTCATAATATTTTCTACCTCCATCTCACAGCAGAACATCCACAGTTCCATTGGGTCTTCAAGGTGCAGCTTCTCATGTCTAGAATCCTAAGCTTAGATAAAAATTTACTCTTAGCACATTAAATATTCAAAAGCAGATTTTAAAATAAGCTATCTGAGATGAAGTCTGGCATTTGGTAAAGGGAAGAAGGGGAAAACACATGGAATAATAACCTTTCTTAACATAGACTATATCCTACTTGAGTGGGTTAGTAATTCTTGGCCTTTTTGTTTCTTTGTCAGCCAATATTGCAGCCTCTGAGTTTACTCTCTGAGGAGATTCATCTTGTATTTGGTTTCTATTGATTTTACTTTGGAAGGTAAAGGGAAGGCTTTTCTTCCGTTTTGATGTTTTTTTCCATGGGAAAAAACACACTTTGAAAGTGAAAGTTGCTCAGTTGTATCCAACTCTTTGTGACCACATGGACTATACAGTCCATGGAATTCTCCAGGCCAGAATACTGGAATGGGTAGCCTTTCCCTTCTCCAGGGGATCTTCCCAACCCAAGGATTGAACCAAGGTCTCCAGCATTGCAGGCAGATTCTTTACCAGCTGAGGCACAAGTAACTGTGAAATAAAACTCATATTTTACAGCAAGGCCAAAAATATTAAACATGAGAAACCTTATCTGCCCTTTGGCCTCTTCTCTCTCCACCTACTGTGTATTGTGTATCTGCATTATCCATCGACCAAACCTCTCTCGTTTGGCAGAAATACCTGCTCAACCATAGAGAACAACATTCTCCTACCATCAACAAGACAACTTCTTAAAAGTTCACAAATCCTTTTGATTCTGTGAAGTGCCACGATTACCCACCACTTTGTTCCAGCAGATCTGGATTGTATAATCTATCAGTACATCATTTAATGTATAGCCCTCTGTTTCAAAAAGTTATTTAACTATGCTTTAACCTCTAATGGGCAGAAAATTCTTAGAGCTTTCTGAGATGCTATTGTCAGGGTCAAATAATATATAATCCTAAATTTGGCACAAATAAAAGTTTCCATTTCTTTGTTAGATCAGTTGATTAATTTTTCATCAACATAATCAACAACTTTAGGTTTCTGATTCTAGTCATGGAATTTCTCTTAGTAACTGAGCAATAATAGGCCTTTGTTGACCAGATTTGTGATTTCTCTGTAAATTTAATACCTTAAAATGCAGAAATTCAGACCTTTTAATTTCTGCTTGACCCTTTGTTTAATACCATAGATGTTACTGAGTCGTGCTTTCTGAATATAAATCACATCCTGGAGGTGTTTATTTTAAAAAATTGGGTATGTATTCAGTGCATCTCTCTGTCCTCCATTTTTCTCTGTCCTACAACAATAAGAAATAGTAGTCCAGAGTGAGAGGTACAGTTAATTTGTCTTCTCTCCCCATTACACCTTCCCAGAAGCTGGGTCTTTGAAGTTTGCATAATTTTCATTTTGTCAAGCATTGTTGTCAAGTTACCAGGAAGAATTGGTAAGAAGCATGGCTACCATATTTCTCTAACCCCAAACTTCTCTTCAGCTCTGCTTGTGTCCTAAACTTCCTTATACAATCAGCTTAAAATGGAGAGTTCAGCTTTTGCAACTCTGCAAAGTCCATGGTTATCAGATTTTTGCTAGTCTTGGTTTATTTGCATCACTCTGATCAATCATATTTTTTCCATCTCTTTTACAAATAGAAATCATGTTTTTTCCATCTCTTTTACAAATAGTCTGATATTTTATCACAAGATATGTTAGAACATTTTTATAGGTGGGAACATGATCTGATATATAAAATTTAGCAGGTGACTCTTTAATAAATGATTTATACCACTTAATAGCTATCGTCAACTTCCTAGTTGGAAATAGAAGACATTTCCTGCCTCATATCCCACCTCAATTAATCTAATTTTACGTGCAAGGATTTATCACTTGCAATTCCTATTACCAGGTACAACTGAATCTTTCAGGATCACATGAAGAGTAGAACTCTTACTATAATAATTTAATAACTAGCATATAATCAGTATGTACTAGTAATATTTATTATCTAGCTCTCAAAGTGCCAAAGATAAACTTATTATGTTTTACTAATATAGCATAAAATTGACAAATAATGGCAAATCAAATCATATGCACCCTTTTTTGTAATTCCATATAGCCAACTGATTTTCAGGAAGCAAATTTGCTAATTTTGCCAAGTCTTTAAACCCATAGCTAACTGGTTGCAATTAATTAACAACTATAGTCTCAACATGAATGCTGGTTGTTACTTAAATTTATGATAATATATAAGATGAATGAGCATTTTAAAAATAACTATTCAGAATCTTTTATCACTTACCAATGATATAAATAAGCACTGTGCTTAATCTCATAACGATTTTTAAACACTGGAATAATATTTCTATAGTATTGATACATTGGGGATAATTCACAATATAATGATTATTGACATAAAACAATTTTGAGTATAAGCTGCATTAGTAACATATTCTTTATTAAACTATTAACTCCAGACCACCAATAAAACAATAAATCAAGCAATATTTGCCTACTTTTGTAATATAAATGCCTATTTCATGACAGAGTTAAAGTTACAACCTGAAGTCACTAAGAGAAATATACACTTTCTCACCATTATATAGTGTTATTACAGTACAAATACAATAGGCACAAATAATTTCAACAGCATGGATAATAGAAAAATGCAGCATAAATAGGAAGAATAGTTTTGAGAATTTATTATATTTTACATATAGTTTGTTCAATTATAAATTAATATACTTTTACTGTTAATAGTTGCTGTATTTAATAACATAAAACAAAATTCCTGAAAACTTAATAGTTGCCTCTCATAACCTGATATGAGATAGCTCCAGAACATATAATGAAAAAGCTTAGGATTGTTGCTAGTTTTACAGCATACTTTATTTCTCTGCTCTAGACACCCAGTTAATTGACCAGGTTTGTATAAACCTATCTGACTGAAACATAGAAATATTCTCAACAAGGAAACTGGGGAAAAGAAATGCTGAATGCTTGTTATTTATACATACTTTTTTCAAAAACATAGTGTATCTACAAAATAAAATACTAATTAGTGATAAGAATAATATTTATTGAACATTTACTACATTTCAGACACTGTTAAATAAATTTTAATACATTATTACATGAGATGAAATAGTAATACTTTGGCATTAATATTACTTTTTCTCCTTATATATCTAGGAATGTCTTTGCTTTTAAGATCAAATAGCAAGTATGCTTTAGAATCTTGATTCCGATCCTGACTTGACTACTGAACCTACATTTTATATATTGAATCCAAGTGAATCCCATATTCTCAATAGTGAAATTTGTTTATGTTTTCTGCTGACTCTTCAGTTTATGATGCAGGGAAAGGTTTATGATTGTCTTGAATGTGAAAATAGGCAGAGGTCTTATTAATCTTGGATGAAAAGAAGCAAAAGTGTTTCTAATGCAGGATGACTCGGAGGTAATGACCCTGAACAATATATAGTAAGTTAAAGGAACATAAATGTCAGTAACTATGTTTGGACACTGAAACAAGGAGATGATTAGAACTGCACATGGCAAAAAATGGGCTGAAAGTTAAGGACAAGTGCAAAATGTAAAAAAAAAAAAAAAAAGCTCAAGAAAGAAGAATTTTCAAAAATACCTTTGTGTTTCTTTATTTTAGATCTATTTGGCTTGATTAAGCTTTTTTACCAAGTCCATATATTCCAAGAAAACAGCAAATCTCATTAGACTTGCTGCTAATGTTTAGAATTCCTCTTTAACTAGGAACTTCCTTACTGTTTTAAATATCATATGGAATCCCAGGATGTAACATATGTAACAGTCATCTGTTACAGATTTCTTTGATTTTTTAAAAAATAAAGTTTCCATTATTTTATGTGTAATACAAGTTCAGAATAGTAAAAAATTCAATAAAGAGAAGCAAATTAATTAAGTCATTTCCAAATCAAGATAATCAACTGAGAATCCTGCTATATAAGGACAATTACTATTAAACATTAGGGTCATACACTATTATGGAGACAATAAGCTCCTATGCCCAAAGGTTTCTTTCTAATACTCTGACATTGTGACACTGTCACACATAGCCCTTGGCCTGTGATTCCAAGTTTTTCTCTTTATTGTATTGTTCTCTCAATAATTCTTAGTATAATGCTCAGTGTTGTCTGAGTGAAGTTCGTGAGCTAGGAATTTGGATGCTTACTTTACTGTCCTAGTTTACCAATCACAATTATAATAATAATCTTAGGTCACTGGATGTCTTTAGCCATGAATTATCATGGATGAGATATAATTATTAATATAATTCAAAGCATGAAATATTATAGAAAGAAAATCAAATGAAGATAAAAGGTGTTTAAAAGTGTTAAAAAATAAGAAGAGCAAAATAAGAGTGCCTACAGGAAGCAAAAGCAAATTTTACTTTTAAAATAATTACTTAAAAATTATAAGCCTAGATATTTAAATTTATGATATAAGGGTTATGAGTTTGCTCGGATTATAGCTACCTGATGGAGACACCCCATCGCTCTTTTCAATTTCTGGTTTATGAAATTTTCTTTACTTATGCCTGGTTTAAGTGCATATTCATTCCTATATAAAATAAATTAAAAAAATGATGCAGTAGACTCAATGTTTTTCTTTTTTTTTTTAACTCTAGTTCTAACATTTTGTAGTTCTAGATATAATTTCAAATATCTGATAATCAGTATTTAAACTAATGGCAACAATATAGTAAATGTATTTTTAAAACTGCCCTCCCTTGGAAAGGATTGCTGAGTTTTATTTTTCAACATGTAAATCAGTCTGGACATAGATATTTGCAGATACTCTAACAGGTGATCTAATCACTGCTTTTCTGTCCTGATTTATCACAATCTTATTTGGATCTATAGGACAGAAGATACATTTTTACACTGAACGTGTCGCCAAACAGTAAAGTAGTTTAAGTTAAAAGTATAGGAAATGCATAGTGACTCACAATGTATCTGAAACAGAGTTTATGAAGCTTAGCTTCTGGCAAAGAAAAATATTTCTTTACTTCTGATAATGTCAGAATAGATAGGCAGTTCTTGCGCACACACACTAACTATAAGAATGAACTACACCAAGTGAAAATCTTCTAAATTCTTACTTAACTATATATGATAAAAATTGTCAGGCAAGAAAAATTGCCAAGAAAGTCTTGGAGGAAAGGCTTGAGTATTGAAGCACAATGAACTCTAACTAAATGACTTGGTAACACTTCCAAGTCAGATAATGTAGCAGGCCCTGTACAGGACTGTTATGTTTCAAATGGTCCCTTGAACTTACTCCTATATTTTTAATATTGAAATACTAAGTCCTCTTACATCTATAATTTGTTGACATAATTAAATTACCCAAACAGCACAACCTTTAGATGGTTGTTTTCCTTTTTCTTATATACTTAGGAGTTTTTTACTTATGTTTAATAACCCAAGCCACTTAGAATCCCCTGCTTGATATTGTAAAGAATTTATATTTTGATTTGAGTTTAAGACTCAAACTGTTCCAAACTGTCAACTCTAATTATGGTAACATGTTGGCGTAACAGGATAGCCAACTAACCTAAGTCTGACATACTAGTGCTGCAATATATCAAATTTGATATATTACCTCCTGTACTTTATACGATAAAATAACTTTATTTCACTTTTTCATAATTTTGACTTTATTTTCTTTCTAGATTCAGTAATGCATAAGAAATATCATGTTTTAAAATTAGTGGCATAAGGCCTATGGATTAAAAAAATTAACAAACAGAACAGTATCTCCTTGAATGTATAGATGCATATTTTATTAATGTAACCACTTAGGAAGACTCAATTTACAAAGCATCTGCTAGATATGGGAAGCTGCTGCTTTGTCGCAGCTAAAGTTTTTGACCTTGATTAACAATGTTCTTCCCTGGTGGCTCAGTCGGTAAAGAATTTGGCTGCCATGTGAGAGACCCAAGTTCAATCCCTGGGTGGGGATATCCCTTGAAGAAGGGCATGGCAACCCACTCCAGCATTCTTGCCTGGGGAATTCCATGGACAAAGGAACCTGGAGGGCTACAGTCTATGGGGTCACAAAGAGTTGGACATGACTGAGTGACTAACACTTCACTTTCAACAATGTTCTGGAAAACCAGTCATTAGATCCTAATGGAAAAATTACATTAAAACAACTCAGGTATGAGAGTCTGTCAATAGGCACATACTTTCTCCCCCAAGACTGGTTAATAAAAAAAAAAGTTTATGTTACTCAAATTCCTTATATAGACCTGATCTATCACTTTATATTTACCAATGTTTGTATACTGTAGTGATTAATTGTTTATCTGGAACTCTGCTATGGTGATGCTTCTGTAAAATTCCTGTCTTCATGATAATGTATTCCTACATTCTGACTGCAGTTTCTGTTTGGCCCTTTTGATTTTGAGTTTTCAATCTCTCATTCATAGCCCTGAGAAATAAATGTAATAATTATCTGCTTCTAGACAGAGTCGTTAAAATCTACTCCACATAGACCTTCAGGAGAAAAGTAGACATTGTATTTATTTGGTCTAATTTTATAGTTTATTGAGTCTGCAAAAAAAAGAAAAAAAAAAAAAGATCATTAAAATCTTTGAAAAAATGCCAGGATATCATAGAAGGAACTTTCAGTGATGTCTTGGGGCATTTCTTTATAGACACACCCTCAGATAAATTATTTTCTACCTAAGTTTACATACAACTCTGTAGATTTCTCTCTGCAGAAATGAAAACGCCAAAATATTAACTTATTGCCCTGTAGGACATTAACCAGTTTGGATTTTACCTAGCAATCTTATTTCAGCATCCCCACTCCCACCAATACATTTATATGTAGTGCTTCAGATGGTAAAAAATCTTCCTGCAGTGCAGGAGACCTGGGTTTGATCCTTGGGTTGGGAAGATCTCCTGGAGAGGGGAATGGCAACCCACTAAAGTTGTCTTGCCTGGAGAATCCCATGGACAGAGGAGCTTGGTGGGTTACAGTCCATGGGGTCGCAAAGAGTCAGGCACTATTGAGTGACTAACATTTTCACACTTTCGCTTTCTACAAGGGGCTTCCCAGGTTGCTTAGTGTTAAAAGAATATGCTTGCCAGTACAGCAGATGCAAGAGACATGGGTTCAATCCCTAGATTAGGAAGATCCTCTGGCAACCCATTCCATCATTCTCGCCTGGGAAAATTCATGGGCAGAGGAACCTGGTGTGCTACAGTCCATGGGGTTGCAAAGAGTCAGACATAACTGAGCAAACATACAGGTCTACAAAATCTCTTTTGAAACCAATATTACCTTCTTTTTGGTTCCCTCATAAATTAATGAGTTGAATACAATCTTTAAATGTGTTTATTCTATGTTTGCGGGACAGTTGTATTTTTAATTTTCCAAAGATAATACCTTAATGATTCTGCTAATTCTGATAACTGGGATCACCTGAAGCTTTTTGCTATTTCTTGTGTTATATATAAATGTGGTGAGATTGGCCCTACTACTGTGAAAAATATGAAAATACAAAGTAATATTGCCTATACAAAATATTAAGTACATAAAATGTGTGGATGAGGACTAAACATTTTGTTATTTGTTATTTAAATTCTTAAATTTAAGGAAATTGAGGCACAAAAACAAGGAGTCAAATAATCAATGGGGTACAGGTTTCATATGAATAATAACCATCAAGAGCTTAATGACAAATGCAAGATATGAAAATAATTGACTAAGTGATGGGCAGTTCAGTTCCATCACGCAGTCATGCCTGACTCTTTGTGACCCTGTGGGCTTCAGTGTGCCAGGCTTCCCTGTCCATCACCAAATCCTGGAGCCTACTCAAAGTCACATCCACCAAGTCAATGATGCCATCCAACCATCTCATCCTCTGTTGTACCCTTCTCCTCCTGCCCTCAATCTTTCCCAACATCAGGGTCTTTTCAAATGAGTCATTTCTTTACATCAGGTGGCCAAAGAATTGGAGTTTCAGCTTCAGCATTGGTCCTTCCAATGAATGTTCAGGATTGATTTCCTTTAGGGTTTGCAAGTTGGATCTCCTTGCAGTCCAAGGGATTCTCAAGAGTCTTCTCTAACACCACAGTTCAAAAGCATCAATTTAAAAAAAAAGCATCAATTATTCAGTACTCAGCTTTCTTTATAGTCCAACTCTCACATCCATACATGACTACTGGAAAAACCATAATGATGGGCAAGGTAAACAAAAACACTGAGAGCACACTGACATTGAAATAGGTTAATGGAAATGTGACAAAGCAAATCTTAATAATATGATTAATGTCTATTTTTAAAAACATGATAAATATATAGGAAAATTTCTAAACTGTTTATATTCATGGTCTACCATAAAAAACATAGAGAAAATAAAATATAGGCTAAAGGATTAAAGCATTTTAAAAACCCAACCCATTCCACACCTATTTTTCCGAGATAAATATATGATGCCTTCTTCCTTTAGAATTTTCTGTTAGATTCACTATTGTTGGCAAGTTATTGTCCTATTAAAATAATAGAAAACTTCTACTTTTGGTTCTGACTCAAACAAAAGATAAAGAGAAGTGATTATAGCTGAATCATTTTTAAAAATTCTAATTCAACTTTGTAACACATCTAGTTAATTTATTTCAAGAAATGTATGCTGAGGGACTACTTAGGGAGGTGAAATGAACTAGTCATAAAAAATGCCTAAAATCTGATCACTCCATTCAAGAAGATCCATTAAATATAAAGTAAAAAGTAAAAGATAAAAGATAACAAATGATAAAGAACATTTATAGTTAGAAGTTTTCATTTAAATGTGAAATGCTATGAAAACTGATTAAATGAAAATAATTTTATCAACAAGATTAGTCTGAGAATATATTATTACCATTAAAAATAAACCAAATAATAAATTTATATTGCAAATGATACTGTATAATATCCCCTCCCAACCATAATTTCTTCATTTTTTCTTTCCATTTCTAAAACTAACAATCCTTCAGTTTTCTCAGTGTTCTTGGCTGATAGCTCCATTTAAAGAAATAAGCATTCAACAAACACTTTTCAAAAATCTCAAGTCTAACTGAATAGAAACTACAGAAACAAAGCTTTCTGAGTAGTCAGTTCTCAACACCCTCCTATGCTCAGAAAAAGCCAGTTATGATATTGTAAGTGTAACATTCTTTCCCTTGGCATAAATGTAGAAATAAGGCTACTAGTACATTCCTTCTAAATCTTCTTTTACTCATAAAATATAACTTTATTAGTGATGCTCACCACATTAACTGCCTTACTTTTCTATTGAAAATGATTTTAGATGCAAAATATTTCTTAAATGAGGTTTGGTATTTATCTTCCAATACATCTCAAGCATTTTCAAACATAAACAGCCCACAGCTACAACTGTATGTTTATTGATAGCAAGTTTAAAATTTTGATTTTCAAAAGAAAATATTTTACCATAATATACCTGCAAAATAATAAAAAAAACTTTTGAGATAAAATAATTTTCCTCTTTTATTCAACTAGATAAAAATAATTAACTGACTCTCATAACCATTAAGTAAAAGGTATTTTACAGTATAAAAGATCAAAATGATATATATGTAAATACTATAAAAAAGTCTTAAAAGTTTACAAAATATTCTTATTAGGCAGTTTAAAGTTAAAATCTGTCATTGTCAAAATTACACCAATGTAGAGGACCCAATACAATAGGGCTAGTCAGGTAGTTATGAAACTTTACAACAAACACTATAAATTGAAGCAGATCAAATATAAAGTCCAAGGAAATGTTCTAATGCTGTGAAATATTGGCAAATTACAAAGAATTAAGAGATTGAAAAATTAGAAAAGGGCTAGCAAGTAATCTGAGATCAGTGGGGCTCTCAGAAGTCATAACATATATGACAAAATTACTTTACAAAGGAAAATGGAAGAGAGGAGAAAAGGAAAGATATATCCATCTGAATGCAGAGTTCCAAAGAATAGCATGGAAAGATAAGAAAGCCTTCCTAAGTGATCAATGCAAAGAAACAGAGGAAAACAATAGAATAGGAAAGACTAGAGATTACTTCAAGAAAATTAAAGATACCAAGGGAACATTTCATGCAAAGATGGGCACAGTAAAGGACAGAAATGGTATGGACCTAACAGAGCAGGAGATATTAAGAAGAGGTGGCAAGTATATACAGAAGAACTATACAAAAAGATCTTAATGACCCAGAAAACCATGATGGTGTGATCACTCACCTAGAGCCAGACATCCTGGAATGCAAAGTGAAGTGGGCCATAAGAAGCATCACTACAAACAAAGCTAGTGCAGATGATGTAATTCCAGCTGAGCTATTTCAAATCCTAAAATATGATGCTTTACTCAATATGCCAGCAAATTTGGAAAACAGCAGTGGCCACAAAACTGGAAAAGGTCAGTTTTCATCCCAATCCCAAATAAAGGCAATGCCAAAGAATGTTCAAACTACTGCACTATTGCACTCATCTCACATGCTAGCAAAGTAATACTGAAAGTTCTCCAAGGTATGTTTCAACAGTACATGAACTGAGAAATTTCAGATGTTCAAACTGGATATACAAAAGGCAGAGGAACCAGAAATCAAATTGCCGACATCAGCTAGATCGTAGAAACAGAAAGAAAATTCCAGAAAGACATCTATTTCTGCTTCATTGACTACCCTATTGCCTTTGACTAAAATTCTTAAAGAGATGGGAATACCAGGATGCCTTACCTGCCTCCTAAGAAATCTGTATGCAGGACAAGAAGCAACAGTTAGAACTGCACATGGAACAACAGACCTGTTCCATGTTAGGAAAGGAGGACGTCAAGGCTGTATAGTGTCACCCTGCTTATTTAACTTATTTGCAGAGTACATCATAGGAAAGGCCAGACTGGAAGAAGCACAAGCTGGAATCAAGATTGCCAGGAAAAATATCAATAAGCTTAGATATGCAGAAGATACATCCTTATGGCAGAAAGTGAAGAGAAACTAAAGAGCCTCTTGATAAATGTGAAAGAGGAGAATAAAAAAGCTGGCTTAAAACTCAACATTCAAAAAACGAAGATCACAGTATCCAGTCCCATCTCTTCATGGCAGATCAATGGGAAAAACAATGGAAACAGCGAGAGACTCTATTTTCTTGGGCTCCAAAATCACTGCAGATGGTGGCTGCAGCCATGAAATTAAAAGACACTTGCTCCTTGGAAGAAAAGCTGTGACTAACCTAGACAGCATATTAAAAAGCAGAGATATTATTTTAATGGCAAAGGTCCATAAAATCAAAACTATGGTTTTACCAGTAGTCATGTATGGATGTGAGAGTTGGGCTATAAAGAAAGCTGAGTGCTAAATAGTTGATGCTTTTGAACTGCAGTGTTGGAGAAGACTTTTGAGAGTCCCTTGAACAGCAAGGAGATCAAACCAGTCAATCTTAAAGGAAATCAGTCCTGAATATTCATTGGAAGGACTGATGCTAAAACTGAAGCTCCAATACTTTGGCCACTTGATGTGATGAACTGACTCATTGGAAAAGACCCTGTGCTGGGAAAGCTTGAAGGCAAAAAAAAAGGGGAAGACAGAGGATGAGATGGTTGGATGGAATCACTGACTCGATGGACATGAGTTTGAACAAGCTCCAGGAAGTTGGTAATGGAGAGGGAAGCCTGGTATGCTGTAGTCCATGGGATCACAAAGAGTCAGGCTGACTGAACTGAACTGATTGTACAAGTGACTTCTTAAGGAAACACTTATCAACTTTTTTCAATCTTTTTCTGCTGTGACACATACAAATCTGGTGTTTATATATCCAGCTGATGCTTCAGGTGAATAAATGAGACTTTATTGACATGAAATTCTTGGAATACTTATTCTACTCCAATATAAAACAAAGCAAATAAGAGACAGATTCCTGGTGATGTGATTGAATATGATTGCATAAAAGGGTTACTGTGGACTGACATCCACGTCTTGCTCATTTAATTCAAAGTGTATTTATTAATCCACTACTATGTTAATTCACCAAATTAGACAAAATCCTGAAAAAGAAAGATGTGTTTGCTGCTGTCACATTTTATTCAGGCAAAATGTAACCAAGCAACACAGCAAATAGCAATGGTGCTTCAATGGGAAAAATACATATATAAGAAAAAAAGAACTTGCTATGAAGAATTTTGGAAGGACATTTATGATATAAAGACTCACTCGTCACATTAAACTTAGTTGCTCAGTCTTGTCCAACTATTTGCGATCCCGCGGACCATAGCTTGAAAGGCTCTTTTGTCCATGGAATGCTCCAGGCAAGAGTGTGGAGTGGTTTGCCATTTCCTTCTCTAGGGCATCTTCCTGACTCAGAGATTAAACCTGGCCTCCTGCATTGCAGGCAGATTCTTTACTGTTTGAACCACCAGCACATTAAAAATGTATATTTAATATATATTTATATCAAGCTGTACATTCCTGTACTACAATTCAAATATCATATAAACTTATTTTCTTTATTCTTTGAAATATGAGTTTAACCTGCTCTAAAGTCCCATTGCTTTCATCATGAAAAAGAAAAGGAGAATGTACATATACATATGCGAATACATAGCTACATTTATATGAAAACTTAGTTTCTACCAGTTTAAAAACAATTAATGCTACTCTCAGTTCCAGTGTTCCCTCAAATTAATGGCCCTGTTCAAAAATTGTAGGTAGATTTTAAGTCTTAATCAACACTAGGATGTACATTTGTGAATCTTTTCTTTAAGAAGATCAATATTTCATGCCCCAAATAGAAGGGTTCTTGTAGAATAATTGAAAGGAGGAAATTCATTGTGTAACACAGAAAATCAACAGCTGATTAAGACAAAGCAATTGTTACATGCATGACTGAAAATACTTAACTGTGTTTGGATCTTATATCAGAAATAATTTCCTCCTTATTTTTTGGTTTGCATTTGGGTGAGCCCCTTGAATGACAAAGGTATATTATACATGCTTGCTTTACAGTGACCAATAGCATTTATAAATTTATGTAAATCTGATTACATTTCATAGCATTATGAAGGATTTATATGTAAGATTCTTATTAATTTGCTCAGGGATCTTAATGTCAACTTAGGTAAGATTAATCAGAACAACCATATTTTAGAAAAATTGATTCAATGAACAAAACTACCACATATTTAAAGGAAGTAAGGGCAGATGAAAGCTGTCACCAAGGAATGGAGTAGGGAGAGTTTGAGCCTGCGGCAGATGGAGGAGGAGGGAAAAAAAAAAGATAAAATTGTGACATCTGTTAAAACAGTTTTGAAAGAGTCATTTACACACCATAGATGAACAACAATTTATTCCTAGAAAGTGCTTGCTACCGAGGTTGTGCTAATTCTTAGTTACAAATATATTTAGTTATTGATGAATCAAATTGCTTTCAAGAATCTTATTCTGCTGGGATCTTATTCTGTTTGTACAAGCAAGGTATATTTACTTCATGACATTACATCATTTTAAGATATCTGGAGGCCAGTATCCGTGGACAAAAGGGCATTCTGGAAGTCAAATAATTTTAGGGCAATCATCTCATCTCATAGAATAGTTGTGTGTATTTCTTCTATGTGACTTATTATTGGTCTTTATTTACAATAGTTCTTTCAGATCTGAAAAGTTCCTAGGAATATAGCAAGTTAATTAACATTATCTTAATTCTTAATCTATCTAAATTGACTGTCTATAATGCCTCACATAAGGTAATTTTCTTTCACTTGTGTTTATTTATCCAGTCAAGAATTCTTGCCATCCCATGTTGAAAAAGAGATTTTGCAATTTCCCTGCTCTGTCCCCAAGTTTCCAAGAGCTAGCTGTTGAAGAATTCTCAGGTTTCTCTGAGTATAACATTTTCATTTTCTCATTCTTCCCATTAAAATCCTATTCTCTTCATTCACAAAAGTGGGCATTATATCCAACCAATGAAAAATAATAACAACCCTGTAAACAGAAGGTAAGATAATGATTACAAAGCATTTTATGATTTTTTTTCAATTTTTCTTCACTTCTATAGATAAAACTCAAATATAAATAAGAAAGTGAAAATAAGTGAACTTTAATATATTTTCTAACCTGAGGTTATTTCAAGAGTTGAGGGAAAAGAGGAGGTAAAGAAAAGAATTTTTTAAAGGAGGACAATAAATGTAGGAAAGACATGATCAAAGATTTAAAACAAAACAACAAAAAAACCCTCAAGGTTTTTATTTAAAGGAATTCACATAAAAGGAATCTGTATCAGGATAGAAATAAATGAAGCTGAAATGAAATTAAAATCAATAATAAAATATTACAGCTGGGAAGACCTTAGGGAACATTTAGTAAAAAACCCATTATATAGATGAAAAACAAATCAAAGCTCAAAAAGCTTAATTGGTCTGCCTAAGGTTACATCACTATGGAAATTCAGAGCCAGGCTTATTTCTAAGACCAGTGCTGCTTCAACTAGAGATTGATAAAAGGAAGAAGGAAAAAGAACAAGGATGAAAAGCAGATCTTAGGTCTTTGCTTCACTTGGAGGCTCTGATTCAGTTGGTCTGGGATAAAACTCTAAATACTTTATTTCCTTGGCAAACAATAGGAAGCCATAAAATGGAAGAAAATGAAACATGAAGTGATAGAAAAAGGGACAAAAAAGGAGAGGAGAACTTGTTTTTGTTAGCTTTTCCTTAGTGCATATCTTTCTTTCAGCAATCACATGAGAAAGGATGGCTGTTTTTCCATCAGAGTTCAGGTGTTTCTCTATTCTTTGGGCAAGTCTACCTCAAAATATCTTTAATAGGCTATCATATCAAAATCACTAGACAGGTGATCATATCTGTTCTGAGGAGTGTCTCCAATAAATTTAAATAAAATCTTTTTGGCTAAGGCCCTGGATTCTTCATTTTAAACACACTCCACTCTGATTGTTCATTGTGTTACTTGTGTAACTGTCTCCTTGAGTGCAGGGAGAATATGCTGTTTTACTTTGTATTTGAGATCCTTAGTTCAGGTCCTGGCTCTTAGGAGGTACTCAGTAAATATGTGATAGGAATATGATTAATGTAAGAGTTGGATGATAAAGAAGACTGTGTGCTCATGCTCAGTCACTCAATCATGTCCAACTCTTTGCAACCCCATGGACTGTAGCCTGCCAAGCTCCTTTGTCCATGGGATTTTCTAGGCAAGAATACTGGAGTGGATTGCCTCCTGACCCAGGGATTGAACACGGAATAACTTTCAAATTTTGGTGCTAGAAAAGACTCTTGAGAGTCCCTTGGACTGCAAGGAGATTAAACTAGTGAATCCTAAGGAAATCAACCATGGATATTCATTGGAAGGACTGATGCTGAAGCTGAACCTCCAACACTTTGGCTATCTGATGCAAAGAGCCAACTCACTGGAGAAGATCCTGATGCTGGGAAAGACTGAAGGCAGGAGGAGAAGGGGACAGCAGAGGATGAGATAATTAGATAACATTACCTACTCAATGGACATGAATTTGAGCAATCTCTGAGAAATGGTGAAGGACAGAGAAGTCTGGCATGCTGCAGTTCGTGGGGTCACATGTTCGAGTAGGGCATGACTAAGTGACTGAACAACAACAACAAAATGATTAAATTGAATGAACATTAAATTGAATTAAATTTCAGTGCTTAAGAAACTAACTTACATATGTCACTACTGGATATGAATATTTTTGGTTTTGTTGCTTCTTATTTTAACCGAGTTAGCTTCTATATTTTTCTAAGAGGGACGCAGTTGGGGCATATAGAAATGACTATTTTTAAAAAATATTCTAAGTATCAAGAATATATTATTAGAAACTCATTTTTATCTTTGAAAGCTATTAATATTAATTATATCAATAACCTCTACTAAAATATCTAAAAGATTTTAATTATTAAAATAAAAATACTAATGATAATATAAGTAAAGTTGTAATGTACTTGAAGGCTGACATAAACTTGAAACAGTTCTGTTTCTACATACCTTGTGATGCTTCAAGAACTACTTTTGCCAAATAGTGACTAGGCTGCAGAGCTAACCCACATAGATGGGGTTATTAATATGCAGTCTGTCTACCTGAAGAAGTTTACATATGCAATATACAGCATGTGGACCTTGTAATTGAATTTTTGAAGTTTGCTGTGGTTTGGGAGCAGCATATGGGTCAGTAATCATTATCAAGACACCATCGTTCATAGTACACATATAATTAATCAATTCATTAATTATAGAAAAAGAGTCTCAGAGAAGTCTAGCACACCTGTTTCTTAAACAAATATTTTATCCTCAAGCTGTAAAAGTAGCATCTACTTTCACCATTGCCTTTGCTTATTATTAGCAATTTATTTAGGGAGCTTTTAGTAAAAGGTCCATAAGAAGAGTCAATACAAAAATCTTTCAGACCCAGGACCCATCACATATATCCACAGAATTTAATCACTTTCTGATTAAATCACTGCTTTGGATCTTTATCTTCTGAAGCTAATGTCAATAACACTTTATTTTTAATTTAACTAAATTCAGCCAACTGTAGAAGAAACAAATCTTGTTCTTTTTTATTATTAATTTTGGTAGATAGTTGCCAAGGTAAAACTGATAATTGAGGAAAGTACAATATTCCTTAGAATTTCTTTGTTGTTGTTACACATTAGCAAGTCCACGTTGTTTAATGGAAATACTTTATAGATGCATAAGGAAAAGAAAAAGTCTGTAAATATATTTTCTCAGTTTCTTGGCTCATTAGCTCACCTGACCTAGCCATTTTCTCTCCCAATTCATCAATTCCACATTTTCCCATTTTTTCTGTACTCCTAGCAATTCATCTTCATGTTGGACTAACTTACATTATGACCTACAAAACTCCTTGTAGAGAGACATACAGCGTTACTATGAAAAGAGGTTAATAGTGTAGGATAAATGCTAATCCTAAAATAATAAAAAATATAATCGGATATCAGCTCCAGGTAGAGACAGAAAGGACTGTGTAATAAAGCTGTTGTGAAATGTCTGGAGAGCTTAAGGAAGATGAACAGCTGTTTGCTATCTTCAATGAAGCTAGAAATAACTTAGGCTTAAAATGAGAGACATGAAGAAGAGATTTCTGTCTGGAAATTTCTAATGAGATTTCTAGTCAGAGAACCATGCAGTCTATAGAATTTTATTTCTTGTTAGATGCAGAGAATATGAGATACTTTAAGGAGGTAGGAGGAAAGATCAATTGATGTTTTAAGGGTTCCTCTTTTTCTAATACCACATTTTCCTGACTTCTCTGAGCCTCAGTTTTCTATTTCTGAGCCTCTCTGCTTTGAAATTATAAAATACCACACAGATCAAGACTTAAATTTCTAGCTATTTGGGCCAAGGTCTTGCAGAGGATAAGCAAAGTCAAGAAAGCTGAGCTCCTGAAATTTTAGAACTGTTACATATCACAATTCAATCCAGTTGTAAGTGTTTTTAAGAGACATTTGCTTCTTACTTATTATCTAGACACTAAAACCCTTTTTTATATCACTGAGGTACATACCCAACTATTGAATTTGTCCTTGTGTCTCTGCTGTGTGGTCATTTGAGTTTTTGTTCTTCATACAGAGTAAATAAATGTAGGATCGCATCATAAGTAGTGTGAGAGTATAGCGATAGTGGGTGGGAAAGAGCAGCTAGGCAAAAGAGAGATTTTGAATAAAATAAAAAACAGCATTTCAAGACTTTTAGTGGGTTATAAGGAGAAAGAAAGAGGAAAAGAGACCACAAAAATTCTGTATGATAAGATAAAAAGTTTCATGGATATTTCTCTCTTTTTAACTATGGATATATATATATATATATATATATATATATATATATATATATATGTATGTATATATGTATATATACTTTGAAACAAAGCTTTGAGGAAGTTTAAGTGGAAATCAGAAAAACAAAGAAATAAAGTTCCAGTTGAAGAAGCAGTAGGGAGTTTGGAGATTCTCCTAAACCTTAGTAGATGCCAAAACAGTTTCATGAAGCCATTTATGTTCACAGAACCAGCTTTAAACCTTAGCCCTCAACATCAGAAGCAGGTTTAGAAATAGAAAATTAGTGCAATCAGATTTATATCCTCACCTTTATATGTAACAACACATGATTGTTCATACCATATGAATATAGATGATCAGTGCTCTCATTGTGCCCTCTGCCTTAAACCAACTACCCTCACAACAGCACAGGATGCCAGTAACTCCAAGAAAAAAAGAAAGGAGGTGTTATTCCACTTCCCTAATTTAAAAGGAGGGGAGGAAGAGAAGAAAGTACCATTACTACCACAAATATTGGCAGTGCTGAATTCAACCTGTATGAGATTTTGTAAGATGGAGGATTAGTTCATAATACCACGTTACATCTATTAAATCAATGAAAAATAAGCTCTAAGATTTATTTTAGTTTTCATGATCCCTTTCTTGAAATACTCATCTTTATTATTTTTACTATCTTCAGTTCAGTTCAGTCTTTCAGTCGTGTCCGACTCTGCGATCCCATGAATCGCAGCATGCCGGGCCTCCCTGTCCATCACCAACTTCCAGGAGTTCAGTCACAGTCACGTCCATCAAGTCAGTGATGCCATCCAGCCATCTCATCCTCTGTCGTCCTCTTCTCCTCCTGCCCCCAATCCCTCCCAGCATCAGAGTCTTTTCCAGTGAGTCAACTCTTCTCATGAGGTGGGCAAAGTACTGGAGTTTCAGCTTTAGCATCATTCCCTCCAAAGAAATCCCAGGGTTGATCTCCTTCAGAAGGGACTGGTTGGGTTGCCTTGCAGTCCAAGGGACTCTCAAGAGTCTTCTCCAACACCACAGTTCAAAAGCATCAATTCTTCGGCACTCAGCTTTCTTCACAGTCCAACTCTCACATCCATACATGACCACTGGAAAAACCATAGCCTTGACTAGACAGACCTTTGTTGGCAAAGTAATGTCTCTGCTTTTCAATATGCTATCTAGGTTGCTCATAATTTTTCTTCCAACCAGTAAGCGTCTTTAAATTTCATGACTGCAATCACCATCAGCAGTGACTTTGGAGCCCCCCAAAATAAAGTCTGACACTGTTTCCAGTTTCCCCATCTATTTCCCATGAAGTGATGGGACCGGATGCCATGATCTTTGTTTTCTGAATGCTGAGCTTTAAGCCAACTTTTTCACTCTCCTCTTTCACGTTCATCAAGAGGCTTTTTAGTTCCTCTTCACTTTCTGCTATCTTACTTTCATATTTTATATCCCTGTATTTTCTGTTTTTATTATTCACTCTTTTTAACTTATTTTTTTCCACATCTGTCTCTTCCTCAAGTTTAAAACACCCTTGAAGGATAAAGATCATAATTGAATAATATTTATACCTATGTTAACTAATAGGTAACAGCAGATATTAAGTATGAACATAGCATGTAAGATTCTTTAATAGTAGAGACACTGCACACATCAGACCAAAGAGGCACATGAAACTTTTATTTTTCAGACCTAATGTCCCATAGCAATAAATACACATGGGTTTTTAATCATTTTGCTTTTGAATCATTAAAATTATAATTTTTCAGTTTTCATTTTCAAAAGCCTATTTTGTTTGGGGTTGATTTTAATCATCTTTACTCCAACAAAAAGCTCCCTGATACTAGGACTTTGGGAATTTTGTTAAATTAGTTAAGCTAACAAAGTTCAGTAATAATAAAACACCAGATCAAATGAAAACTAAAACCAAGCTCAAGATTTTTTTAAACTTTGAGTCTGATCACTATTATCGAACAAAGCGAATAAAAAACCTTGTGATAGATAGTATTACTGTCTATAATGATTACTTTTTTCCACTAAAGTGATTCATATATTTCTGCCAAATATGTTGCTACCTTCACTGGCTCCCTGAGGAAAGTATAGACTTTCCCATCCCACTGCTGTCAATCTTAAGCATGTTACAAAGTTGGTGCATTAATCTTCTCAAGCTGCCATATTAAGGTATCTAAGTCAGACACTCTTTCCACTGTTTCCCCATCAATTTCCCATGAAATGGTGGGACCAGATGCCAGAGTGCAGCACTTTCACAGCACTTTCACAGCATCATCTTTCAGGATTTGAAATAGATCAATTAGAATTCCCTTACCTCCACTAGCTTTGTTCATAGTGATGCTTTCTAAGGCCCACTTGACTTCACATTCCAGGATGTAGACATGAGTTTGAGTGAACTTTGGGAGTTGGTGATGGACAGGGAGGCTTGGTGTGCTGTGATTCATGGGGTTGCAAAGAGTTGGACATGACTGAGTGACTGGACTGAATTGAACTGAACTGAAGCAACTGCTAGGTATCTAAAACAATGAAAATTTATCTTCTCTTAGTTCTGGGGGCTAGAGGGACTTACCTGGTAGCTCAGATGGTAAAGAATTTGCCTACAACGAAGAAGACTTGGATTCATTCCCTGGGTCAGGAAAATCCCTTGGAGAAAGAAATGGCTACCCATTCCAGTATTCTTGCCTGGAGAATCCCTTGGACAAAGGGACAGCCTGAAAGGCCCCAATCCATGGAGTCGCAAAGTCAGACTTAACTGAGAGACTTTTACTCACTGGAGGCTATAAGTCCAAGATTAAGTTGTGAGAAAGGTTTGGTTACTAATGAGGCTTCTCCTCTTGGCTTGCAAAGAAACAACTTCCTGGTGTGTCTTTCTGTGATGAATCTTCTGTATGTGTGTGCATTCTTGGTGTCATTCTCTGCTTATAAGGGCACAGCTTATAGCGAATTAGAGTCCCACATCTTCTACCTCATAATCTTAATTATGTCCTTCAAGACCTGTCTCTAAATACAATTACACTGGGAGTTAGAGATTCAATATTTAGGTGGGGAGGACACACTTCAGTCCATAACATTTGTGTTAATGGAACATGAGTGAAAGTAACATATGCAAATTATGATTAAAAGATTGAAGAGTCATTTCTTGTTTCTACTATAGCTCTCTCCTCCCTACCATGAGGCCAATGTGTACTCAGAAGTTCTAAGGGTACTACTGCCTCTTCACTCTGAGCTCTGGATTAAAAAGAACATGGAACAGAGCAACAGCCTATTTGCTACTAATATATAACAACGACAACAACAACAAAAGAAGCAAACTCACCTCCCACCCCCTTTCAGTTTCTTTGACATCACAGCCTAGCCTAGCAAAAGCTAATTGATGAAGACATTAGCACCACAAACTTTTTTTTAATTATAATTAGGTTTTTGTTTTGGGATCAGGCTCTAGGCAGCAATGAATTTATTATTACAGGCTGAATGAAATGCAGAGACAAACCATTTAGTAAAATTAAGTATTTAAAAGGCAATTGATTGAGCATATGGGCACGTTATTAACATACTACTCACTTCCTCAACCACCATTACTTGCATCTGAAAAGGTACTATAAGAAAAAGATGAGGTAGGAAAAAACTGTCAGTTAACAAGTAGAATTAAAAAGAGAAAAAATTCAGAAATTCTGAACTTGCAGCATTAAAATTATATGCCTTTATCTTATATCCAGCTTCTAAGAGCCAAAGTAAAGAATGTCTCTTTTGGCAAAGGCCAATTAAGACTCAGCTTTGATAAAAAATTATTAGGGTAGGCTTTATATCTTTCTTGAAATTAATCATTAAATAAGCAACACCCAGTGATTCCTTTCTCTTGGATAAAGGATTCAGAGAGAAGATACTAAGGATGTACCCTTACTTGAAAGCCTGATAATGTAATGAACCTATAATTTAATTTAGTGATAGCCCTGCATATGGAACAGAATCATGGATGCAACTGTAGGGTTGACTATAATAAAATTATTTTTTCAAAGTCCATTACAGTTTTGGAAAATTATACTACTAATAGAGATACCAACATGAATTAAAGGAGATTAGAATATTTTCAGACTTAAAATGACTTCTGGGCCTCTTCAGATTTCTTTAAGAAAGATAAAGGGAAAGGAATACTTTTCCAGAGGTTGTACTTTTCCAGAACTATGGAAAATAATGGAGAAGGGAGATACTGTTGGGGGTGTTTGAAGAAACATTAACACTGCCAACAAGGTAACAGAATGATTACATCTACTCTGGGCATTCTAGACTGCTATCTTGTGAATGAAAGTTTGCGAGTGGAATGAAATGTGTGGGGGGCGGGGTGGGGAGAAACAATAATTTTAAAATAGACTTCTTTTATTCTCTGACAATTCTACAGTATATTGTAAAACATAGTAATATGTAGTTTATTACATTACTAGTTTTCTGAATTATTTCAATTTTATCTTGTGTCATAGCAGATTTTGTTAAAATTATTCTTCCCTTTGTCTCTTCCTCTTTTCTTAACCTCTGCAAACTTATCTCTCTCTCCCTCTTTCTCTCTCTTACCATCTCTGCTCTCTCATACACGTGACTTTAGTAATACAGAAGGAAACACACTTAAGGGTTTCCAATAGCTTGTATAATGCAAATAACCAGTTGAGTTTATAAACCACAGAGAATGACCTTTGCGGAGAAATCTAAACAAAAGTTTAGGTAGAGATCTCCATTCATATTTGGTGAAACTGTTATCAATTCTTCCATGCAATGCCACTTGTGGTTGTTATTTTGTTTTTGTTTTTAGGACTGTTTAATACCTGTTTGATTTTTAATTTTAGGAGACTAATATTTGGATAGCCTTGAAAACATTAGGGTTTTTATTATACCTTCAAATCTTTGTTAGATTTAACAAAGTGTAAGACTTCTCAAGAACAGGAGGCAGTATAGTGTGTGGGATATAGGGCACAGGATGCAAGAAAAAAATAAATAAGGAAGGCAGGAGATAGAATGGGGAAGTCTATGTACATCTTCACCTTCATCTTTTTCCCCAGGGTATATTTAGACACATAGTATATTTAGTATATTACTATATTTAGTATATTATTTGGTATACTAGTATATATTTAATATATTACTAAATCCCTTTGTTTTTTAAATTGTGCATATTTAAAGCCTACTTTTCAGCTTCTCATTCTCTAAACTTACTTGCAACTTAATATTTAAATATCACAATCTAAAACTTTCTGGTATTTCTCACATTATAAGTATTTATTATGTGTTTATAAACATATATTACAATCATAGTGATGTTTATTGTGCTACTGGAATAGTTTCTTAGTATATCATGGTGTATATTTAATATAGAAGAACATTATTTTGCTAGATATCACATTGCTGAAATTACCCTTATGGGGAAATATTCAGCAGCCTAGTCCTCTACCACGAGGAGACTAATGGGAGTTCACAGAATGAAAACCATATTACAACCTAGTTCTCTGCTACATTAAGCTCATCTGAAAATCAACCTTCAACTACCTATTGAGAAAGTTGTTTATTGTTAGGGGCCTCTGTTGGAGACGTGAGGAGTGATTGTAATTGAAGGTGTTTACCTTGGAAGGTTTTGGGAATTTGGAGAAGAAGACGTCCCAGTGCTGAGCCAGTGGGAATGGAATTCAGTGATTGGAATATAGCATAATGGGAAATAAGTTAAAATGAAGGTGACAAAGCCAACAGAAGTAGGGACATGGAACAAGCTTTGAACAATTGCTAGGAGAAAGCAAGCTAGGCTTTGTACTGATGTGCCTTAGCAATATTACTGCAAAATTACAAAAGGTAAGCATCTTGTTTATAGATCACACAGGGACATTAAGTGATAAGTAACATAATTAAACTTGATAAAGCAAAAATAAACACTGCATTTTATCCTACAATTAGTTTCAAGATTGAATCAGACATCTATCCTACAAAGCAGAATAATCACATACTTTAATTCAAGTTAAATATTTATTGATACCTTGTTATATACACATTGGAAATTATAATAAAAGAGAGTAAAGATAGACTCTGAGTTTCAGGAATTTCCAGGGACAGGTTTGGATGACTGATTGTAAAAATGGTAAGTCAAGTGCCATAATAGACACGAAGAGAGCATTAGAGGGATCCAATGGAGGAAGCCAACATATTTGCCTGAATTTTTCTTGGCAGATGTGTCATTCAATATGGTCAATAAAAGAGGATAACATTTTGAAAAGCAGAATAGTAGGAATGATGTATACATATTCCATTTAGGGAAAAATACTTAAACACCTTCCCAGAAATGGACAAATATAGGATATTTTAGTTCCAATTTGTCCCCACCCAAAACAAAACTTTCTCTACCCCCTCCCCCCACACATACACATATACATAAACAGACTGGGAAAATAGATTGGGATTTATATTCTCCCTCATATTACTAGTCCCCTAATTAATAATTATAAGCTCGACCTTTGTGAACATATAAAACAGGTTGGATCAGTAAAACTTTACTCATTACAACAACCATGCATGCATTCTTTTATTCATTCAATTAAATAAAAGACATTGGATATTTTCCATATAAGAAATATATGAAGTGTTGGCATAAGCAAAATAAAGTTCTCAGCTTCATTGAGCTTATACTGTAATAAGGGAAGAAAAACAGCAGAGCTACTGGAGAAACAACAGAGAGAGTAGTCAAGAAATGTTCTGAGGACATTTAAGTGGAAACCTATACAAATGTGATAAATCAGTTATGTAAAGAACAGTGCATAAACAGGGAAGAAATGAAAAGTTTTTAATATGAGAACATAGTTTGTGGCAAGTCACAGGCAATAATGTGTATGTGGGGCTCAGCCATGTCTGACTCTTTGTGACCCTGTGGACTGTAGCCCACTAGGCTCTTCTGCCCATGGGATTCTCTAGCCAAGAATACTGGAGTGGATTGCCATTTCTCTCTCCAGGGGATCTTCCTGATACAGGGATCAAACCCATGTCTCTTAGGTCTCCTGCATTGGCAAGCATATTCTTTACTACTAGCACCACCTGGGAAGTCCATATATGCAAATATCCACTTTTTTTTTTTAATTCTTTCCCCATAAAGGTCATTACAGAATATTGAGTAGAGTTCTCTGTGCTATACAGTAGGTCCTTATTATGAATAGTGATTTATCTTTTTATACAGTAGTATATATGTCAATCCCAATCTTCTAATTTATCACTACCCACTTTATCCCCAGGTAATCATAAGTTTTTTTCTACATCTATAACTATTTATGTTTTATAGATAATTTCATTTGTACAAATGTTTGTTGCAGCAGTATTTACAATAGCCAGAACATTAAGGCAATGTGAATGTCTGTCAACAAAAGATTGGGTAAAGATGTGGTACAGGTGGATGTGACAGTGACTGACGCTGATGAACTCTGTGTCTTCAAATACTCACTCAACAGGGACACTGATCATTGCTGTATGGGAAAGGAGTCCATCTTGATTACCACAGTGCTGAATTCGGTGCATTTTCAAATACCTTGAGACGACACCTGTGTGAGAAAGAAGAACATTTGGTGGTCAGCCAGTGGACAGAAGAGGCATCTGTCTCACGGTACTTCTAGTTTTATGGCTGCCTTTCCCAGCAGCAGAACATGATGCAAGATTTTGTGAGGACAGCAACTTAGCACAGAGCCATCCTCCAGAACCACACTGACTCCAGAGATAAGGTTGTTTTGGATGTTGGTTGTGGATCAGGAATACTGTCATTTTTTGCTGTACAGGCTGGAGCTTGGATAGTCTATGCAGTTGATGCCAGTTTGGTAGCACAATATGCTGAGAATCCAGAGAACAAAATGGTGGAGGAGTAGGTGGATGTGGAGTACAATTCTCTCCAAGGATACATCAGGAATACACCTTCAAACACAGAAGTGCATGGAGGACACCAGCTGAGAGCAGACAGGAGTGCCTGACCAGAGGAAAAGAATATATAGAACCATGCAAAACTCAGTAGGATGAAGGAACTAGGGGGAAAAATAGGAGTTTTTCCCACCTGCCCTTGGCAGGTAGGGGAACTGGAGCAGGGGTCTGATTGCCACCTTGGGGCAATTGTCTGAGTCAGAGGAGAAACATTTAAAGCTAAGAGTGAAAGAGCTGATCTGTGGCGGCTTAAATGGAAAGATAATCAGACAGTCCTTGCCGCAGCCATACATACCCTGGACAGGGAGACAGGTGTCCTGGAAGGCACAGTGGCTGGGAGCTGGAATTTAGGGATTGTGGAGCAATCCCAGGGCAAGGGCTACTGTTGACTGTGGAGAGATGGATTGAAGGGAGAGGAGGGGAGGGAGGAGATTGTGGTGGGAAATGCCTGTGGAGGAAAGCCAAACAGCCATGGAAGCAAGGCAATATGGCTGAGTCACACGTAGGGGTGGAGCCATCACCATAGCCCCTCTCTCCCCACGTGCCAAAATCGGAGGCTGGCCCATCAAACACCTGACACACTGAACTACAGAGTAGGACCCTAACCATGGGGGGGGCCCTCTATATATCTGACACGTTGAACAACAGAGAACGAATCCAGGCAAGGGAGCCCTCTAAATGTCTGAATGTGTGGAGCTACAGAGAAAGACTGTCCAAAGTTCATGTTTGGGAACACATGTAAGAATTAAAGATTTTAAAATTAAAAATATATATATAAATAAATAAATTTAAAAAAAAATAAAATAAATAAAATAAAATAAAATAAAAAAACAAAGAGGCCTTCTGATTGCCAGACACTAGAAGCTCAAAAAATATCTCATAACTCCTGCAGTGGAGGCAGTCCATGTCCCTGCACACTGGGTGGCCGCCAGAGTCCCCACAAGCCAAGCAGCTCTGCCACCTTCATACTCAAATCTCACTGGGGCAGAGCTGCCACAGGCCAAAAAGCCTTGCATCTATGTGCACAGGGTCGCTTTGGTCGTGTCTGACTCTTTGTTCTCTGTAGACTGTCTCCTGCTAGGCTTCTCTGTCAGGGAGGGCGGTTCTCCAGGAAATAATACTGAAGCGTATTGGCCAATACTGGTTGCCATAACCCTCTAGAGCACTATATTTCCTGCTGTCCTAGCCACCAACTCCCTAAATACCTGGTGCTGCCAGAACACTTGTGACCCAAGCAGCTGCACCACCTCCACACCTGGCCCTCACGGGGCAAACCAAGTCCTTCAGGGTAGCCTCAGGAGCAAACTCCAGTGGGTGACCAACATACATAGGTGGAAATAAAGCCACAGTTGAAATTCAAGGGCAGTGTGGCTAAGGAAGAAGACCCAAAACTTTCCCACCAGGTATTCAAGCTGCAGATTAAAGCCATACAATCAACTAGGCAGACAATGTGTCCATGGGATACATAAAAGATCATTGACAGCTCCCACCAAAGAAAATGCAGTAGTTCTGATAGCTGCGGACATTGGAGGCAAGAACACAGAGTAGGACCAGATTAGAATCTGAACTGCCCACACAGCAGATCCAGAGATCAGCACAGTGTTGGAGGGCGTCCTAGGGAGGTGAGGTGGACTGTGACTCCCTACGAGGGAAAGGACTCTGAAAGCAATGACTCAAGACCAACATGTATTATTCTTCTGTTTTGATTTATTCTGTAGATTCTTTTGGATTTTTTTTTCCTGTTTTTTCTTTTCTTTCTTTTTTTCCCCCTCTGTTGTAGTTGTAGATTTTATTGGCACTATGAAATTTAATTAAGCCTTTGAGCTTTTTTTTTTTTTTTTTTTTGCTCAGTAATGTTTTTTATCGTTGTTATAAACCTCTGCCTCTATGTCTTGCTTTCAAAGTTCTGTGGAGTTTTCCTTTTTTTGTTTTCTCTTTTTCTTTAATTTTTAATTTTTTAAACCTATTATTATTTTTCTACATTTATTCCTTTGTTTGCTTTTCCTACTGTTCTTTTCCCTTTGCAGTTAATTTTTAATATATATAAATTTTCTTCATCTTCTATTTAACTTTGCATATCTATTCTTTCTTTTCTTTCTCTCCTTTCCTCTCAACATATTTGTTAGTTTTATTTTCAATGCTTAGTTTTGTTTTGTTTTGTTTTGTTTTCCAGTTTGTGCTTTAGTTAATCTTGTTCAGGTAGATATAATTTTTTGTTTCATTTTTTCACCAGGTCAATCTGTTGTACTTTATTTTTGTTGGACTGCTTTGATTTTGCTTATGGGTGTGTATGTATATGTGTATATTCAGTCACACTTTTTATTGTTGCTATAAACCTCTGTCTCTACGATGGGCTTTTGCAGTTCTGTGGAGTTTTCCTCCCCCCTCCTCTTTATTCTTTCTTCTCCTTTTTCTTTCTTTTCTATTTTTTATAATTTTAATTTTTTAAACCTATTATATTTTTCTACATTTATTTTTTTGCTTACCTTTCCTACTGTTCTTTTCCTCTTGAAGATAATCTTTCATGTATATAAACCTTCTTCATCTAGCTCTATTTAACTTTGCATATCTGTTCATTCTCTCCTTTCCTCTCAATATATTTGTTAGTTTTCTTTTCATAGCTTTATTCCCCACTTGGCACCTTGCTTTAGTTTTGTTTTCCAGTTTGCTCTTCAGTTAATTTTGTTCTTAACTAGTAAATATAAATTTTGTTTCCTTTTTTCCCCTATTTTCTTTCATCTTCTGTTTTTTCCTTTTCTCTTTTTTTATAATTTTAACTTTAAATTGTTTTAAATTTACTTTTTTTCTACATTTACTCATTTTTTTTTCTTACCTACTGCTCTTTTCTCCTTGCAGTTAATCTTTAATGTATATAAATCTTCTTCATCTACCTCTGTTTAACTTTGTGTATCTATTCCTTCTTCCTTTCTTTATTTCCTTTCCTCTAAACTTGTTCGTTTTAGTTTCATTGCTTTATTTCCCACTGGCCATCTTGCTTTAGTTTTGTTTTCCACATTGAGCTTTAGTTAGTTTTGTTCTTAACTGGTAAATATAATTTTTTACTTACTTTGTTTGCCAGGTCAGTCTACATACTTTATTTTTGTTGTACAGTATAGACTTTGCTCATGAGTGTATATGTACATGTGTATATTCTATTATTTTAATTGTCATTTGCCTGATTTTATAACTGGCATTTGTCTGGGGTTCATCTCTGATTTCCCATTTTTGAGTATTTGTTTTAATCTCATCTAACAAACAACTTGTATAATCTTCTTCCCTGACCAGAGATCAAACCCTGAGCCTTTGGAGTGGAAGCACTGACTCCAAGACTCTAGACTCCCAGAGAACTAACACTAGACAGAATCAAAAAATGAGAACTCACACAAAGGAAACTGCTTGAATATAAGACCCAGCATCACCCAATCACCAGTAGCACACTGAACAGGATGCCTCATTGAAACAACAAACAAAACAAAAATACGAACCCAATTATCAGCAAACAGGATTACCACCTCACTCAGTCTTGCCCATTGGAGGAAAAACAAATAAAAACTCAGCACAAATCTCACCCTATATGAAGCTTACAAAAACCGCTGGACTGACCTTAGGATAGAAGAAACCAAAAGGAAGAAAGAATTCAACCTTGAAGTTTAGGAAAAGGAAACCTCAAACACAAAAAGTTAAAAAAAATAATAATGCAAAGGAAGAGAAATATGGCCAAATGAAGGAACAAACTAGAAACACAGAAGTCCAAATAAATGAAGAGGAAATAGGCACACTACCTAAAAAAGATCTCTGGTTCCTCTGCCTTTTCTAAAACAAGCTTGAACATCGGGGAGTTCACGGTTCACGATTGCTGAAGCCTGGCTTGGAGAATTTTGAGCATTACTTTACTAGAATGTGGGATGAGTGCAATTGTGCAGTAGTTTGAGCATTCTTTTGGATTGCCTTTCTTTGGAATTGGAATGAAAACTGACCTTTTCCAGTCCTGTGGCCACTGCTGAGTTTTCCAAATTTGCTGGCATATTGAGTGCAGCACTTTCACAGCATCATCTTTCAGGATTTGAAACAGCTCAACTGGAATTCTATCACCTCCACTAGCTTTGTTCGTGGTGATGCTTTCTAAGGCCCACTTGACTTCACATTCCAAGATGTCTGTCTCTAGATGAGTGATCACATCATCATGATTATCTGGGTCATGAAGATCTTTTTTGTACAGTTCTTCTATGTATTCTTGCTACCTCTTCTTAATATCTTCTGCTTCTGTTAGGTCCATAGAATTCCTGTCCTTTATCGAGCGCATCTTTCCATGAAATGTTCCCTTGGTATCTTTAATATTCTTGAAGAGATCTCTAGTCTTTCCCATTCTGTTGTTTTCCTCTATTTCTTTGCATTGATTGCTGAGGAAGGCTTTCTTATCTCTTCTTGCTATTCTTTGGAACTCTGCATTCAGATGCTTAGATCTTTCCTTTCCTCCTTTGCTTTTCACTTCTCTTCTTTTCACAGCTATTTGTAAGGCCTCCCCAGACAGCCATTTTGCTTTTTTGCAATTCTTTTCCATGGGGATGGTCTTGATCCCTGTCTCCTGTACAATGTCATGAACCTCATTCCATAGTTCATCAGGCACTCTCTCTATTGGATCTAGGCCCTTAAATCTATTTCTCACTTCCACTGTATAATCATAACGGATTTTATTTAGGTCATACCTGAATGGTCTAGCGGTTTTCCCTACTTTCTTCAATTTGAGTCTGAATTTGATAATAAGGAGTTCATGATCTGAGCCACAGTCAGCTCCTAGTCTTGTTTTTGTTGACTGTATAGAGCTTCTCCATCTTTGGCTGCAAAGAATATAATCAATCTAATTTTGGTGTTGACCATCTGGTGATGTCCATGTGTAGAGTCTTCTCTTGTGTTGTTGGAAGAGGGTGTTTGCTATGACCAGTGCATTTTGTTGGCAAAACTCTATTAGTCTTTGCCCTTGTTTATTCTGCATTCCAAGGCCAAATTTGCCTGTTACTCCAGGTGTTTCTTGACTTCCTACTTTTGCATTCCAGTCCCCTATAATGAAAAGGACATCTTCCGTCTAGTCAAGGCTATGGTTTTTCCTGTGGTCATGTATGGATGTGAGCGTTGGACTGTGAAGAAGGCTGAGAGCTGAAGAATTGATGCTTTTGAACTGTGGTGTTGGAGAAGACTCTTGAGAGTCCCTTGGACTGCAAGGAGATCCAACCAGTCCATTCTGAAGGAGATCAGCCTTGGGATTTCTTTGGAGGGAATGATGCTAAAGCTGAAACTCCAGTACTTTGGCCACTTCATGCGAAGAGTTGACTCATTGGAAAAGACTCTGATGCTGGAAGGGGTTGGGGGCAGGAGAAGAAGGGGACGACCGAGGATGAGATGGCTGGATGGCATCACAGACTTGATGGACGTGAGTCTGAGTGAACTCCGGGAGTTTGTGATGGACAGGGAGGCCTGGCGTGCTGTGATTCATGGGGTCACAAATAGTCAGACATGACTGAGCGACTGAACTGAACTGAACTGAATCTGAAAAAGAATTCAGAATAATGATAGTAAAGATGATAAAAAATCTGGAAAACAAAATAGAGAAAATGCAAGAATCAATTAGCAAAGATCTAGAAGAATTAAAGAAGAAACACAGAGAGACAAGCAACACAATTACTGAAATTAACAATACCGTAGAAGGAATCCATAGAAGAATATCTGAAGCAGAAAACAAATCAGTGAGCTGGAAAATAAAGTGGTGGAAATAACTTCTGAAGAGCAAAAGAAAGTAAAAATAATAATAATAATAAAGAACTGAGGATAGTCTCAGAGACCTCTGGGACAATATCAAACACACCAATATTCAAATTATAGTGGTTGCAAAGTAAGAAGAGGAAAAGAAAGGATAAGAAACATTTTTAAAGAGATTGTAGTGAAAATTTCCACATTATGGTAAAGGAAATAGCCAATTAAGTCCAAGAAGCCCAAAGAGTCCTATGCAGGAGAAACACACCAAGACACATACTAATCAAACTGACAAAGACTAAACACAAAGCAAGAATATTAAAATAAGCAAGAGAGAAGCAACAAATGACATACAAGGGAAACCCCATATGCTTAACAGCTGATCTTTCAGCAGAAACTCTGCAGTCCAGATAGGAATGGTAGGATATATTTAAAGTATTGAAATAGAAAATTCTACAACCAATACTACAGTATTCAGCAAGGATCTCATTCAAAATTGATGGAGAAATAAAAAGCTTTTCAGGAAAGGAAAAGTTGAGATTCAATACCACCTAACCAGCTGTACAACCGATTTTACTTATGGAGTCAAAAACGGAGATGGCAATGGCACCCCACTCTAGTACTCTTGCCTGGAAAATCCCATGGGTGGAGGAACCTGGAAGGCTGCAGTCCATGGGGTCGCTGAGGGTTGGACACGACTGAGTGACTTCACTTTTACTTTTCACTTTCATGCATTGGAGCAGGAAATGGCAACCCACTCCAGTATTCTTGCCTGGAGAATCTCAGTTATGGCAGAGCCTGGTGGGCTGCCATCTATAGGGTTGCACAGAGTCAGATAGGACTGAAGCAACCTAGCAGCAGCAGCAGCATAGAGTCAAAAAATGCAATAGAAGAATAAAGATCTACAAAATCAACACCAAACAAGAAAATGACAATAGGAACATATATATCAATAATTACTTTAAATATAAATGGATTAAATTCTTCAAATAAAGACACAGACTGGATGAGTGGACACAAAAACTAGACCCATATATAGGCTGTCTGCAAGAAACCCACTTCAGACCTAAAGACACACATAGACTGAGAGAATGGGAAAATATATTCCATCCAAATGGGCACCAAAAGAAAGCTGGAGTAACAATCCTTGTATCAGACAAAATAGACCTAAAATGTAGAAGATTACAAGAGATAAGGAAGGACATTACATAATGATCAAGGGGTCAATCCAAGAGGAAGATATAACAATTGAAAATATCTACATACTCAATATTGTAGCACCTCAATATATAAGAAAAACAGTAACAGACAAAAAAAGGAGAAATTGACTGGAACACAATAATAGTAGGAGACTTTAACACCCCACTCACACCAATGGACAGATCATGAAAACATAAGATTAATAAAGAAATACAAGTCTTGCATGATACATTAGATGAGATGGATATCATTGAAATCTTCAGGACATTTCATTGAAATGAAGAATATACCTTCTTCTCAAGTACACATGGAACATTCTCCAGAATAGACCACATCTTGGGTCACAAATCACACCTCAGTAAAGCACATGGAGTTGCACACATTTCTAAATAACCAACAGGTTACTGAAGAAATCAAAAGGGAAATTTAAAAATTTCTAGGAACAAAGGACAATGAAAACATGACAACTCAAAACTTATGGGATGCAGCAAGAGCAGTTCTAAGAGGGAAGTTTATAGCAACACAATACTCCCTCGAGAAGCAAGAGAAACACGGAATAGACAACCTAACTTTATACCTAAAACAAACGGGAAAAGATGAACAACAAAAAAAAAAATCCCAAAATTAGTAGAAGGAAAGAAATCATAAAGATCCAAGAAGAAATGAAAGAAATTAAAAGCTAGCTTTTTGAGAAGATAAACAAAATTGGCAAACCTTCAGCCAGATTCATCAAGAAAAAAAGAGAAGAATCAAATCAACAAAATTAGAAATGAAAAAGGAGAAGTTAAAACTGACACTGTAGAAATACAAAGGATTAAAAGAGACTATCATAAACAACTATATGGCAATAAAATTGATAACCTGGAAGAAATGAACAGATTCTTAGAAAAGTTCAATCTTCAAAGACTGAATCAGGAAGAAATAGAAATTATGAACAACCTAATTACAAGCACTGAAATTAAAACTGATCAAAAACCTCTTAAAAATCAAAATTCCAGAACCAGTTGTCTTCACAGGAGAATTCTATCAAACATTTAGAGAAGAGCTAATGCCTATCTTTCTAAAACTCTGTCAAAAGATTCCAGAGGAAAGAACATTTCCAAACTCATTCTATGAGGCCACCATCACCCTGATACCAAAACAAGACAGAGAAAACAAAACAAACAAACAAACAAAACCCCAGCAAAAACAACAAAAGAAAACCACAGGCCAATATCACTGATGAAAATAGATGCAAAAATCCTCAACAAAGTTTTAGCAAACAGAACTCACCAACATATCAGAAAGCTCATATACTATGATCAAGTTAGGTTTATTCCAGGAATTCAAGGATTCTTCAATATATGCAAATTAATCAATGTGATGCACTATATTAACAAATTAAAAGATAAAAGCTATATGATAATCTTAATAGATGTAGAAAAATCATTTGATAAAATTCAGCACACATTTATAATTAAAATTCCTAAGAAAAAAAAAAAAGGGCACAGAAGGAACCTACATCAACATAGTAAAGGCCATATATGATAAGCCTACAGCAAACATTATTCTTAATGGTGAAAAACTGAAAGCATTCCCCCTAAGATCTGGAAAAAGACAAGTGTGTCAACCTTCACCACTATTATTCAATGTAGTTCTGGAAGTCCTAGCAACAGCAATCAGAGAAGAGAAAGAAATAAAAGTAATCCAGATTGGAAAAGAAGAAGTAAAATTCTCACTGTTTGCAGATGACATGGCACTGTACATAGAAAGCCCTAAAGATAGTATAAGAAAATTACTAGAGCTGACCAGTTTAGCAAAGTTGTGGGATACAAACTCAATACACAGAAATCATTTTCATTTCTGTATAATAACAATAAAAAAATCAGAAAGAGAAATTAAGGAATCAATCCCATTTACCATTGGAAAAAAAGAATTAAATATCTAGGAATAAACTTACCTAAGGAGACAAAAGAACTGTACACAGAAAATTAAAAGACACTAATGAAAGAAATCAAAGATGACATAAACAAATGGAAAGCTATTCCATGTTCCTCGGTAGGAAGCATCAATATTGTGAAAATGACTATACTACCAAATGAAATCTACAGATTCAATGTGATACCAATCAAATTACCAATGGCATTTTTCACAGAAGTAGAACAAAAAAATTTCAAAATTCATATGGAAACACAAAAGACCCCATATAGCCAAAGAAGTCTTGAGAAAGAAGAACAGAACTGGAGGAATCAACATTCCTGACTTCAGATTATACTACAAAGCTACAGTCATCAAGACAGTATGGTACTGGCACAAAAACAGAAATATAGATCAATGGAATAAGATAGAAAGCCCAGAAATAAACCCATGCACCTTTGGGCATCTTACTTTTTACAAAGGAGGCAAGATTATACAATGGGGCAAAGACATCCTCTTCAATAAATGGTACTGGGAAAACTGGACAGCTACATGTAAAAGAAACCAGAGCACTTCCTAATACCATACACAAGATTAACTCAAAGTGGATTAAATACCTAAATATAAGACCAGAAACTAAAAACCTCTTAGAGGAAAACATAGGCAGAATACTCGATGACATAAATCAAAGTAAGATCCTCTATGACCCACCTCCTAGAGTAATGGAAATAAAAATGAAAGTAAACAAGTGGGACCTGATTAAACTTAAAAGCTTTTGCACAGCAAAGGAAACTGTAAGCAAGGAGAAAAGACAACCCTCAGAATGGGAAAAAATAATAGCAAATGAAACAACTGACAAAGGATTAATTTCCCAAATCTGCAGGCAGCTCATACAACTCAATGCCAGAAAGACAAATAATCCAATTAAAAAGTGGGAAAAAGACCTAACAAGACATTTCTCCAAAGGCGACCTACAGATGGCTAACAAACACATGAAAAGATGCTCAATATCATTTATTACAAGAGAAATGCAAATCAAAACCTCAGTGAGATATCACCTCACACAGGTCAGAATGGCCATCATTAAAAAGTCCAAGAACAGTAAATGCTGGAGAGGGTGTGGAGAAAAGGGAACACTCTTGCAGTGTTGGTGAGAATGTAAGCTGATACAGCCACTACAGAAGATGGTACGGAGATTCCTTAAAACAGCTAGGAATAAAACCACTATATGATCCAGCAATCCCACTCTTAGGCATATACCCTGAGCAAGCCAAAATTGAAAAATACACATGTATCCCATTGTTTATTGCACCACTGTTTGCAATAGTGAGAACATGGAAGCAACCTGGATGTCCATCACCAGGTGAGTGGATAAAGAAGTTTTGGTATATATACACAATGGAATGTTACTCAGCCATAAAAAGGAATGAATTTGAGTCAGTGTTGATGAGGTGGATGAACCTAAAACCTATTATACCAAGTGAAATGAGTCAGAAAGAGAAAAATAAATATCATATTCTAACACATATATATGGAATCTAGAAAAATAGTACTGAAGTATATATTTACAGGACAGCAATGGAGAAATAGACATAGAGAATAGACTTATGGGCATGGGGAGAGGGGAGGAGAGGGTAAGATGTATGGAAAGAGTAACATAAAACTCACATTACCATACATAAAATAGATAGCCAACAGGAATTCACTGTATACCTCAGGAAACTCAAAAAGGGGCTCCATAGCAATCTAGAGGGGAGGGGTGGGGCAAGAAATTGGAGGGAGGTTCAAAAGTGAGGGGATATATATATATACCTATGGCTAATTCATGTTGAGGTTTGACAGAAAACAAAATTCTGTAAAGCCATTATCCTTCATTAAAAAAATTTTTTTTAAAAAGATGTGTTTCATATACACAATGGAATATTACTCAGCCATTAAAATAATGAAATAATGCCATTTGCAGCAACATGGATGGACCTAGAGATTTTCATACCAAGTGAAGTCAGAAAGAGAAAGACCAATGTCACATGATATTGCTTACATATGGAATCTAAAAAAACTACTACTTTTTAGTAATACCCTGTTTCTAGTAATTACCCTGTACCATCATGTCTGAAAAAGCATAGTGAATAAAGGGAAAAGTGGTTTAAGATAAGATTGGAGAAGAAGTCAGGTTCCATTTATGTAAGAGGTCATGGTAAATGTTTTGTATTTTTTAAGCATAAAGGAAAGTTATGGCAGCATTTATGAGTCTTAAGTGAAAGAGTATAGGAGAGTGGGAATACAGAAATCAATTAGACAAATATTTCTGTATATCCAAGTGAAAGGTTAGACTAATGTTACTTTTACAGAAAAAAATGCATGAATTCAGGATGAGTTGAGCAGAACTAGATGGATTTCTGATAAACTTCATGGGGAGACTTGTTGATAGAGCACATTCTCTAAAGGAAACAGAGCACATGAGATTGATTCCAATCTTTACATCACTGGAGTTCATGACCTGGCCATTTCCTAAAGTAGACTATCCTGAAGCAAGGTTTGAAAGAGAGATGGAGTGTTTTGAGTATGTTGAAGGTTTTGAGTATCCATTAAATATTCAAATGAATATGATCAGAAAGCATCTGCTGAGGATTTAGGAATGGAAATTCCAATTCCATATTACTTATATATCTAAATGAGCTGAGAGCAGGTCCTTGGACAGATATTTGTATACCAATATCCAGAGCAGCATTATTGACAATTGTCAAAAAATGAAAACAACTAAAATTCACATCAGTGGATAAAGAGGTAAGCAAAATGTGTGGTATATACCTACAATGAAATATTATTCAACCTTAAAAGTAAGAGAAATTTGGATACATACTACCAAATGGAGTAAACTTGAAATTTTGTGCTAAGTGAAATAAACCAAAACCAACAACACAAATATTGTATGATTCCACTTAAACAAGGTTCCTGCTGCTGCTGCTGCTGCTGCTGCTAATTTGCTTCAGTAGTGTCTGACTCTGTGTGACCCCATAGACGGCAGCCCACCAAGCTCCCCCATCCCTGGGATTCTCCAGGCAAGAACGCTGGAGTGGGTTGCCATTTCCTTCTCCAATGCATGAAAGTGAAAAGTGAAAGGAAATTCACTCAGTTGGATCCAACTCGTAGTGACCCCATGGACTGCAGCCCACCAGGCCCCTCCATCCATGGGGCTTTCCAGGCAAGAGTACTGGAGTGGGTTGCCATTACCTTCTCCCAAACAAGGTCCCTAGAAGAGTCAAATCCAGAGACAGAAAGTAGAATAGGGTTTACCAGTTTTCAGGAGAAGGGAGGAATGGCATGTTATTGTGTAATGAGTACAGAGTGTCAGCTTGGGAAACTTTTGGAAATAGAGGATGGTAGTAGTTGCAAAACAGTATAAATGTAATCAATGTCACTTAATAGTACACCTTAAATTGACTAAACTGATAAATTATACATACTGTGCATCTTAGCAGAAAAGAGGGTAACAATGCAAACTGTTATGAGACAATTTTTATTTAATAATATCTCCCTCCTCATGCTTTCAAAACTGAAGTGGGCTTCAAATTTAATGTTGTTAATATTATTAAAATTACAACATGATTGACATATCATGGAGTCAAAAAATATCCCAACAAAACAAAACTGCCAGAGTTCTTGAAATCTATGAACTCCCCAAAGAAAAATATAACTTGGAATTTTTCTTTACTGCTATATTCCTTTAATACTAATTTGTCCTGTTACTGAGTCTTATCAACTCTATTTTCAAAATATTTATTTTATTCTATATTTCTTTCCTCATCCCTATTAAATTATAGATCTCCAAGAAACTATTGCTCATATATTACTAAACTAATCACTATTGAGAGTCACCAGTTTGCAAAACCTAAAATGGCTGGAATCACAAATGGGGAGTGCATCATTTTATCTGCAATGTATAACACAACCTTAGTCACATAATAGTTACCTAATGAATACATGTTTTAATAAATTAATTAACACATCGGTCTATGGTACTACTTACTTGTTTTTGTTTTATTGTCTCTTACCTCTGAATATCTTCTCTTTTCCTTTCAAACTGAGTTTTTGTGTTGGAAAAGAAAAGAGTGGGGTAGGGTAGACAGAACATAATTAAAAAAGGGTAGTGATAGCCCAGTTGAGGGGTAACAATAAATAGAATCTTGCTGGAAAAACTACATAAAGCATTTCAGTAGAATCACACACTACAAAAATAGAACAAACTCCAAAAGTAGTTTGAGAGAAGTAGGTTTTCCTAAATATGAAAAGTAAAGTAATAATTTCACTTCATTCCACTCAGTCCTAACTAGATTATCCAGTCTTTTGTTCATATCTAGGCACCATATTTGAAGAGAGGCATTGACAAAATTCCTAAATTGAATGGAGATGAATATATTTGCACAGTTCCAGTTGAGTTTGACAAGCAGGAAAGTGATGTTTGCAGAGCAGAAAAAAAATATTTGAAGTCCAGAGGAGTTGATTGCACAGGTGACCTCAAGAACCAAGGTCAAGGAGGCTGTACATATGATATGAACCTTTCCTCTGCACTTTCAAAACAGGAATATTGCTTTGATTGTTCTGACAAAGTACAATCATCTCCAACAGTCTTTAAAATGTTCCATTAGGACTCATAAGGTCTAGGAGGCTGATAAGCATTATTGTCATCTTGTGATCATTTTTCTGACAATTCAACAACCCTGACTCACCTGCCCAGCCATGTTCCCATTCAAAGTCCCATACATCTCGTCTGCATAAGCAGTTAATAACTCGCTCTGCTGCATACATCCACTGGTAAATTTCCTCATCTAATATTAATATTATTTATAATACAGTAGTGCTGCTGCTACTGCTAAGTCACTTCAGTTGTGTATGACTCTGTGTGATCCCATAGAGGGGAGCCCACCAGGCTTCCCCATCCCTGGGATTCTCCAGGTAAGAACACTGGAGTGGGTAATACAGTGGTACAGGAATGGTAAAATGTCTGAGCAAGTTAAGAGAATTTTAGTAATATTATCAAAGGAAGTAACAAATTTGACAAATTTTCTGATGGTTGGACAATATGTGATATATTAAGTTTGACATCTGGGATACAAACTTAAAAAGACACATTGACAAATTAGAGTGTGTTTCAGGGGAAAAAAAATTCAAAAGATAGAATGCCTTGAAGACAGGACATAAAAAAAATGACTGATATTTTGGAACTATTCATCTTGAAAATGGCCATACTTAAGTGGCATTAAAAGAAGTTTACAAATGTTTGAATAGCTGTCTCATAAAAGGGAACCCATTCTGTCACTTCTAAGTAATATACTAAGAACAATGGTTGAAAGTTATAAAAAAGGAGAATTTGTCTCATAATAATGAAATAAGCTGTATTTTTTAATACAGCTATTATTTTCTCAAAATAAAACAATAACCTACTGAAGGAGTGAATTCACTAAAAATTCAAAATTTTAAACACTGACCAGATTAGTATGTATGCTGTATTATGAGGAACATATTTCAAAGGCTTATAAAAGGGATATTGGAACACATTTTTTAAATATATTTTACTCTTACTATCATGAGGTAGGTATTATTATTTCTATTTTGTGATGAAAAAGTGAGCCCTAAAGAGTTTAAGTAACAAGTTTATACATGTAATGCATGGAAGAATTTGGGTTATAGTTGAATTTTACATGATCGCAAAGCCCTTCTTTTAATCCTCTAATTACAGCACTGGAAATAAAGAGATAAAATATCAGTACTAGGGTTTCCTGGGTGGTTAAGTCTTTAAAAAATAATTTTTCTGTACTTATGTGATTAAAAATGTTATATAACAAGCATTTAATATGTTAACAAATTATGATTATTTTGAATTTTAAAACAGAAGTGGAAAGAAGACTATATTTTCAACTTTTCTCTATTAATTACACATCTTTAAATTTTCAGGAGTATTTCCTCCAAATAAATTTTAGTTGAAGTCATGGGTCCTTATGACTATTAAGAGGTCCAGGTATGTATTTTTCTTTTTTCCTTTTTTATTTCCAATCATAATCAGAAGCATGTTCTCTTTTTGATACTCTTTTATATTGTGTTTATTAAATTTTATATATCCCACTTCCTATATTTGTTTCCTTTATTGAAGAGTCTTCTCTAAACCTGATGCCTTTTTAAGAGATAAGATGAAGATTACTTATGTCTTTTCACGATGCATTTGGGAATTGTAGTATTTTCACTTTCACATATCCAGCTAGCGAGTATAAAGCAATTTGTAGAGCTTCACTCCCTATTTCCAGTGACTGGGAAACATTCTTCTCATGAAGTTCTGCAATTTTGATAGCAGAAAATGAAATTTCATCTACTGATACTTCTGTTCCTTGGAAATGATATTTAACTCACATGTAGTAAGTGAAAAAAAGTCAGTTTTCTTTTTTCCTTTTTTTTTTTTTTGTAGGCACTGCTTTTTGTATTCTTCCTGCCTCTGATTCTAGAGTCACTATTGGTGAAATGATTTTAACTTAAGCTTTCAAGAACCTATTGAGCACAAATTTTCCCATCTCCATGCTCATGGATGACATGCTCAGTTGAAAGGGACTATTGTGAGAATTTACAGTATGGAGATAGGAAAACATCATACTGGAAGGCTTGTATTTTTGGAAAGACAGTTAAACATTTACTCAGACACTACTGGGTCAATGCTTTATCCTACCTCCTGGTAAGACAAATGGACCACTATGTATATGAGAGTTTATCTTCTGAAAAATGCAAGGCATAGTTTAATCATTTAATCTCCATATAAATGATAGAAATAAACATTTCCAAACAAATCCAATAGTTTGACTGTAAATCTAATATATATGCAATTATAATCATGTAGACTTTTAAAAGAAAAGCTGAGAGGGTAAAAGGTGGGAGGGAGTTAAAGAACTTTTTATTTCTATGCTTTTTAATTTGGAATTATTTCTACCTGAAGATTTCAATAAAAAGGAAATATTTAAATACTTTATTCCTTTATTTCCCAATATGAAATGCTCTGTTATAATTGCCCTTGGTCAAAATGTAGATGTAAAAGCATTACTATGCAAATTAAGCATCTGTTTGTAAGCAAAAATAAGCTGGTAATTGTGAACATTGCATTATATTATTTATTCTCTGCTTTTTACTTTTTAGTAGCTATGTTTCTGAGTATTGCAGACAACTTAAGGTGTATTTATTTTCAACTTTTAAGATATGATTAACACCCAGAATCCTATGACATGACATCTAAAGAATACAAGGATCCATTCATTATCAAATATTTATTGAATGGATAGAGTGGAGTTTCAACAAATATTCTGGCCTTCATATGGTTTTATTTCTGTTCAGAAGTTTTCAGTCTAGATAATTACTTAACTTGTTTTGTTTTGTGCAAATGACTTTACTTCATTTTTTATCTCTTTCTCCAAAACCTGATTCTGCTGATAGCATTTTGTTATTGACAATATTTTTCAGTGTTTACATCCTACCTTGCTTTAGCAAAAGCAATAAAGAATCAGCTGAATCATCTTAAAAACATGAAGATGTATCTCTCCTCAAATTTTCTGCCATAGACTTGCATCTCTATAAACATTTTTTTTTAATAAATGTGCCAGGTAACATGTACACATATATGCAGTTACTCATCTTTGTTTTATTAAAAGGGACAAGAATATATATAAGGTATAAGTATTAAGCAATTTCCTCTCTAATTTTTTGCAAGGATCCACTAGGTTTTGAGTCCAAAACCACTGGGTTTGGGGCCACTGGGTTTTGAGCCCTTTTTTGAGGTCAGATATAATATTAGCTGTCATGCAGAAATTTTCATGTGTGTAGTCTATATTTCTGGGGTAAAGTGTGTGTGTGTGTATATGTGAGTGTGTTAATGATCAAGGCATAAAAACAGGAACAACATTAATTTAATCGTAGTTATACTGTATTCAAAGAATAGAAATGCACAAAATTAAACTACTCTGATGATAGTCTGATCTGAACACATGTTAAAACCTAACCTTTCCATAGAAACACTGGAAAATTGAGTAAATAATAGTATACCCAAGCTATTAAGTTATCCTAAGAAAAAGAATTAACATAGAAAAGCAAAAGAAATACCTAAGTGTCATAAAAGAAGAGTGAACACAACAACACTTCTGTGAAGTTATGTGCAGACAAGGCAGGGCCACTGGTCAGTGTGGGAAAGAGTGGGGAGACTGGAATGGAATGTAAATTTAATGTCTAAACAAGCAGATCAGACTCTGTGACTGTGATGTATAGCAGAAATCAAGACCTTGGCACTGTAATGGGACTTTTGAAATATCACACCTTCAAGAAAAGGAGAATTGGCAAAGGTTTACTTGTTGGTTCAGAGAGGTGGCACAACATTTGTCTCTGCTCAAAATCTGGATATACATGATAAGTCTGTTGTGAGACACAAAGTAACAAAAGTGTTTTTTTTTTTTTCCTTATGCTAAATGTGGGGTTTAAATCTAAGTTATAAATTATCTTGATATAGGAAAATACCAGAGAAAAATTAACTTAAAATTCAACCGGATAATGATACCTCTAGAGCATTTGGCTGATTAATAATAAAGCAAACATAATAATAATGATAATAAAGCAAACAGCACCAAAAATTATGAAAGGACATATCTACAGTCTGAGCCACATTTGGTTCCATTGAGGAAAAGAAATTGTCTCTTAAAAACGAGTTCACACCAAAAACTTACAAACCAACATGAACCAGAATCAGGAAGGGCAACGACTAGGACAATTAGCACTACAGTTCTCAAAAACATAAGGTAATAGAACAATACAAAAATGATTATAAATTATATTTTATATCTTATGACGTTAATCATCATCACTAGGGCAATCTGTTCTATATGACTACCATCTTCTAACTCAGTTTTAGAAATAAAACTTAAATCATGCTAGTTCATTTGCCACTGTTCACCATGAAGTGTTTTCACCATAGTAGGCAAAGGGAACATGTTAAAATTCAAGTAATTAAGACTATGCCGAAGCCTTGACTGTATGGATAACAATTAACCAAAAAATTCTGAAAAAGATGGGAATACCAGACCACCTGACCTGCCTCCTGAGAAATCTGCAAGCAGATCAGGAAGCAACAGTTAGAACTGGACATGGAACAACAGACTGGTTCCAAATAGGAAAAGGACTACATCAAGGTTGTATATTGTCACTCTGCTTATTTAACTTATATGCAAAGCACATCATAAGAAACGTTGGGCTGGAGGAAGCACAAGCTGGAATCAAGATTGCCGGCACAAATATCAATAACTTCAGATATGCAGATGACACCACCCATATGGCATAAAGTGAAGAGGAACTAAAAAGCCTCTTGATGAAAGTGAAAAAGGAGAGTGAGAAATTTGGCTTAAAGCTCAACATTCAGAAAATGAAGATCATGGCATCTGGTCCCATCACTTCATGGGAAATAGATGGGGAAACAGTGGAAACAGTGGCTTATTTTATTTTTCTGGGCTCCAAAATCACTGCAGATGGTTATTGCAGCCATGAAATTAAAAGATGCTTACTCCTTGGAAGGAAAGTTATGACCAACGTAGGGAGCATATTAAAAAGCAGAGATATTACTTTGTCAACAAAGGTCCACCTAGTCAAGGTTATGGCTTTTTCAGTAGTCATGTATGGATGTGAAAGTTGGACTATAAAAGAAAGCTGAGTGCCGAAGAATTGATGCTTTTGAACTGTGGTATTGGAGAAGACTCTTGAGAGTCCCTTGGACTGCAAGGAGATCCAACCTGTCCATTCTAAAGGAGATCAGTTCTGGCTGTTCATTGGAAGGACTGATGCTGAAGCTGTAACACCAATACTTTGGCCACCTGATGCAAAGAGCTGACTCACTGGAAAAGACCCTGATGCTGGGAAGGATTGAGGGCAGGAGGAGAAGGGGACGATAGAGGATGAGATGGTTGGATCGTATCACTGACTCAATGGACATGGGTTTGGGTGGACTCTGGGAATTGGTGATGGACAGGGATGCCTGGCTTGCTGCAGTTCATGGGGTTGCGAAGAGTAGGACATAACTGAGCAACTGAACTGTACTGACTGAGCCCCTTTGCTCAGAACTTCTCAGTTTTCCAGTTCACAAACAGTAAAGCACACAATCTTTATACTGACTCAGGATGTGGAAGATGATATGTCCTACATCTTTTGCTTGCCTGATCTTATTTCCTGTTTGTCTTCCCTTCACTTGCATCCCTCAAGCCACCTTGGCCTCCTTGCTGTTCCTTATTTGTATCCCTCAGAGGACAGAATCTCTCTTAATTTCTTCAAGCGTTTACTTAAACATCCTCTTCTAGGTCAGGATCTTGTTGCTATCCTTTCCAAAACTATAACCCAACGCTCAACTCTTTCCTTCTCTCTTGAATTTAATAATTTTCTCCGATATCTATCACTATCTAACAACACTATATTTTATACTTACTTATTTTTCTTATTTTCTGCCACCCGGAATTTAAATTTAATAAAGGCAGTTTTTTTGTTTTTTGTTTTTTTTTTCCCTTCCCAGCTGTCTACTGTTTGGGAGCACCAAGACAAAACCTAAAATAACTTGTGTTCAATGTACTCAACAAATTCACATGGAAACTCTAACTATGCAAAAATGTATAAACATATTAACCATTAAACACAGTCATAACACAGATATAATAGCAATATAAAATAGCAACATTTTATATAATAAAGAATAAAAATAAATATGTAAAAGCAAAATAAAAAATGTTAAGGATCTTGAGATGGAGATATTGTCCTGGACTATCTGGGTAGGCTCAATATAATAACAAGGGTTCTTATAAGTGAAAGAGGGAAACAGAAGCATTAGAGTAGCACATGTGATAATGCAAACTGAGGCCCAGAAGATGCAATTGCTAGCTGGAAGGAGGCCACAAGCCAAGGGAAACCGCCAGACTCAAGAACCTGGAAACAACTAGGGAGTAGATTTTCTCCCTAAAGTCTAGAAGGAACACAGCTCCGCTAACATGTTGATTTTGACCCACTGAGACTTCTTTTGGACTCATGAACTCCAGAAGTGTAAGATAATAAATTGATATTTTTTTAAACCACTAAGCTTATGGTAAATTTTAATAGAATCAGGGCATTCCAAGTGGTGGGCTTCCCTGATAGCTCAGCTGGTAAAGAATCTGCCTGCAATGCAGGGGACCCTGGTGCGATTCCTGGGTCAGGAAGATCTGCTGCAGACAGGATAGGCTACCCACTCCAATATTCCTGGGCTTCCCTGGTGACTCAGTTGGTAAAGAATCTGCCTGCAATGGAGGAGAACTGGCGTCAATCCCTGGATTGGGATGATTCCCTGGAGAAGGGAAAGGCTACCCACTCCAGTATACTAGCCTGGAGAATTCCATGGACTGTGTAGTCCATAGGGTCACAGAGTTGGACACGACTGAGTAACTTTCAGTTTTTCACTTTTCCCAAGTGGTGCAGTGGTAAAGAATCTGACTGCCAAAGCAGGAGATGCAAGAGATAGGGGTTTTGATCCCTAGGTCAAGAAGATACCCTGGAATAGAAAAATATCAACCCCCTTTAGTATTTTTGCCTGGAAAATCCTATGGAGAGAGGAGCCTGGTGGACTACAGTCTATGAGGGTCACAAAGAGTCTGACACGACTGAGCAACTGACCATACACATACATAACAGAAGCAATAGGAAAACTAAAATAGTTTATGGTTAAAAGACAGTGTAAGTCAGTGGAAATGGGATGAGGCATTCAATATGTTAAACACTTCTTTGTGAAGAGCAACTTGTCAGAATTTTTTAAATTTAATTATCATAAAATATATGTATCTTATATAAAGATGTTTATAAAGCATCTGTATGTCAAAAGCCACTTTTTTAGAAACATATATAAAACCTCAAATGAGCTAAAATAAAATATGTAAGTAAAATTAACAAATGATTACTTTTCACACTATAAAAATGCCAATAAAATTGAACCAAAAATATGAATAGGACATTTTCAGTTAAAATAAAACAAATTGCCAATAAACATAAAAAGTTGTTCAAATTCAAATCTAATCAGGAAAGTCAACTTTATGGCAAAATACTTAATACTCCATGATATTAAGTTGATGGGTATTATTGCTTCAATTGAACCAAACTTGTTTTCATAGAATAAACCACCTGATTGTGATGTATTATCCTGTTAAAACTGTTTTTCCATATCCTTTTTGACACCTATATTTTTACTTTATGCTGTGGTTAAAATACACTCGGAAGTAATTTTTTGCTTTGTTTTTTGTTGAGACTATTGTGCACAATTCCTGATTCTTATGTAGCATTTTAAATTGTATATCAGAAATGTATAGACTTTGGACTCTGTAATTATTATAAAGACTCCAAACTCCGTCTTGCTTGCATGTCTCATAAAGGCTTTGTTTTGTTGGGGCAGGTCTAAAAGTAGTCCTTCTCTAGGGTGTGGTTTTCCCTCCTAAGACAAGACTTTGTGTCACAGCTGAATTTCAAGGGTGTTAACAAGATCTTTATTCTCTGTGTGAGCTATAATTAAAATAATGTCTAGAAATGCTTTATCACTCTCAGTCTAATACTAGCCAGCCTTTGCTAAGAACTGCAAGCACTAAGCCCAGACTTTAGGTAAGAAATGGCAGACTACTCTCCACTCCCACATAATTCTTTCTGAGACAACCCTTCTCTCCAGTGTCAGACTTCTCAGAGCAGCCATGACAGCTGATCTCTGCCTCCTTTCGTCAGTGGACCCATCTTTCGCTGTTGTACTCTAGCTCACTGCACTGAAGTCAAGAGATATTCCCAGAAGCAGGTAAATTTAGATTTTATTTCATGAGATTTCTTTGTTTCAGGGATCATGGTCCTGATCTACCTTTGTCCAATGACAAAAAACAGTTGCCTTTTATATTTCTTCAAGTATTATAGTTGTTTATGGCAGTGAGGCCACGTCCCTGCCAGAATTTGCTCAGTTCAGTTCAGTCGCTCAGTCGTGTCTGACTCTTTGTGACCCCATGAATCGCAGCAAGCCAATTTATTCATTTTTGAAAATATTTTCTGTAAATTGCAAGCAAATACTTATTTATGTCTACCATGATAAAGCTGAGTATTAAGCATACGGAGATATAGTAGTGAACCGCACAGATACGCTTCCTGTCCTAATATAATTTGCCAACTACTAAATTCAACACGATTATAAAAATAGATTCATATAAGTTTATTTTCAATGAATTATTTTGTCATTCACTGAGGAACAGTATCAGTGGTTTATGTGATTATCTTTCAATCTTGGAAGCAAATGATCAAGGCCAAATATTTACCTGTCAAATTTCCCATCTAACAAAAGCTCTTAAAAGAAATAAGTCCAGAAAGTTGTGTTATTTTTTCAATTAGGCAATTTACATATATATACATATGCTATTTTTCTAAATGGCTTTTAATAAAATATCAGCAAATGGAGAACACACACATATAATGAAAATTCAGTTTTCAAACTATTTTCTATTCCACCATAAATAATCAACACCAATACTGATAATGACATACATAACCTTTTTAAAATGTTGTATTTACTTAAACCCATAGCCTTTGTTCAGGACTGAAAGTTTCATCTCATGAGCCAGGCATACTGTTTATTTCACTGAATGGAAGACTTATGGGCATTTCAGTGAAAGAAAAAATTTTTGATGCAATGCAGGAGAAATTAATCATAAACATGATTTCTATATAAAGTATTCCTACAGGAAATCCTGTAAGACTTGTGACTTTTAAAAAAACAATATACTTATTTCATCTAGGGAACAAGATCAAGATTAATTGAATGGGAATATCCAACTTTAGGACTGTAACAGAATCATGACTTAATTAAAATCAAATTCTCATGGTGTCCTTCAAGTGACACATAAAGAAATATCAGTAGAAAAGAGTTTAAAATTAATTAAACATCACAGTGAATAATAACTCACATATGCCTATAGTAAAGTAAGCTGCAGGTTAAGTTATATAAGGAGAAATCAGCAATTTTGCAAATCTATGGATAAAACAAACATTTGATATTTGGTATATACCATGGGAATATTTTTATTAAAACATACACAATTATTATTTTTTTTTAATTCAAGCCTAATTATTTTACTAATGGGTCTAGAAATTTTATATTCCAGCATTAGCCTTAATTATCTCTATATTTTACACTGAGGAAAACTTGAGGCAAAAGGGATTAGACAATATCCAAAGTTATATTACAATCTTATTTCTGAGTCTTGGTCTGACACAAGGTTATGTGACTAAATGTGAATGTCCTTCACAGTTTCCAATAATAGAATCTAATTAAGCAGCTTAATCAATGTTTGACCTTGTGAAAAATAGCTGTTTTACTTACCAGCTAGCTACATGAAATCTAGCAAGTTGGTTAATCTTTCTGTATTTTGTTTTCCTCATCAATACAAACTGAATAATGTATTTACATTAAAGGATTAATGAACTTATAAAACAAGATAAATAATTAAAATATCTTATGTTTCTGTAGTTGATCAATATCATCTCTACTACTCTCCTTTCTTTGTGAGATGGTTCTGTTTTGTGAAAAATAAGACATTTGAACTAGAACCCTTCTGGTTCTTTCTCAATCTCTTTCTTTTTTTCCTCTCTGATCACGTCCCCTACCCAAATACATACCACATCATCACAGACAATATATTTAGATATATTTGGATATATTTCATATCTAACCTCATTTTTTATGACAAGCCTAAAGTTCTACACTGATGCCTGGCTTATAATGAGCCAGTGATTTCAACATAGGCAAGTTTTTGGCTATAGTCTTTCTTGGCATTCAAATGTCATTTTTGAAACTCCAAAGAGTTTTTATCCTATTGGCTTGGCAACTTCTGAAATGGAACCCTCTGCTTTATCTGGTCATTTTAGTCCTCAAACCTGCAACTCTCAATTCCCTCTGTGTATCCCTTGTTTTCCATACCTGTAATATTCACCTACCTCTACTCAAAGGAATTCAACTCTACCTTGCCTCAGGGTCCAGCTCAAATTCTGTTTTGATTGACTACTAGTACCTACTGATAGAGATGTTCATTTAGACATATTCTGATTATATGCCCTACTTCTCTAGGACTGAAGTATATAATTCCCTTGAAATTTGTCTATGAGTTAGTCTTTTAGTCTCAAGCAACAAAAAAAAGCTCTACTTAATTTTAGTAAAAAAATAACTTATTGGAAAGCATATAGGATTTACTGCATAGGTTTCTAACTTGGAAACAGTTTAGAAAACAGAACATGCACTGCCTTACTTCCTTTCTAGTATAAATGCAGCAGCAGTACATCCTAGTTCTTCTTCTTTTTTTTAACCTGCCCTTCAACCTCTAGGCTAAAATAGTCAGCATTCTGGGGACAGGGCAGGGGTATGGAATGTTGGGACTAGATTAATTTAGTTGAAAGATAACTTTCTCTCTGTTTCTGTATAGGCTTCTATACCAGGATTATGAGAAGACATTGTGGGTCAATGTAGCCTCCAGATCCTTCTAGATTTCTGAAAGAGTAGAGTAGAGCCACCAAGTTTGCATACAATACTGGGGAGAAAATTACATCCCCCCAATTCCATATGCTGTTAGGAAAAGGAAACTCATGCCAAGTTTGTGAAAAGAAAACACCTACTAAACATAAGAAACAGATTTTTCCTGTTTCACTTATTGAGTATTTCATCTGTGCTATAATCTGAATGAAATACCTTCTCTGCACTGTTATTGATGAATCCACTATTTAATATAAAGTTCACGGAAAGTGGTATGCTAAGGGAATCCAGAAGAGAGATCTTAAAATATGCAGGGGAACCAAGCAAGACTTTTTGGTGTTATAATTCTAAAGGAATTATTATGTAACACTCAATCAGTTTATTCTTAACATCAATGGACCTATTTATTTGAAAAGTGTTGATTAGAACGCTTATAATTTGTTCAGTTCACATCAACCTAGGTTAGAGTCAGCTCAGTATAAGATCTTACTAATCTAAGAAGATACATTTAATTCTGCCACGTCAATTTGTCTACTACTACCAATACTCACATGAGCTAACTCATACTAACTACTTATTATGAGAGATGAAATATTTCAATTTATGTTTAATGCCAAATATTTCACATGAATATTACATGCTATAAACTCTAGCCAACTCCAGACATGTCTCAGAAAGTCTCTTCTCTTTTTCCTTTACCAACAATTATCTCACCTACTGAATCACTTTCATCAGTGTTTGAGATAGGCTGAATAATGGCCATGACAAGATGTCTAAGTTTTAATGCCCAGAAACTATGAATGTGGTGCCTTAGAGGGCAAAAGAGACTTTGTGGATATAATTGAGTTAAGGATCTTGAGAAAAAATCGGAGAGAAGGAGTTGTGATGAAGAATACAGAGGGCAAATTGGAGATGCTATGCTACTAGTTTTGAAGGAAGAAGAAAAGGCCAGGATCCAAGGAATGTAAGGGATACATATCTAAAAGCTGGAGAATATGAGCAAATGGATTTTCCCTTAGAGACTTCAGAAAGAACCAGGCTTGGTTTAACCTTGTAAGACTCATTTCAGACTTTTGACCTCCACAACTATGAGTCATTTTTGGCTACTAAATTGTAGCAATTCGTTACAGAAGCAATAGAAAACTAATGTAGTACTCAAGCACGCTATTATCAATTCATATTTAAGAACAAGCACATAAGTAAAGGACTTCTCTGGGTAGCTCAGAGAGTAAAAGAATCTGCCTGTGATGGAAGAGACCTAGGTTCAATCACTGGGTCGGGAAGATCCGCTCTCAGGGCTTCCCTGCTGGCTCAGATGGTAAAGACTCTGCCTGCAATCCAGGAGACCCCCATTTGATCCCAGGGTTGGGAAGATTTCTAGAGAAGGGAATGGTTACCCACTCTAGTATTATTGCTTGAAGAATTCCATGGACAGAGGAGCCTGGCAGGCTACAATCCTTGGGGTCTCAAAGAATCAGACATATGTGAGTTACTAACACTTTCACTTCACATCACGTCATATAAGCAAAAGGTTTATGTGCCTAATTTCCCCCTACTATTACCACCCAATTTCTATTGTTCTTAATGCCAGCTATAGCAAGAACTTCTCAAAAAATTATTGCTTTCTGTCTTCAATTTATTTCCTCCCATTCACTTTTTTTCAAATTGAAGAACAGAAGGTATAGAGCACAATGATTCAGTTATAGATTCAGTTATAACCATTTAGATTCACATATGTACTCTTTCGCATGATGTACTCTGCATATAAGATAAATAATCACGGTGCCAGTATACAGCCTTGATGTATTCCTTTTCCTATTTGGAACCAGTCTGTTGTTCCATGTCCAGTTCTAACTGTTGCTTCCTGAGCTGCATACAGATTTCTTAGGAGGCAGGTCAGGTGTTCTGGTATTCCCATCTTTTTAAGAATTTTCCACAGTTTATTGTGATCCACACAGTCAAAGGCTTTTGCATAATCAATAAAGCAGAAATAGATGTTTTTCTGGAACTCTCTTGCTTTTTCGATGATATAGCGGATGTTGCGGAGAAGGCAATGGCACCCCACTCCAGTACTTTGCCTGGAAAATCCCATGGATGGAGGAGCCTGGTAGGCTGCAGTCCATGGGGTCGCTAAGAGTTGGACACGACTGAGTGACTTCACTTTCACGCATTGGAGAAGGAAATGGCAACCCACTCCAGTGTTCTTGCCTGGAGAATCCCAGGGATGGGGAAGCCTGGTAGGCTGCCATCTATGGGGTCACACAGAGTTGGACACGACTGAAATGACTTAGCAGCAGCAGCAGCAGCGGATGTTGGCAATTTGATCTCTGGTTCCTCTGCCTTTTCTAAAACCAGCTTGAACATCTGGAAGTTCACTGAACTTCTCTATATACTTTCCCTCAATTTGATGATTATTTTATTTAGTCTACAGGCTTCAGAGTTTACCTATGTCTATGACACATGACTTTATGGCTCTCCTCAGCTTCCAGCACTTATCTGCCCTTTAGATTCCAGTTTCATTTATATAATTTCCTGCTTAAATCTAGAGCAGTTATCTCAGATTTAACATGTATTAATCTGAACTGATCTTCCTGTTCCCTAGGTGGACCTCCTGGTACCCCTCCTGGTATATTGAAAGCATATCTAACCAATCCCCTGTTCAGGCCAAAGATCTTAAATTACTCTTATGTCTTCTGTGCCTCTCACATCTGAGAGAATACCACTTCTCAGTTCTTTATCACCTTTGTTCGATTCATCAACTTTTCTCTCCATTATTGTTTGTAAAAACTGGCCTTTCCATCTCTACTCTTTGTCGTTACAGTTTATTCTCAGCAGCAGGAACCCTGGGTCTCACATTCTGTAATGCCTTCCCTCTTCTGTCAGCGTAAAAGTCATAGTAGACAAAAAAGTGTCAAAAATGTGCTTTGCTTCCTATATCCTTATTTCTCTGAGCTTATCTCCTACTATGCCTCTACTTATTCTAATTCAGCCCCACTGATCTCCTTGGCCTTTGTTGAGCACACAGCATGCTTCTGCCTTAGGGACTTTGTTCAGACTGTCAGTTTTTCTTCCTGGAATAATACCCTCACAATATCTACATTGCTAAATTTCTTACCTCTTTCAAATCTTTTGTCAGATCTTACCTTGTTAATAATTTTTATCCTGGCCATGGTGTTTTATATTGCTATCTGGTGCCTTAGTTTTCACATAGGCAGCCTTTACTAAAATGTTGTATTAAATACTGCAAACATACAGAAATAAATCTTACCAAGGAGGTTGTTACCTTAGAGAAAAATTATAATTCAATTAATTGGAATGTATACCAAAAGTATGGCAATTCTGGAATGCTACAGAGTCATCTAACCTGGAAAGCTCTTCATAAAAACTTAAGCAGACTCATAAGAGTGACTAACTCATTCATTACTCAGAAGGAAAAAAGACACTCATGCAAGGTGCAAAGAAATAAGAACATGTCCATAATGGAAATTTTCCATTTAAATCAGCAATGTAGAATGAGGTTCAAAAACTAAAATTAGCTAGTAGGTAGGAGAATCAATTATTTTCATATCTATGTAATTTCAGATAGGCATCTAGTTACAATTTATGAAATACAGCATCATTAAACTTCCAAATATTTTTATGATAATGTTGATTTAGGGTATCTATATTATATACATACACATAAAGATAATCATATATTCATTTCCAATTTAGGTATTGAACACTAAATACATGAATAGTTCAGCTATATACCTATCTTGAAAAATTCATTATAAACTATCAAGTAAGTAATAACCCTCTTAAACTGCCTGCAATTAGACATTTACACAATAATCTATGATGACTCCACTGAAGTCTTTACATAGGATAGAGCGGCAATGCAGTGTGTCAGTGATTAGGTATTTGCATAATAGTATATAACAGCTCTGAAGAAACTATCACAATCAACTAAATAAATCAGATTTTTTAAATCCATGATTTACTATTTACTAAATTTTGTCAACTCTTGTAAATACACATAATAAGCATACTTATCTTTTCTCTTTTGATGTTAAGGGCTGTGAAACAGTGTTAAATGTCCAGATCAAAACTTTATTCCCAAATCCCTTCTTCCCCTTACAAAAATACACCTTGAGACAATTATCTAAATTTACTTTCTCCATGTCTTAATTTACCCATTATTGCCTATTGGTCCACTGAATCCAGTCTATCTTCTCTTGTAAAATCCAATGCCTATTCTTAGTTCTAATCTTACTTAAACTATTAGCAGTTAGCACATTTGATTCCTTTTTGATTCATTTCATAACTGCTCCTTTATGTTTACATACACTTCTAAGCTACTGCGTCTCATTCCAAATGCCATTTGCAGACTTGTCCTCTCACTTCTGACTGTGTTGCAAAGCACTGGGGTTAATTGTAAGCTCTTCTCTGTATCTTATTCAATCCTTTGAAATCAAATACCATTCATACTTTCGTAATCCAAATCTTTAATGTGTGAGTCCCAGATGTATATAATAAGTGCTTACATTAAATCTCCCTGTGAATGTTTATTGCATATTGAGCTATAGGAGTTAGGGATAATTTTCTGCCACAAAGAAGACTAGTAAAAGAAGATGAGCTCTGGAAACTATATGAAGGCTCTGTTTGTGAGAATAGAAGGATTTGGATTCCTTTCTTGTACATTGTGTTAGTAGCTCAGTTGTGTCCAACTCTTTGAGACCCCATGAACTATAACTCGACAGGATCCTCTGTCCACGGGATTTCCCAGGCAAGAATAGTAAAGTGGGTAGCCATTCCCTTTCCAGGGGATATTCTTGATCCAGGGATTGAATCTGGGTCTCCTGCATTACACGTAGATTCTTTACCATCTGAGCCATTAGGGAATTCTTGCATGTTATGTTCATGTTAAGCCCAACTACCATGACTTCTTGAAACCCTGGGCTGTCTCATTTCTGACACTCACACATGCCCTTCTCTCCAACTTGAAAGTTCTTTTAATCCTCATCTTATCAACTAGGCTTCTAATGACTCTGTGTCTTTAAAGTGAAAGAATTGTGCAAAGCCTAGGAACCAATGCTGCTGCAAATATGCAGTGATGCAGAGGTAGTGCGTGTGGAACAGTGGGTGAGGATACTAATGATTTCCTTGAAATTCAGTATATTTCGGTCCTTTTCTAATCTTTCTTTCTTTCTTATTTTTTAGACTTAATTAACATTGACTTAGTAATCAAAAGCAATTCAATTAGATGTATTGTCAAAGCAATTTACTGACATAGTTGAGACATAGGGAATTAATGTTTAGTATTCTAAAGACTGATTCTGATTCTAAGTAAAATTCATCTAGATTAAATACTGAACTCAAATGCTAAAACCATTACACCTGGGAATCATATTTTCATATTCATAAATTAATCTAAGCTTTGATATATTTGATTTTCTTTGGGCTTTTTCTATTTTTAAGTCTGTAAACCTTGAATGGATATTCATATGCAACTACATGATTTAAAAATAATTATAATGGTTTTTTGATTATTCAACTTCTGAGTATATCCATACTTAGGAAATATGTCTTGAATAATTTTCTATGTATTTTCATACATATAGCATTGATTATCAAAATAGTTTATTAGGCTAAAATTGATGCTCTATTAGATTCAATATGCATAAATCCCTACTGATTTAATGACATTCACTTATTAACTGCCTAGAAAAATTGCAGATATTTTTAAAAGGTAATGTCATGCATATGGAACTTAGTTAAAATTCATTAAAATGATTATAGATAATTGTAAGACCTTTTATCATATGGTGATAAAAACATGTTATTGTTAAAAGGTATAAAATATGTTTGCATTGTACCAAAATGTTGCAGTAAAAATGTATTATCATATCTCCTCAAGGTTATTATTATCTAAAATGCTGAAGTTATTTTGCATTTAACATGTATATATGTCTGTGTGCATGTGTGTGTATATATATATATATATATGTTATAGCAGACACATATATATATTTCACAGACATATATAGTTAGTCAATTATATTTTATAAAGATCTTAAGTATATATATTTTCTATTCACCTAAATATTTGCATTTCCAGAGTTCAGCCTACTTTTACGTAGACCAAGATTGCTATTTAATATCACTTTCTGTCTTCCTGAAGAAACATTTTTTAATTACCTGTTATATGTTTGCTGATGATAAATTCTCTTAACTCACGTTTATCTGAAAAACAAAGAGCTTCTTCCAGCACATAAAAGGTTTTGTCCTATTGGATTCCAGATTGAATAGTTTCTGATGAGAAGTGTGGCATCATCCATACATATCTTTATTCCTTTGTACATTATGTGTCTTTTATTAGTCTGTATTTTGGATTTTCTTCTCTTAATTGGTTTATCAGCAATAGGATTACAATGTACCTGGATTTTTTTAAATGAGTTTTTGGCTTTAAATATGTAGAATAAAATTTTAGAATGCATGCTACCTAATTTCAAGACTTACTTTAAAGTTACAGGAGAGTCTAACCCTCATGTGAAGAGTTGACTCATTGGAAAAGACTCTGATGCTGGGAGGGATTGGGGACAGGAGGAGAAGGGGATGACAGAGGATGAGATGGCTGGATGGCATCACCAATTCGATGGACATGAGTTTGAGCGAACTCTAGGAGTTGGTGATGGACAGGGAGGCCTGGCGTGCTGCAATTCATGGGGTCACAAAGAGTCGGACATGACTGAGCAACTGAACTGAACTGAAACAAGGCATTGTGCTAATAAGGACCAACTGTATAGCACAGGGAACTCTATTAAATACTTTGTAATGGCCTATATGGAAACAAATCTAAAAAAATGGATATATGTGTGTATATAATGGATTTACTTTGCTGTACACCTGAAACACAATATTGTAAATCAACTATATCCCAATGAAAATTTAAAAATTATAAAAATATAGTACTAGGAAAAAAGATAGATACATAGGTCAGTAGGACAGGAAAGAAAGCCAAAAGTAGACCCCTACACATATATGGTTAATTTAATATCAACAATGTTGGGAGAAGAACAGCCTTTTCAACAACTGGTGCTGAAAAATTAGGAATATTAATATGCAGAATAACAAACTTCAATTCATACCTCATATTAATTCAAGTGAATTATAGATTCAAGCAAAAATCTAAAACTATGCAACTTCTTAAGGAAACATATGAAAATATCTTTTCAACCTTGGGTTAATCAAACATTTCTATAGCCTAACACCATAAGCATGAGCCATAAAAGAAAACATATTGACAAACTGAAATTCATCAAGATTTAAAAATTTATGCTCTTTAAATGATACTGTTAAAACAATGAAAATAGAAGATACATGGTGACAGAAAAAAATTGCATAACAAAACCCAGTAAAGGACTTATATATAGATTATAAATTATCTGCATATGCTTATTCACTCAATAATAAGCAAAGTTAAATAAAATTGGACAAAAGTATTAAACAGTTGCCTTCACCAAAAGTATATATAGATGGCAGGAAAGAACTTGAAAGCATAGTTTCTAAGCTAAATAATTAGTCATTAGAGAAATAAATATTCAAACTAAAATTAGATGCATACCTATTTGCTAGTCAGAAAAAAAAAAAAAATGTACTACCAAAGGACAAGAATGCTAATCAGCTGAGACTCTCATACAGGGAAGCCCATACATTTTTGGAGGACAGCAAAACAGTCAATCACTTCGAAAAATTGTTTGGCAGTTTCTTATAAAGCTATACATGCACTTTCCATAGAGCCAGTCTAACCTAGTCCCAGGTCCATAACCAAGATAAATGAAAAATTAAGTTCACACAAAAATCTCTACACAAATGTTTGTTGTCACATTATATATGATAACCAGTATCTGGGAATAATCCAAATGTCACGCAATTATTGAGTAATTAAACTAGCTCTGGTATATTTATAAAATGCAATACTTCTCAGCCATAAAAGGAAAGAAAGTACTGATCCATGCAACAGCATGGATGCATGTAAATACATTGACTGGAAGAAGTCAGATTCAAAAAAATACATACTGTATAATACCTCATACGACAGTCCAGAAAAGGCAAAATTATAAAGAGAAAATGGATCAGAGGTTGCTAGGTTTTGATAACAACTGAAAGGATTGGTTAAAAGAGAAAAGGGAGTATCATGTGGGTGATGAATCTATTGTTTATCTTGGTTGTGATGGTGTTGATATGATTGTGTTCATTTGTACAAATTCATAAATATCTCTAAAACTCTTGAATTTCACTGTATGTATATTACATGTCACTAAGCCTGACCAAAAAAGGTAACAAACATTTGGCCTGCTAGCGATTTATTAAATGATTTTTAAAAATATGGGAAATTTTAATTGCAAAAGTATATGTTTCTCAGATTCCCTTTACTTGCAGGTATAATTACAAGGAAAAGGTAGTGAGCCACAGAGTGGGTAGATATGAAGAAGTAACAGAGGTTATGATGAGTGGAGGATCAACAGGAAGACACCAGATGTCAAGTTGATAAAAATCTATCAAAAAAGGAGCAAAGGCACCATGGTTTAGGGGTCATGCCTCAAGTGAATATGAACACACAAAATATTTTTCCCATAGTTTTATCCATAATCTATCTTCTCTATTTTCCTTTTGCTGGATGATACCTACTATCTTTCTAAAACCTTATTTTTAATAGTTAGCCTCCCTCCCAGAGGTATTGGGGAAGCTTGTCTTTTGTTCTGTTTCTCAGCATCAGGATCAAGAGACCTGAATCAGCCTGTTTTAGCCAGTAGTATCTGAGAATGATTGATTGATGAATGAGTGATGTTCTTTCTTTTTCCGTAATCATATCCCAGAAATCAAACTGTTACCCCATTTTCTCTTCTCTCTCTCAATCTTACTCTCTTTTGTTTTGATTTGTAGATTAAGGAGCTATCTAGCTAAGATGAGGTGGCTGCCAATATGCATCTAAACAAGTTACATGATATATGTGGGACAATAAAAGGAAAGGTTATAATTCTAGAAGTTTGCATGTGATTTTAAAATTCATTCTCACTCTGACATTGCCTATTGATAAGGCTTTAGGGGGCAGCTAGCTTGTGCCTTAATGTTGGAGAATGTAGCTGATAACTACTATAAATTCTGGCTGAGCTGATTTTTTTCTGTATCTTTACCCAGACAAATGGGCTTCCCTGGTGGCTCAGACGGTAAAGCGTCTGTCTGCAATGCGGGAGACCCGGGTTCGATTCCTGGGTCGGGAAGATCCCCTGGAGAAGGAAATGGCAATCCACTCCAGCACTCTTGCCTGGAAAATCCCATGGACGGAGGAGCCTGATAGACTACAGTCCATGGGGTCGCAAAAAGTCGGACACGACTGAACAACTTCACTACCCAGACAAATACTCTTTCACATAATCACATATTGTCTCTGCCTGGTTATTCTGAAAAATATGTATTTTTTATTGGTATCTGCCAAGAGTAGATGTACGGGGCTTTTTTCTTTTCTTTTTTCTGAAAAATGTAGAATCTCCTAAATCTGTCTCTCCCCATAATTAACAGAAATTTTGTGGTGAATCAGGTTAGTCAAAGAAAACTCAGATATTTTGCCTTCCAGGGTCTTTTTGAGGAGTGTTAATAAAATATGAAAGACACCTGTCACACTGACTTTGCTAAATAAACTTATTTTTGTTATTTTGATAAACATTATGAAACATCACAAAGAACACAAAATTATGAGCCAGAAGGCTCTAGACTTGAATACCAGCTCCTCGAATTACTAGTTTCATTACAATTTGAGTTTCTGTATTCTCGCTTCTGAGCTTCCCTAGTGGCTAAGATGGTAAAGAATCCACCCGCAGTGTGGGAGAGTTGGGTTCAATCCCTGGGTTGAGAAGATCCCCCGGAGGAGGGCACTGCAACCTACTGCAATATGCTTGCCTAGAAAATCCGTATGAACAGAGGAGTTTGGTGGGCTACAGTCGATGGGGTCGCAAAAAGTCTGACATGACTGAGCAACTAAGCACAGCACTGTACATTCTGCTTCTAAACTAAATAACAATTATGCTCCCTTTAAAGAATTACTCATTTATATTTGATTTAAATAGAAATCAAGATAATATATGAAAAACATGATATATACATGACAATATACACTCCATGGAATTCTACAGGCCAGAATAATAGAGTGGGGTAGCCTTTCCCTTCTCTAGGGGATCTTCCCAACTCATGGATTCAACCAAGGTCTCCTGCATTGCAAGTGGATTCTTTACTAGCTGAGCCACATGGGAAACCCAAGAATACTGCAGTAGGTAGCATATCCCTTCTCCAGCGGATCTTCCTGACCCAGCGATCGAATTGGGGTCTGCTGCATTGCAGATAGATTCTTTACCAACTGAGCTATCAAGGAAGCCCTGCTTCACTTCACTTTACTTTAAAGAATTAGACTGACTTAAATTTGACTTAAATACAAAGCAAGATAATATATGAAAAACATGATGGAGATCCCAGCAGAGCTATGTACCTGAGCGATATCATCTTCTTACCTTTATAGTAAGAAATATTGATGTTAGTAATCAAACATATGAAGAGAAAAAGCTTAACAGACAGTTCAATTTGAACTTGTCAAAATTTTTTAAATACCTTCTGCACATTGTTGTTGTTTAGTCACTAAGTCATGTCTGTGTCTTTGAGACCCCATCGACTACAGCCTGCCAGGCCCCTCTGTCCATGATATTTCCCAAGCAAGAATACTGGAGTGGGTTGCCATTTCCTTCTCCAGGGGACCTTCCCAGCCCAAAGATGGAATCTGCATCTCCTGCATTGGAAAGGCAGATTCTTTAAAACTGAGCCACCAGGGAAGTTCACCCTTTTGCATATACTGCATTATAATTAACTTTCTATATTTCATGTTTTATTTTTGCTTTGTGGTTTTCATAGCTAATATTTTTTATTAAAAGTGCCTTTTTAAATTTAATTATTCTTTAACTTGTATTAGTTTTGCCACAGTAAGTGGGAAGAAGCTTTCATTCCTGTTTCAAATTACAAACAAACATTCTGACATTATTGGAAGAGGAAATGTGGTAAGAACACAAAAACAACTATGATGTGGGACATCCAGTGAAGGCAAAATGGTATTAAGTAAGACTTTTATTGTACAGAATTTTAAAGACTGATGAGACTTTTGTAAGAACTCTACTCAGTTGAAAAATGCCAAGTTGATTGCACCCACTCAAAACCATAATTATTCATCTCTCCCTGTCCTGCTCTCCTAGAATTTGATAGTCAAGGCTGGAAGAGTAGGGCATTGTCTTCAGCCATGTATGCATTATTTTCTACAAAACAATTTTCTCCATTTAAATATGTGGTCACAAGTACAATTTATTTCATTTCTTCTGACCAAATGCAAAATTGTATTCATGAAAATGAAGCTCATATTCCCCGATATTAGCTCAGAGGATCTAGTTAACTGAATAACTACTGTACCCATATTTTCATCCCAATACAATGACTTGAACTTTTATAAAAGATTTTAGCTTTTTATTGTTTTTATGCACACACATATATGTGGCAAAAGTAATTTGGAAAACTGAAATAAATGTGGCAAATGTTATTGTCCGAATAACCTGTGTTTATACACTTTGTGTTAATAAGATTGAACTTCACTTACATAAGAAAATGACTAATGAAATGCAGGTGGCACTAATAAGATCTATCAGTGCTGTCTTGCATACTCAGCCATAGACTTAAACTTGAAAATACATGACTGAAGCTAGCTCTTAACTACTAAAATTTTAAAACGTGTCACCTAAATTAGATCCGACCCCTCTCTGTCCATGGGCTTTTTCAGGCAAGAACATTGGAGTGGGTTATCATTTCCTCTTCCAGGGATCTTCCTGACCCAGGGATTGAATACATATCTCCTGCATTGCCAGGAGATTCTTTATCCACCATACCCTAAATCTGATATGAGATGTGTGAATAATACTCTAATCTCAAAGCAAATTCTTTAGAAGTTTTAAGATACAATACTCTAGATAGTTCTAAAAGCTGTCTATCTCCCAGTGTTTACTAAAAGTATGACATATTTTACTAAAAAATGTAAATGAATTCATAGCGTAAACTGCCCAGGTTAGGGTTTTTATGATGGTAGAGGACATCTCCACTGCCAATTATGCTGGAAAGTAGTCTGGATAAAAAGGAAAGGAGCCATAAGAATCAATTATCAGATTAGAGGGAAGGAACAATATATACAGAGGTTTCTTGGAGAACACAAAGGTTGACCAGAATCAGGGCACTGCTGCCAGTGGGGGAGTATTATATATAGTTCTAGTCCCTGCAACATGGAGGTACGCTGGCTAAACCTGGAGGCTTCCAAAGTTACACTGAGGATGTGTCTGAACTTCTGCAAATATATTTAGTAGTTGCAAACTATTTTTGTGTTGTTGTTTTCTTCTGTTATCTCTGAGAATAGAGCCAGGCCAATTTTTCTTTTTATTTCATTCCAAGTTGTTGTTGTTGTTGTTGTTGTTGTTGTTGTTGTATGAAGAGGGACTGAAGCATAAAAATGTCTGAAGCATTTGTGGGAGTTATAGTAGGGGAGATCTAGGATTCATTTCTTCAGTTTAGAAGAAAAGTAACAGCATCAGAGATGTGGAGACAACTGTGTACAATGGAGTAATGCTCTCATGAAAGTACTAGGAGCAGAAAACTTGTCCTGATGGCTTGAGGGAACATCTGTGGGAGAGGCCACATGGAGTCTTCATCTATTTCTGCTAAGGTAAGAATCCTTATCATGTGAAGGTTGGTTACATTCTATTGGTGATATGACATATAAATAGAAATATGATCTATATTTGAGATCTTGAAACTCTACAAACCTGTCAAGGCAAGATTGAAGTTTTTCCTGTTTGTACACAGTACAAACCTTAATGCCTTCAAAGTCTACCAGTAGAATTTGTAGATTGCTCTTTTAAAGTACTGTGTCAGTTTTTATTTTAATTTCAAGTGTGAGATTTTTCTCACTCCAGTTCATTGCATGAGAAGGATCCAGATCCCATATACATCTCCCTGTTTTATTCATTTTCACACCATATGAATTAAGCACAAAATATCCTATTTTTTGATGGAGTTTAATCATCTATCAGGGCTTCCCTGGCGGCTCAGATGATAAAGCGTCTGCCTGCAATGCAGGAGACCTGGGTTCTATCCCTGGGTCAGGAAGATCCCCTGGAGAAGGAAATGGCACCCACTCCAGCACTCTTGCCTGGAAAATCCCATTGTCAGAGTAGTCTGATAGGTTACAGTCTATGGGGTCGCAAAGAATCGGACACGACTAAGACTTCACTTCACTTTCAATCATCTATCATATTTAACATGCATTAGTTTCTTTGGATGCAATAATAGAAGAATGATACAAAGAAGAAAATGGCTTATGGTTACTTCTTCTGTCCTCCAGAGTGATACTTAAATATTGCATTCTATTATAAGGATTATAATTTGAAAGTGATGAAAGTAAATGCACATATTCAGAGCAAACTGATAAGATTTTTAAGATAATTTAAAATTTTCCCAAGTGAGAAATGACTGATGGAATAGGATAGTAAACTGAAGAAAAGGATATTCCTGAGGAGTCATAACAGATTTACCAAATATGTAAAAGTATATTTATCTTTCTCTCTTGTATGTATGGTTCCAATGTAACTGCATCTGTGAAACCAATTGTCAAATTTCAGTGTGACAGAGTTAGGCACCTCATTTTCTATTTTCATCTAAGAGTTCACACATAAACATGTAGTACTGGATTTTGTATTCACTGTATTTGTCTTTGCATGTGTGTGCAACCCATTGAATTATGACCTTGATATTTGGAACCTCTTGTTGCATATATATATACAAACATACATGCACATAAATGACTCAGATTATTATAGGCTCCTCTTCCATACCATCATTATCATCATCATCATAACAAATACTAATAACACATTATTTGCATGAAGTTTGTTGATGATAGTACTTTACATGGGTATCCATTGTGTTTATACAATACTGAAAAGAAATACCACTTTGCCTATTGTTTTCAATAACGAAATTGAGCTTTGGTATGCTTATGCAAGAGTCCTAAAGCCACATAATTATAGGTTTGACTGTAGGGTAATAACAAAGGGTAAATTTTCCAGTCCAAATCTGGAACAAATGTAGACTCAGTAAGTTTGCTGGTTTAATACTTTCAAACTACTAGAGTTAACTTGCATTCCCTCAGAAGACCAGTTGGAATAAACATGGAGGTATAGAGTGCAAGCCATGATGATAAACAGCACATTTTCCTGGATCCAAGAATGTTGTATGGCACTCCTTTCTTGTCCCTTGTCTAATTTTCTCTCCACTTAAGAGTCAAATTTGTGCTGAAATTACAAGCTTGTAATCTTTGTAATTGCAAATTACATCTTTCTCATTTACTTCCTCTCAATTCCTGGACAATGAGGGAGTTAAAATACCCTGGAGTGAAGTGAAGTGCAAGTCACTCAGCCGTGTCCAGCTCTTTGTGACCCCATGGACTTTCAGTCCAAGGAATTTTCCAGGACATAATACTGGAGTGGGTAGCCTTTCCCTTCTCCAGGGGATCTTCCCAACCCAGGGATTGAACCCATGTCTCCTGCATTGCAGGGAGATTCTTTACCAGAATCAGGGAAGCCACCAGGGAAGCCCAAGAATACTAGCTGCTACTGCTGCTAAGTCGCTTTAGTCGTGTCTGAATCTGCGCAAACACATAGACGGCAGCCCACCAGACTCCTCCATCCATGGGATTTTCCAGGCAAGAGTGCTGGAGTGGGGTGCAATTGCCTTCTCCTCCGTTCAGTTCAGTCGCTCAGTCATGTCCGACTCTTTGCGACCCCATGAATCGCAGCACGCCAGGCTTCCCTGTCCATCACCAACTCCCGGAGTTCACATAGACTCACTTTCATCGAGTCAGTGATGCCATCCAGCCATCTCATCCTCGGTCGTCCCCTTCTCCTCCTGCCCCCAATCCCTCCCAGCATCAGAGTCTTTTCCAATGAGTCAACTCTTCGCATGAGGTGGCCAAAGTACTGGAATTTCAGCTTTAGCATCAGTCCTTCCAAAGAAATCCCAGGGCTGATCTCCTTCAGAATGGACTGGTTGGATCTCCTTGCAGTCCAAGGGATTCTCAAGAGTCTTCTCCAACACCACAGTTCAAAAGCATCAGTTCTTCGGTGCTCAGCCTTCTTCACAGTCCAACTCTCACATGCATATATGACCGCAGGAAAAACCATAGCCTTGACTAGACGGACCTTAGTCGGCAAAGTAATGTCTCTGCTTTTGAATATGCTATCTAGGCTGGCCATAACTTTTCTTCCAAGGAGTCTTTTAATTACATGGCTGCTGTCACCATCTGCAGTGATTTTGGAGCCCCAAAATATAAAGTCTGACACTATATCCACTGTTTCCCCATCTATTTCCCATGAAGTGATGGGACCGGATGCCATGATTTTCATTTTCTGAATGTTCAGCTTTAAGCCAACTTTTTCACTCTCCTCTTTCACTTTCATCAAGAGGCTTTTTAGTTCCTCTTCACTCTCTGCCATAAAGGTGGTGTCATTTGCATATCTGAGGTCATTGATATTTCTCCCGGCAATCTTGATTCCAGCTTGTGTTTCTTCCAGCCCAGCGTTTCTCATGATGTACTCTGCATATAAGTTAAATAAGCAGGGTGACAATATACAGCCTTGACGTACACCTTTTCCTATTTGGAACCAGTCTGTTGTTCCATGTCCAGTTCTAACTGTTGCTTCCTGACCTGCATACAGATTTCTCAAGAGGCAGGTGAGGTGGTCTGGTATTCCCATCTCTTTCGGAATTGTCCACAGTTTATTGTGATCCACACAGTCAAAGGCTTTGCCATAGTCAATAAAGCAGAAATAGGTGTTTTTCTGGAACTCTCTTGCTTTTTCCATGATCCAGCGGATGTTGGCAATTTGATCTCTGGTTCCTCTGCCTTTTCTAAAACCAGCTTGAATATCAAGGAGTTCACGGTTCATGTATTGCTGAAGCCTGGCTTGGAGAATTTTGAGCGTTACTTTACTAGCATGTGAGACGAGTGCAATTGTGCAGTAGTTTGAGCATTCTCCTAGGGAAGCTTATCCCTTCTCCAGTGGATCTTCCCGACCAAGGAATGGAACTGGGGTCCCCTGCATTGCAGGTGGATTCTTTACCTGCTGAACTGAGAGAAGCCCTTAAAATACCTTACAGAAAGTAATCTATATGGGCTACTGTGATTCAAATCCTCTTCTTAAAGATTATCAATGACATGTTCTTTTCTTGACATCATAGTGTGAGAGCTTACCAAAACATTATGAAAATTGACTGTGATGGTTCTCATCATTGATGTGAAAACATATTGTTTAGTTGTAAAAGCCTCTTAACTTTTACTCACTCTTTGGTCAAGTTCTCAAGTAACAGTATGGATATAGTATTTAGTCTCACCAGTTGCTTCATTCAGAATAACCCTGTGTGTATGCACTAGTCTCATTTCTTCTTTTAAGCCAACTTATTCTCTGGCATCTGAAAGCCAGATATTTTGAACATGTAACCAATATTAACAAAATAGCTTATTGTTTTATGTGTCATTTTCAATTCTGCCACTCTTTAAAAGACATTCCTTGGAACAATGTATTATATAAATAAATTTAAGATACTTTTCTTGTTTCATTTATTTAAAATGTACTTCAAAGTTTCACATTTCTGGGATGAGATTAGAATAAAAATTATGACAGATATCTGGTTTATATTTGCAATTATAAACCGTTGCTTTTATTTTGATGTTGCTGTTTAGTTGCTAAGTCATGAATGACTCTTTTGAGACCCCATGGACTATAGCCCATGAGACAAGAGGGATTTTCTGTCCATGGGACTTTCCAGGCAAGAATACTAGAGTATGTTGCCATTTCCTTCTCCAAGGGATCTTACCGACCAGGGAATCGAACCCACATCTCTTATGTCTCCTGCATTAGTACGCAGATTCTTTACCTACTGAGCCATCTGGGAAGCTATTTTAACATGAGGATAATTTCATATAAGACATGGCTTTTTCAAATATCAGAGCCAAACTTTTTTTCCCTTTGTAGATAACACAAAAACATTTATATTTTTTTCCTAAGGGAGATATAATAAAAAGTAAAAAAAAAAAAATATGGTCTTATGTGAACAATGAATGCACACTATGCCACCTGGGATCATCTGCAGGGAAACCAAATGGGTAGTACATTGTCTCATCAGCACCTCTGTCCTCCAGCAAACCCACCTGGCTTGGCTACAAAGGAAACTGACTAAATGGGATTTTGTTAACAAATTCCATTACTAGAAAGTTAACTGTTCAATTCTATGGCCTGGTTAATTATATTTTGAACTTTAATGTTACCACTTTAAGCAAACCTCTTTCAGGAGACTCTTTCATTGGTGAGATATTTGTGATCAAGAGGCAATATTATATAGTGTAGGGATAATGGGGGTTAGAATCAGGCAAGCCCTGTTGTGAATCCTGGTTGGCCTACTTATATTTTCAGGGCAGCCACCACGCTCATTTGCAATAACTGCCATTTACTGAATAGGAGGCATATGGCACATATTTTATATGCATTATCTCATTTGTCTTACGTTCATCATGTAATAAAAGCTTTAGTATCTCCCCCATTTTGAAGATTAAAAACAACAACAACAACAACAACAACTGAGGGTTGTTGAAAGTATTGTACAAAACCCACTGCTATCAGAAAGCTAAGGAGGAATTTAAGTTCTGACAGCTTGATCCTATCCTCCTCTTAATAGAAGTAAGAGCACATAAACAACTCCACTGTTTTTTTTTTTTTTTTTTTTTTAACAAAAGCACAGTTGGCTTAATGAGACTTCATGAGAGTGATAGCCAGATAGACAGACAAACAAATTTTTAGAGATTTAAATGTTTAAAATCTTTCTTTCCCTTAGGATAATTTAGAACAGGTAGCCAAATCTGTGATAAAGCACTATCTACATTGCAACAATCTTATTATTCTATGACCATCACAACAACAGTAGTTTATTTCAGCACAATTCTTCCAATTTATTGATAATACTAATAAAGATGTATTAATAAAGCATAGAGAATATTTGGAAGATATTTTAAGGGACCATTGGGCTTCCTAGGTGGCTCAGTGGTAAAGAATCCACCTGCCAAAGTAGGAGATGTGTTTGGCCTCTGGATCAAGAAGATCCCATGGAAGGGGAAAGGGCAACCTGCTCCTGTATTCTTGCCTGGAAAATCCCATGGACAGAGAAGTCCGGTTAACTACAGTCCATAGCGTCGCAAGAGTCAGACACAACTGAGTGACTGAGCATGCACACATTTTTACTGTTATATTGAATTACAAAATATTAATATATCAAGTCAACAATATTATAAAATATTTCCTAGTATCTAACATAAGTAGACAATAAAATATTCACAGGAGTGAAAGAAAAATATCCACATAGATATATGAAATTCAAAGCTTTTTTTTACTGAACTGTAAAAGTGAATTGGCCTTTAAGTATACCTCTTGATGTTTAGAAGGCTAATTCAAGTTCAGTTTCTCACAAAATTAAGCAACATCTACATATTCTGGAAAGTTATGTGAGACATGATGTTAGCTGTTAATAATTTTATGAGAATACTTATTACTGCTTCTTAGGAAATCAGTTTTTCATTGAAACAACATCCTATTTAAATTTTCAGAAAAAAATATTATAACTATTGAAATAGTTCTAGTCTTTAAAATAGCTATGATCTTTACTTGCAGGTGGATTTGTATTTTGAAAATGCATGCTGATAGATACTATTAAGATTCATCATTCCAGAACTCTTTTCAAACTCTTAAGTATGTTTCACTACAATTCTATATAAGTTTTGGCTGGGTAACAAATTTATGCAATTGAATTTTTTTTCCAAATTTATACTATTATATGCTTGGTTTCATTACTGACATTTTTGGCAATGGAAAGAATTATTCTTCCTTTAGTAATTTATAAAAAGTAAAAATAATTGTCCTTATTTTTGTGCTCCAAGTCTGACACAGAGTTATTTCCTAAAAGCACCTAATTTTCATCTATGGGATAGTTCTATGAGGAGAATGAAAAATTAAGCTAAATCTTTGGCTTAAAAATGACAAAGGCTCCATATACGTGAAATTTCAGATAATTAAAAGCTTTGTTTTTCTGGTTTTTTAAGCATAATACCAGTAATTGTATAAATATCTGTCTTTACAAAATGCCTTCTCATTTTTCAATTTATGTGAAATATACCTCATGAATTATGTTTTAAAGCATAAATACTACTAAATCTTTGATATCAGGTAGTTTAATATTGCTCATCACATTCTACATATCTTTTATTGTGAGTTATAAAACTTTTTCTTAAAATTTTCATGACTAATGATTTATTTGTTAATTTAAGGTACAATTACAGTTTGAAACAAAGGTACAGTTACATTTGAAACAAATTTAAATGATAGTAATATCATTTATGGAGAAGTCAATGTCACCCCACTCCAATACTCTTGCCTGGAAAATCCCATGGATGGAGGAGCCTGGTAGGCTGCAGTCCATGGGGTCACTAAAAGTTGGAAACGACTGAAAGACTTCACTTTCACTTTCATGCATTGGAGAAGGAAATGGCAACCCACTCCAATGTTCTTGCCTGCAGAATCCCAGGGACGGGAGAGCCTGGTGGGCTGCCATCTACGGGGTCGCACAGAGTCGGACACAACTGAAGTGACTTAGCAGCAGCAATACCATTTGTAAATAACACTAGATACTATATAACAATAATACAACCCTGAACTCATTCTTTGGCCACCTCATGCAAAGAGTTGATTCATTGGAAAAGACTCAGACGCTGGGAGGAATTGGGGGCAGGAGGAAAAGCGGATGACAGAGGATGAGATGGCTGGATGGCATCACCAACTCGATGGACGTGGGTTTGGGTGAACTCCAGGAGTTGGTGATGGACAGAGAGGCCTGGCGTGCTACAATTCATGGGGTCGCAAAGAGTTGGACATGACTGAGCTACTGAACTGAACTGAACTCATTCTCAAATCTCCATCCTCTATTAATCTCATGAAGACCAAAAAAAAAAAAAAAAATGTTGGATAGCAATTGATCTTGGCAGATATAGTCTTTTGAGATTATTTTAAATCATAATTTTAGTTGCTACATTTAAATTGAAGAAAGCGTCTTTAAACTCCAGACTGAAACCTCAGTTCTTTTTAGACATCCTTATTTGTTTTATCTTCCTAACTCTGCCTTGAGTTCTTCTCTTGCTGAAAAGTCTTTAATTCAATAAATTGTCATCTCTGTGACACTTGATTTCAATCACTTTGTAAGCACAGACAGATTCTAGCCCTTTATTTAGGTAAGAGCCTGAAGGCAAACCCATCAAATATCTTTAAGATACTGTGCCACAGAGAGTGTCTCTTCCGGATGAAGTGAAGAAATTGTGGCTGTGAGTCCAACTACTGGAAAAAATATTTAGAGGTTCACTGATAGAAAAAGAAGAGGTAACAAAAAATGAAATTTGAAAGCATTATATATTATCTGTGCAGAGGAATGGAGTAGGGATTTAGTGACTGAAATTCCAGAATCACCATTGTGTGTAAAACTAAAACCAGGATGTGATCTTCCTAACTCTGAAGGCTCCTGTATGCCTCTGCTGTATTCAGTTATTCAGCAAATAGCCAACAACTTGAGCATCTCCCATTGGTGACTGTTCCTACAGTAAATTAGTATCATCCAACCAAATATCCCTATCACTGAAGGACCCAAACTATCATTTCATTTCTAGATACTCTTCCCATCCCCCACATAATCTTTGGTCCCAGCAAGTTAATATAAATATTAGCTCATGTAGAGGATGCCTTAGAATTTGAATTTTTATTTATCACTTACTTCTTATAATACATTGTATTATGCTCCCATTTCAGTGCCTTATTGAAATAAGACTCACTTTAACTTGTTTTGGCAAGTGAAATACGAATGAAAATAACAAATACCAATTTTAAATATTATTGTTGATTTTTATCTCTGCTTTTCCCCTTACGCAATGTAGCTGGCAATGTTTCAGACAAGGTCTATTTCATTAACCTAGATTACAGAATAAAGGATAAATACATGGAACAAAACCACAGCTTTCCAATAGTGATATAAGTTAATTAAAAATTTATGGTTATAATCCTATGAGATTCTAGGATTGCTTGTTACTGCAGCATAATTTAACTAGTATTGATTCATAGATCCATTACCTCAATTTATTAATTTTAGTTTTCATTGGATTGTTATTGCTACAAACTAACCCACATGATTTAACCCACAATTTGCTATACTTAGCTTGTAGTTGTTGAGTTCTCAGCAGCAGCAGCAGTTTAGCTCAGTCTTTCAGTCGTGTCTGACTCTTTGCGACCACATGAACCACAGCACACCAGGCCTCCCTGTCCATCATCAACTCCTGGAGTCTACCCAAACCCATGTCCACTGAGTCAATGATGCCATCCAACCATCTCATCTTCTGTCATCCCCTTCTCCTCCTGCCCTCAATCTTTCCCAGCATCAGGGTCTTTTCAAGTGAGTCAACTCTTTGCATCAGGTGGCCAAAGTATTGGAGCTTCAGTATTCAGTTCTGCTACTGTTTAATTGTGACACCAATATGTTTTGTCTTATAGACTCAAAACTAAGGTGTAGGTTGTTGATGTTTAGTCACTAAGTCATGTCTAACTCTTTTGCGACCCCATGGACTGTAGCCCACCAACTCCTCTGTCCATGGGATTTCCCAGGCAAGAATACTGGTGTGGGATGCTATTTCCTTCTCCAGGGGATTTTCCAAACCCAGGGACCAAACCTGCATCTCCTGCATTGGCAGGTGGATTCTTTATGACTGAGCTACCAGGGAGTAGATAATGTAATATTCAAAAGGTCATAAAATAACTACTTTATAGAGCTATGATTCAAATCCAAATTTGGGTAATGTTAACTCTATGAGATTTTTTTTCTCATATATCTCACATAGAAGATATTTAAGTATTTGTTGAATGGAGGAGTAAGGAGAAGATGAGTGAACAAATCATTTAAATTCTGTTGTATTAAACACAAAGAATAATATAGCACTCATATAGTTAAATAGTTCAAAATCTATAGAGGAAGAAAGTACATTTGCATTTACAATAAAATTGTAGGTGGGCAATGATAGAAATACGAACAGAGTTCTAAGGGAAACCTGATCCAGGTACCTGGGTGATTTCATACATTCTCTTATTTCCTGAGTCTTACCAACAATCTCAAGGAATAAGTCATACTGCTTCCTGAGAATTCAAGCGGGTAGAAGTTTTCTGTGTGTGGGTTTTTTTTTTTTTTTTTGTAAATTCTTTAATGAGTTCAACTGTAAATATGACAAAATTAAAATTCAGACAACTAAAAAAAAAATATGTTCAGCTTTTCCCTATGATAGCCTTCTAGAGTTATTTGATAAAGAGATTGTGAGGTTTGGATGATTCAAAATGGATTATAAACTCAGTCCATTTTTCCACAGTAACTTTCAACATAGTCTGAGGAAAATTGGGTGAAGTGCTTGCTCTCTGCCCTGGCAACTTGTTTATGGTCAATTTATGATGAAGGCCAGGCAGAAAAATCAGAGCCTGCTCCAAAAAGATGTGGAAGTACTTTGTAAACTGTCAAGTATAACTCTATGGTCATTTTATATTTTTATTAGCCTTAGTGTGAGAGACCAGAATCACGAACAACTTATGATATTATAGAAGAACGCAGAGTAGACTAAAATAGATTTGCTTTTCCTGCAAGTTCTGGTCAGACACAGTTACTAAGATTCTTAAATCTGTTACACATCACAGATTTAAGGGCAAATATGACGCAGATATAGGATCTCTTAAGTTATCTTAAGAGCTTTAGTAAAATAGCATATTAGCTTTTTTTTTTTTTAATGTATTGGAGTATAGTTGATTCCCAGGTGGCACTAGTGATAAAGACCCTGCCTGCCAATGCAGGTTCCATCCCTGGGTCAGGTAGATCCCCTGGAGGAGGGAATGACAACCTACTCCAGTATTCTTGCCTAGAAAATCCCATGAACAGAGGAGCCTGGTGGGCTATAGCCCATAGAGTTGCACAGAGTTGGACACAACTGGAGCAACATAATATGCACACGCATGTAATTGATTTAAAATGTTGATTTAGCTTCAGGAGTACAGCAAAGTGAATCAGTTATACATATACATGTAACCATGCTTCTTTTTTAGACTCTTTTCCTATATAGGTCATTATAGAGTACTGAGTAGAGTTTCCTGTCCTGTACAGCAGGTTCTTATTTTTTATCAATTTTATATATAATAGTGTGTATATGTCAACCCCAATCTCCCAAATTATCCATGCCCTGGATTGTATAAATATTAAATAGTTTTTATTATAAAATGGTACAAAATGATATCCTTATTTGAAAAAATAATGAAATATTGATAATACCACCATAAAATTTATCATGCCCCTAATTTACTTCAGTGAGTAAATGACAACCTTTTCCCCTTAGGACAATTCAAGTAGCAAATTGATGGTGTGCAATACATTTCATGGATGAATAGATAGTATGAGTCATATAAGCACTACTGTCAGAAAAACCTTCCCTGGAGAGTTAATTTATATTCACTGCGCCAATGTTCATATTGCTTTGAGTAGCCAAGAAGACTCTAACTTTCCTCCAATATATTCCACTAGCATAAATTCTAAGTTAAAACTGATTTCTTAATATGTGCTGGTGCTTGTTCATGAAAAGATATATTTAGAAAAAAACATTATAGGTAATGCAAAATTTAATAAAATTAAAATATTAACTCATAATTAGATGATATACCATTTCAAGTCAGCAATATATTATGAGATTATTATATTAAAAGGACTCTATCCTCAAATGACTTTCTCTTAAAATGATTGACAATACAAATTTAAGTTGCTTTTGTAAGTTTGTAAATTATGCCTAGGAAATAAAATATGTTTTTTGGGGGAAAGAAACTAACTCTTAAAGCCATTATTATTGCAGCAAGGAATGTTTACTAACTCAAATACTAGTTGCAATGCTTATACAATAGGCTGGTAACATTAGTAATCACCTCTCATATTTACATAGAACTCTATAGTTTAGAAAGACCTTATGCTTCTTATTTAAGCTAGTCTTTATTGAAACTTAAGATATATCTACACATTTAAGTATATTTCAACATTACAGTCTTCCTTTTTAAAGAGGAGAAAACGATTGGTCTCTGGTTTCTCTGAGCCTAAAACCACCTTACTTTTGTTTCCTGGTTTATATTTTGGAGTTTCATAATACAGTTATTTGATTTTCTAAAACAGAAATGATAGGATATAAAAAAATAATAATAACAACAACAATAATAATAAAATAATTTAAAAAATCACTTTGCTTTAGGTACAATGCTAAGAACTATACAAGAATTGGCACAATTTCATGTACATTAAAAATCCATGAGATAGATATAGGGACTATTATTTATTCATTTAATGAATGAGGACTCTGAAACTATGAGAACACAATTAGTTCAAAAATTCATAGCTAATAAACACAGACAGGTGATTGGAAATTGAATCCTCCTATTATTAAAAGATTAAATTATTATATTTTATCTGTAAATTATTCAAAATATAATAATAAAATATAAAATGATAATCAAAATATCCTGAAATTGTGTAAAGAAATTTCTTAAAGGTAATTTCTTTTAAAATGTCTAATAAGCACACAGCTTTTCCTTAGGTCAACAGTCTCACAATGCTCACCATGTCAGATCATTATTCTTAGTGCTCAGTTCAACTTGTGCATAGTCTAGGGTCCATTCCTTGCCAAATTGAAATGATATTAATAGGTCTTTTGTGGCAGCATTCTAATAATTTTAAGGTACTAACCAGAGCTTTCTGAGCAACTTAGACTGGGCTTAATTATTCATAAAGCTTTTCAAACAAAAAAAAAAATTAGGTTTAAATGACTTCAAAGAAACAAATATTTTATGGAAGTTAGTGTCTCATTCTTGTTTTTATATAATGTTTTTATACTATTATATAAAATAGACTCTGTTATTCAATTAGTGGTTTAGTTGACCAATAAGTGGGTTGATTTTCCTGTGTAAAGTTTGAAGCAACAACAACAAAAATATGAGACTGAAGTGACATCTTGTCATTGTTGTTGTTCAGTCACTCAGTCATGTCTGACTCTTTGTGACCCCATGGACTGCAGCATGCCAGGCTTCCCTGTCCTTCACCATCTCCTGGAGCTTGCTCAAACTCATGCCCATTGAGTTGGTGATGCTATCCAACCATCTCATCTTCTCTCATTCCCTTCTCCTGCCTTCAATCTTTCCCAGCATCAGAGTCTTTTTCAATGAGTCAGCTCTTCTCATCAGGTGGCCAAAGTACTGGAGCTTCAGCATAAGCGTCAGTCCTTGCAATGAATATTCAGGACTGATTTCATTTAGGATTGACTGGTTTGAATTCCTTGCAGTCCAAGGGATTCTCAAGAGTCTTCTCCAACACCACAGTTCAAAAGCATCAATTCTTCCATGTTCAGCCATCTTTATGGTCCAACTCTCACATACATATGTGACTTCTGGGAAAACCATTGCTTTGACTATACAGACCTTTGTCAGCAAAGTAATATCTCTATTTTTTAATGCTTTGTCTAGGTTTTTCATAGCTTTTTTTCCAAAGAGCAAGAGTCTTTTAATTTCATGGCTGCAGTCAGCATTCAAATTTATTTTGAAGCCCAAGAAAATAAAGTATGTCACTATTTCCATTGTTTCCCCATCTATTTGCTATGAAGTGATGAGACAGGATGCCATGATCTTTGTTTTTTGAATGTTGAGTTTTAAGCCAGCGTTTTTACTCTTCTCTTTCACTTTCATCAAGAGGCTCTTTAGTGCCTCTTCACTTGTTCATACAACAAGAACAGCTAACAGCTAAATATTAAAAGGCCTGAGAACATATTTTACAATAAATTGTTTCTTATAACAAAATAATATCTATTGTAAAGAATTTAGAAACCTTTGAAAGATAAATCAGTCCAAGCATCCTCCTTAAATACACATGGTAATCAACACAAGATTGTCAGAAGAAATATCAACAACCTCAGATATGCAGATGATACCACTAAAGGCAGAAAGCAAAGCAAAGAGGAACTAAAGAGCTTGTTGATGAGGGTGAAAGAGGAGAGTGAAAAAGCCAGCTTGAAACTCAATATTAAAAAATCTAAGATCATGGCATCCAGTCCCATCACTTCATGGCAAATAGAAGGGAAAAAAGTATAAACAGCAGCAGATTTGATTTGATTGGGCTCTGAAAACACTGTGGATGGTGACTGCCACCATGAAATTAAAAGATGCTTGCTCTTTGGAAGGTAAGCTATGACAAACCTAAACCATATATTTAAAAAAGCAGAGACGTCACTTTGGATCAAAGGCCTTGAAAGCTATAGTTTTTCCAATAGTCATGTACAAGTGTGATTGCTGGACCATAAAGAAGACTGAGTACTGAAACATTGATGCTTTCAAAATGTGGTGCTGGAGAAGACTCCTGAAAGTCCACTGGACTGCAAGAAGATCAAACCGGTCAATTCCAAAGGAAATCAACACTGAATATTCATTGAAGGACTAAGGATGAAGCTCCAATACTTTGTCCACCTGATGCGAAGAGCTGACTCATTGGAAAAGACTCTGACGCTGGGAAAGATTGAAAGCAAAAGAAGAAGGGAGTGGCAGAGGATGACATGGTTAGATAGTAACACCGACTCGAAGGAGATGAATTTGAGCAAACTCCTGGAGGTAATGGAGAACAAAAGAGCCTGGAGTGCTATAGTCCATGGAGTTGCAAAAAGTCAGACTTGCCTTAGTGGACTGGACAAGAACAACAAATCAACGCATGTTAGGTTGCCTCTAGTATTTTCTTTGTAATTTAAACAATATAAAACAAATAATAATATTTTTTCTTGTATTTAACTGTGCATTTTTTTACACTAGATTTTCCTACTTTACTAAACTTTTTTCTTTAGTTAACAGGTTTCATGCGAGTGTGATTTATGGGTAAGTCAATGGGCTTCCCTGGTGGCTCAGAGGATAAAGTGTCTGCCTGCAATGCAGGAGACCTAGGTTCAATCCCTGGGTTGGGAAGATCGCTGGAGAAGGAAATGACAACACACTCTAGTATTCTTGCCAGAGAATCCCATGGACGGAGGAGCCTGGTGGGCTACAGTCCACGGGGTCACAAAGAATGGGACACGACTGAGTGACTTCACTCACTCACACTATTCATTTAGTACATTTTTTTTTTTAAACTATTGGGCATTTGAGTTGTTTTCAAAGAACTGTAAAGGCTTAAACATATCTTTTTATTTATTTATGATATAATCCACTTTCTAGGTTAAAAATCATGCATTTATGTTTTATATTTTTCCAAATTTGCAGAAGGTTATAGGCTAGTGCTAGGATATCCTTTTTTATTTCTTACTTGTAATCATGGAGTGTTCTATTCTCTTAATCGCAATATTATAAGAAAATTAAAAGCACAAACTTGGTCAGCAAACTAAGTGGTTTTGAGCATTTCTGTCATACGTGTGGCACATGGATAAGGTTTTTTCATTCTTCATCCTCAGTCTTCATTTTCCCTTCAAAATCATCATGTTTCACTGTCACTTAGCAAATGTTTGTGTTAAACAGGGCAAATAGAAATCTTCAAGATCTCATTGATGTGGCATAGCTCCAATGTATGTGCTATGCTGAGCTGCAGTGAGTTATTTGTCTAACATTACTGACAGTGAAAATATTTGTTTCTGTTTCAGATATCTCATGATTCAAATTTTGTATGCTGAATTAAATTATTGCATAATATTGTTGGTCTCAGAAATCATTAAATAAAAAAGAAATAAAAAAAGAGAAATATTAAGTAGAAAAAGATAGCAGGGATGGGCATAAGGAATGTTGGGGGATGGGTACAGTTAAAAATAGGGTCATAAGCAAAGGGACCCCCATGAAAGTGATGTTTGAATAAAGGCCTGACGTGGGGCAAGATAAGAAAAAATCTAGAGTAGGGAGGGGGAGTATTCCAGATACACTGAGGCAACATTAGAAAGAGGAAATCAGTAGATGTCATTTTTCAAACTTTGGCTTTTACTGTAGAAATGATGGAAAATCCTTAGGGGAATTTGAGCAGGAGTTACATGACTTACCTTCCAGGATCAAGTACATTTTCACTGACTGCATAGATAGATTGAATCACTTGATCAGCTGATCATAATAGTAGAAGGTCTAGTTAAGGACAATTAATTAATAGCAAGCCAGTACCAGAACTTAAATCCTGTTCCTATTTTTATCCTCCTGTCACATTCACTAATATTTTCTTTTATTCTCCGCTAATACATACCATATTCTCAATTCTCTGAGGGGAAAACAAACTAATTTATATTTTATTGTGATATAAATGTACATGCTTTCCAAGCATGAGCATTTACAGACACAGAGATTTTATCTTTAGAAAAATCCCAACATCTTTTTCAAATAATCTTCCTGAAGATTGCTATTTGTCCTTTAAAACTACATTTAGTTTTATGTAAGAAAAATGCTAGAAATATGTACAGTATGATATAAAGAAAGGGTCATACAATTCAAAATACAGAAAATCCCCTTGCCTAAGGCTGCCAGAAAACCTCAGTGCCATGGCAGGCTATAAAACTACCTTTAGAGACTAAGAATTATTGACCCCTATTTTTGAGAAGCAGCATTTAGCTGAACTCTTCTTACCAACTTCATTTCCTGGAATGAACAGAGGCTCTTGTCCTCAATTCTGGATGAACATTATCAAATGAAATGTTATTACTTAAGACACCTCTTGCAAGCATTTTGTATACCTTTATTGGTACTGTAGCTCATATGTAAATCTTTTCATCTGCCCTGATCATCTCTTGAACAGGGCAATCTAATGTGTTTGCTCTTACTGTACAAGCAACATAAAGCAAGTTTCAGTTCAGTTCAGTTCAGTCGCTCAGTAGTGTCCGACTCTTTGTGACCCCATGAATTGCAGCATGCCAGGCCTCCCTGTCTATCATCAACTCCCGGAGTTCACTCAAACTCATGTCTATCGAGTCAGTGATGCCATCCAGCCATCTCATCCTCTGTCGTCCCCTTCTCCTCCTGCCCCCAATCTCTCCCAGTATCAGAGTCTTTTCCAATGAGTCAACTCTTTGCATGAGGTGGCCAAAGTACTAGAGTTTCAGCTTTAGCATCTTTCCTTCCAAAGAACACCCAGGGCTGATATCCTTTAGAATGGACTGGTTGGATCTCCTTGCAGTCCAAGGGACTCTCAAGAGTCTTCTCCCACACCACAGTTCAAAAGCATCAGTTCTTTGGTGCTCAGCCTTCGTCATAGTCCAACTCTCACATCCATACATGACTACTGGAAAAACCATAGACTTGACTAGACAGACTTTTGTTGGCAAAGTAATGTCTCTGCTTTTGAATACGCTGTCTAGGTTGGTCATAATTTTCCTTCCAAGGAGTAAGCGTTTTTTAATTTCATGGCTGTAATCACAATCTGCAGTGATTTTGGTGCCCCCCAAAATAAAATCAGCCACTGTTTCCCCGTCTATTTGCCATGAAGAGATGGGACCAGATACCGTGATCTTAGTTTTCTGAATGTTGAGCTTTAAGCCAACTTTTTCACTCTCCTCTTTCACTTTCATCAAGAGGCTTTTTAGTTCCTCTTCACTTTCTGCCATAAGAGTGGTGTCATCTGAATATCTGAGGTTATTAATATTTCTCAACAAATATCTTGATTCCAGCTTACTCTTCTTCCAGCCCAGTGTCTCTCATGATGCACTCTGCATACAAATTAAATAAGCAGGGTGGCAATATACCGCCTTGATGTACTCCTTTTCCTCTTTGGAACCAGTCTGTTGTTCCATGTCCAGTTCTAACTGTTGCTTCCTGACCTGCACGTAGGTTTCTCAAGTTTAGTAAGCATTAAAACCATGTTTGCTAGGGAAGATATTGGATGAGGATTTTGAGTCCTATTCACATGCACTATGCTTGCCAGGACATATGGTGGAGAAGATAAAAGTAAATTCTATTGTTCCTTAATCATTAAAGACCACGTTTGTCACTGAACATGCAGGGCAAAATGCACTGAAAACCCTTGGGTCATTGCAAATGGAAATATTCCTAAAACAGTAATTCTACCTTTTTGAACAATAGCATCATGGATTTTAGCATTGTTTTAAATTGATTTGTAATCCTATGACTTTTCAGTCTAGATTTTTTTCCTGATTACCAATTTCTAAGATCTAAATGTTTGAGGTCCCCAAAATTCATAATACCCAATGTGGTGATACTTGGAGATGGGATCTTTGGGAGCTAAACAGGTTAGAAATGTGAAGTCCTCGTGATGGGATTAGTGTTCTTTTGAAAAAGACTAAGGAATTTTCCCTTGCTCCTACTGTACTGTGAAGAAACAATGAGAACAGTGGTCTCTGAATCAGAAAATAGGTCCTCACCACTTACTGAATCCATTGGTGCCTTGATCTTGGACTTCCTAGATTACAGAACATGAAAACTAAAAGTTTATTGCTTATGAGCCACCTGGTCTATCATATTTTGTTATAGCACTACAAGTAGGATATCAGACTATCAATTTCTACTCATTTGTTGAATCATTCTTTCATTAAAAATGTTTATAGAAAATGATTATATAAACATTAGGGTATTGAGCTAATCATATATATCTCCTTAATTTTGTTAATGTTATTTTAGTGTTCAGACTAAACCAAACACACACATTAACTTTTGGCTTTTAAAATCCTATTTGCATGTGTATATACTGTTTTATAAAGATCATCCTAAATCAGTAATGCCTTATTTTATTATTTTTATATAATTCTGGATTTTATTTACTAATTTTAAATGGAATCTTGCATTTTAAAAGTGATATTGGTGGTCAAATTTTGCTGTTACTATTAGATTATTTAAAAAGATTATCAAAAGATTATTATAGTCTCCCAAAATGAGATGCAGTGTATCAGCTCTATTTTTCTCTGCTAGAAGTAGTAATGCTGTATTCAATTGTTTTTTTTTCCTTTGGCTATTTGGTTAAATTGGTCAGTAATTTATATGTTGAAATCTATGTCAGATTTTGTAAATGGAATTTGTCCATTTCATTTAAAGATTTATAACTTATTGGCATAAATAGCTTAAAAACAATACCCCATTATTTTCTTTTTAATACATAAAACATCTTAGATTGTACTTTCTATTTTATTTCTGACATGAAGTTCTTAAAGAGGTTTCTTAATTTACCTTAATTGGTTTTCTGAGACCACTTTCAGTCTTTGGTTTTCTTATCTGCAAAATAGGAAAATATAGAAATTATTTTGTAGGAATGGTGTAATGATGAAACATTATTTTACTTGTTAAAGTTTTAGAACAGTTCTTAGAACTTAGCAAGTTCTCAATATCAGTTACTTGATGACTAATACTTCTATTATTAATTCTTTATATTCTTATAATCTTACTAGGACCTTCTGTAGCATAAGACAAAGAAGAACACACATGAAAAGAGTGCAGGATATTGGTACTAGCTGCAAATCAGCAAAAGGATGAGCCCAATTCACAAACAAGCACAAGTGCTTCAGAAGGTTTTTCTTAGAAACTTCTTCAGTTACTTGACAACTTTTCCACATTGAATCCACAGACAATGAGATGAAGCAGCAGAGTTTGATGAGTCAAAGAAAGACAACAACCTCACTGTAGGTGGTTAGTGATAAAGAGTATCTGCATTCCTTCTATTTTTTCCCCACTATCAAATGATGCGGAACAGAAGTAAGGAAAATGTATGTTGGGGAAAGGTATTTATTCCTGCTCCCAATAATTCAATTCATTCAGAACTACCTTGCTAGTTTGAGGTAGTAAGAGTGGAGGATGGTTTTTCTATATGATTTAGTCTTAAAAATCAGCCAAACAAAAACAGATAATGGGATTCCTGTCAATAAAAAGTAGTAAAGAGTTACAGAATCTGCTTAAAACTTATTACATGTGAAATGCAGGTATATATATATGTGTCTCTGTGTGTGTATATGTCAGTTCAGTTCAGCCACTCAGTCGTATCTGACACTTTGAAACCCCATGAATCACAGCATGATAGGCCTCCCTGTCCATCACCAACTCCTGGAATCCACTCAGACTCCCGTCGATAGAGTTGGTGATGCCATCCAGCAATCTCATCCTCTATTGTCCCCTTCTCATCCTGCCCCCAATTCCTCCCAGCATCAGAGTCTTTTCCAATCAGTCAACTCTTCACATGAGGTGGCCAAGTATTGGAGTTTCAGCCTTAGCATGAGTCCTTCCAAAGAACACCCATGACTCCTCTCCTTTAAAATGGATTGGTTGGATCTCCTTGCAGTCCAAGGGACTCCCAAGAGTCTTCTCCAACACCACAGTTCAAAAGCATCAATTCTTTGGTGCTCAGCTTTCTTCACAGTCCAACGCTCATATCATACATAACTACTGGAAAAACCATAGCCTTGACTAGACGAATCTTTGTTGGCAAAGTATTGTCTCTGTTTTTCAACATGCTGTCTAGGTTGGTCATAACTTTCCTTCCAAGGAGCAAGCGTCTTTTAATTTCATGGCTGCAGTCACCATCTGCAGTGATTTTGGAGTCCCCAAAAATAAAGTCTGACACTGCAATAGTGTAGGAGGGAGGGATAAGTGTATTAGTTAATGCTATTTGTTGTTAAGAAATTTTAAAATAGTAATGAAAGATCAGTTCAGTTCAGTTCAGTCACTCAGTCGTGTCCGACTCTTTGCAACCCCATGAATCACAGCACGCCAGGCTTCCCTGTCCATCACCATCTCCCCGAGTTCACTCAAACTCACGTGCATTGAGTCGGTGATGCCATCCAGCCATCTCATTCTCTGTCGTCCCCTTCTCCTCTTGCCCCCAATCCCTTCCAGCATCCGGGTCTTTTCCAATGAGTCAACTCTTCCCATGAGGTGGCCAAAGTACTGGAGTTTCAGCTTTAGCATCATTCCTTCCAAAGAATACCCAGGGCTGATCTCCTTTAAAATGGACTGGTCGGATCTCCTTGCAGTCCAAGGGACTCTCAAGAGTCTTCTCCAACACCACAATTCAAAAGCATCAATTCTTCGGCACTCAGCTTTATTAACAGTCCAACTCTCGCATCCATACATGACCACTGGAAAAACCATAGACTTGACTAGACAGACTTTTGTTGGCAAAGTAATGTTTCTGCTTTTGGATATGCTGTCTAGGTTGGTCATAACTTTTCTTCCAAGGAGTAAGTGTCTTTTAATTTCATGGCTGCAGTCACCATCTGCAGTGATTTTGGAGCCCTCCAAAATAAAGTCTGACACTGTTTCCACTGTTTCCCCATCTATTTCCCATGAAGTGATGGGACCAGATGTCATGATCATCATTTAATTTAAAAATGAGTGCTTCTAGCTTTCAAGAAGTGATTGATATTTCAATTTGTTCCATATGTTGGCTCCCTCTTTGTTCTAGGAAATATTTTTTTTTTTCTGGCCACTGAATATTTATTTCAATCCTCTTCTCATACATCAAAAAACATAGCCTTGTATCAATGGTGTCAACCCAAAGCCCAATACATTCATTACCTCCAGCTTAAAATACAGAATTACCATGTGATACATGATCCTTTCCTCTTCAAACTCTTTATATCCTATAATATATTAATTCTCTCTATTCCTTTTATTTTTACTTAAAAATTGTCAAACTCTGCTTTGTTCACATGGAAATATGTAAAATATGTCTTAAAACAAAAGGAAAAGTCAGCATGCATTATCATACCAACTATACTTTTTAGAGCTGTAAGCTCTGTCTACTGTCTTCTAACTCATGGTAGGTAACAGCTTTAATAAATGCTGTATCACTATATATAGTAGTTTTATATCTCTTAAGCCTCTAATATATTTCTTTGCTATTGTCTATTACCAAGTCCATGTTATATATTTTAGGAGTTATTTTTATAGCTATTTCTCACCTATTTCTGTATTAGTTAAATTATGAGAGCAGCAAAACACAAACTCTATACTTACTTATGTCAGTATAGGGGTATTTTCCACTCACATGAAGAGGAAAATGATGTTTCTGGTCATTTTCCTGGGCACTGATTCAGGAACACTGGCTATCCTCCTTTTAAGGCTCTACCATTTCATAAGTATAATGGTTTCCAGTGAAATGACAAGTGAGAAGTAATAATGGGCTATGCTAAAGTGACACCCATACTTCCATTCATATTCGTTTGGCTAGAACTCAGTAATGTGACTGCCCATTCACAGGATCATACTTAAAAACAAAGGAAGCAGAGAAATGCAGTTTTTCTATTTGTGCAAGGCAAAGAGAAAGTGTTTAGTGAATCATTAGCTTATCTCTCTCTAAATACACTCACAAGTTAAGTTCTAGATATTTGAGATAAGTTTTGTCCTGATGGCAAAATCATCTAGAAAGCAATTTCTATAAAGGTAGAAATCATACTTGATTTTTATGTAATTTCATCCCTAGCATTTAGCATGTGCTATAAACTATGGTAAAAATCACTTATTTAATGATTACCCAGTAAGTAGTTGGATATGGACATTTTTTATAATGGTCATTAGTGAAGAACATTTAAGTGTCTATTACTTGAAATAACTGCTTGAGAGGAAAGGGATAGTAGTACAAGGCTTTGCAAAAATTAAAGGATCATGGGATGAAAGACATTAAAAGTATGACATTAAATGGATCACTGATATGGAATTAAGGATTTACCTAGATGATGAAAGATGTTAGTAAACAGAGGAGAGAAATGAACAGGAAATATTCTTAAAGGAAACTGAAAGTCTATTTACTCCCATTTAGATTTCTGAGTATATACCAATGATTATTCATACTTATGATATTTGTTCATATTGTCATTACTTTATACACTTTGTTTCAATACAATAACATCTTCAGAAGTCATGACAATCATTTAAAGAATATCATCCCATCATAATGGTTGTTTTAGATCTCTGTATACACTGTGTATTTGAGGAATACCTTTGGCTGACTGAGAATTTTTAAAATCCTCCTTAAAGTGAAAACAAAAAAAATGTATGTAAAGATGAAATTCACATCAGCAAAAACACTTAAAGATAGCATTATTTTGATAGTCATTAGTACTATCAATATATTTTGAAAAAAATTTAAGTATTAAAAAATGCAAAAACTGCATTGTACAACATGAACTTAACAATTTTCCTACACTCCAAAATTCAGGAAATAAGTCTCACTGAAAAGCACAATCACCTACATAGTGTGCCACAAAGCATTACAACGAACAAGGATACTGTTATACACAGATTGAAAATGAGTCCCCTTATTAATGGGAGACAAAGTAGGCATTTCACAGCTTTGGGGATTTTTGTTATATCGAGAGTCTAGTATTACATCTTTGTCATATACATTTTAGTGCATCTTGGTAGCAAACACATTATTTTATACAGCAAATTCTCTAGAAGACTTGATTTCAACTGAGGTGAAATGAAAAATGTACCTGAAGTTCATAGTGTCTGCCATGTAATTAGTTCCCTTGCTGCTGGCATAGTAGGATGTGAAATTATGGTCCCTACACCTGCTGAATCAGCCTTTTCTAGTCCAATCTTAGTATTATTACTACTAATCTTTTTCTCTTTCCTTGGCTATTCAGAGTCCCATGAGGCTTCTCAATCAAGAGTCTCAATAAAAGCCTGAGCAGCTCCATATGGCTGTGCTGTAGTGAATGTAGAAAGTGTTATTGGTCAGAATATTCAGGAAAGGAAGACTAATAGAGTTTGTACTTTCAAAGGCTATAATTTCAGTTATAATTGGAAGAAACTACAAAAGTGAGTCTGTTTCCAGTGATGTAATGTACTCTGTTTTTGATGTTTACTCTAAAATAGTAGATAAATATTATTCACTATTGGAGGGAAAAGAAAACAAAACACCATAAATCATCTTGACTTTATTTGCATCTTAATATCAAGATCTTACCAGCCACTAAAATCAAGTTCTTAATAGAGATGCTTCAAAAATCAAAACCAAAAATTGTTCTAAGTGTTTTGGAAAATTTTTATGGCAACATGGCCCAGGAAAAAGTCACTAGCTGTTAAATATAACTGCTATGGGTTTGAATTTTGAGACGTATTTGGTATGTGAACTTGAACAAAACAGTTGCTATTTATAATTTTTGCCTTTCTCACCTGAAAAATAGAATGTAGTAAATACAGTAGTTTAAATTATTAAATAATATGATTATATAAAATTTTCACATATTCTACTTAGTGTATTATAGTTGTTCAACATATGCAACTGTACTTTTCTGGATTTTTTAAAGTTCAATAGAGACTAGAAAGTATTCAGTAAATCTTAGATGCCATCAAACGATTTTTTCAACTTTATGGAAAGGAACTGTTTGTTGCCAGAGTCTTTGCTCCTAAGAATGTCTAATTTGGAAGAACCTCATTTCATGGGCATTGATCCCTGAATTGGGTGTCTGCATTTTGGTTCACAAAATAGAATTGAGGGTCTATTTGATATAAGGCCCAATTCCTTGAATCCTAAGACAAAGACAAAAGTTTGAATTTGAAACACTGTAATTCTGTTAATTGCAACTTATAAAGGAATGTGTTTGAAGACTCTAAAAGATTTGCTTAAGAAAAAGCAAAATGAGAAAAAAGACATTTTTAAAGCAGCCATTTCAAAAAAAAAAAAAAAGAAGGAAAAAAGAAAACAGAAAACTAAACATTAAAACATACAACATATTAATAACCTAGAAAGCAATCTTTAAGCACTCAAAGCTATATTTTTGAGTTATAACTATCTTTATGATTCTATGAGGTTTCTGATTCTAACCTAGGTCTTTCTTCTAAAAAGACATGTTTTTCCCACTTAATTTTTGAGTATCTGTTAAATTTGTATTCAATTCACTAACAGGAACCATTTTACTTTCATTTATACTGAAGTTACAGATGGTATTTAAAGGATCAAGCAGCCACTTGGATAATTTCTACTCTCATGGTTTTGATAAATCAGTATATTTTCTGCATTTAACCTCATCATGAGGATCCTACTCTCATCATTTCATCTAAACTAAATTTTTCTCTGAAGAATTTGGTCTTTTTCCAAATACCTTACACTGGAGATAGGTAGGGCTTCAACACAGAGATTGGGAAGGACACAGTTAAGTCCATCTCACTCGTATAAAAAAGTTTATAGAAGGTAAGTATATAGAGTGTTTCATGCAATCCAAAGAAACTGAATTCAGCATACATGCTTCATCTAAATCTGAAAACTATGAAAAACAGGAATATATTGTCTTGTCTCACAGAAATTCCTGTCTGGTCACTTCCATTTCTCTTTCCCTACCTGTCATATCACCCTCTTACTCAGAATGATTTTCTTGTTTCCTCTGATAGTTTGCATATGACATTGAAGAAGCATAATTCATGAAAAATAAAGTTCCTTTGTTATAATTACCAGGTGAATAAAAATGAATTATTAAATAACTCCTATATTTAAACTACAAGTGTTAACCTAGGTATCTTGAAGCCTGAAAGTGTTTGGATCTGATGGCACCATTGACTGGAACATCAATGGTTATGGGTATGAGGTCAGAAATTTCACCTAGACAAAGGAATTTAACATCTAAGAAATTAATTATAAATGTTCCTAGCATAGGTAATGTGTACATTAGTTTTCCCTCTAATTTTAGATGTGAGAATGAATCAACCAGCAAAAGGTTAGATCTTGCAAAGATCAGGGCCACACAAGCATGCACATACTGTCAGAACTGAGGCAAAACTCTTCAGAAGGATTCAGTTTCTATCTAATAAATTCTTAGATTTCTTAGATACAGTCTTGTCAAATCAACTCATTTTACACCTGAAGTAACAAATAAGAGATATGAAGTGACTTGCTTGAAATTTAAAAACAAAGTAGTGAAGAAGATGAGATTAGAACCAAAAGCATGTGACATTGGAAATAACTCTTATTCCAGTACACCATGAGTGATGCTCTTTAAGATGTCTCAAAGTACATGTATATGTGTGTATCCAAATGGATGATTGTGATACACATAACCACAGACACACATATAATTCAGATAGATTAGAGATTAAGATGTTAAAAAAAAACATTTTTGCATACTAAACAGAATTTAGAAACTTATTCTTCTCCTGTATTTGAGAGAGTATTCTACTTATGATGGAAACATTAGAATCATTTATAATTTTGAGAGAGTTCATTCTTCAGTAGGTTGATAAGAAGTCCAGGGTCCCTTAGGAGGAGGAGGAGGAGGAGGAGAAAGGGATCTAGGGCCCTCAGGAGGAGAAAAGGACAAACTTTTTTTCTCCTTTCTGCATCTTGGTCACATAAGATGTTTTTTTCTTCAAGCCCAAAGCTAATGATTACACTGGGAAAGAATGAAGGCAGGAAAACATTGAAGGCAGGAGGAGAAGGGGACAATGGGAGATAAGATGATTGGATGGCATCACCAGCTGGATGGACATGAGTTTCAGCAAGCTCAAGGAGTGCTGGAGTCCATGGGGTCACAAAGAGTAGGACTGAGTGACCGAACTGAACTGAATGACTACACAACAAAACAAATCATCTTGCTCAAGGATATATTTTTCCTTAAACTTTGTACCAGTATTTATATAACAATAATGTATGCTGCTCAAGGACATGTTTCTCCTTCTTAAGAACCTCTTGACTAAGCCTGCAGTCTTAAAATGTATATTATGGGAGTGGTCTGGTAAGAGCTTTCTATTTTTATTTCTAATTCTGTTATCTTAAAATATAAATTGTGGGAGTGGGTCTCCTAAGACCTTTACAACCTTGAGACATTCTTCTGATTTATTGTTAATAACCAACTGAAAAAGTACATGGCTCCCTTGCTAAGCTTGGCAAGTGGGGCACTCTTCCTCCCCCTACTCATGTCTATGTCAGAAGCATTCTCTGTCCTTTTTTACTGTAATAAAACGTCTGCCACACAAAAGCTCTGAGTGATCAAGCCTGGTCCCTGATCCTGAAGCTAAATCATCTTCTTTGGAGATCATGAATCACCATGAATCACATCTGAAGTCATAGTGCAGGAAGGCTTTCCTTAAGGAAAGAAGAGGAAGAAGATAAGTTTACTTCAAGTTTGATAATTCATTTCCTGAAGAAGTCAGACATAAAATAGCAAAAGTTAATTTAATACACTTTCTGATCTATTTTCAGGCAGAAAGTGTCAGGTCATAAGAGAGGCAAAGTGAGAAAAAAAAAAATTTCAGACCAACTTGTCTTTTTGCCTGAGGGATTGGGTTTGAGGAAACAAGCTGAGAATATATTTTTCTACATATAATTCTTTGGGAAATGAATAGGAATAAAGAAAAGGCAGGGATTACTCAATGAGAGTTTTACTGCAACCTGATAGAAACCCAGAATTCAAATTAAGTACTTGTTTGGAAGTGACATATTGCCCTATTGATCCAGATGTGGGACAAAAATCATATGCTTAATGGGAATATAAATTCTGGATTAAAACCATTGTCACAAATACCATTCAGGCATTCAGTTCAAAAAAAATGCTAAACCTTAGAGGCTGTTTTTACTGGGGGAATAAATATCTCTATAATAAATTCAACACTTTCTATTAACTTTATTTAAATTTCAATATGATTTAATTTAAAAGTACTCCTGAGTAAAATTGATACTTTTTCTATTGTGATATTATTCCTAATACCTACTATATAGGATTATCAATATTTTCATTTTAGACTCTATAAATGTGTTATTAATAGTCAGGATATTGGCATAAAATAGAATACATAACAAGTGTAGTGATCAGATAAACTGTTCTGAGAGCAAGTATAAAGGCAGAGTTATTATGAACTTATCTCAAATCCTCAGTTAACTTCCCAGGTGGTGCTAGTGGTAAAGATTCCACTTGTCAATGAAGGAGATGCAAGAGATGTGGGTTCAATTCCTAGGTTAGAAAGATCTCCTGGAGTAGGAAATGACAACCCCCTCCAGTATTCTTGCCTAGAAAATCCCACGGACAGAGAAGCCTGGCAGGTTATAGTTCATGGAGCCAAAGAGAGTCATATACGTTTGAGCAAAGCAACTAAGCCCTAAGCACCTCCCTATTGTACCTATGATCATTCTCAAACATTCTGAGTATGATGATGTTTTTGTTGTGATTGTTCAGTGGCTCAGTCATGTCTGACTCTCTGCAACCCCTTGGACTGCTGCCCACCAGGTTCCTCTGTCCGTGGGATTTCCCAGGCAAGAATATTGAGGTGGGTTGCCATTGCTTTTTCCAGGGGATCTTCCCAACCCAAGGTTCAAACCTGCATCTCTTGCATTGGCAGGCCTATTCTTTACCACTGAGCCACCTGGGAAATATGATAATATTTTATTTTATTTTGAATTTTAAGATATTTTTTGTTACCAAAGAATTGCATCATGTATCCTTGAATCACTCATTAGCAAAGTAAAATAAATAATTAATAAGTATTTGTCAAATGACAATTCATTTTATATCTTTTCTACCTCATCCATTCATTCAGCACATAATTTTTGAACTTTTACTATTTGTAAGCCTTGATCTAAAATCCCAATTCTGTGTATGTTATATTGTTTCCTTCTGTCATTTATGTCTCTTAACCTTACTCCTTAGCCTCATTCTTCTGTCTCTCTTTTCTTTGTGTTACCTATATAACTTTCTCCCAGTACTCTAACTCATGTTTCTTCTGTGTTTAACCTGCAGCTAAATCCAACCACTGAGATTCTGTTTTTACTGTATAGGGCTCTAATGTTTTGGTTATGTTTTGGTTTTTGAAGATATTCTCAAGTCATTATTTTTCTCAACAAATTTAAGTGTTCAAATATTAAAGCCTGGTGTTAGTATACTGGAAAGGGAAGAACAGAAGTTCAGTGTATATTAGGAACTGCATCTCTGGTGTATTCCCACCTCCTACAGCCATACAGAACACATGATTGCTATAGTCTTTTTCAGTGAACAATAGGACTTGGGGGGAAAAAAATGACCTCCATTCCAGTGTCTATATGTTTGCCCTTTCTGAACCATGGAGTAGATATGTGTGAATTAACTAGATCTCTTGGAGCCAGATTTACACAAAGAAAATAATTTTCACACAAAAGGCAACAAGGCAGTGTAAATGATAACCTCTCACTAATATCTAAGGATAATTTATGTGAAAAAATTATTTCACCTTCTTTTTAGTGAAGATTCCCTTGAAAAGTCTCCTTAATAAAAATGCTTTCTTTAAACTCAGAATTTTAAACCCCAGTTATCTTTTGAATCTGAAGAAGCATTAGTTGGCATGAAATAATTTAAAGAGCAACTATTTTTGCCATAGTGTCAACTGAATAAATATTTGTTCTTATACAATGTACTGAGCTCATCCCCAATCCCAAATTTTTCATCCTGAGGTCATTGCACTACTTCAAATTTCAGGAACCAGGAACTCAGAGAGCAGTTACTATTTTTGTTGCCATTCCCTGGATAAAGTATTTATCTTTCCCTTTTAGGACACTGAGTATTTGTTGCAGGAAAAGAAAGCAATAAAGTCTGAACTCAATTTCTTTTGGGACCAGGGTTGACTCCATGTTTTTTCCTTGCTTTGATTTTTCAAAGGCTCACTCTCAAGTCATTTTAGGGGTCTCTCTAGAGTTATGGCTACAGGAAATTCAGAAATTTAAAAGAGACAAACTTCACTTCACACTGGTCACCACTGTTATGCTCGACGTCCAAACTTTCATGACCCTTGCAGACAGAAGTTCTGCTGTTCATTTTTGTCTTAGGTAGAAGATACTATACCTGTCAGAGATGGCACCACATATCCACTAACATTGCAGGGGCCTGCAGAAATCTAATCTTTTACCTGGGCTCTCAAAAGCAACTGTAAGTTATCCTCTAGCATTTTTGCCATTAATCCCATGGCACCCCTCCCACCTCACAAGCAACCAGCTGCATATCTCTCAATTTTTTCTAATGTAACTCCCCTCAGGGAGCCTAATTCTGTGCAGCAATAGTGCTACGAGGCAAGAAAACAGGAGTGTGAGGACTGAAAAACCTGCCTTTCATTCTTATCTTTCTCCAAATCATCTGGGATACAAATACAATCTTTTCACAAATCTGACAATTTTTTTCATTATATTGAGTTGCTACAAAAAGTTTTCTGTAGTTCACCTTAGTTCTGTGCATACTCACGAACTCTCAACATTAGTTAAATTTTACATGATTATCACTACCATTTATAGACTACTTCCTATGTCCCACTTTATAAGCACTTTTTAAAATTTCTTTCAATATTCACAGTAATTCTATGAAATAGATATGATCATTAATCACTTTATTTGTAACACTATTTTTATTTTTAAAATTCCATTTTATTTTAATTCCATTATAAAGAAACCAAAAAACCTGAGATATTTAGTAACTTACCTAAGATTACAAAGCTCATAACTGATAGAGATGGAATCTGCGCTCTTAGCTATTGCATTAGTTTGTACTTCTTGCTGATTTTTATCAAGTAACTAAGATAAATTTGAACCAAATCCTAAATCAAAGAACAAACAAACCACACTTTTTACTTTTAACCTCTGAATATATATATATATATTCATTTTGTTTCTGAGCTATGATTTAGACCTCCACTGAAACAGTTCAAGCCAGACAAAGACCAAATATTTCCTAAATTTATAGAGCTGGAATAATATGGTAAACAAATTCAGTCATGTCCAACTCTTTGTGACCCCATGCAAAGCTCCTCTGTCCATGGAAATCTCCAGGCAAGAATACCAGAGTGGGTAGCATTTCCTTCTCCAGAATTTTTCCATCCCAAGGATCGAACCTGGGTCTCCTGCATTGCAAGCAGATTCTTTACCATCTGAGTCACCAGGGAACCCCATAGAGCTGGAATAATAAGCATCAAATTAAACCAATCTTATTGGATCTGTTTTTTGTACCCCTGAGTCCTAAGAAAAAGATTATTCTCAGCTGTATTCCCAGAAAAGTAATTCTCTGGGAGTCTTCCAGTTCTAAACCTGGGAGCCCCAGAGAATCACAAAAAAGGTTCTTCTCCCCTCTTTGGCTCAAGAGTAGAACCTCTTGCCCTCTGTAAGTTATAACCACAAACTTATTTTAAGTTCCCTGTTATTTTTGTTTCTTTAGATATAAGTACTTATTAAAAGTTTTAAGAACTTTGAACACCTACTCAGAGGCTTTTATGTAAACATTCTATTACTAAGTTTCCCCAGCTGCATATTAAAATCTTAGTGGTCCACAGAGGTATGTCTGTGCTCAGCTGCACTATGTAACAACGGTGGCAAATTTTGAGGTTTAATTAAAGAATACTTATCATAGCTGCATGGCATAGGAATGTTGGATGACAAAACCCTGATGTTATTAAATTAATTACATCACCACAGTGGACTCCGTATATGTGGAAAACTTGAACCCAAAGAAACAACTCATTAATCTTCACAAGTTCACCTAAAGCAAAGGGATTATTTGGTGTGTGTTCACAACAAGCCTTCAAGTGGTAAGCTCTGACTGATTTTCCCTCATTTAAGCAATTGTTTAAGCGGCAGAAACAAATTAAATCAAAGAAATACTAAATCTTAACAATGCAAACATTTTTGGTATGTTCCATTATTTAAATCCCTGAAAAATATCTTTTAAAAATAGGCTAAGTAACAATTTTTAGCTACTATTTTTTCAACACTATGAACCACACACACACTGAGACCTTATCATTTTAATAGCAAAACATTTCTAATTTTTATGCCACTATTCCTATTTTGTATATGCAGAAGCTGAAGAACATATTAGTCAAGCAACATGCTTTAACTCACTAAGTAGAAAATGGTAGAATCAGGTTATCGATCCAAGTTCTGCTGGTTAACTATTGCCAAGCAAAGAAAATGCACCAGCAAAGTTTCCAGGAGAAGGAAGATGCAGGGCAAATTGACCAAGTATTAGTGATTAGGTTTTTAAAGTGTTTGTGTTTCAGATGATTTACTTGTGACTGGAATTTTCTTGGAAATCTCTTAACAATGTGGTAAAGTCAGATGGTAAACACAACAAAATCATACTCATTAAAGTTATGCACTGAAAAAAAGCATAATTCAAATTTGATAATTATTATTAATAACATTATCTCTGAAAAACTAATAACTAAAGAGGTGAAAATGGTGAGGCAATAGGTTTTGGCAATAAGTTATGCTTTTTCACCTGCATGATGAGTTACAGGAGTTTAACATAGTGGAATCCTCATACAACATGGAAGACACTTCTATTTGGTAGTGTCAGCATGGCCAATTTATACTCATGTTTCACAGCTGATGGATATTCACTTATAACCTTCTTTGGCTTAGCATTTTCTTAAGCTACAGTATATAGAATAAAGTAGAATACAGTATACAGCTCACCAGTATTGGCCTTAAGACATTATTTTTGGCAAGGCTCAAAATCAGGATTGACACACATCAGGTTTGTTTCAGAATGTCCTTAGTGATTGTCAGCAAGTCCATTCTGATTGGTCAAAGCTTATCCCTTACCTGATATGAAATATTCATACATCTACCTCTGAATTTAATTATAATGATTTAGAAAATAGTGTGCCTACAGTGAAGACTCTACATAATAGCATCCTCTTTCAGTTCAGTTCAGTCACTCAGTCATGTCCGACTCTTTGTGACCCCATGAATTGCAGCACGCCAGGCCTCCCTGTCCATCACCAACTCCTAGAGTTCACTCAGATTCACGTCCATCGAGTCAGTGATGCCATCCAGCCATCTCATCCTCTGTCGTCCCCTTCTCCTCCTGCCCCCAATCCTCCCAGCATCAGGGTCTTTTCCAATGAGTCAGCTCTTCACACGAGGTGGCCAAAGTACTGGAGTTTCAGCTTTAGCATCATTCCTTCCAAAGAAATCCCAGGGTTGATCTCCTTCAGAATGGACTGGTTGGATCTCCTTGCAGTCCAAGGGACTCTCAAGAGTCTTCTCCAACACCACAGTTCAAAAGCATCAATTCTTCGGCACTCAGCTTTCTTCACAGTCCAACTCTCACATCCATACATGACTACTGGAAAAACCATAGCCTTGACTAGGTGGACCTTTGTTGGCAAAGTAATATCTCTGCTTTTGAATATGCTATCTAGGTCAGTCATAACTTTCCTTCCAAGGAGTAAACGTCTTGGCATCTAGTCCCATCACTTCATGGGAAATAGATGGGGAAACAGTGGAAACAGTGTCAGATTTTATTTTTTTGGGTTCCAAAATCACTGCAGATGGTGACTGCAGCCATGAAATTAAATTAAAAGTATCCTCTCTAGACTTCTATTTTATTGTGAAACATATTGTTAAAGTGTCTGCCTGGAATGTGGGAGACACGGGTTCGATCCCTGGGTTGGGAAGATCCCCTGAAGAAGGAAATGGCAACCCACGCCAGTACTCTTGCCTGGAAAATCCCATGGAGGGAGGAGCCTGGTAGGTTACAGTCCATGGGGCCACAAAGAGTCAGACATGACTGAACGAATTCACTTTCTTTCTTTCTTCCCCTTCTTATCATACTCTCAGTTCTTTGAGGATAAATGAAACATTTTATCAATGTTTTATTCTTAGATATATACACATTGGTTTTCATAGAGTACATGCTCCATAGATATCCTTTGACTGGAAATTAAACTCCACAAAATTTAAGCCCGCCATTAATAGTCTGTAAGGATAATGGTGATGTGAGTGAAGTTGCTCAGTTGTGTCCGACTCTTTGCGACCCTGTGGACTTTAGGCCACCAGGCTCCACTGTCCATGGGATTCTCCAGGCAAGAATACTGGAGTGGGTTGCCATTTCCTTCTCTAGGGGATCGTCCCAATCCAGGGATCGAACCCAGGTCTCCCACCTTGCAGGCAGACGCTTTAACCTCTGAGCCACTCAAACTCTAAATTTTTTTTGAATGCAGAATTACAGTCTCCTACTGTTTTTCTTTTTTATGTGATATAATTTAAGAATATTCTCAGCCTAAGGGACAGCACCCCTAGGGAAGTAGCAACCTGATGATCAGTTTCTTGTGCTCCATTCATATGCTCCAATAAGCATGCACCAGCAAGCTAACTTTGACCCCATATTCTAATCTCTTTTTGCCATTTGTTTCCATTTTCCTTTGATTCCCAACTTTTGATCATGCTAAATTTCCAATAAACATCCCATTTGTGACTTTTCAAAACCTTATCCTATTTAAGTGTGGAATTTACACATGAGAATATAATGTCCTTAAGGACAGAGCCTTTGCCCATTTCATCACTGTACATGTGGGAGCTTAGGGGACAAGTGCCATATGTGAAATAGTCAATGAATAATTTATTGCAGGGTATTTGGTTTACTAGTTTTCCTAGTAAAATATTTCTGATATGCCCAAGAAAATAATATCTCATTCACAAATTCAACCTGAGTCTTTCCAGTCAGGAATGTGCTCCAGACTTTTCACAGCTACTGTTCCCTGCCCTCTGTCACCTTCTATTATTTTGAGACTGACATCCCTCAATGGATACCACTCCACATCTTTTCCCCAGTTATGGATATAGACACTTCCTTCAAACTTATGTCCTAGACATAGAGAACCTCAAGTTAGAGAGAACTTCAGAATTTCCTTTTCACTTTGAGTTTTAAAAAAATGAATTGTTTCTGTATATTTACTTGAGAAAGGACATGCAACCTTTATAATAAGAACTATTTTCTTTTAAAATTGTTGGTTCATTAAATATACAGATCTTGCATCCATGGGGCCAATATGTATCACAAAATACCAAGCCACAGTGAAGGCAAAAGTAGTTAAATTTCACAGTCATCGAGATTGTATAGTATGATGGTGCCTCTGGAGCTAGAGGATAAGACACATTTAATCTCCCTAGAATTTTTTCTCTTGACCTCAAGGCACTTCAAAAAGATACTTAGAAAAATAAACAGAATTTGGGTAGCTGATATAGCACTTCCCACCTATGCTTGGCACAGACAACTTAGAACTAGAAGTATCATAGAAATTAGTACAATGTGCAAGATGGAATGTTGCTAAAGAACACAGGAAAAGAAGGATCTATTTGTTTTGCTTTTCCCATGTCTAAAGTTCTGTATATGAAGAGACATTATTTTTTTTAATGTGAAAAATTGAATTTTTTAATAAACTGTGCTACCAGAGGGTTTGTTTCTTTTTTGTATACATGGATGTGGCAGAAACTGTTGGTTGTCTCTATATCCATGTTTGTCTCTTTAATTAGTATTAGGTCCCCTGATTTGGGGGGGGCTTCCCTCGTAGCTCAGACGGTAAAGAATCTGCCTGCATGCAGGAGACCTGTGTTCGATTCCTGGATTGGGAAGTTTCCCTGGAGAAGGAAATGGCAACCCACTCCAGTATTCTTGCCTGGAGAATTACTGAAGGGCTATAGTCCATGGGGTAGCAAGAGTTAGACACTATTTACAGACCAAACCATCACCCCTGATTTTCATCTAGGCTTGGAAAAAGAGAGTACCAGCCTACCTTACAGAAAACTGTGGCCATGTGACTAACATCTGAGTTGTGGGATTGGAATGGAAATGCAATATGTGGCTTCTGAGAAGTATCCTTAATGAGGGGAGATGTGGCCCTCATTGATTTCTTCCAGCTGACAACTTGCATATAATGGTTGAAGCTCAAGCAACAGTGTTGACCTAGAATGGAAGCCCTGTGAGATGTGCAATAGGACAAGACAGAGCATCACGCTTAAAACCTGCCTTTCAACCTAACTCTGGCCTTCCTTATATAATTGAATCATTGCCACAACCAAGAAAAGCTGAACCATGAACCCTTGAAGTTCAAAGTGAAGCTGCGGCAGTCTGGACCCTAAGGTCTCTTCAGAAAGGTATGTTTTTTATAAGGTGAACTTGGCTAGCAAGACCAGCTCCTGTCTTGTTGAGGTCAAGCTGCAACAACCAGCATCCTGAGGCTCACTGTTGCTAAGCCCCTGTTCTTTATTGAAATCCAGGTACAATTTTAGGTCCATGTGCTTGCTTCAGATGTACACAACCCTTAATAAAACAGAAATCAGCCTATAAATAGAATTTTTATAATTAGTACCAGGTTGATAAGAAGAGATTCCATATGATGTTAGATTTAGAGCCACAAGCCAAAGACTCAGAAGTTAAAAGTAATCATGTTGTATAACACACTCACCAGTAGAATACACAGATCAAAGACCCCCAAGAACCATGCTCACAACATGACCACTAATGCCCAAACTATGTGTAGTGGCTACACCTGAAGGAAACCTCAGCCCTTCCACCTATGTATTGTTCTCCCAATTACTTACCAATATTCCCAACTAATGTGACAAATGTTGGGGTACAACCCAGCTGAATCACCAGCATATCCCTTTCTCACCTAAGTTCCTAACCATTTGAGAGATAGACAAAAGGCATATTGACAAAGCTCAAAGATATTGATCACCCATGTTTATCTATGGACCTTTATATACCTACAGAAGTGTTATTCCCAACACTTTCTTTTTTTTTTTTTTCCAGAAAATAGGCAGATTTACTTATCTAGTCTCAGACAATGCTAGACAATGCTAGGAGATGGGGAAAGAATAAGACAAACCCAATCTAGATTTAGAAGTAGAAACAAAATATGCAATTATCTCATTTTGCCCAAAGTAGAGCTTCAAATGTAAAATTGGCTACAGTGAGGGTAGCGATTGAAGAGAATTCTTTGGCACAGCGATCCTCAAACTTTATGTCTCACAACAAAATTTATATACATAAAGCTCATATTCTTACACATTTATTTATGTAGACTATACATATTTATAATTACTGGTTTAAAATGAAAACTAAGAACATTTAGAATTATGTATTTATTTTAAAGTAACTACAATAAACTCATTGTGTTAACATCTTTTTTATACAAAGCAACCACATTTTACAAAATAAACAAACAAAAAACAGTGAGAAGAGTGATACTGTTGTTTCTTAGTCACTGAGTCATGTCCAACTCTTTTATGACCACATGGACTGTAGCCCTGCCAGGCTCCTCTGTCCATGGGATTTCTCAGGCAAGAATCCTGGAGTGGGTTGCTATTTCCTTCTCCAGGGGATCTTCCTGACCCAGGGATTTAACTTGCATCTCCTGCATTGGCAGGCTGATCCTTTAGCATTGAACCACCAGGGAAGCTCAATACTCTTTTACACTTTTGCAATTTTGCATCTGGTTCAATAGAAAACAACTGAATTCTCCTATGTGCTTCTGCATTTAATATGTTGTATGGATTGAATACAGGAGGAAAATGCATTCACATAAATATATAGTTGAAAAAGAAAGTGATACTATAATTTCTTTTTGTAGATAACATACTTTCCTGCAATACTACACTAAATATTAATGATATTAAAGCAAATTTAATGTTGAATCTGGAACTCTTATCAATGAGCTTTTCATACTTTTGCCTATTAAAATCTATTGGCCTGTCATGAACTTAGAATGGATCTTGGTGTCCATCATAATTTTGTAATATTATGTCTTGGTCATCTTGAAAATATTTGTTCTGTAAGTTATACAGACCTTTCAAATGTTGGCGCATTTCATTATGTAATTTCAAAATACCACTTTCATTAATATTGCCACTGACCTCATCAGAAGAATCTTTATGTGTGCAAAGATGTCAAGCTCATATTGGTTGATACAAAGCTGTAATTGTATCACAAGTAACAAATTCTCAATTGTTTACTGGAAGTGTAGGCTCATTTCATTAATTTTTGATATAATATGGGTCCCATATTCAAGAATGAATAATTTGTTAAATTTTTCAAGAAAAATTCTATGAAAGAAACAGCTAGCTCAGTTTACAACTCAAGTAATTGCATAGTGTTTTTTTCTTTTTTTTTCTTGGACAACTATCATACTTAAGTGTATGGTAAAAGTGCTGTTGGAATACTTCCCACTTCATTACCCTGAATATATACATGTACTCAAGAGTTAAGATTTAATCAAAGGAACACTTTTTAATAATTCATCAAGCATATTCTTGGCATGTTATTTGTGTGTGTGTGCATGTGTGTGTGTGTACGATGGTAAAGAGCACAGTGATGGTTAGTACAGCTTGGTGACTATGATTTATACTAAGAACCTGGTGAATTTATACATTATTGTTTTTGTCTCATCAGTGTAAATTGCAGCACAGTATAAGAGAATAAAAATAGGCAAAGAGGTTCTTAGTCTAGATATAAAAGGCGAGGGTGGGATGATTTGAGAGAATAGATATGTATATTATCATATGCGAAACAGATCTCCAGTCCAGGTTTGATGCATGAGACAGGGTGCTCAGGGTTGGTGCACTGGGATGACCCAGAGGGATGGGATGGGGAGGGAGGTGGGAGGGAGATTCAGGATGGGGGACACATGTATACCCATGGCTAATTCATGTCAATGTATGGCAAAACCACTACAATATTGTAAAGTAATTAGTATCCAATTAAAATAAATAAATAAAGTTTTTAAAAATGTTGTAACTTCAAGATCATCTGAGCTTCCCTGGTGGCTCAGTAAGTAAAGAACCTGCCTGTCATGGAGGAAATTGCCTGCAATTTAGGGGATGCCAGTTTGATCTCTGGGTTGGGAATATCCCTTGGAGAAGGAAATGGCAACCCATTCCAGTATTCTTGCCTGGGGAATCCCATGCACAGAGGACACGAGTAAGCTACCAAGCATGAATGCAAGCAAAGTCTTCTAAAAGCCCTCAGGAATCCCATAGGACCACATATCACATTTTGAAACCCCTGTTATATAGTACATATTGATAGTGGCTTTGTAAAGAAGACAGCTTGCCTCAAAGTAAAGTAAAAGTTTGAGACACAAGCTGTAAATGTGTTTTTAATCTCAGTTTATCAAACATGCAACAAATTTGGGGACTGAGAATAAGTTACACACCTTGAGAAGGTGAGTGGTTGAGATTCTGGGATAGGTTTAGCAGGAAGTGTGAAGAAGAAACTAGCCAAATTTGAAAGTTCAAAGAAAGAAATCAAAGTCCAGAAAAATACAAGCACTTTTCACATTGCTTTAAGCAATCTACTCATTATTTACATGCATCATTGCTTTATATAGAACTTTTTTGTTTTATTTTGTTTGCCACAGCAATACAGAAAATCACTTCAGTTCAATCATTTAAGATAGTATTGTCCACTGGATACTACAGAAATTTAGGCATGTGTTAAAAGCACTCAACATTTTTAAAAATTTCAGAAGAATAAGTTTTTATGTGAGGGCTTTGTTGATGGGTTTCTTTTATTTCTTCCTTTCTGAATAACAACCAAATTCTATTTCAATATGTCATGGATAGTTTCCCATGTCATATAATGATCATTCTTTCTTTCTTGTGGTTTTCAATTCAGTTGCTCTGTCATGTCTTACTCTTTGTGACCCCATAGACTGCAGCATGCCAGGCTTTCCTGTCCACCAACAACTCTCAAATTCATGTCCATCGAGTCAGTGATGCCATCCAACCATCTCATCCTCTGTCGTCCGCTTCTCCTCCTGCCTTCAATCTTTCCCAGCACCAGGGTCTTTTCCAATGACTCAATTCTTTGCATCAGGTGGGCAAAGCATAGATTTTCAGCTTCAGCATCAGTCCTTCCAATGAATATTCAAGACTGATTTCCTTTAGGATTAATTGATTTGATCTCCTTGCAGTTCAAGGGACTCTTAAGTGTCTTCTCCAACAGTTCAAAAGCATCAGATCTTCATCACTCAGCTTTCTTTATAGTCCAACTTCACATCCATACATGACTCCTGGAAAAACCATAGCTTTGACTAGATGGACCTTTGTTGGCAAAGTAATACCTCTGCTTTTTATTACGCTGTCTAGATTGGTCATACTTTTTCTTCCAAAGAGCAAGTGTGTTTTAATTTCATGGCTGCAGACACCATCTGCAGTGATTTTGGAACCCCCCAAAATAAATTTTGTCACTGTTTCCATTGTTTCCCCATCTATTTGCCATGAAGTGATGGGACTAGATAGCATGGTCTTAGTTTTCCAAATGTTGAATTTTAAACCAACATTTTCACTCTCCTCTTTCTCTTACTTCGAGAGGCTCTTTAGTTCTTCTTTGCTTTCTGCCTTAAGGGTGGTGTCATCTGCATATCTGAGGTTATTGATATTTCTCCCGGTAATCTTGATTCCAGCTTGTGCTTCATCCACCTCAGCATTTCCCATTATATACTCTGCATATAAGTTAAAAAAGCAAGGTGACAGTATACAATTTTTACATACTCCTTTCCTGATTTGAACAGTCTGCTGTTCCATGTCCAGTTCTAACTGTTGCTTCTTGACCTGCATACAGATTGCTCAGGAGACAGGAAAGGTGGCTTGGTATTCCCATCTCTTGAAGAATTTTCCAGTTTGTTGTGATTCACACAGTCAAAGACTTTGGTGTAGTGAATAAAGCAGAAGTAGGTGTTCCAGAGCTCTCTTGTGGTTTTAGATAAATTTTATAGATATATTTCATTTAAATTGTACATTTTGGAGATATATATATATATATATATACACATATATATGCACATACATATATATGTACATGCATATATATATATATAGGAGTATATCCAAAAATGGAGAAAACATGAACAGATAGTTTACAATGAAAGAAATACAAATGTTATCACCCTTCATGTTCAGCCTGACTAGAATTTAAGATAAATTTAAAAAGCAGTGAATGTTGTTTTCATTTATTTAAACAACTCTTTTAAGCCATAAGATTCCTTGGAGAAGGAAATGGCAATCCACTCCAGTACTATTGCCTGGAAAATCCCATGGACAGAGGAGCCTGGTAGGCTACAGTCCATGGGGTCGCAAAGAGTCGGACAGGACTGAGCGACTTCACATTCACGTTAAGTGATAAAATCCTTTGTTAATGAAGAGGAAAACACATGCTCTTTTAAACTGATGCAAGGAATATAAAATTTTATAATCTTTCTGGAGGCAGTGTTGTGAATTTTGTGATGCATATCAAAAATGTTGATGTATATAGCCATTTGTATATTCCATTAAATAGTTCATCTGCAAATATGTCCATTAAATAGTTCTCCCACAAATATGTATTCCTATGCTATGACTTAGTGAAATAAGTACACAAAACCATATTGTCACTGCCCTAATGGATCATAAAGTCCTATATAAAGATAATATGAACATGCATAAGTATATAATATAAATCATTATGAAGGTGGCTCACATGTTACAATGATGAAGACAAGGAGGGTGGGCTATCTCCTTTCAGAGGGTTTTCAAGGCAGTTCTCAAAGATCTATTTGATGGAAAGGAGCCAGAGTCAGTGAAAAACCTTGGGAAGATATTCTAAACAGGAGATACTTGTGCAAAATCTCTAGGGTAGAAAAAAGCTTTCAGCTTTTGAGAAAGTAAAAACAAAATCAAAATAGAGTGGTTTTCAACTTATTGTTGTAAGAGAAAAGAAAAAGAAACAGTGAAATATAGGCAAAAATGAAAGCAAGTGTAAACCAAGGTAAAGTGCTTGGGTTTTATTCTAAGTGCTGAATGTAAGCTGAAATCTTTCTTCCACTAGGTCTCTTCTTAACTCTGAGTTACTTTGTCTCCCTCTAGGAATGAAAATATTCTCTGGCTTTGCTAAGGATTCTTAACCTGTTTAATTATTCTCTGACAAATACAGTGCTCTCCAATCACATCACAAGAAGACTGTGCAGAAATTTTTTGCTTTATTCCTTCCCATATTGTGATTTCTCTGTTGATGACACAGCCAGACTGCAATGTACCAACTGGCATTTCTATCTATGATACATTAGCATCACATACCCAGACATTTATTTTCTTTCATGAATTCATGTAGAGAGAAAAACTGATGTGTACAGAGATGGCATGATTCTGAACAGACCAGAACAAGTTTGTCGCATATTAGATTTGTGATTTTTCTGCTGTGACGATCATGAGGGTACATCACTCAGAATGCCATTAGACAAAAGCTGCTGCTCCCTTTAAAAAGTCTCCAGCTTCTGTGCCTTTAGTTCTGCCACAGCATTCACAGCAAGGCCATGCCCAAGCAGCTTCCAGACGATGACTGAGCACCATAGGGCACCAGAGTGTGAGCACTCCTGCCTTATGCAGGGCTCCTCTAATGAGAAATCTTGGCACTGCACTCTCAGCTTCTTGGGTGAGACTTTCTCAGAGCTGTACTTCAGCCTGAGGCTTCTCTCTACAAGATCCCACTTGCTTCCCATTTTCTTTTCACAGGTGTCAGACCTAACTCAGAAGGTTTTGCCTGCCTTTATCTGCCTTTTACCTTTACGGGCATCTTACCCAAGAAATACCTTGAAAAGTACTTTCTTCTTGGCATTTGTTTCTCAGAGGACCTGGAACTTCCCTGGTGGCTCAGGTGGTAAAGAATCTGCATGCAATGCAGGAGATCTGGGTTTGATCCCTGGGTTGGGAAGAGTCTCTGCAGAAGGGAAAGGCTACCCACTCCAGTATTATGGCCTGGAAAATTCCATGGACAGAGGAGCCTGGTGGGCTAGAGTCCACAGGGTCACAAAGAGTCAGACATGACTGAGTAACTAATACATTCTCAGAAGACCCAGTCAAACTTAGCTAACTCCAATGAATATATAAACTAACTGCTAAAATTTGATCCCATTACTCTTTTGACGGATGTGAATACAAGGCAAATGCTTTTAATCTTAACTCTCACCCTATTGTCTTCTTAATGGTATATGAGTGTTTTGAGCTATCACTTCTGTGATTAGAGAATTCCATTCATTTCTGACAGTTAATTGACACACTCTTCTGACCATGCAAGTACATTGAAAATATATGCCATCCCTTTGCATCTCAGCAATTGCTTTTTATTTCCTGATATTATTATGCAAAGAATTTCTTTGACTTTTTTGAGTATTAAATAGAATATTTTAGTTTTTGGTAGAAGCTATATTATATAGTACCATCATATCACAGGGCTTCCTTGATAGTCAGCTGGTAAAGAATTGACTTGTAATACAAGAGACACCAGTTCAATTCCTGGGTCAGGAAGATCCCCTAAGGAAGGGATAGGCTGCTCACTGTAGTATCCTTGGGCTTCCCTGCTGGCTCAGATGGTAAAGAATCTTCCTGCAATGTGGGAGAACTGAGTTCAATCCCCAGGTTGGGAAGATCCCGTGGAAGAAGGCATGGCAACCCACTTCAATATTCTTGTCTGGATAATCCCCATGTACAGAGGAACCTGGCAAGCTATAGTCCATGGGGTCTCAAAGAGTCAGACCCGACTGAGCAACTAAGAACAACACATGTAATATCACAGATTTAGTGATCTCTATTATAATAACCACTTTACATTTCTTCCAAATAAGCAGAATAATAGAAAATTATAATAAGCTATAGATCATATTATATGTAAAGAACATATTTATTATATCAGCAAAATTACTTTTATTATTATTATTATTAGGATTCTGCATGTACCACTTAAGCCCAGTTGTCCAAAATAGTAAGACCCACAGAGTCCAACAGTAAGAATTCAACCAGTAATTATTAATGCCGGCCACATTTCTAGGAGATGTAGGAGTGATAAAGGTAAGTAATCAAGCTGTAGTCAAAGATGCCTAAAATATAATAGTGGATATGTGTAAAATGAAGGATACAGCCTGGAGAATCCCATGGACAGGGAAGCTTGGCAGCATAGAGTCCATGGGGTCGCAAAGAGTCAGACATGACTGAAGCGACTTAGCAAGCAGGGCAGAACAAAAGTAACCACTGCATTTTAAAAATATCTTTAAAGCCCAAATTAAAACTAATCTGAGGATCGTGAGGAAGGATCCTTTATGGAACACTATCAGGAGTACAGTTTCAGTGAAGTGAATAATCCACATCTCAACGGATGAGGAAGAAATGCATAAAGATAAAATGCAGTGACAAACCTCGAATAATTCTCCAGTAAAGTATTGGAAAAGGGAAAGTATAAAATGGAGTGCCAACTTGTAAGGGGAAAGAGAAGTTGGTGAGTATTTTGATCTTTCACTCCCAGGAATTTGCCTAGTCCTTACCCTGACTTCATTTACAGGTATAGTAATAGTTCATAAAGATTAAGTTACTTTCCCAGGTCATATGGCCTGTTTCAGGTTAGGCTGATAATAGAACTTTTGTCTTCCATTTAATCTCAGTGTTTTTTTGTTTTTTTGTTTGTTTTATGCTATGCAGCAGGGGCCTAAAACACCACCATACTCACAAGTTATTATTTTTATTATAATTTTTAGGGCCTTGGAAAAATAGAAAGCAATCATAGTTTATCAGATAAGCATCTAGAATTCAACCATTTATATTCCAAAATTAAACAAAAGTTTAGCTCCCTTTCATTCTGTAATATGCAAGGTGAGCTTTTCCTTTAGCATTGTGTTTCCCATGAACCAACCTATCTTTTCATGTTTCCCTGTTGGACTTGTCACTTGAAGTTAATTCTCAGTGTTTCTGGAGGCTACACCTGAGGGAGGGATCCGAGTGCCATGGTTTCTTTAAATCCAAATCATAAAGAATATAAAATTCCAGTGTAAAAAAGGGGGAGAGGCAACAGTATCAAAAACAAAAAAATGATGAAGAGGTGATTTTTTCATGTTTTTGCAAGTGCTGATCCCTAAACTTTCAGCATGCTCAGTGCAGTTACAATGAAAAGGAGATACTTTTAGAGACTAAATTTGGCTGATAAAATCTTTGTGAAAGCCTCCAACTTTACCTGGATTTTTGGTTGATTCATACCTCATAGGGAAGGTTGTATAGTCATAAAATTTCCCAAGCTTCTGCCTTCACTACTTACTGTCATTATTTAAGTTATCCCTGAGGCCACAGAGGCTCCAGTGTCTAGTTCCCAAAAAAGATAAAACACTAGGTAAAAAAATTTTGAGTCATTTTTCTCTCTCTTCCTCTGAAAACTGATAGAAAAGAGAAGAACAGAGATGGGAACAGGGATAAGAACATAAAATGATAAGTTTTGCTAGTCTAGTCTGTCTAGTCTTTAGCCTAACACTGGTCAAATTAGCTTTAGAAACAAATTGTAAACAGGTAAGTGGATTATTTGTTTAAAATACAAATTATTTCAAAGAAAAGGACTTTTAGCTATTTAAAATTTGAAGGTACACTTTTTCAAAGAATGGAGTACATATCGGAAAGTTTAAATATACATTATTTAAAAGAACTAGATATTTTTGCTGGAAAAATTCATTGTAAAATTTCACAACTTAAGAGTTGTATTTCATCCTGTAGGCAAATATTCTTCTAAACTACTGATTCAGTCTACATACAAAGAGAGTTCTTGTAATTTATCTTTTTGACCAAGAAGCAAGGATTGCAAGAATATAGCCATTACTGATAAATGTGTATTCAGCGATGCCAGGACACATCTTAGTTGCTGTTTTTATCTCAATATATAATAAACATCTATGTCTACATTATTTTGGATAGAGATCAAATGATTTAAATTCAGAGATGTAAATCTCATCCACTCTGGTATTTGTCATAAGACACTGAATTCTTACACTTATGTCATAAACATAATTAGACGGAAAAAAATTTATTTTCAAACACTTGACAACCCTATAAGCCTCTCAAAATTTTAATATGAATATCTCAAATTAGTAATAATGATGTAAATTCAAGAGAACTAATTATTTTGAGTAATTCTTTTAGTTCTCCATAAGTCAATCCAGTCATATTGAAAGAAGTGGAATTTGTTTTTGACAGCCATACTCCTATAGTAAGGTAAAGATCCTGATAGTGAAAGTCAGCAATCTTAATTTTGTTTGGCTTTATGATTGACAAGGTACAGTTTAACAGTCATGATATATTCTAACCCTTTTAACAGCAGTATATTTTCTTGATGAGGGGTCAGAGTTACCTATTGATAGAACCAGGATGCAAATCTATATTCTGAATCCATGACCTGTATTATTCCCACTATAGCGTGCAGAAGGAAATGGAAATCAATTGTGATAACAAATGGAAAGAAGATACAGATTTTGCAAACCTAATTTTAAGCATGAATGAATCATGACTATGGAACAAAAAGGAAGTGGTGATTATAAGATAAGGCAAAATCTGCCTTAGAGGTCCAAAAAAGAAAACCTACTTCAACCATAAAGATCATAAAATAATCATTAGAATTTCAAGTCAAAGAGTTCAAAATTCTGCTGATTCCACATCAGGTTTCATGTCTTCATTGCCAGTGCAGAGCGATACACAAACAGGCAAGTAAAAATGCTATATTAAAGAAGAGCAACAATTATTGAATACCTAGTATGCTATATATACTAGAACTTCTACATACGAGTGTAGATTTTATCTATATGACAACGTTGTTAAAAATTTACTCTATATGGTGATCCATTATAGATTCCATTTCTTCACTAAATAATACCATGAGGGTTATTTGCATAAATATACCTTGTATACTTGAATATATATTTTGTAGTTCATGGGTGTAGTGTTCTCTCTACATATATCTAGTACATTACAGTTGTCACTTCTGTTGTTTCTATTGTTTTTACTGATCTTGTTCATTTAATTATTCAGAGTTGTTGATTCTTCTCTTTCTCCTTGTAGTTTTCAAGTTTTTGCTTTATATAGTCCAGATTCATTAGTGTTTTTATTTTTCTTATAAACTGCATGCTATAATTTTATATATGTAGCCCTCTAATACTGCTCTCTATTTTAAGATCTAACCTGCTTTAGCTTTTCCTAATGCAATCCAAATAGCATATTAAAAAGCAGAGACATTACTTTGCCAACAAAGGTCCATCTAGTGAAGGCTATGGTTTTTCCAGTGGTCATGTATGGATGTGAGAGTTGGACTGTGAAGAAAGCTGAGTGCTGAAGAATTGATGCTTTTGAACTGTGGTGTTTGAGAAGACTCTTGAGAGTCCCTTGGACTGCAAGGAGATCCACCCAGCCTATCCTAAAGGAGATCAGTCTTGGGTGTTCATTGAAAGGACTGATGCTAAAGCTGAAACTCCAGTACTTTGGCCACCTCATGTGAAGAGTTGACTCATTGGAAAAGACCCTATTGCTGGGAGGGATTGGGGGCAGGAGGAGAAGGGGATGACAGAGGATGAAATGGCTGGATGGCATCATCGACTCGATGGACATGAGTTTGGGTGAACCCCAGGAGTTGGTGATGGACAGGGAGGCCTGGTGTGCTGTAATTCATGAGGTTGCAAAGAGTCAGACACAACTGAGTAACTGAACTGAACTGAATGCAATCTGACTTATCTTTTCATTGTTTTACAACATATATATTTTTATTAGTTTTTTTAGATGTTTCACTGTTATAAACTACATGTTTTACTATTTAAATATAAAAAGCTTGGTTTCAACTGATAAATTTGTTTCAGGCACATTTAATACAATTATTGCTATAGTTCTGTTTATATATGCATATAATTTAAAAATTATTTTTCTATTTTTCCAACCTATTCTATTTTTTTTCTTATTTTTGATAGAGTTGGAAATTTTTAAAGTTTTATTGAATTCATATATATCATACAGAGGGCTTCAAATAATAATTGTAAAGCTTGAAGTACTAATAAAAAACAATCAAGATACTAAAAATACAGATAAAAAAGAGAGCATTAGCAGCAGATCAAGAATGCCTTATTGTAAGCTATAACCTTTCTTCCTTCCTTCCCCTACAAGGATAAGCACTACACTAACTTTTAGGACTATATATTAGTTTTACCTGTGCTTGAAATTTATATAAATGAAGTCATAGAGAAGGTATTCTTTTGATCTGGCTAATTTCTCTAAATATTATATTTGTGCAATATATTTGTATCAGTTCAGTCATTTGCTCAGTTGTATCTGACACTTTGTGACCCCCATGGACTGCAGCACACCAGGCTTTTCTGCTCTTCACCAATTCCCAGAGCTTGCTCAAACCCATATCCATCAAGTTGGTGATGCCCTACATATGTATAATTGTAATCAGCTTAATGTCATGTTTTATGGAATTCAGTTATACATAAATTTTAACCCTTCTAATGTTTATGAATTTTTGTACTTTACATTTTTGGATAACATAAACATTGAACATAAGCAAGAATATTATGAACATCCCTGTACATGGCTTTTGCTGCATAAACACTTGCAGTTTCTAGGGTAGTAGTTTTTCACCAAGGGTGATTTTTGTCCTGTCTTTCAGGGGACATTTGGCAATATCTTTTAACTTTATGTATGTAACAAATTGAGATGGTAGTTACTATTGGCATATAGAGGGTACAAGACAGGGATGTGGGAACTCATTCATTAGTCACAAGACCACTTCCCAAAACAAGTTATTCTACCCACAATATCAACCATGACATGGTTGAAAAATCTGCCTTAGGGTGTTTACTTACGAAGTCTTGAAACCTAGTGGGTAAAGTCTGCATACTTTATTCTTTCAATTTATCCAGCTTTGTGTTTTAAGGTAAAATTTGAATCAATATTGATTTCCATTTAAAAATTGCTAGAAATTTAATAAAAAATGCACTGAATCCATTAATCAGTTTGGGAATTTTTTTTTTTTTCAAAAATTGAGTTGTCCAACTTACAACTTAGATTGTTTCAATTATATGTTTTTTAACAAATCTCTCAATATTGTTTTACAATTTTCTATGTAAAGGTTTTGTATGTTTACAGTTAAATTTATGCCTAAATATTTTATAATTTTATGATATAGTGATGGTAGCTATATAAGGTCTATTTTTAATTTTTTTCTATTGACCTTACATGAAAGGTCTTGCATATCTTTTATAATGTATGTACTAATTCTGATACCTTACTTTTCTTTTGCGTTTTCTCACTATATCCTTATGTCATACATGAAAATGACGTTTTTATGACCTCTTTCTCAATTCACTTTTTTTTTTAAATCTTATTGTACTGGCTATATAGCTCAGTAAAATATTTAATAAGCAGTTTTAAGAGTCATACTTGAAAATAATAGCAAATGAAGCAACTGACAAACAACTAATCTCAAAATATACAAGCAACGTCTGCAGCTCAATTCCATAAAAATAAACGACCCAATCAAAAAATGGGAAAAGAACTAAACAGACATTTCTCCAAAGAAGACATAGAGATGGCTAACAAACACATGAAAAGATGCTCAACATCACTCATTATCAGAGAAATACAAATCAAGACCACAATGAGGTACCATTTCACACCAGTCAGAATAGCTATGATCCAAAAGTCTACAAGCAATAAATGCTGGAGAGGGTGTGGAGAAAAGGGAACCTTTTTATAGTGTTGGTGGGAATGCAAACTAGTACAGCCACTGTGGAGAACAGTGTGGAGATTCCTTAAAAAACTGGAAATTGAACTGTCTTATGACCCAGCAATCCCACTGCTGGGCATACACACTGAGGAAACCAGAATTGAAAGAGACACGTGTACCCCAATGTTCATCACCGCACTGTCTATAAAAGCCAGGACATGGAAGCAATCTAGATGTCCATCAACAGATGAATGGATAAGAAAGCTGTGGTACATATACATAATGGAATATTACTCAGTCATTAAAAAGAATACATTTGAATCAGTTCTAATGAGGTGGATGAAACTGGAGCCTATTATACAGAGTGAAGTAACCCAGAAAGAAAAACATGAATACAGTGAGCTGTGGCTGTGCGGGTGCAGGAGGGCTTAGAGGAGCTATCTCACGTTGAAGGTCAGGAAGGGCGGTGGTGTGGAGATACCCCTCATCCAAGGCAAGGAGCAGCAGCTGCTCTTTGCTGGAGCAGCCATGAAGGGATACCCCATGCCCAAGGTAAGAGAAACCCAAGTAAGATGGTAGGTGTTACCAGAGGGCATCAGAGGGCAGACACACTGAAACCATACTCACAGAAAACTAGGCAATCTAATCACACTAGGACCACAGCCTTGTCTAACTCAATGAAACTAAGCCCTGCCCACAGGGAAACCCAAGACAGGCAGGTCATGGTGGAGAGGTCTGACAGAATGTGGTCCACTGGAGAAGGGAATGGCAAACCACTTCAGTATTCTTGCCTTGAAAACCCCATGAACAGTGTGAAAAGGCAAAATGATAGGATACTAAAAGAGGAACTCCCCAGGTCAGTAGGTGCCCAATATGCTACTGGAGATCAGTGGAGAAATAACTCCAGAAAGAATGAAGGGATGGAGCCAAAGCAAAAACAATACCCAGCTGTGGATGTGACTGGTGATAGAAGCAAGGTCTGATGCTGTAAAGAGCAATATTGCATAGGAACCTGGAATGTCAGGTCCATGAATCAAGGCAAACTGGAAGTGGTCAAACAAGAGATGGCAAGGGTAAACGTCAACATTCTAGGAATCAGCAAACTAAACTGGACTAGAATGGGTGAATTTAACTCAGATGACCATTATATCTACTAATGCAGGCAGGAATCACTCAGAAGAATTGGAGTAGCCATCATGGTCAACAAAAGAGTCCAAAATGCAGTACTTGGATGCAATCACAAGAACGACAGAATGATCTCTGTTCATTTCCAAGGCAAACCATTCAATATCATGGAAATCCTAGTCTATGCCCCAACCAGTAACACTGAAGAAGCTGAAGTTGAACGGTTCTATGAAGACCTACAAGACCTTTTAGAACTAACAACCAAAAAAGATGTCCTTTTCATTATAGGGGACTGGAATGCAAAAGTAAGAAGTCAAGAAACACCTAGAGTAACAGGCAAATTTGGCCTTGGAATGCGGAATGAAGCAAGGCAAAGACTAATAGAGTTTTGCCAAGATAATGCACTGGTCATAGCAAACACCCTCTTCCAAAAACACAAGAGAAAACTCTACACATGGACATCACCAGATGGCCAACACCAAAATCAGATTGATTATATTCTTTGCACCCAAAGATGGAGATGCTCTATACAGTCAACAAAAACAAGACCAGGAGTTGACTGTGGCTCAGATCATGAACTCCTTATTATCAAATTCAGAATTAAATTGAAGAAAGTAGGGAAAACCACTAGACCATTCAGGTATGACCTAAATCAAATCCCTTATGATTATACAGTGGAAGTGAGAAATAGATTTCAGGGCCTAGATCGGATGGAGTGCCTGATGAACTATGGAATGAGGTTCGTGATATTGTACAGGAGACAGGGATCAAGACCATCCCCATGGAAAAGAAATGCAAAAAAGCAAAATGGCTGTCTGGAGAGGCCTTACAAATAGCTGTGAAATGAAGAGATGTGAAAAGGAAAGGAGAAAAGGAAAGATATAAGCATCTGAATGCAGAGTTCCAAAGAATAGCAAGAAGAGATAAGAAAGCCTTCTTCAGCAATCAGTGCAAAGAAATAGAGGAAAAGAACAGAATGGGAAAGACTAGAGATTTCTTCAAGAAAATTAGAGATACCAAGGGAACATTTCATGGAAAGATGCGCTCGATAAAGGACAGAAATGGTCTGGACCTAACAGAAGCAGAAGATATTAAGAAGAGGTGGCAAGAATACACAGAGGAACTGTACAAAAAAGATCTTCATGATCCAGATAATCACGATGGTGTGATCACTCACCTAGAGCCAGATATCCTGGAATGTGAAGTCAAGTGGGCCTTAGAAAGCATCACTACGAACAAAGCTAGTGGAAGTGATGAAATTCCAGTGGAGCTCTTTCAAATCCTGAAAGATGATGCTGTGAAAGTGCTGCACTCAGTATGCCAGAAAATTTGGGAAACTCACCAGTGGCCACAGGACTGGAAAAGGTCAGTTTTCTTTACAATCCCAAAGAATGCTCAAACTATCGCACAATTGCACTCATCTCACATGCTAGTAAAGTAATGCTCAAAATTCTCCAAGCCAGGCTTCAGCAATACTTGAATCGTGAACTTCCTGATGTTCAAGCTGGTTTTAGAAAAGGCAGAGGAACCAGAGATCAAATTGCCAACATCCGCTGGATCATGGAAAAAGCAAGACAGTTCCAGAAAAAACATCTATTTCTGCTTTATTGACTATGCCAAAGCCTTTGACTGTGTGGATCACAATAAACTGTGGACCATTCCGAAAGAGATGGGAATACCAGACCACCTCACCTGCCTCTTGAGAAATCTGTATGCAGGTCAGGAAGCAACAGTTAGAACTGGACATGGGACAACAGACTGGTTCCAAATAGGAAAAGGAGTACGTCAAGGCTGTATATTGTCACCCTGCTTATTTAACTTATATATAGAGTACATCATGAGAAACGCTGGGCTGGAAGAAACACAAGCTGGAATCAAGGTTGCCAGGAGAAATATCAATAACCTCAGATATGCAGATGACACCAGCCTTATGGCAGGAAGTGAAGAGGAACTAAAAAGCCTCTTGATGAAAGTGAAAGAGAAGAGTGAAAAAGTTGGCTTAAAGCTCAGCATTCAGAAAACGAAGATCATGGCATCTGGTCCCATCTCTTCATAGGAAACAGACGAGGAAACAGTGGAAACAGTGTCAGACTTTATTTTTTGGGGCTCCAAAATCACTGCATATGGTGACTGCAGCCATGAAATGAAAAGACACTTACTTCTTGGAGGAAAAGTTATGACCTACCTTGATAGCATATTCAAAAGCAGAGACATTACTTTGCCGACTAAGGTCCGTCTAGTCAAGACTATGGTTTTTCCTGTGGTCATGTATGGATGTGAGAGTTGGACTGTGAAGAAGGCCGAGCACTGAAGAATTAATGCTTTTGAAGTGTGGTGTTTGAGAAGACTCTTGAGAGTCCCTTGGACTGCAAGGAGATCCAACCAGTGCATTCTGAAGGAGATCAGCCCTGGGATTTCTTTGGAAGGAATGATGCTAAAGCTGAAACTCCAGTACTTTGGACACCTCATGCGAAGTGTTGGCTACTTGGAAAAGACTCTGATGCTGGGAGGGATTAGGGGCAGGAGGAGAAGGGGATGACAGAGGATGAGATGGCTGGATGGCATCACTGACTCGAAGGGTGTGACTCTGAGTGAACTCCTGGAGTTGGTAATGGACAGGGAGGCCTGGAGTGCTGCGATTCATGGGGTCACAAATAGTTGGACACGACTGAGCGACTGAACTGAACTGAACTGAACTGAACTGAATGCATATAATGGAATTTAGAAAGATGGTAATGATAACCCTGTATGCGAGACAGTAAAAGAGATACAGATGTATAGAACAGTCTTTTGGACTCTGTGGGAGAGGTCAAAGGTGGGATATTTAGGAGAATGGCATTGAAACATGTATAATATCATATGTGAAATGAATCATCAGTCCAGGTTTGTGGCAGGATACAGGATGCTTGGGGCTGGTGCACTGGGATGACCCAGAGGGATGGTACGGGGAGGGAGATGGGAGGGAGGTTCAGGATGGGGAACACGTGTACACCTGTGGTGGATTCATGTTGATGTATGGCAAAAGCAATACAATATTGTAAAGTAATTAGCCTTCAATCAAAATAAATAAATTTAAATTAACAAACAAAAAATAAAGAAAATGGACTGGAATAGGCAAAAAAAAATTAAAACATTAAAAAGAGTCATACTCCTTTTTTTTCTTAAATATAGCTTCTTTGCTGTACATTATACTATTCATAATTTATTCCTTTTTCTCTGTTATTCAACTTTAATATTTTCTTCTAACCTATAGACCAACTAACTCATTCTCTCCCCAACTGTGTTAATCTGCTGTTACACTGTCCTTTGAACTCTTATTTCATGTTTTTATATATTTTTCACTGTAGAATTTCCATTTTCTTCTTTTTCTTTTTGAATCCAGCTCTCCTAAACTTTCATTCTTTTCTGTTAATATTTTTGAAGTCATTGAGCCTAGTTGATGTAAAGTTCACGATACACTGAATCCCTTTGGGATTCTTTCTGTTATCCATGGTTTCTCTTTATTTGTGGTTATGTGACTTTTGTCTCCTCTATACTTAGTTGGTTTTTCTCCTGGGTAACCATCACTGAAAATTGTAGCAGTGTAGAGCAAATTTGAGGTACTATGATGATCTCTTCCTTAAAAGTTTAATTAAATTTACTTTTGCCAGCCTGTTTGCCTAAAGGCAATAATCATTTTAATCAAGTAAAGGATTAAGTAATTGGAATCAGAGGGTTAGTCCCTGTGAGGATTGATCTGTTTCCAGTTCTCCCTTATTCCCAGTGTCTAGGCCTCCAGGGAACAATTTAAATTTTAAGTTGTTATTGGGGACTTTTCCCTGTAACTGGAATAGAATAATTTTTGTTCTCCTAGCCCTGTCCATAAGAAAATATTCTATGAGTTTCCATGTATCAAAAACACTTCTTAAGTTGCAGCACTTATTAGAGCTTGTGTTAATATTAGTACCAGACACATCATAGGTACTTGTGGCTTACTTCTCCCTAATTAGATAAATACTGTGACTTTGACTGCAGAAAATGTGGTCTGATATTCCCAACACTTTAAGAATCTTCCACAGTTTGTTGTGATCCACATGGTCAAAGGCTTTAGTGTAGTCAATGAAGCAGAAATAGATATTTTTCTGGAATTCCCTTGCTTTTACTATGATCCAATGGATATTGGCAATTTGATCTCTGGTTCCTTGCTGCTGCTGCTGCTAAGTCGCTTCAGTCATGTCCGACTCTGTGCCGACCCCATAGACGGCAGCCAACCAGGCTCCCCCGTCCCTGGGATTCTCCAGGCAAGAACACTGGAGTGGGTTGCCATCTCCTTCTCCAATGCGTGAAAGTGAAAAGTGAAAGTGAAGTTGCTCAGTCATGTCTGACTCTTAGCTCTGGTTCCTTGGCCTCCTCTAAATCCAGATTGTATATTTGAAAATCCTTGGTTCGTGTACTGTTGAAGCCTAGCTTGAAGGATTTTGAGAATTAACTTGCTAGCCTGTGAAATGAGTACAATTGTGTGATAGTTTGAACATTCTTTGGCATTATTGGCCTTCTTTGGTATTGGAATGAAAACTGACCTTTTCCAGTCCTTGTCCACTGCTGAGTTTTCCTAATTTGCTGGCATATTGAATGCAGCACACTAACAATATTATTTTTTAGGATTTGAAATATCTCAGCTGGAATTCCACCACATTCACTAGCTTTGTTCGTAGTAACACTTCCTAAGGCTCACTTGACTTCACTTTGTGAGACTGTGCTGAATATATACCAATATGTTCCCTGAAAAGAGTCAGTAACAGATAAGACTGAATCTCCATTGACAGGCATCACAGACTTCAACTTTGAAAGGCTTGGGGAAGCAGGATGTGACAAAAGGGATGAGGTGGAAGTTGGCTTTTTAACATGTTAAGTGTACATGGTTATGTAAATGAACATAGTTATGTGTTAAAAAGCAACATTTCCTCTATTGAGTTCTCAGTGTTCAGAATAGAAACCAGAGCAAATTAAAATTATGTAATGAAGCAAAGATGTTTTTCTCAGCCAGGAAATCATTTGCCTTGTTTTCTTCCCCCATGATGATTCACATCAGAAGAAAAGATGTAAAACTGCTAATATGAAATTAGTCAATTAGAAACAGAATGTTGGAACCCATCAGTTTATGTGTGTTGCTTCCAGTTGCATTCCTATTTATTTTTAAAAAATATTTTGCCATAGAGTATGTTGTCACTTTTCTCCATTTGATTCAATCTTATAGTACTTCTCAAAAAAAAAAAAAAAAAAAAAAAATTCCTATACCTATACCCTAAGCTAGTGGTAAAGCCTTGTTTTTATGCAAACAACAATATAGATCCTTCAGGTATTTCAATATTCCCTGTTACTCCAACTTATTTTTCCTTATGATATTTTACATAAATTTACTTATTTAATTAAAAATAAGAAACATATTTAAAGTTAAAAGATAAGCTGTGATCAGGAGGCCACATTTTTAAAATATACAGTTTACAAAAGATCAGTTGCCAAAATATGCTACTAACATGCACTCATACACACACACACACACACACACACACACAGTGAAATACTACTTTCCTTATGATTTTTATAATGGGATGTGTGTGTTAGTTTCTCAGTTGTGTCCAGCTCTTTGTGACCCCCATGGACTGTAGCCCACCAGGCTTCTCTGTGCATGGGATTCTCCAAGCAAGAGTACTGGAATGAGTAGTCATTTCCTTCTCTAGGGGACCCAGGGATCGAACCTGGGTTTCTTGCATGGCAGGCAGATTCTTTACCATCTGAGTCACCGGACAGTAATGGTAGAAGGTAGCCAAATTCTCCTAGTCATCAATAACTGTATATTTAAATGGCATGCAATATTTTATATGTTAAAATTCCATGTTTAAATATCTATAGAGCTTTAAAGTCCATTTGCATATATTGATATCATATTGGTGGCATATGCCCCTTTGGTATAAGCTACCATCCACGTGTACAGTCGCTTTATTTTCTGGATACCGAGATGTCAGTTTGCCTATAAACATTTATGAGCTTCTATTCCTACAAGTAGTTACCTTTATGTTACCTGGTTGGAACAAATTTTTCTTATAAGTATTGAATCTAATTCAGGTATGAGATAGATCATCTTCAAACTAATGGTGTGGTACTTTTACAAAAGCAATATTAATAAATACAGCAAAGACTTCTTATCTGTCATAGTCCACTATTTAGGCTATGAATGCTATTGCCATCCCTTTCTCTATTATGTCCTTTAAGAATTTACCACAATCCACTTTATGTGACATTCTTCTTTGGCATATTCTCAAATCTGTATGACTGATTCCTCACATATACCTTAAATTCAGCTCCATGTTGCTAACTGCTTACTATATTTGTCCACCTGGATGAGTGATCGCTACCTCAAGATCATATAACTTGAATTAATGTCACCATGCTCCCCACCACCGTCAAACACAACTTTTAATTTTTATGTTTCTAGCAATTCTTCCAATATTCACTTAAAGGTAGTAAATCTGATTGGCTTATAGTTGTGTGTGAGGCAAAAATCATTATCCAGAAGAGTGTACTATCCATGCCTCTCATAATACAGCCTACAATTTTCCAAAACGCACAATGGAAATTCCTCTTCTTGTTCAGGTAGAACATTGTGTTTGATATAAATGATGATCATTCATTGACATCAAGATTTGATAAAATTTTCTGTCTCATATATTTGATAATTTTCCCTCTTTGCTACTGCTGTAGCCACATGGAAATTACTTAGCACCAGCTTGTACTCCTATACTGATCTTTATCTTGTTTCTACATATATTAAACAACATTGAGTGAAATTTTTCTGTGTGTAAGCCTTCTGCCTATGTTAATTTTATCTTCTTAGCATATCTGATAGTAAATATGAAACAAAGTGTAGAAAATTATTAATTCAGAGATGATTTGTAAGTCATTGAATTTTTCCTTCTGGCAGATTGTGAAAAGATTACACATCAAGATCTCTTTTGAGAATATAAATCCAGTCATGAAATAAGAAACCAGAATCACTTTTCCTCTTCTAGAGTTTAGTACAGTGTTATTCTGTCAAAAGAACACACTTGGAAGAAGAAACAGCTAAATTTATGTACTAAAGGGAATTTCACAGTTTATTTCTCTGAGTTTTAAATACTTCAATTTCCTATTTTCTTCTCCCTCCCCACCCCCACTCCTGGTGATCACAATCAGTGGAAAAAGCCAATAATAATAGAAGCATTTGCACTGCTACAAAATTTAAGTTGAAATTCTTGCCAACAAACACCAGCTGTACTGTGATCCTTCACTGTTGACTCATTTCACTATTCAGCAGCTTCTTTCTCCCTTTCTATCCTAGCTTGGAAATATGTTGTGAGAATTTCAGATCTCAATACATATTTTAGAGTGCTTTAAAAATCATTCAGTTGCCATGATAAGAAAATTTTAGATAAGCAACAACAGGAAAGGAAAAGAATGTCCTCATCGTATCAGTTTAATTACTTCCACATTCAAAGCACAAGCAGATTCACATCAAATCTGTTAGAACAATGATCACTGCTGCCAGGCATTATTAAATGGTTGTGCTCACTAACCAACTCCATAAGATGTCGCTGCAGAACAAGCACCTCAGAGCACTGATAAATAGACCAAATGAGTCTTTTAAAAAATAGAATTTTGATAAATTGTTTAAAAATCAAGCTTTCTGAGAATTTTTAAAACTATGATTTCAAGACCCTTTTTATAAGAAAAACATAACTCATTTCCGTCTACTGATGCCTTATTTGGTTCTTCATTTAATGTTTAGACATTTATTTTACAATGGATCTAACAAAACTTATGTTTACTTATTATAAAAAAGTATTTGTTAATAATTTTGAATTATTTTATATTAAGTGAAATACGTATTTTATAGCAGACTTGAAATCTGTCACCACTTCAATCATTCAGAATTATGTTAGTATTTAAAATTTTTCAAAGTAAGTAGATGGCAAATAAACTGTTACCAGTTTTAGAATCCAATGTATCTGACCTCCTGGACTATACAAGACCAATATGATAGTTGCATGCTGACTAAAAGAAATGTGGAAACCAGAGGCAGAGCACATACAATCTTCACTCCCAGGCTCAAAACATAGGAATTCTGCCATTGTCTAAGACCTAGATCAGATGTCTGACAGTGAATCTTCTGAGCCTCTGAGATCCCATTATATTCTGAAATTTGTTTTTGTCATTTCACATTTTCCACCTTGTATTATGGTTGTCTATGTGCTTAGGTTTGGTTTCTCAAGCTTCTTGAGAAGGGACATCCTGCCTTCTTACTGCTTATATAATAAAACCAGAAATGCTAACATAGCAAAATAAAAAAAAAAAAGTCTTCTGTAAAGGTTTCTGCATGCATTTTAAAATGTTGATTATCTTAGTAACCCTTGTGAGGTTGTGAGCTAGTTGTAGAATTATGACCACTTTATCAGTTAGTTTATTTCCCGGGTTAGAGAGACATGACTTAAATTCAGTATTAATTATTATCATTGGTCTTTCCATGAGGCACTCTCATTGGCACAAAGAAGGCATTGAATAAATATCTAACTCTTTTTATGAATGCATAGACATCAGAAGCAGCCCTTTCCTAAATATGTATGCATTTTATTTTTTGACACTTTGCTTATTCTATGCTGAGTTATGGATAGCTCTTTTCAGCATCTCATTTCGGACTCTGACAAACTAACTCTGAAGAATCTCATAGTTTTCCTAGTTTCTCTTCTGTTGAACTCTACTCATCAGGATTCCTAATTGTAAACCACAGAAATACTGTCTGATTAACCTAAGCAGTAAACTTATTGAAAGTACACCAGGAAGATCACAAGGAAGGAAAGAAGATGCTCAGGTGGGAACAGCTGCAGAATTTCCATGCAGAGCAGTAGTCTTCCCAGGACACTGCCACTGTCATCTCTGTCATCTCTGGGTTCTCTCTGCCCTTTCTCGGGACTCCTACGCACTGCAGTCATTCCAAATAATTGTAAAGAACCCCTACATTTCAAGTGGTCTCTAAAAATTTAATGTTTTCAGTGGAAGCCTATCCTTGGCTATGCTCAGGTTTAACATGAGAGGAAAAATGTAGAAGCCCATTCTTCTTACTTTTCCATAGATACTTAGGAGAAAAGCTTGAGCTTCTGTCTTGAGGACATACACTTCCCAAAGTTCCCTACTGAGAATATATAATAAGAAAAGGCAAACTGAATAAGAACTTACTTGATATAAGAGCATAAGGAAATGGAATAGGAATTTTTTTTTTTTTTTTATAACTATGTGGCTCTTAGGCTAAGTGTCCTGCTAAAACATGTGTCCAAAGGCTTTTGAGCAACTTAGCAATTCTGAAATAAACTTTAATTAAGACTTGAGAATCTATTACATGTTTCACAGTGTCTGTTTGCTATGATGGAGAAATAAAAGTCAATACTGGAATTAATAAAATTTAGAGAGGCTCATGTTTTACTTCTTAGGCTTCTGAGGACCATCCAGGATCAAATTTTCACACCCTGGATCTGGAGCCAAAGCTGCCTACTAATGTAGTTGTGCTTAAACACAAGCTTCTGGAAGGCATTGTGAAAGGATATTATTCTCTTTGGAAAAGGTCTGAATAAGTATTGAAGAATGAGGCACATACCAGACCCATAATACCACAATAGATTGAGAATAGAAATTCAAAAATGTATCTTCTTCAGCTCTTATATTTGACAGAGCTGGACCATTTAACCTAAAAGGTTTTATGGCCTTTATTTTACACAGTATTCGCCTACATATTTATTTGTAGATAATTGTTTACATGTATTTAAGTTATTTGGAGATTTCTACTATGAAAATAGATAACATTCCTAAATAAAGTATATAAATTAGTTTCAATTTAGAGTTAGTGAGTTCTTTCATCAGCACATGATAAGGACAATGGCAGGGCTGTATCATCACTATCCAGAGCTTCAGGTTAAGAAGTCCTCCTTCTACCTACTGGGTTAAAAAGGGCTGGCATTCTTACTACAGTTTTAACCAAGTTCCCCAACCCCTTCATGAACTGAACAAAGATGAGCTCAAGAATATACATTATTTCAAGCAATTTGTTCAGTCTTCATTTTTCTCACTGGAAAGATATATGGAAAAAAATGCTTTGATATTACTTCATTTCTAAGATTTTGCTATAAAATCGCCCTGGAGGGAGAAAAAAATCATCTCCTCAGGAAGAAGTGGTAACACACAAATTATGACTTATAGTTTTTGTCTTTTATTTAGAGGTTTTAAATTAATAGTTGATCATTGATTGTGTAGATATTCTTCCCCTGAAAGAATATCTTATACCTCTTCCTTTAAACAAAATGGAAAAATAACAGTTACATTTTGCTCTTTAAATATAAGACATATTTTTAAAAACTTGAATTTGAGTCAACTGAAAATATCGTTCATTTTTCAACATAAAAAAGAAAACATAGCCTGATGTTCCCTTAATCAAACTTTTTAAATATTCACTTTTACATATCTGTTTTTACCTCACAAGTTATTCTTGCCACAAAATAAGCCCTGTAAGTTTGCCTTCTTAATATTTCTTATCTCATTTGAAATGAAATAAAATATCATAGAGACATGATATGAAATATTAAGCAAAAACTGGTCTTCTAATTGCAGAGGAGAAAAGAAAAACCAGCAAATATATGCACTAAAATTATTAGTGCATGAAGCACAGAGGTGATGCTGATCGGTTGACAGAACTCCAATTTCACACTGCTACAGTGCATTCTTTGGTAAATTTAATGGAAGAAAGAACCAACCGACCAGAAGCAATCTAACACAGTCAAACAAATGTCTGTTTAATAGATGCTGGATCCTTAGAAAACGCTAATCACCATGCCACGTGTTAAGTTTTTGCAGAGTCAGGAGTTAACATGATTATTTTTTCTGTGGGTCACCACATGTTGTCCTTGCCATCATCATTGTTTCCTGCAGAAATAAAATGCCTAAGGGTTACCACAGGCTGATACACAGAGCATGCCAAATTACACGCTGTATCACACCATCTGCCAAACCACAGATTAGGATGCCGCAGCACTGCAGAAAAAAAAAAAAAAAAAGTCTTCTGAAATGAGTGCTTTAGAGAAGACAGGTATGTTCTGATCCACTGTCTGGAATTATTTTTATGGAGCCGATGATAAAGTACAAATGACAGGGTGTGGGTGCCAATGGAATCTTAATTAGGAGTAAAATCCAAAAGCCCAACCCTGAAGAGTATACTAAGTTTTAACAGAAGATAGTCTGGATTCAGCTAGTGGCATTTGTTCTATTCTCATTTTTAATTAGCATCAAGAAGTTTAATTAGAAGCATAGCATATGAGAATCACAGGGAACACAACAGCTAGAAAGGACCAAAGACTTCTCTGGTGCAGCTGCTTCATTTTTCCCAATAATCAGGGAAGATGTGGGGAAAAGATGACACTGTGAGGGCCTAGCAAAAGCAGAGCCCAGATGAAAGCATGCACATTTGTAGATCTACTTGAAAAATGCACACACACACACACACACACACACACACACACAGATCATTTGTTCAACACATATTTCTATTATTCGAGGTTTGTCCTTTTTCTGCAGATCGTGATACTGTCAATGCTAAGCAGGGAAATTACACAAATGACAAAGATCATTATTAGTGTGCCATGTTTTCTATGTCATCTCAGAATCTCACCATAGAATATGATGCAACAAAGTCAATTGGTCCTCCAGTATATATTTTAGAGCAACTTCTATGCCAGACACTTATAAAAGTTAGAGTGTTAGTTTCTCAGTCTTGTCTCACTCTTTGTGACCTCATAGACTGTAGCCTGCCAGGCTCCTCTGTCCTTGGGATTTTCTAGGTAAGGATACTGTGATGGGTAACCATTCCATTCTCCAGGGGATCTTTCCAAACCCAGGGATTGAACCCAGGTCTCCTGAATTGCAAGCAGATTCTTTACAATCTGAGCCACTGGACAGATACTAAGCAGGAAATAAAATGTGGAGGAGGAAAGAATTAGAATGTTCTGCACCGGAGAAAGGACTTTCAGACTTAAAGAACATCTAGTACCTGATCATATGTTCTACGTTAATGTACCATTTAAACTCAGTTCTATATTACATCAGGAAATGAAGCTCCTCCAAGCAACTGTTGACATGACAGTACTAAAAGTCAATATGCTCTTAGGCAAAGTGCACTAATTCAGAAATGAGTTCTGTATTCTAGTCTTAGTATGGCTAGAACATTAACAGTGAAAAAAAAGTCATCTGTAATACCAGTTTATTAGTCTAAAAATAAAATTGGTTGAATTGTACAATGTTAAGGACTTTTATATCGCCAATATTTCCTTTTAAGAACTTGATGTGCTTATACTGAAATGAAGGGAGAGCAGCCAAACTGATATGTAAGTGTGGGGGCTTAAAGGAGATACTCCTTGACTTGACTTTACAGGATTTTCATGTTCAAATCTCTCGCCTAACTAGTGCTTCTGTCCATGTTTGTTATTCTTTACTTTATGAGTATATGCGGAATGGTTTTCTCAGGAATTCTTTGAGTTCAATTTGAAATGTTGGGATTTTCCTGTTAAGTCAATTTATGCCTTGGATGAGAAGGTATATAATAGAATTGCTTTCACATAAATTTTTCAAATGGAAAATTAAGTGAATTTGCTAGACTGTCTTTATATCAGGTAGACGAAAGCCAAATTTGAAAGTAATTCCTTATATATTTCTAATATTTATAACTTACATAATAAAATCAAGATGAAATTGTCTTCTGTAATAAAAAGTAAGAAGTCAATTCAATAGAATTTATTGACAACATGCCATTACATGGCACTCAACACTGTGATAGAAATAATAATTCTTAGGGTATATGGGGTAGAGATAATTGTTGTTATATATATGGATTTACTATATATTAGGTACCATTCTAAGTTAAATACATGTATTACCTTATTTAATCCTTGCAATCTTATGGGTCTGTGATGTTTTCAGTAGATGTTTTTGAGCAGCACGGTATCATGAAAGAAATACCAAAATATCAGATGATTTGGGAAATTATACTTAATTCATTTGGTTTCATGTAAGCTATTCTCTGGAAATGGGGTGGATTAGTCTTAGAGTATTCAGAGAAAAATATTTTGTCAACAGTAATCAATTATGTGTTTCATAAATGAACTCATAAGCTGCTTATGCTTAGCTATTATGTTAATTTAAACCTATATTTTTGGTTTACAAGCAAATAATGGTATCAAAAAAGTAAAGTCACATTGAAGAAAAAGTAAAAGTTGGAGGCATTCTTGTTTTTTAAAAAGCATTGTAAAAAGAGTTTGTTAGATTTTTGACAAAGACAAAAAAGAAATGAAAGTTTGTTACTATTAGAAAATTTCTAGTTTAAAGACTAAGAAAGATGTTTCAGTTCAGTTCAGTGGTTCAGTCCTATCTGACTCTTTGCGACCCCGTGAATTGCAGCATGCCAGGCCTCCCTGTCCATCACCATCTCCCAGAGTTCACTCAGACTCGCGTCCATTGAGTCAGTGATGCCATCCAGCCATCTCATCCTCGGTCGTCCCCTTCTCCTCCTGCCCTCAATCCCTCCCAGCATCAGGGTCTTTTCCAACGAGTCAACTCTTCACATGAGGTGGCCAAAGTACTGGAGTTTCAGCGTTAGCATCATTCCTTCTGAAGAAATCCCAGGGCTGATCTCCTTCAGAATGGACTGGTTGGATCTCCTTGCAGTGCAAGGGACTCTCAAGAGTCTTCTCCAACACCACAGTTCAAAAGCATTAATTCTTTGGTGCTCAGCCTTCTTCACAGTCCAACTCTCACATCCATACTTGACCACAGGAAAAACCATAGCCTTGACTAGGTGGACCTTTGTTGGCAAAGTAATGTCTCTGCTTTTGAATATGCTATCTAGGTTGGTCATAACTTTTCTTCCAAGGAGTAAGCGTCTTTTAATTTCATGGCTGCAATCACCATCTGCAGTGATTTTGGAGCCCAATAAAATAAAGTCTGACACTGTTTCCACTGTTTCCCCATCTAATTCCCTTGAAGTGATGGGACCAGATGCCATGATCTTCATTTTCTGAATGTTGAGCTTTAAGCCAACTTTTTCACTCTCCTCTTTTACTTTCATCAAGAGGCTTTTTAGCTCCTCTTCACTTTCTGCCATAAGGGTGGTGTCATCTGCATATCTGAGGTTATTGATATTTCTCCCGGCAATCTTGATTCCAGCTTGTGTTTCTTCCAGTCCAGTGTTTCTCATGATGTACTCTGCATAGAAGTTAAATAAGCAGGGTGACAATACTTTTCCTATTTGAAACCAGTGTGTTGTTCCATGTCCAGTTCTAACTGTTGCTTCCTGACCTGCATACAGATTTCTCAAGAGGCAGGTCAGGTGGTCTGGTATTCCCATCTCTTTCAGAATTTTCCACAGTTTATTGTGATCCACACAGTCAAAGGCTTTGGCATAGTCAATAAAGCAGAAATAGATGTTTCTCTGGAACGCTCTTGCTCCATGATCCAGTGGATATTGGTAATTTCATCCCTGGTTCCTCTGCCTTTGGAAAAAAGTACTGAATAAAAAACTATAATGAAGACATTAAGAAAAATGTTATGCTCAGGAACAATGCTTGAGTAACATATTTTAAATAAAAACAAACTTAAAAGTACCTATAAGCTAAGCTGCCTGAATTTTAAAGTCTTACAGACAAAAATAGCATCCATTAAATACATAGCTGGGCTTCTACCATGGCTCAGCTGGTAAAGAATCTGCCTGCCAATGTAGGAGATGCAAAAGATGCGGGTTCAATCCCTGAGTCAAGAAGATAGGAAATGGCAACCCGCTGCAGTATTCTTGCTGGGAAAATTCCATGGACAAAGGAGCCTAGCGGGCTATAGTTCACAGCGTCACAAAGAGTCAGACACAATTAAGCATGCTATTGAAAAATATCTATCACACCAAGAGCACAAAGAAAATAACTAAAAATATTTTCCCATTAAAATTCATGTGACATGATGATATAAACAAAACAAGAATAGAGGAAAATAGCATAGATTAGTGAGGAAACTAAATTTTAAAATATTATAGAATAGGCACATTTTAGCTAGAAATAAAGGGAAATATTTAAAATTCTAAAGTATTGTTTAACAGAATATTTTAAGCTAGTTTAACACTAAATTTAACAGTAAAACTCATCGTGAAAGTCACTCAGTCATGTCTGACTTGGTGACCCCATGGACTATAAAGTCTGTGGAACTCTCCAAGCCAGAATACTGGAGTGGGTAGCATTTTCCTTTTCCACGGTATCTTCCCAACCCAGGGATCGAACCCAGGTCTCCTACATTGCAGGGGAATTCTTTACCAGTTGAAGCCACAAGGGAAGCCCAAAACTCCTTCAATATCTTCAAAATTATTATAAACACAGTAAAGGACTTCCCTGATTGCCCAGTGGTTAAGGATACTACTCCTAATTCAGGGGACATGGGTTCAATCCCTGGTCAGGGAAGATTCCACATACAATGGGGAAACTAAGCCTGCGTGCCACAACTAATGAGTCCGTGCTCTGCAAGTGGCAACTACCAAAGCCGAAGCACTGTAGAGCCCATGAGCTGCATCAAGAGAAGCAAGCACAGTAAGAAACCTGTGACTTGCAATTAAAGAATAGCCCCCACTTACCAAAACCAGAAAAATCTCTCTCATAGCAAGAAGACCTAGAGCAGCCAAAATAAATAAATAAGTTAATTAGTTAAAAAATATAAAGTAGAGACTAAATAAATTATGTTAAGCAATAAAAATATAGGTAATTGAATTTGTCAGAAACTTGGATTGCCTATTTTTTCTGAGACCATAAAGACACAGGTTGATTATTAATGTTTCCCAGTAAAATGGAAAGTTGATTAAAATTGCTGATTATTGGGAATAAATAAATATTAGACAGCTCAGATTGTCAGGACAAAATATCATAAACTGGGTGACTTAAACAACAGAAATGTTTTTCTCACATTTCTGGAGACTGGGAAGTCCAAGATCAAGGCGCAGGCAATTTCAATTTTTGTCGAGCCCTCTCTTTCTGACTTACAGATGGCTGCCTTCTTCACTAACTCCAAATGCCACAGAGAGACAACTCTGTATCTCTTTCTTTTCTAAGGTCACCAGCCCTATCGAATTAGGGTCTCATCTTCACGACCTCATTTAATTTTTATCACTTCCTCACAGGTCCTATCTCCATAAACAGCAACATCGGGGCTTAGGGCTTGAACATGAATTCTAGGGGGAGAAAAGTCAGTCTATAGCAACATAGAAACTTAGATTTGTATCAGATGAATTCTAGAGGGGAGAAAAGTCAGTCTATAGCAACATAGAAACTTGGAATTGTATCAGATGACTTGATAACATATGCCTGGTGCCAATTTTCCCTTTTACCATGAAATCTTTGGAATAATGAGAAAATCAGAAATTATTTAATTTTACCCAAAAAATCAGTTATCTATCAGAAGTAAAATATTTAGGGACAACCAAGCTTGCCAACTAGTTCTAAGGGGAATGCTAAAGTATATCACCAGGCTTCATGGTAGATGAAGAGCAGGTTGTAATAAAACTTTATGGTGGCCACAGCACCTATGGAAATGCTACTTTACAGTAATGAAGATAAGATAAACAAACTGATTTTGCCCATAAATGGTGAATCTAACCTTGTTTTCTAAAGACTAAATTTGACCTCAAGAACTAATCAGACAACTTTAAATGAAGCAGACTAAACTGCCCCTGAAAAGGTTCCCTGGGGTCACTTCAGCTAAGAGAAAAAAAGTAATTGGTCCAGAGCTCTGGAGGACATATTTACTTGGACACATAGGAAAGAAATTTAAATTATTCACAACTTCCCTCCAGGTCATCTACACACCTTACTGAAATAATTCAAATTTTCAATTATGTCCCATTTCTTATCCCTGCCCTATTGAAACCAGCTGCCAAAATAGCCGTCACAGTGATGGAAAATGGAAAACAAGTCACGTGCTTTATGCTTTGACATTTCCAATAACTTCTCATAAAATTCAAACTGTTGAACTTGATTTATAAAGCTATCCATGAACTGGTATATGCATACCTCCATGAGCTTATATCTTGACATGTCCTTATCAATATTGCTCTGAATGACACACTGACCTTCTCAGTGTCCTTGATTTCATCATACTCATTTGCATCACACTCTTTTCTTCTTCAGAGATATTTGCAATGGCTTGTCTTTATTTTTTCTTTTTAAATGGTCTTCATTCTGCTTTATGTGTTTAACTGAAAATTTCCTATCAAGCAGATCAGTTCAGTTTAGTTGCTTAGTCATGTCTGACTCTTTGCAACCCCATGAATCACAGCACACCAGGCATCCCTGTCCATCACCAACTCCCAGAGTTTACCGAAACTCAAGTCCATTGAGTCGGTGATGCCATCCAATCATCTCATCCTCTGTCATTCCCTTCTCCTCCTGCCCTCAAACTTTCCCAGCATCAGGGTTTTTTCAAATGAATCAGCTCTTCTCTTAGAGTCAGCTCAAGGAAGAGGTGGCAAGAATACACAGAAGAATTGTACAAAAAAGATCTTCACAACCCAGATAATCCTGATGGTGTGATGACTCACTTAGAGCCAGACATCCTGGAATGTGAAGTCAAGTGGGCCTTAGGGAAGCATCACTACAAACAAAGATAGTGGAGGTGATGGAATTCCAGTTGAGCTATTTCAAATCCTGAAAGATGATGCTGTGAAAGTGCTGCACTCAAATTGCCAGCAAATTTGGAAAACTCCACAGTGGCCACACGACTGGAAAAGGTCAGTTTTAATTCCAATCCCTAAGAAAGGCAATGCCAAAGAATGCTCAAACTATTGTACAGTTGCACTCATCTCACACACTAGTAAAGTAATGCTCAAATTCTCCAAGCCAGACTTTAGCAATACATGAACCATGAACTTCCAGATGTTGAAACTGGTTTTAGAAAAGGCAGAGGAACCAGAGATCAAATTGCCAACATCCAATGGATCATGGAAAAAGCAAGAGAGTTCCAGAAAAACATCCATTTCTGCTTTATTGACTATGCCAAAGCCTTTGACTGTGTGGATCACAATAAACTGCGGAAAATTCTGAAAGAGATGGGGATACCAGACCACCTGATCTGCCTCTTGAGAAACCTCTATGCAGGTCAAGAAGCAACAGTTAAAACTGGATATGGAACAACAGACTGGTTCCAAATAGGAAAAGGAGTACGTCAAGGCTATATATTGTCACCCTACTTATTTAACTTCTATGCAGTGTACATCATGAGAAACCCTGGGCTGGAGGAAGCACAACCTGAAATCAAGATTGCCGGGAGAAATACCAATAACCTCAGATATGCAGATAACACCACCCTTATGGCAGAAAGTGAAGAAGAAGAAGAAAAAAAAAAAGCCTCTTGATGAAAGTGAAAGAGGAGAGTGAAAAAGTTGGGTTAGAGCACAGTATTCAGAAAACTAAGATCATGGCATCTGGTCCCATCACTTCATGGCAGATAGATGGGGAAACAGTGGAAACAGTGGCTGACTTTATTTTTCTGGGCTCCAAAATCACCGCAGAAGGTGATTGCAGCCATGAAATTAAAAGACACTCCTTGGAAGGAAAGTTGTGACCAACATCAGACAGCATATTAAAAAGCAGAGATATTACTTTGCCAACAAAGGTCTGTCTAGTCAAGGCTATGGTTTTTCCAGTAGTCATGTATGGATGTAAGAGTTGGACTATAAAGAAAACTGAGCGCTGAAGAATTGGTGCTTTTGAACTGTGGTGTGGAGAAGACTCTTCAGAGTCCTTTGGACTGCAAGGAGCTCCATCCAGTCCATCCTATAGGAGATCAGTCCTGAGTGTTCATTGGAAGGACTGATGTTGAATCTGAAACTCCTATACTTTGGCCACCTGGTGCAAATAGCTGACTCATTTGAAAAGACCCTGCTGATGGGAAAGATTGAGGGCAGGAGAAGAAGGGGATGACAGAGGATGAGATGGTTGGATGGCATCACTGGCTCAATGGACATGAGTTTGAGTAGGCTCCAGGAATTGGTGATGGACAGGGAGGACTGGTGTGCTGCAGTTTATGGGGTCACAAAGAGTCAGACACGACTGAGCAACTGAACTGAACTGAAAGATTAAAGAATATTATTTTTCATTTTTTTCAGCTACTGTTTATTCACATCTGTTTGTAAGCAAATTGGCATAAAATTCTTCCTCCAGTTAGCATTGGACCTTTAAAATTTTTAAATTGTTTCTAGACTGGGGTTTATTCACATATGCATGAACAAATATGAAGGGAGAGGAGAATAAACATTTTTGAATTACTGTTTCAGGCTGAGTACTTTTGCATATCGTGCATCATTTAGTCTTTAAAAAATTCTCATGTGTAGGTATTTTTAGCTTTATTTTTTTGCAGATGAAGAAAAGGAGGCTCAGAAAAATAATGTTATGGGAATATAGTAACACTAGTCTAATCAAGTCTCAACATTTCCTGTTGACAAGCATTTTGATGGCCTTAGGAGAAATGAGTTAGTAGCTTTTCTTAGGCCTTGCTCCAAATCACCTATGTCATAGCAACAGAGATCACTGTAAGGTGTTCACAGATAGCAAAATTGTATCTTTTGAATGTTTCAGAAACAATAAGTGTCCTAATCTCTCTGGATTACAATGAAAATGTATTAGCTGCCTTTTACCAAAGGTGGCACTAGTGGTAAAGAACCTGCCTGCCAATGCAGGAGAGGTAAGAAATCAGTTCCATCCCTGGGTCAGAGGGATCTGCTGGAGGAGGAAATGGTAATCCACTCCGGTATTCTTGCCTGGAGAATCCCATGGACAGGAGAGCCTAGTGGGCTATGGCCCATAGGGTCGCAAATAGTCGAACATGACTGAAAGGACTTAGCACGCACCAAAGAAACACGGTTCATAACTATGACAAAGAAACATAAACAAAGACAATAATTGTGATTTCAGACCATTCAAATCAATTGAAGATATTTTAGACAAATTTTTGAAAAGGTAATAGCTTTTCAGAGCATTTGTCTTATGCCAATCTTAATGGATGATAGAGTTTACCTGATAGCTCAGTTGGTAAAGAATCTGCCTGCAATGTGGGAGACCTGGGTTTGATCCCTGGGTTGGGAAGATCCCCTGGAGAAGGGAAAGGCAACCTACTCCAATATTCTGGCCTGGAGAATTACATGGACTGAATAGTTCATGGAGTCACAAAGAGTCAGACACAATTGAGTGACTTTCACTTTCACAAATCAATGATAAGTAAAAAAGTAGAGTATAGTAAGAAGAGAAAGGTGAGTTGTATGCTTTTTTTTTGTATTTTATTTTTAATCACTGATGAAATTTGAAGTTATAGTGACGAGTTACTTAAAGGCTTGAAGTAGAAGATGATGTTGAGCAAGACTTTGAGGTCCTCACACCAGCTTGTTAAAATTGCATGTAACACAGAGATGCCAACATCTTTTAATGCCAAAGTGCTAACACATAAATGTGCTATGCACAGAAACACAGAAGGGGGCCTCTGGAGTGCTGATCACTTACATAAAGGAGAATCTTTTCTCTCATAAGATCAAAGTGGAACATCCTTTTCTTTTATTCCTAGAGTTGTAGCAACTAGAAAGTTACAAATCATTCTTTCAGTTTCCCATGTTTTCCAAATAATAGACAGCACTATGAATATGTCATTGAAACTTACTTTGCGGATTTTTAGCACAAGGTTATTCCTATTATGTTAACATTACAGATTGGAATAAGAGTCTACTTGGGCTCATCACACTAGTATATCTTATATGATATTATGTATACAATGAATAACATGCTCTTCTTTAACACTAGAAAAGTTTTTAGACCTTTAATAAAAAAACATTTTAAAAATATGCAACTAATTTTCTATCAACATAGATCATTTGCTGTTTTCTTCAGTTATATGCAGTTTCATTTTTACTAAACATCACTCTCATTCATTCATTCATCACTTGTGACCTATGGTAGAGATAAGTAGGTTGTTCAGTCACTAAGATGTGTCCAGATCTTTGTGACCCCATGAACTACAGCACACCAGGCTTCCTGTCTTTCACTATCTCCAGATTTTGCTCATGTCCGTTGAGTTGGTGACTTGAGTATAAGTATATAATTATGTAAGTATTGTCATTGTTGTTCAGTCACTAAGTTGTATCCAACTCCTTGCAACTCCGTGGACTGCAGCACTCCAGACTTCCCTGTCCTTCACTACTATCTCCCAGAGTTTGATCAAACTCATGTCCATTGAGTCGGTGATGCCATCCAACCGTCTCATCCTCTGTTGCCCTCTTCTCCTCCTGCCCTCAATCTTTCCCAGCACCAGGGTCTTTTCCAATGAGTCAGCTGTTTGCATCAGCTAGCCAAAGTATTGGAGCTTTAGCTTCAATATTAGTCCTTCCAATGAATCAGTTCAGTTCAGTTCAGTTGCTCAGTCATGTCCAACTCTTAGCAACCCCATGGACTGCAACACGGCAGGCCTCCCTGTCCATCACTGACTCCCAGAGTTTACCCAAGCTCATGTCCATTGAGTCGGTGATGCCATTCAACCATCCAACCTTTATATAGGTATATAAATAATTAAAAATAAGGTTATATGTTACAAGTGTAGATAAGAGCTAGAAGTCTTATCCTCTTTAAGAGTATCAAAAGAAATATCTCTGCCAAAGTGAGTGATTAGAAATGGGGTCAACAAGGAAGTGGTGTTTGAACTAAACTTAAAAGTAGGTATGACATAAAATTGCAAGGAAAAATTTTAAAGAGAAACATAGAAGTATGAGTATTACAAAACACAGGCTTAGGAAGAAAGCTTAGGAAAATGTACATATCAGCCAAATATCAGGCTTTCACTGAAATAAGGGAGTAGTGAGAAAGAATGAGATGAATAAGAACTGCAGATTGTGGACAGCCTAAATCCCTAACTGTATCACTTAACATAAATCTGTATTATGCAGGATTTGAAGCAGAAAAACCACATATTTCTGGATTTCTGTGAGGTCTTTGAGTCCAGAGGTTGATTGGCTAATTATTTTATTCAGTGACAGCAACAATAAAATTATATATTCTTATATATGAGACAGTTATGAGAGAAACACAAAAAACTGATATGATTCTTGACTTCAAGGCAATCACAAGGGGAAAGATGGAAACAACTGCAAAGACTACTAAAGGTTTCCTAGAAAGAATGAATAGGAAAAGAGACTACTGAGAATACTAACCATAATATAGTCAAGTGGACGCCAGTGTAAGTACAGTAATAAGAACCTATGCTCAGGCTACTACAAGGAAAAGCAAAAGAAGACTGTCAGTGAAAATTCTATGAGAGCTCAATTAGCAGATCCTAACAAAGGATAACAAATGTTAAAAGTGATTATACAATTTTAAACCAGGTGAATGTACTCTATTTGTCCAAAAACAAATATACTTTGGTTTTTGAAATTTGACAAATTCATTTGAGATTATTGCATAAACGGGGAGAAAATGGTTAAAGTTTTATACATATATAAACAAAAAAAGGCAGATCAAGGAAAATATTTTTCATCTACCCATGTAAAACTGTTAGTTGAAGGTGGTAGAGTAGATTAGATAACCAAGGAATAAACTTTAGAAAGGTAATGAACCATGACCAAGAATAGACTTAAGATTACACACATGTAGAGGGCAGAAACAAAAAAATAAGAATTTGCAATACATTGAGTAAAGAATAATCAAATAAAAAAAGAATAATCAAATAATAATATTAACTGTCAGTTGAACTAAAGTTTCAAAGAAAAAGGTTGAGAGGAAGGTAATAGGTCATCACTAAATTGAAATCGTACAGAGAGAGATCTGGCAAGTTTAAAGAAATGGGGGGGAAAAAGATATTTATCAGCCATTGGAAATTTTGATAAAACAACTTTATTGAAGTGAAAGAAGAAAAAATTCTCATTGCAAAATATTTAGAATAAGTCTACAGTGAGGTTACAGAGACAAATATAGGTTTCCCTTGAAAAATGTGACAGGGAAATGAAGGGGTAACACAAGAAGGAAACGTCAGATTACAACTTGAGTGATATTAAGAGTTTTGACTGAAGAAAGTGTGTTGTTCTGAATACAGAAGATACTCGAACAAATGAGTCATTGTTGAGTAAGGAGCCAATACAGAGGGAAACAAAGACACAGATAATATAGTTGTGGATATGCAGAATTTGTGAATAAAGGGAGCTGACTGTACTAGGCCATTTTATGTAAAAGTATTAGACATCTGCTGAGTGTGATGTATAAGGGTTCCTGAAACTATATGGCCCATGGATACCAACGGAAGACTGCATGAGAAAACAAGCAAAAAATGAAGTCCAAACAAAGCTCTGGAATTCCTACAGTGAAAGATGCATTTTCAAGTTAGTGAAAAGGAGATAATAAAACATTGCTGTAAAGTAATGAGGAGGAAGTTGAAATTCTATAAGCAGAATTTAATTACAGCATTGGCTAATTTTATTACTTTCTGAGACAATAAAATCATGTTAGAATGCTTAGAGCATGCATGATAAGCAGTGAGGGAAGGAAACAGGAAAACTGTAGTCTAGTGACTAAAATGTATTAATATATATATATAAACACATTTCTATTTTAAACATATCTTAATTGAGATAATGTGTCTCTGCTTCTAAAATATACTTACTGTAAATTAAAACTAATAATTAATCCTAAAAATTGTGTTAGGATGTAATGGTAAAGTTTAGGGAATTTAAATAAGCTTATTAGAAGAATTGTTCTAATGGGAAAAAATTCCAGAAGATTTTCTTCGTCATTGGGTGATATTACACACTTAAAATTCCCTATCTATATAACTATGAATTTATGTATCTGTTTATCTCCATGTGTACATATGTGTGAATATGTACACTGATCAAGTCTAAATTATTTGGTTGGAAAATTTACTGCCAGATAATTGTACTGAATGAATATTTAAAATATTGCTGACAATGATGTTATAGAAAATGCTGGGAACATTTGGAAATTTATGCATGTTATTTTTTCTATTTATATTTCAGTCTACAAACACACAAATAAAAATTTGCACATAAGGATTTTATTTTTAGTGTTTTTATATGAGATACAGCAAAGGCAATTATTTATTCAACATTTTCTAAACACTGGAGACTTATTTTTGTCTTTGTTTCCCCTAACTAACATGATCTCTACCCCCACCCCCACTCCCCCACTCATCTGCCCTCTCTCCATTCCCCCTCCTCCTTCACATGGGAACAAAGTAGAACATCAGAAATAATGAAAAAATGTTTTCATGATTTTGTAGTAGTAGTAGTGTTAGTTGCTCAGTCGTGTCTGACTCTTCACAACCCCAGGGACTATAGCCCGCCAGGTTCCTCTGTCCATTCTCCAGTGGAGAATGGAGTGGATTGCCATTCTCTTCTCCAGAGGATCGTCCCAACCCAGAGATCGAACCTGGGTCTCCTGCACTGCAGATTCTTTACTGTTTGAGCTACAAGGAAGATCTGTAGATGTGTTCAATTTTTAAAGATGTGGTTGAAAGCTGTGGTATTTTGTCTATAAGTGTTTACCCTTTACTCTAACATTTTAATGTCTCTCTATTAAGATATCCAGTTGTCATGAGCTATCCTTTGAATTCTCAACTTAATTTTTACTCATCAAATTTTGCTTGCCCTATTGTCTTAATCTTTTAATACTTTATTGCCATTATGTTTATTAGATGTACTTAGTCGCTCAGTCGTGTCCAATTCTTTGTGACTCGATAAACTATAGCCTGCCGGGTTCCTCTGTCTATGGAATTCTCTAGGCAAAATTACTGGAGTGGTTACCCTTCCCAACTAAAGTGGATCTTTCTGACCTACAGGTCAAAGACATAACTCTTGAGTCTCCTGTATTGGCAGGCAGATTCTTTATCACAAGCATCAGCTGGGAAGCTCATGTTTATTAGATAGTCAAGTAATAAAGTGATATAAAACATTTAGCATATTTTATTGGGTGTTTCAAAAGACAACAGAGTCATACACATCTATGTATTAATTTATTTATTCATTAATTCCAAAAGTACTAATTTAGCTCCTATTGTGTGCCAGAATTTGTATTGTATTTAATGGCAACCAGCACAAAAATTTTCTGCTGTATAATGGAAACTTTAAGGACCCAGACTGAAACACCAGTTATAACATATAAGCAGATAGCTACATTTTTTCCTGCTAGCATTAACTTTGCCAAGATTGACTAAAATGTCCTATTCTGACCACTGCGTGGTGCCCAGTATCAAAACCTGCTGTGATCTGCTGGTTCAAGTGGTTTTCACAGGATTGTAATACGTTCCTGTATTCTACTAGGCCAAAATATTTTTATTTATTATATATCTAGGTGGTTAAGTATTTACACAAGCTAGATAATTTGGTAAACCTCTGTCAGCCCTCTTCCCATCACTTATGACTCAAAATGCCAAGGTCCCACTCTCTGTGGGACATAAAATGACCATCCTAGACTCAAAATCAGAGTTCATGATCTAGAAGACTTCTAAAATAGTATGAAGTACAGCTGAATCTTGGACAATGAGGGTTTGAATTGCATGAGTCCACTTACATGTGATTTTTTTCAGTAAATATGTACTACACCATCTGTAGTGGTTAAATATGCAGATGCAAAATATCAGATATGGAAGGCTAAGTATAAAGTTATATGCAAATATTCTACTGAGCAAGGTTGGTGCCCCAATCTCAACAGTGTTCAAGGGTCAGCTGTATATTTAGATGAAATTACTGCCTCTGTGTTGCAATAATATATCCATCTTTATTTATTTATTTATTTATTTATTTATCTTGGGTATTTAGATTCATCTGTGACAACAGTTCAGCAGTACGCCCAAACAATGATACACTGCTTAATCAGTAACAAAATATCTTATAAAGATTATTATGATAACAAAATACTTCTATATTTTATGATTAAAGTACTACTTAATTAATATTCATTTATAATGGGTTTTTGCACGGCAATTACCTAAGAAGTTTATGAATAAATTGCTTAACAATTAAAGCCACTGCTTTAATTAGGAGTATGATATTTATTAAAATTCCTGAGTATTGGAACCAAAAACCCTCAATAAAAGTCAATGATATTCAATTTACTTATAATATACAATTTATTACATATAAATAAAAACAAGTATCAAATATATTATTTAGATAATATATTTCATATACCCTGATCCAGTTGAATAATAATTTGGTATCTTAACCTTAATAATGGGGGGATGACTATATTAATATGAATGGATATTCAGACAAATTGTTACTCTAGTGTAGTATACTTAACATGGCTCTATAATGGGGATAACTAAAAATAAAAAATCTAAGTCCTAGCCCTTTTGATTACATATAATGAAGCTGACACAATATAGGATAAATTGTCTTTTCATGATACCTCACTGTGCTTCAGATTATTTTACTGTCAAGTAGGCATAATCAGGCACTCTATCTATCAGATCTAGTCCCTTAAATATATTCCCATGGAAAAGAAATGCAAAAAAGCAAAATGGCTGTCTGGGGAGCCCTTACAAATAGCTGTAAAAAAAGAGAAGCCAAAAGCAAAGGAGAAAAGGAAAGACATAAGCATATGAATGCAGAGTTCCAAAGAATAGCAAGGAGAGATAAGAAAGCCTTCCTCGGTGATGAATTAAAAGAAATAGACGAAAACAAGAGAACGGGAAAGACTAGACATCTCTTCATGAAAATTAGAGATATCAAGGGAACATGTCATGCAAAAATGGGCTCAATAAAAGACAGAAATGGTACCGACCTAACAGAAGCAGAAGATATTAAGAAGAGGTGTCAAGAATATACAGAAGAATTGTACAAAAAAGAGCTTCACAACCCAGATAATCATGATGATGTGATCACTCACGTAGAGCCAGACATTCTAGAATGTGAAGTCAAGTGGGCCTTAGAAAGCATCACTATGAACAAAGCTAGTGGAGGTGATGAAATTCCAGCTGAGCTGTTTCAAATCCTGAAAGATGATGCTGTGAAAGTGCTGCACTCAATATGCCAGCAAATTTGGAAAACTCAGCAGTGGCCACAGGACTGGAAAATATCGGTTTTCATTCCAATCCCAAAGAAAGGCAGTGCCAAAGAATGCTCAAACTACCACACAATTGAACTCATCTCACACACTAGTAAAGTAATGTCAAAATTCTCCTAGCCAGGCTTTAGCAATACATGAACCATGAACTTCAGGTGTTCAAGCTGGTTTTAGAAAAGGCAGAGGAAACCAGAGATCAAATTGCCAACATCCACTGGATCATGGAAAAAGCAAGAGAGTTCCAGAAAAACATCCATTTCTGCTTTATTGACTCTGCCAAAGCCTATGACTGTGTGGATCACAATAAACTATGGAAAATTCTGAAAGAGATGGGAATACCAGATCACCTGACCTGCCTCTTGAGAAATCTGTATGCAGGTCAGGAAGCAACAGTTAGAACTGGACATGGAACAACAGACTGGTTCCAAATAGGAAAAGGAGTATGTCAAGGCTGTATATTGTCACCCTGCTTATTAACTTATATGCAGAGTACATCATGAGAAACGCTGGACTGGAAGAAGCACAAGCTGGAATCAAGATTGCTGGGAGAAATATCAATAACCTCAGGTATGCAGATGACACCACCCTTATGGGCAGAAAGTGAAGAGGAACTAAAAAGCCTCTTGATGAAAGTGAAAGTGGAGCGTGAACAAGTTGGCTTAAAGTTCAACATTCAGTAAACTAAGGTCATGGCATCTGGTCCCATCACTTCATGGGAAATAGATGGGGAAACAGTGGAAACAGTGTCAGACTTTATTTTTTGGCACTTCAAAATCACTGCAGATGGTGATTGCAGCCATGAAATTAAAAGACGCTTACTCCTTGGAAGGAAAGTTATGACCAACCTAGATAGCATATTCAAAAGCAAAGACATTACTTTGCCAACAGAGGTCCATCTAGTCAAGGCTATGGTTTTTCCAGTAGTCATGTATGATGTGAAATTTGGACTGTGAGGAAAGCTGAGCACTGAAGAATTGATGCTTTTGAACTGTGGTGTTGGAGAAGACTCTTGAGAGTCCCTTGCACTGCAAGGAGATCCAACCAGTCCATCCTAAAGGAGATCAGTCCTGGGTGTTCTTTGGAAGGAATGATGCTAAAGCTGAAACTCCAGTACTTTGGCCACCTCATGCGAAGAGTTGACTCATTGGAAAAGACTCTGATGCTGGGAGGGATTGGGGGCAGGAGGAGAAGGGGACGACAGAGGATGAGATGGCTGGAAGGCATCACCAACTCGATGGACATGATTTTGGGTGAACTCCTGGAGTTGGTGATGGACAGGGAGGCCTGGCATGCTGCAGTTCATGGGGTCGCAAAGAGTCAGACATGACTGAGTGATTGAACTGAACTGAACTGAGGCATAATCCTGGAACCAGAATGGTTCCAAATTGAGAAAGGTGTACATCAAGGCTATATATTGTTACCTTGCTTATTTAACTCATATAGCAGAATACATCACTTGAAATGCTGGGCTGGATGAAGCACAAGCTGGAATTAACATTGCCAGGAGAAATGTCAATAACCTCAGACATGCAGATGACACCACTGTCATGGCAGAAAGTGGAGAACTAAAGTGAAAGTGAAAGTCACTCAGTTGTGTTCGACTATTCACAACCCCATGGACTATATAGTCCATGGAATTCTCCAGGCCAGAATTCTAGAGTGTGTAGTGTTTCCCTTCTCCAGGTGATCTTCCTACTGCAGGGATCAAACCCAGGTTTCCTGCATTCTGCGCAAATTCTTAACCAGCTGAGCCACAAGGAAAGCCCTAAAGAACTTCTTGACAAAAGTGAAACTGGAGAGTGAAAAAGTTGGCTTTAAACTCAACATTCAGAAAACTAAGATCATAGCACGTGGTCCCATCACTTCATGGCAAATAGATGGGGAAATAATGGAAACAGTGAGAAACTTTATTTTGGGGGCTCCAAAATCACTGCAGATGGTGACTGCAACCATGAAATTAAAAGATACTTACTCCTTGGAAGAAAAACTGTGAACAATCTAGATAGCATATTAAAAAGCAGAGATATTACTTTACCAAGAGAAGTCTGTCTAGTGAAAGCTATAATTTTTACAGTAGTCATTTATTGATGTGAGAATTGGAGTATAAAGAAAGCAGAGCGCCGAAAAATTGATGCTTTTGAACTGTGGTATTGGAGAAGACTATTGAGAGTACCTTGGACTGGAAGGAGATCAAACCAGTCAATCCTAAAAGACATCCATCCTGAATATTCATTGGAAGGACTGATGCTGAAACTGAAACTCCAATATTTTGGTCACCTGATGTGAAGAACTGACTCATTTGAAAAGACCCTGATGCTGGGAAAGATTGAAGGCGGGAGGAGAAAAGGACAACAGAGGATGAAATGATTGGATAGCATTACCAATTCAACGGACATGAGTTTGAGTAAGCTCCGAGAGTTGGTGTTGGACAGGGAAGTCTGGTGTGCTGTAGTCCATGGGGTTGCAAATGTCAGACACAACTGAGCAACTGAACTGAACTGAATCTTATTTGTAATTTGCATAGACAGAGTAGTTAAATACACATACACTGTATGAATCACGTTGTATGCGCTCAGTCACTTAGTTGTAGCTCACCAGGCTCCTCTGTCCATGGGATTTTCCAGGCAAGAATACTGGAGTTGGTTGCCATTTCTTACTCCAGGGAATCGTCACAATCCAGAGATGGAATCCTTGTCTCCTGCATCTCCTGTATTTATAGGCGGATTTACCACTGTGTCACTTAGGAAGCCCCAAAGACCACACATAAAAATACATATATGTTTCCATATACATATAATGATACACCCGTATTTCATATGCATATCAATATCAGTGTCTTAACATAAACGATAGAAATATTTGAATGTTTTCTATATGATCAGCTTGTTTTTTTAGCTTTTCCTTTTTTTTTTTTTTTTAAACTGGTAGGTGTGTAATCTTCTTGTCTACAAAAATGCGTTGTTTTTTAAATGCAGAATTTGACATCTAATTCTCTGCTGGTTAAACCCAATAGAAAAGTATAAGAAAAACTGCTTCCCATATGTGTTGGTTAGCATTCTGCATGGGGCTGTTTTGTTTTCATTTTTTGTTCTTCCAGTTTTATTGAGATACAACTGACATACAACTATGGAAATTTAAGGTATGAAATGGGTGATTTTATATATGTCTATATAGTAAAATGATTACCACAATATGTGTAGTTAATGCATCCATCACCTTCCATAGTAATCATTTTTTTTAAATTTTGGTTTTGTATTAAGAATTTCTAAGATATACTTTCTTACCAACTTTCAACTATACAGTAAAGTATTAATAATTTTGGTCACCATGATGTACATAAATTCTGAGGATATTTACTTCTTCTTGTGTTCTATACATTCTAAGCTCTTGTTGGCCCTTTCAACAAAATATGAATGGAGAATACAAATAGAAACATCACAATGAAAACTAGCTTAGGGAACTCTCTAGTAGCTTAAGATTTTAGGAGATACTTGTGGAAAACTAGGTTACCTGAATGAGAATGCATAACAAACCATGATTTCTCTGTGGTCCATACCAGTAATTTTCTCTTAATAAATATACTAAGGGGCACAGTCCATATATTCATGCTTTTAAACATTGCACTATGCACTCTAAAGGAAAGGGAGTTTAGTCTTTTCACTTTCCAGATGAAAACAGTACTGATAGCTTCATTGTGCTGAAGAAAGTATCAGAGACATCGATTTAAAACTTGAAAACTTTGAGCATAAAAAAATCACAGGATATCATTCAGGAAACTGTATCTGTACATTGTAAAGTTTGTTGTCATTCTACAGAGAACCTTTACAAGACCATCATGGGCAATACTGATATGCATAATACATTTTAAATGTGGATGAAGTTGGAAAAGTTTTTTATATCATGGTTTTCTCTTATTGCTTATCTTTCTTTAATCTTCATATCAGTTTTGGTTATGGTGGCAGGAGTATACAGAAAAGAGTTGACCAGTAGTCATGAGGTTCTTGTTATAGCTGGTTAAAGAATTAAAGTATGAACAAAGTTTATTTTTTAATTATGTTTCTGTGAATTAAGATTATGTTAACCTAATTCTTAAAATGTTACATAACACCCTCAAAGTTCCAAATTTTACCTTGAGGGGATTACATTCTTTACATTCAAATTATTATAAACACAGTTACTTAATTAAATTATGTATTCCTCTTCTATACTCCCTGCTAACTGTTACTATAGGGTGTTAAATTTTAGGGAATGGGGTAGGGTAGAGGGCAGTGTGGACCTAAATTTAAATAATAAAATTCCCTTGACTTCTAGAGACTTTGAAACAAATTCAAAATTCAGACTGTTCCACAGTTACTCTAGCCAGCAAATGTTTCAAAGCCCTAACTCAAATAATGATCTGCTCAGCTAGGCTACTTGCAATTTATATGGTTCTTTAACTGCTCAGCTAAAGTTTTAAAAGGGAAACTCAGTTGATAAAACTCATTTTCCTCCACAAAATAAAGTCTTCACCTTTTTCCTTGCAAATATTTTAGAATTTCCGAGTAGAAAACATAACTTCCATTTTTTTTGACAAAATTCATATAAAGTCATAGGAAATAATCAGAACTTTACAGTTTTCTTCTCCCCAATTTTCTTGGTTTTACATCTGTCTTAAAATTGTATTAAAATTATTCATGGAGAACATAGTTACTTCAATTGTCAGTGCTTGTTATACACTCAGTTTTCTATGGAGAATAGAGAACACTGATTGATTGAATACAGTTTGCTGAGTTGCAATCCTAGTTGTTTGACATGGGACAAAAATTGAGCCTTTTCTTGCTTATATCAATACAGTGCCCACAGAATCAATACCAAAATACTAGAATGATCAAAAAGGCCTTGCCTTATAATCTACCTCTCTTTTACATGTTCCTACACTGAAGTTCGGAGAAGGCAATGGCACCCCACTCCAGTACTCTTGCCTGGAAAATCCCATGGATGGAGGAGCCTCGTAGGCTGCTGTCCATGGGGTCACTAGGAGTTGGACATGGCTGAGTAACTTCACTGTCACTTTTCACTTCATACATTGGAGAAGGATTGAAGCAGCTTAGCGGCAGCAGCAGCGCACTGAAGCTATACTCGTCTGCTTTTATTTTTCAAGCTTCCTATGTTTCTTCCAACTTCAGAAACTTTTGATTTCTGTACTTATAGCATTCCCCATTCCCTAAATCATCTGCCTAGTTCTTTTCATGTTTCAGATCTCAAATTAAATATATTTTCCTTAAGCAAATCTTAAGGAAAGATTTATGCATAGGCCAACAAAGACTAGGCATCACACTTGAAATATATACCAATGAACTCTAATTTTTTTTGTGTATGCAGTTATTTGAATGAAACCTGAGTTTACAATTTTGAGTGAAATTTTTATATTTTATATTAAATACCCATCAGATTGCTCTGTATTATAGAGAAATTCAGAATTCAGTTCAGTTCATTTCAGTCACTCAGTAGTGTCCGACTTTTTGTGACCCCATGAATTGCAGCATGCCAGGCCTCCCTGTCCATCACCAACTCCCAGAGTTCACTCAAACTCACATCCATCGATTCGGTGATGCCATCCAGCCATCTCATTCTCTGTCATCCCCTTTTCCTCCTGCCCCTGACCCCTCCCAGCATCAGAGTCTTTTCCAATGAATCAATTCTTCGCATGAGGTGGCCAAAGTACTGGAGTTTCAGCTTTAGCATCATTCCTTCCAAAGAAATCCCAGGGCTGATCTCCTTCAGAATGGACTAGTTGGATCTCCTTGCAGTCCAAGGGACTTGCAAGAGTCTTCTGCCAATTCTTCGTCACTCAGCTTTCTCTCACATCTATACATGATCACTGGAAAAACCATAGCCTTGACTAGATGGACCTTTGTTGGCCAAGTAATGTCTCTGCTTTTGAATATGCTCTCTAGGTTGGTCATAACTTTCCTTCCAAGGAGTAAGTGTCTTTTAATTCCATGGCTGCAATCACCATCTGCAGTGATTTTGGAGCCCCCCCAGAATAAAGTCTAACACTGTTTCCACTGTTTCCCCATCTATTTCCCATGAAGTGATGGGACCAGATGCCATGATCTTAGTTTTCTAATATATATGGAATAAACTTGAAAATAATAATAATTATAATACTATTATATGTTTAATATATATGAAATCTTAAAACATACACATACACATGTAAACTCAATCCTCAGAAATCTATGAAGTAGACACTTTAGGAGACAGTTTTCCATAGGTCTCCCAGTTCTTGTCTATCTTGCAAATAAGGCAACATCCCTTGTTTTGAATTATGTTTCAAGGCTATTTATGTAGAGGAGTTTTGGAATATATAGTTCCTTCCTCCAGAGCAAGAGATAGTAAAACTTACTATCCCATATAATAAAGATAATGTCTTCTTCCAGAACAAAAGAAGCAAGCATGTTTATAGCCTATTACAAAAGATTCAGGTTACCTAAAAGCAGGGATCCTCTCCCAGAGTACAACATACTGTGTATAAGGGTCATTAGGACAGTTTTGCATTGCTATATGAGAATTGGGACTTAGAGAACCAGCATAAAAATATTGATAATCCAGCTGCTGTTATTACCATGAGTAACAAACCATTCTTGAATTCAAACCAAAGAGTCTGATGTCTTCTACCAGGATTCATGACACTATGACAGAATAATCACTTAGCTTACAAGGAGAGCAAAATCTCAAAACTTTTATGCTTTGGACAGTGAGCATTATTATGATTACGTCTCAGTTCAGTCAGTCAGTCATGTCTGACTCTTTGGCAAGATATTATTTATAAAACAAGTAAGCCTACTGGATTTAATCACCACAAAAAATAAGTCTCTTTAAATTTGTTACTAACAGCATTTTGGACCCATTATTAGTAGATGTATAAGAAAACTCTTTGAATTTTTAAAATCTACTACAGCTACTTTCCTTATAATTGTGGGTATAGTAATATTCTAACTGACCTACATTCTCCAGATTAATATTGTGAAGTTCCCCTTCTTACTACTAGAAGAATGCACCTGGGCAATGGAATTGGAAGATTAGTAATTTGCTTTTTTCCTAAGACTATGGCCAATATATGTTTTCCTAAATCATCCCATTCTGGACAACACCTCTATATCTGGGTAAAATAAATCACTAGCTTGTATCCCTCCTCAATTAGATACTTGCATTAAACAATGTAACCTACTACTTGCTACTATACTGGGATACTCTAATCTTCTCCCTTTACGAGAAGTAATAATTTTCCTCAGGACTGATGGACTTTCAAAGATTGCTATTTGTGTGCACGTGTGTGTGTGTGTGTGTGTGTGTGTGTGTGTGATGGGAGCAATAGGCAGACAAGGTTTTCACTTCCCTTTATGCAAATAAAATAGTCTGTGCAAATGCACCAGCTGAACTTTTTACTTCTGAACTCCAATCTCACTTTTGTTATGGCTTAAGTTAACTTTTTAATGAATTTGTATTTTTGCTTCTTGTGTGAAGATGGTACTAGTAGCAATGGTCATTACAAGTGTGGAGGTGTGTATCTGAAATGGTTATTAATTCAGTGTTCTAAAAACTGCTCTTAGATAGAAAGCAACCTGTATTGGCAGCAGTAATCACTATTTCTATTATCTGGCTCTGTTTGTGTGACTGCCTTTTAAATTGGGTTCTATCCAGCTCTTTTGTTAAAAAGTTTCCTGGTTTGGATTATTCTGCTGTACATAGTTATACTTGCATCATGTTTCCTAGTCTAGAAATGTCTAATTTATACTCAGTAGTGAGTCTATTAAGAGATCTCTTCCATTCTGTCTCATTTCAGATCATTACTATGAAGAACCCAGGAATCAGATAGTTACTTTTCTCTATATGAAAATAGCCAGGAATATGAAGAGAAAATTAGTAGCCAGAAAACCCTGGATATATTTTCATTGTCAGATATTTATTAGATCTTGGGAAGTTTTATATATATATAAAACATATATATGTTGATATATATATACACATATACATAGGTATATGTGTATATATATATCAACTTGCCACATTTCTCTCACCTGCAAAATGGGCATAATCATCAGTGCCTGTCTTGTATCAATTATGTTATACAAAGAAAATACACAAAATTTTATTTGAAAATTACAAAAAAAAAAAGTGTAATGCATCTAGCAAGAAGTTAGGTGGTAGAAGACAAAATTTTTAGAATTATAGTGAGAAGAGCTCTGGACTGGGTTAGGAGACAACTCTACAGATCTGTTGTGTTTTAAGACCTCTGTTGAGTAAATATATTGATTCTATATGCATGAGAAAATCTTTTCAAGGATGTATACATAGCAAACAACCCCAAAATTAGAGAGAGTATCTTTCTGTGGTATAAATAAGAAGTTTATTTAATGTCCAGTATAACAAAGATATCTCCTTCTCAGAAAATAGGGCAGGTTGGCTTCTCATTATGAAATATTTGGCCCTGGCTCCCCTAAACTCTAGGCTTCTCTCTTATAACAAAATGTACTGAAGAAGCAGGTGTCATCTGACCCTCTTTATTTCACCCTATGGAAACCAGAACTCAGGGAATAAGCAAAAAAAAAAAAAGCTCAGCTTTGACTTCTGCTAGTGCTATGACTGATAAGCTTTCCTTTTTCTCCAACCCAGGAGTCCCCACACTTCTGCTAACATTCATGAAGCTGTGGGAGGCCCACTCAATAGCTAGTAAGCACACTGAACCTTCATTCAGTTTTTGGTGGGCTGACCAGAATGCCTAAATCTAACTTCAGTATTTCTGATCAGGTTTAAAGAAACTCACTTAAAGTGTTGAGGTCTCAGGTTTTCCATATTATGACATGAGGGAGTGACCAAATATATCAACTACTAAAAACAATAGTCCTAGAAATGGAATTCTTGGCAAATAGGGGAAGAGATAAGGAGAGGCAGTGTTATATTTATCAAACTTTATTTTTCATGGAGTGGTTGCAATATCATTTACCAGATATGTGACCTAGGAAAGATGACTAATCAAATGATTAGGTAAGTTTTTAAAATTATCATAGTGCTATCATTAGACCTAAAAGATTCTTATTTATTATCTCATATACTTTATGACAAAAGCAAGTTTTGGACATAACTCTATCATAATAACATTGATTGCCAAGGTAGCACAGAGTCACAAAAATTGTATGTTTCATAACTTCCCTGATCTCCACCATTTTTATTTCAGTAGCAACTTGCAGGAAAAGTGCATTCAAGAACACTGCAAAAATATTTTAGTAGCAGAACTCAGCCCATGTAATGATCAAGTTCAGGCAGCAAGAATATTCAGAGAAGAAGGCAAAGCAAAAGGAGAAAACTGAAGCAAAGAAGAATAGATTATATCAATAAGAACAAACAACAACATGGCAGATTTAAACCCAAGATGATTAATAACCATATTAAATGTAAGCTATTTAAACACTATAGGATAAGGCAGAGATTATGATATTGAATAAAGTGCAAGTCCCAACTATCTACTGGCAAAAGAAAACTACTTTAAATTAAAAAAAAATAGAAATAAATTAAAAATGTGGCTTAAAATAGTATACCACACTAATACAAATCAAAAGAAAGCTCAGTTGCTTATACTAATGTCAGACAAAGTAGATTTCAAAGAAACGAATAATACTAGAGATAGAGTTCTCATAATGATAAAGAAACATGATGTCATCAAGAAGATGACAATTCTAATTACTTGGGTCCCTATGAACAGAGCTTAAAAATACGTGAAGTAAAATTTGATAGAACTGAAAGTATGTATAAATAAATCTCCACTTATAGTTAGAGACTTTTACATTCTTCTCTCAGTAATTAATATTTCAAGTAGACAGAAAATCAGGATACTGCTTACCTAAATAATGCTAACAACAAATCCAATTATGACATTTATAGAACTCTCTACTTAACAGCACCAAGATACATATTCTCTTCATAGAAAACATTTTCCAAGATAGACTATATTTTGTGCCATAAAATATTCCAATATATCTAAAAGAATTCAAGTAATACAAAGTATGTTATCTGATCACGGTACATCAATTCTATGCAAACTGATTTATAGAGTCAATGCAATCTCAACAAAACCTTAGAAGCCTTCGTAGAAACTGACAGCTAAATTGACTCTAAAATTTGTATGGAAATACGAAAGAGAATCTTCAAGAGGAACTTAAAGGAGAACAAATTTAGAAGACCTGTGCTGCACTCAATATGCCAGCAAATTTGGAAAACTTAGCAGTGGCCACAGGACTGGAAAAGGTCAGTTTTCATTCCAATCCCTAAGAAAGGCAATGCCAAAGAATGCTCAAACTACTGCACAGTTGCACTCATCTCACACACTGGTAAAATAATGCTCAAAATTCTCCAAGTGAGGCTTCAGCAATACGTGAACCGTGAAGTTCCAGATGTTCAAGCTGGTTTTAGAAAAGCAGAGGAACCAGAGATCAAATTGCCAACATCTGCAGGATCATGGAAAAAGCAAGAGAGTTCCAGAAAAACATCTATTTCTGCTTTATTGACTATGCCAAAGCCTTTGATTGTGTGGATCACAATCAACTGTGGAAAATTCTGAAAGAGACGGGAATACCAGACCACCTGACCTGCCTCTTGAGAAATCTGTACGGAGGCCAGGAAGCAACAGTTAGAACTGGACATGGAACAACAGACTGGTTCCAAATAGGAAAAGGAGTACGTCAAGGCTGTATATTGTCACCCTGCTTATTTAACTTCTATGCAGAGTACATCATGAGAAACGCTGGGCTGGAAGAAACACAAGCTGGAATCAAGATTGCCGGGAGAAATATCAATGACCTCAGATATGCAGATGACACCAGCCTTATGGCAGAAAGTGAAGAGGAGCTAAAGAGCCTCTTGATGAAAGTGAAAGAGGAGAGCAAGAAAGTTGGCTTAAAGCTCAACATTCAGAAAAGAAAGATCATGGCATCCGGTCCCATCACTTCATGGGAAACAGATGGGGAAACAGTGCAAACAGTGTCAGGTTTTATTCTTGGGGGCTCCAAAATCACTGCAGATGGTGACAGCAGCCATGAAATTAAAAGATGCTTACTCCTTGAAAGAAAAGTTATGACCAACCTAAAGAGCATATTCAAAAGCAGAGACATTACTTTGCCGACTAAGGTCCATTTAGTCAAGGCTATGGTTTTTCCAGTAGTCATGTATGGATGTGAGTTGGACTGTGAGGAAGGCTGTGTGCCGAAGAATTCATGCTTTTGAACTGTGGTGTGGAGAAGACTCTTGAGAGTCCCTTGGACTGCAAGGAGTTCCAACCAGTCCATTCTGAAGGAGATCAACTCTGGGATTTCTTTGGAAGGAATGATGCTAACGCTGAAACTCTAGTACTTTGGCCACCTCATGTGAAGAGTTGACTCATTGGAAAAGACCCTGATGCTGGGAGTGATTGGGGGCAGGAGGATAAGGGGACGACAGAGGATGAGATGGCTGGATGGCATCACTGACTCGATGGACACTAGTCTGAGTGAACTCCGGGAGCTGGTGATGGACAAGGAGGCCTAGCGTGCTGCGATTCATGAGGTTATAAAGAGTCAGACACGACTGAGTGACTGAACTGAATTGAACTGATACTTCCTTATGGGGCTTCCCTCATAGTTCAGTTGGTAAAGAACTTGCCTGCAATGCAGGAGACCTGGGTTTGATCCCTGGGTTGGGAAGATCACCTACAGAAGGGAAAGGCTACTGACTCCAGTATTCTGGCCTGGAGGATTCCATGGACTGCATAGCCCATGGAGTTGCAGAGTCAGACATGACTCAGTGAACTTCACTACATTCAAATGAAAAAATTACTTTCTTATATCAAGATTTATAAAGCTACAGCAATGAAGACATTTTGTTATTGGTATAAAGATAATCAGAACTATCATTGGAAAAGCATAAAAAGCCCCAAAATAGGCTCAAACTTCTATGGAAAATTTGTTTTTGAAAAATGTATCAGTGTAACTCAAGGGGAAATAGATCTTTTTGAACAATGTTGTGAGAACCATTGCATAGTCACAGATAGAAAATGAAGTCAATCATTTCTTCACACAGTGTAAAATACTAATTCAAAATGGATAATAAATCTACATATAAGAGTTAAGCTGTACTTCCGAAAAGAACATTTTAAGAGAAAATCTAAAAAGGTTTTCTAGTATAAAATTGTGATGACCTTAAGTTCAACAAAGATTTAGTAAATAGACATCAAAAGGACAAGCTCTAAAAAAAAATAAAATAAAAAAATAAATTGATTTTCTCAAAAGTTAAAACATTTTCATTAAAAAAACGCTATTAAGTAAAAGAAAATATAACTATATATTGGGAGAAAGTATATACAAAAATGTCTTTGTCACATACATATTTATTTAGAATACATAGAGAATTCAAAACGTGATAACAAGACAAAAAAATCCAATTAAAAATAGTCATAGATTTGAACGACTTAATCAAAAATGGGAATGGGATGGGCAAAAGTTTAAGGTGGTCAAAAGTAAAAACTTCCATTTGTGTGTGTGTGTTTGTGTGGGAGAAGGCAATGGCAACCCACTCCAGTACTCTTGCCTGGAAAATCCCATGGATGGAGGAGCCTCGTGGACTGCAGTCCATGGGGTGGCTAAGAGTCAGACACGACTGAGCAACTTCACTTTCACTTTTCACTTTCATGCATTGGAGAAGGAAATGGCAACCCACTCCAGGGTTCTTGCCTGGAGAATCTCAGGGACGGGGGAGCCTGGTGGGCTGCCGTCTATGGGGTCGCACAGAGTTGGACACGACTGAACCGACTTGGCAGCAGCAGCAGTGTTTGTGTGTGTGTGTGTGTGTGTGTGTGCTCGTTGTCCCCAACTCTCTGCAGCCTCACGGATTATATCCCTCCAGGCTCCTCTGTCCATGGAAATTACTGGAGTGGGTAGTCATTTCCTCCTCCAGGGGATCTTCCCAACACAGGGTTCAAATCCATGTCACTTACATCTCCTGAATTTCAGGAAGATTTTTTACCACTAGCTCCACCTAGGAAGCTAGGTATAACATAAAAAAGTCCTAGAGATGCAATGATGCATGATGGCTGTAGTTAACAATATTATACTGTATATTTGAAAGTTGCTAAGATAGTAGGTCATAAAAATTCTTATCACAAAAAAATAATTTGTAGTTGATGTTACTGCGATAATCATTTTGTAATATGTACCTATATAAAGTCATCATGTTGTACATCCAAAGCTAATACAATATTATATACATCTGAATGTTTCTTTAAAAATTAGAAAAAAAAGTTAGACATTAGAAAATCTTAGTCTTCAATTACAAGAAAAGTTATACAATATTACTCATTAGAAATGCAAATTAAAGTCTCATTAAGTTTCACGTTCAATCAGTTCAGTTCAGTCTCTCAGTCTTGTCCATGACCCCATGAATCGCAGCACGCCAGGCCTCCCTGCCCATCACCAACTCCCGGAGTTTACCCAAACTCATGTCCATTGAGTCGGAGATGCCATCCAGCCATCTCATCCTCTGTCGTCCACTTCTCCTCCTGCCCCCAATCCCTCCCAGCATCAGGGTCTTTTCAAATGAATAAACTCTTCGCATGAGGTGGCCAAAGTACTGGCATTTCAGCTTCAGCATCAGTCCTTCCAATGAACACCTAGAACTAATCTCCTTTAGGATGGACTTGTTGGATCTTCTTTCAGTCCAAGGGACTCTCAAGAGTCTTCTCCAACACCACAGTTCAAAAGCATCAATTCTTCAGGGCTCAGCTTTCTTCATAGTCCAACTCTCACATCCATACATGACCAATGGAAAAACCATAGCCTTGACTAGACGGACCTTTATTGGCAAAGTAATGTCTCTGCTTTTTAATATGCTATCTAAGTTGTTCATAACTTTCCTTCCAAGGAGTAAGCATCTTTTAATTACAGTGGTTGAAATTTAAGACTGAACAAGTCAAGTGTTAACCAGCAAGAGAAACAACTGAAAACCTCATACAATGCTGGTAAAAATGTAAATGGTACATTTTGAGAAACCATTTGGCAGTTTCTTAAACCTGCACTTGCCATATGACTCTGCCATTATATTACTAGGAATTTACCCAAGAGAAATAAAAGCATATGTCCATGGAAAGAATCTTGCATGAATGTTCTTATGGTTTTATACATAATAACCTCAAAATGTAAATATCTACATATCAAAAGAAAAGTTTATAAGCAAACTTTGGTATATTCATATAGTAGAATACTCAGTAATGAATATTCAGTAATGAGCAAGAATGAACTATTGACACATATAATAAACATGGATGAATTTTAAGATAATTATACAGAGTGAAAAAGCCTAAAAATTAAGCTATATACTATGATTATATTTTTATGAAAGGCTAGGAAATTCAAACTAGTCTGTGATGATGGAAGCACATTAATGATTCCTTGAGGACCAGTAAGGCTAAGAGAGATGGAAGACTAGTAGGGGTTGGAAGAAGTAAAAACCACAAAGTGGCAACTGAATGTTTTTGCCAGTGATGTATATATGCATTATCATAACTACATACTTTCAATTGTATATGTTCTACATATATATGTGTGTGTGTATATATATATATATATATAAAGTATGTTGTAGCCAATTATATCTTAATAAAGCTGTCAAAAGTTGGTTCCAATTTGGAGCCAGTCTGTTGTTTCACGTCCAGTTCTAACTGTTGTTTGTTTGTTTGTTTTTTATTTAAATTTTTATTTTTACTTTATTTTACTTTACAATACTGTATTGATTTTGCCATACATTGACATGAATCCATCACGGGTGTACATGCATTCCCAAACATGAACCCCCCTCCCACCTCCCTCCCCATAACATCTCTCTGGGTCATCCCTGTGCACCAGCCCCAAGCATGCTGTATCCTGCATCGGACATAGACTGGTGATTCGTTTCTTACATGATAGTATACATGTTTCAATGCCATTCTCCCAAATCCCCCCACCCTCTCCCTCTCCCTCCGAGTCCAAAGGTCTGCTCTACACATCTGTGTCTTTTTTGCTGTCTTGCATACAGGGTCATCATTGCCATCTTTCTAAATTCCATATATATGTGTTAGTATACTGTATTGGTGTGTTTCTTTCTGGCTTACTTCACTCTGTATAATCGGCTCCAGTTTCATCCATCTCATTAGAACGGATTCAAATGTATTCTTTTTAATGGCTGAGTAATACTCCATTGTGTATATGTACCACAGCTTTATTATATATTCATCTGCTGATGGACATCTAGGTTGTTTCCATGTCCTGGCTATTATAAACAGTGCTGCGATGAACAATGGGGTACATGTGTCTCTTTCAATTCTGATTTCCTTGGTGTGTATGCCCAGCAGTGGGATTGCTGGGTCATAAGGCAGTTCTATTTGCAATTTTTTAAGGAATCTCCACACTGTTCTCCATAGTGGCTGTACTAGTTTGCATTCCCACCAACAGTGTAGGAGGGTTCCCTTTTCTCCACACCCTCTCCAGCATTTATTGCTTGTAGACTTTTGGATTGCAGACATTCTGACTGGTGTGAAGTGGTACCTCATTGTGGTTTTGATTTGCATTTCTCTAATAATGAGTGATGTTGAGCATCTTTTCATGTGTTTGTTAGCCATCCGTATGTCTTCTTTGGAGAAATGTCTATTTAGTTCTTTGGCCCATTTTTTGATTGGGTCATTTATTTTTCTGGAATTGAGCTGCGTAAGTTGCTTGTATAGTTTTGAGATTAGTTGTTTGTCAGTTGCTTCATTTGCTATTATTTTCTCCCATTCAGAAGGCTGTCTTTTCACCTTGCTTATATTTTCCTTTGTTGTGCAGAAGCTTTTAATTTTAATTAGACCCCATGTGTTTATTTTTGCTTGTATTTCCAGAATTCTGGGAGGTGGGTCATAGAGGATCCTGCTGTGATTTATGTCAGAGAGTGTTTTGCCTGTGTTCTCCTCTAGGAGTTTTATAGTTTCTGGTCTTATGTTTAGATCTTTAATCCATTTTGAGTTTATTTTTGTGTGTGGTGTTAGAAAGTGATCTAGTTTCATTCTTTTACAAGTGGTTGACCAGTTTTCCCAGCACTACTTGTTAAAGAGTTTGTCTTTACTCCATTGTATATTCTTGCCTCCTTTGTCAAAAATAAGGTGTCCATATGTGTGTGGATTTATCTCTGGGCTTTCTATTTTATTCCACTGATCTATATTTCTGTCTTTGTGCCAGTACCATACTGTCTTGATGACCGTAACTGTTGTTTCTTAACCTGCATATAATTTCTCAAGAGGCAGGTAAGGTTGTCTGATACTCCCAGCACTTTAAAAATTTTCCATAGTTTGTTGTGATCTACACAGTCAAAGGTTTTAGTATAGTCAATGAAGCAAAAGTAGATGATTTTCTGGAGCTCTCTTCTTTTTCAATGATCCAGCAGATGTTGACCATTTGATCTCTGGTTCCTCTGACATTTCTAGATCCAGCTTGAACATCAGGAAATTCTTGGTTCATGTATTGTTGAAGCCTGGCTTGGAGAATTCTGAGCATTGTTACTTTGCTAGTGTGTGAGATAAGTGCAATTGTGCAGGAGTTTGAACATTCTTTGGCATTGCCTTTCTTTGGCTTCAGTGGGGGATATTAACAATCAGGAGGTAGGAACATTTTTTTTTCCTCTCATTCTTCTTTTCTCTGACTTGAGAGAGAGTATAATGCTCCTATTATGTTATTTTGAAAAGGAAATAATAGAGGCCATTTATTTTTATAGCCCAGTGGTTTTCAGTCTGACTGCATATTACAATCAAATGGGGAATTTTTTGAGTGCTTATAACTGGGCCTCATCCCAGACCCTGGAATCTGATGGTCTAGGCATTAGTATTTTAAAAACATTTTTCTGATAATATCTAATGCGGGTAGGCTGCAGTCCATGGGGTCGCTAAGAGTCAGATACGACTGAGTGACTTCACTTTCACTTTTCACTTTCATGCATTGGAGAAGGGAATGGCAACCCACTCCAGTGTTCTTGCCTGGAGAATCTCAGGGACGAGGGAGCCTGATGGGCTGCTGTCTATGCGGTCGCACAGAGTCGGACATGACTGAAGTGACTTAGCAGCAGCAGCAGCAAAAACCAATAATCATCAAGTAATACTTTCTGTTATAAACTTTACTACTTCACAGAATTATTACTCCAGACAAATCTACAGAATTAGAAATTTTTTTTCTAGAAAGGATACATTTTTATTATCTATGTAAATATGTAAGTTAAAATCTTAACCTCAAATAAAAAGTTACTTTTTATAATGTTTTTGATTTTTTTCTACTTGTATACCGTAATTTTCCTGACATATTGTTCTTTTACTTTAACTTTATAAATTACCTATGTGATATAAAGAGTTAACAAACATAACACATGGGGTTTCTTTTTGGCTGTGTGTTTTAAACCATTTATTAAATTTATTAAAGTGTGCTTACTGTGAGTACATCAAACTCCACACTAAAATTAAATCAAGAGGTAGCAGATGCTAGCCATTCCACTTAATTGTTTAACAGCATATGCAGAGAGACACAATCTCCAAGGCAACTGAGACATAAAACCACACAAAGATTTGATTTTGTTGATTGAAGGCAACACCTTGAATCACACAAAGAAGAAATACAGAAAAAGGAAACTATTTTAAAGGCTAGATTAGTGTAGGTTTGGAGAAGGAAATGGCAACCCACTCCAGTACTCTTGCCTGGAGAATCCCAAGGACAGAGGAAGGAGCCTGGTGGGCTGCCGTCTATGGGGTTGCACAGAGTAGGACACGACTGAAGCGACTTAGCAGCAGCAGCAGCAGCAATGTAGGTTAATGTAAGTTATGGTAATAATAATTAATAGTAATTATCATTGGTGTGCTGAACCTTAAAGCCTAGATTAAGGCTTGAGATTATGCTATTGATAAAAGGATTCAATTTACACAGAACAGCAAAAATGCATAAATATATGCATATGAAATCTTTTTTACATGTATTGAAGGCATGGCTGCCAATCACTTTGAAGAATATATATGAAGTTGTGATCTAAAAACACACTTCATTGGGTGTGAAGATCCTGTGAAGAGTGATCTGCACTACCTACTCCCACTCTCAGAAAGGTGAAGGACTGCTTTCAACAGGTATGAGTACTATAAATTTCCCCTATAAAATAATTTAAAATAGCAAATTATTATTTTTTGAAATGCCCTTTGCTCAATCAATAAATATTAAAAAAGATAGGGTGACCAGTTCATTTATAAAATAGAGAATTGCAAAGGAAAGACTATAGAGAAACTATGGTTACTTCAATCTGAAAGTATATTCTACTTTAATCTCTCAGGATTCCTACAGATGAGAAATCATCATTAAAATTTAGTCAGCAATTTATGTATGATGCCCTTCACTTTATCATTACCTGGAGGCTGATTCATGTCTTATTCTTTCTATACCATAGAGAAGCTGCAGCTGCTACTGCTAAGTCACTTCAGTTGTGTCCGACTCTGTGCAACCCCATAGACAGCAGCCCAACAGGCTCCCCCGTCCCTGGGATTCTCCAGGCAAGAACACTGGAGTGGGTTGCCATTTCCTTCTCCAATCCAGCAAAGTGAAAAGTGAAAGTGAAGTCGCTCAGTCGTATCCGACTCGTAGCGACCCCATGGACTGCAGCCTATCAGGCTCCTCCATCCATGGGATTTTCCAGGCAAGAGTACTGGAGTGGGGTGCCATTGCCTTCTCCACCATAGAGAAGCAGATACTGGCAAATCCAGGTACTGTTACTAGTTTTAACTGAGTAGCAAACCTCTCAAAACCTAGTTTCTTGAAGTTAACAATCATTTATTGAGCTCTGCTTGGTTCTGAGAATTTCAACTATACTTGATTCGGTAATTCTCTGCTAGCCTAAACTGGTCTCATTCATTCATCTGTGGTCAGTGTGTAGTCAGTTCAACAGATCTGTTTCAGGACTGAATGGCAGCTAGGTAACAGGGCCACTGGGCCACATGCCCTCTTTCATTCAGCCATTTAATCTGGTCTCATTCACATAACAAATTGTTCTAAAAGAAGCAAATATAGATACTCTTCATGTTGATGGCTTGCTTCACAATTGCCAATTTCCCATTGGATAAGGCCAGGCATATGGCCAGCACTGAGTCAATGGATAAGAAAGGAGACTCCATCTCTTGATTGAAGAGGAAAATTATGATCATTTTTAGAATCTCTTCTATTCTTCCTCCTGGCAATTCACATTTCTTCCACATGCAAATTATATACTCTCCATCCCAAAGTTCAACATTCTCATTCAGGCTTGGAGTTTAGGATCAAATGTGAATGCAAAGTCACTTCAGTTGTGTCAGATTCCTTGTGACCCCATGGACTGTAGCCTACCAGGCTCCTCTGTCCATGGGATTCTCAAGGCAAGAATACTGGCATAGGTTGCTATGCTCTCCTCCAAGGGATCTTCCCCACCTCAGAGATCAAACCCACGTTTCTTATGTCTCCTGCAATGGCAGAAGGATTCTTTACCACTAGCGCCACCAGGGAAGACCTTGGATCAAATAAACAATGCTCATCAAATCCTGATACAGTTTTTCTTCAGGCAGGAAAATCTGTTTACCACTCTGAGTACATTAACATCTTTTCCATTCCTGACGGTTCTATGCTTTTATTTGTTTTCCATTGGCCATGCTACATTTTTTGATATTTGAATGTCTGCTTCTATCCTAGAATGAGTACAAAGGCAGACAGTATAAAGTCAAATGTTACTACATATCTAATCCCAAAGATTAAGCTTTGTATATTATCTTCTATAAATATATTTTTGAATTTTGAATGAAGATGCTGAATAAATGAGTGATAAAATCCTGATAATACAAGGAGGTATTTTTATACCACCTAAAGCATCTGCCTGCAATGTGGGAGACCTGGGTTTGATCCCTGGGTCGGAAAGATACCCTGGAGAAGGAAATGGCAACTCACTCCAGTCTTCTTGCTGGAGAATCTCATGGACGGAGGAGCCTGGTGAGCTACAGTCCACGGGGTCACAAAGAGTTGGACACTCCTGAGTGACTTCACTTTCAAAGCAGGCTGTGTTTTGTAAGAGTAATATCCAAAATTCAGTTTTTAAGGAATCAGAAAGAGGTGAAAGCCTAGCATATAAATAGCCAAATGAATCCAAATTAGTGTATATTGGGACATTTTCAACTTTGATTGGCACTACATGATAACTCAGAAATTATTGCTAAACTCATAAGAGGAAAGAGTTGGGTCAATTCAAAAAATACCAAAAATGCCATCTGCAACTTCTAATTTCCAAATATTTTCTATTACCTTGATGTTATCATTTAGATCATCTTTGGTCATCTTTGTTTATATAAGCTCTAAAAACAAATGTTAATGGGTAACACAGTAAATATTTTCATTTTTATACTCCTGCAATGTAAAGCAGGGCTTCCCTTGTGGCTCAGACTGCAATGTGGGAGAATTGGGTTCGATCCCTGGGTCAGGAAGATCCCCTGGAGAAGAAAATGGCAACCCACTCCAGTACTCTTGCCTGCAAAATTCCATGGATGGGGGAGTCTGGTGGACTACACAGTCCATGGGGTTGCAGAGTCATACACGACTGAGCAACTTCACTGGTTCACTGGTCCAATGTAAACCAGAAAAGTCAGACAAACTCAGGTTTATTTGAAAATGTAGATAATCAGAATTTGAAAAGAACTGTTAGGTATTTTTTTATGTATGATATTGGTGGGCATTTCACTGTGTGTTAGTCTGTGTTTGTTCTCCACTGTAACCAATATTTACCTAGCCAGGAGCATCTTGATAAGTCGGCATATTTGTATTTCTCCATGTTTCTGCATTATCTTGATATTTCTGTGGCCACTGTATATTAACCCATGCATAGTGGAATTAACATACCTATGTACATTGACATTTGAGTGTGCACTTGTTTACTGAGGATGCAAAAGTTTGTCAAGGGACTGTAGAATATTTCACAGGATGACATTATTTATTATAGAAGTACTTCAAAATTGTATGGCTATAGTGTACCTTGTAGCACGTGCCTACTTATGACAGGAACATATAGTTGGATATAGCTATGGGCTCTATATCTCCACTTCTGTCTCTAAAGTACTATTTTGGTCAGTTGAGACACCTGGCTATCAGAAATTTTATTTTTAAAATGTTAAGATAATAGTGGAAAATGAATTCTGACCCAACAGATTGTGTCCTAATTGTTGCTTTACCATTTCTAAGCAACTTTGAGTGGACTACTTACTTCACTTCATTTCAGCCTCTCAGTCGTGTCTGACTCTGTGACCCTGTGAACTGCAGGCTACCAGGCCTCCCTGTCTGTCACAAACTCCCAGAGTTTAACCAAACTCATGTCCAGTGAGTCAGTGATGCCATCTAACCATCTCATCCTCTGTAGTCCCCTTCTCCTCCTGCCTTAAGTCTTTCCCAACATCAGGGTCTTTTCAAATGAGTCAGCTCTTCGCATCAGGTGGCCAAAGGATTGGTGTTTCAGCTTCAGCATCAGTCCTTCCAAAGAACACCCAGGACTGATTCTGTTTAGGATGGACTAGTTGGATCTCCTTGCAGTCCAAGGGACTCTCGAGAGTCTTCTCCAACACCACAGTTCAAAAGCATCAATTCTTTTGTGCTCAGCTTTCTTTATAGTCCAACTTTCACATCCATTTCTGAATACTGGAAAAACCATAGCCTTGACTAGACGAACCTTTGTTGACAAAGTGATGTCTCTGCTTTTGAATATGCTATCTAGGTTGGTCATAAATTTCCTTCCAAGGAGTAAGCATCTTTTAATTTCATGGCTGCAACCACCATCTGCAGTGATTTTGGAGCCCCCAGAAATAAAGTCCATCACTGTTTCCACTGTTTCCCCATTTATATGCCGTGACGTGATGGGACTGGATGCCATGATCTTAGTTTTCTGAATGTTGAGCTTTAAGGCAGTTTTTTCACACTCCTCTTTCACTTTCATCAAGAGGCTTTTTAGTTCTTCTTCACTTTCTGCCATAAGGGTGATGTCATCTGCATATCTGAGGTTATTGATATTTCTCCCAGCAATCTTGATTCCCCTTGTGTTTCTTCCAGCCCAGCGTTTCTCATGATGTATTCTGCATATAAGTTAAATAAGCAGGGTGACAATATACAACCTTGACATACTCCTTTTCCTATTTGGAACCAGTCTGTTGTTTCATGTCCAGTTCTAACTGTTGCTTCCTGACCTGCATACAGGTTTCTCAAGAGGCAGGTCTGGTGGTGTGGTCTGTTATCCCCATCTCTTTCAGAATTTTCCACAGTTTATTGTAATCCACACAATCAAAGGCTTTGACACAGTCAATAAAGCATAAATAGAAGTTTTTCTGGAACTCTCTTGCTTTTTCTATAATCCAGCGGATGTTGGCAATTTGGACTGTTTACTGCTGCTGCTGCTGCTAAGTCACTTCAGTCGTGGACTATTTACTAGACATCAGTAAACTAACACCTCACATAAAATGGTTCTTTTGAATGATCTGTAAATGCACCTGTATACCTGGTGTTAAATACTGGAATCACTGCTAACTATATATGGGACTTTGAGCAAATAATATCCCTAAATATTAATTTCTTAATTTGTACAATAACTATACTATTACATAGTGCCTAGATTGTGTAGCAATAACGTAAAATCATGCAAGGATTGCTTGAAATGAAATAGCAAAAGTAGAAAGCACATTGCTCAACATGTAAAAGATACTGAATAAGTCTTCACTTCTTTATCGGCGGTAGGATAAGAAAGAGAATTCAGATAACATTAGAGTGAGAGTATACAGAGTGAGAAGAAAACACCAATGCAAGCAAAAGCCTATTATGGCTACCAGGAAATAAAGGCATATCCATCTTCAAAATTAAATTCAATAAACATGAAAGGAAAAATAATAATCAGAAACTATTTAACATATACCACTAATATTCTAATTATAATATAAACTTTAAAAATCAAATTGAATTTCTTATTCTATTAAAAATCCAAAACTAAATTCTGAAAAAGAACTCATCAGTTTTTGGATGCTTGATGGCATTATTCCCATTGTTCCAATTTGAAAACTAGTCGATTTATTTTTTTCACTTCAAATAGTTTTTAAATGGTAAGTTACATTACCTTTTAATTTCTGTTATCTTCTTTCACTTATTAACACCCTGAACTAATGTCCCTTCTAAGACACTCCATCACTCATATTTTTAGAGTCCATTTTTTAGAGTAGTTTTATATTCACAACAAAATTGGGAAAGGTACAGAGATATTTTACATACTCCCTCCCTCCATGCATGCATAGCTTCCAACCTTGACACAGTGACACATAATTAATACATTAATGTGAATATCTTTTTATTTCTGTACTTTGGGCCTCATCTTACTTAGCTAAGTAAGCCCTTTTCATTTTTCCTCTTATTTGTCAACTAATAGAAGTAAGTACCGAAGCATTTGAAGTATTTATTTCAATGAGCTGTCAGGAAAATTCTAAATCTCCTTGTGAATTCTATGCATCAAAACATCTAATTAGAGTATACACATCTTGTCACTATAAAACATAAACATTTTGGATTAATTCAAAATTGATAACAGACCTTGACCTTTACCTTCTTCCTGATACTAAAATAAAATAAAATAAAATAAAATAAAAATAAAGAACATGAGAGAAAAATACATTCTAAATACTTTTCATTTTCATACATACTCTCATTTTTCAAGTTCTATTTTATTGTTCAACTAGGCTTTTCTTTTTTTAATAAAGTAGTTAATTTGAGCATCTGCAGCATGATCTAACTCTCATGGCTTTCTTACCCTATCCTGCCTTACTTTTTCATCTTCATGACTATCCTGTTCATAACAAGCGAGTTTGATTTAGTAAACACCATTTCTACTGTCATAAAACAGAAATAACAAAACAAAATCAGATTCCATCTTAACTTTGGTATAGCACTAGGTATTTTAAGTACTTTGTTTAATGGTTATAAAAGCTCCTCTGAATAAAGAAAGCAGATTTAAAATAAACTCTTAAATTTCATTTTAAGGAATGAGATTAGACTAAAAAATAGTAATTTCTACATACACTTACCCCTACATTCTAAGCACTGTGAAATTTTTCTGTGTTTACCTAAGTTTGAATTCTAAGATTCAATCTCTAGAAATTTCTCAGTTCCTACATACTACTGAAACAAGTGTGGCAATAACCATTATGAATTCTTTGCACAGTTACCTATCTATTTGGGGACAAAAGAGATTCTCTACTCTAAAAAATAAAAAGTATTAAAAATCACAGTCAAACAGATATTGATGTTTTACTCTAATAATGTTCATTAAAATAAGGTGCTCCTGGCATAGGATACAAATAACTCTTAGCCACTTGAATTTGTCAAAATTTAGACAGTTTTACCTATACCGTAAGAGCTTGCACATCCAAATTCTGGCAACAGCACCTTGTACTTTGGTTTAAATAGAAAACAGCTCACTACTAGCTCTAAACTTCTGTTTGGCTCAAATTGAAAGACCATAAAAGAGAAAGTATGTGATGGCATATATTCCATCTTGTAAATGATTTCTTGGTAGGATACAAAGCATGCAAAAGTACAATCTTCCCGCACATTTCCTGAAAGCTGTAGAGCTTTTCATGAGTGATTTCATCAATTAAAAAACATAAGACAATAACAACACAATACTGAACAGCTACTTATAGGAGAGAAATCAGCTGTTGAACAAATGATCATTAAGAAAACAGATCGATTTCCAAAGAAAGCAGGAAATTCTTAAAACTTCAGTTTAAATGTTAGGACATGTCTTTTAGATGATATTCAGAGAAACGTCTGAGTAGGATGATTTATTTTTACAATGGTTATTGGGTCCACTATTAGTGTTTGACATTTATTGGCAAATATTTTCTAAGCTGAATTTGTTCATGTAGAATTTCTCTTTCCATGCATAGCGCATTTCTCTATTTTCACTGCATGGTGTTGTTGGATTTCTCAAATAAAAGTTCCAGGCAATAGAAAATCAACTGTATACATTTGAGGTGATATTTTTTTCCTATATGATGATAGAGAATTACTGCATAGCAAACTAACACAGGGCTTGCTTTGGCAGAAGTATTACTGATACCTCTTTGTGAATGCTTTTACTTATAAGCGTTTTTAACAGTGCTTCATACAGCTATCACTCATTTTTTTGACATGGTTTTAATAGCAATTACTCTCCCTGTGAGTAACAGTCTTAAACACCTAGTGTTTCTTAAACTCACAGTGTTTGAAGTAAGTAGATAAATACCACATCACTATTTTGTTTGATCCAAAAAATGAAAAAAATAATTTTAATGAACTAAGTAAAACAAAACTTAGTGTCTGGTCCTTTCTGGGTTATCTGATTCCAAGAGTTACTGTCCTTAACTTTACAACTCTGTTGTGGGGAAAAAACCGATAGCCAAGTCAATGATACTTGTTCATAGAAATGTAAATGAGTTTTATCCAGTGAATATAGTTGATCATTGACCTGTGCATATTGACCAGTTTTGTACCGATTTGCCAACTCTTTTCAGTATTCCTGATTGCCTTTATATGTGTGTCATAGGAACTCTCTTTTGAACATTGTAGTATCTTTTTGGTTTCTTCATTAATTAATTATTGTATTGGTTTTCTGTTGCTGCATGACAATTGCCACAAGCACAGCATAAACAATACAGATAAAATTATTTCACCCTGTCTGTGTGTCAGCAGTTTGGGCATGACTTAACAGGGTCCTCTCTTCATGTAATCAAGGTATAGGCTCAGGTTGTGTGTCTGAGGCCCAGGGTCTTTTCCCAAGATTTCTGGGTATGGGAAGGGTTCAGTCTGTGATTACAGGACTCAGAACCTTACTTCCTGTAGGTCTCCTGCTGTTCACTGTCATGTGGTCTTCTCCAAATGACAGTTTGTTTCTTCAAGGCCGACAGAAAACTGTCTTTGCTGCTCCTACTCCCTCAGACTTCCTCCATCTCAGAATTCAAGACCTATTTTTAAAGGAATTCAGCTAATCAGGTCAGACCTACCCAAGAGAGGAGAGAGAGGAGTTATAGCATATGCTATTCAGAATTTCAGAAAGAAAAGACAAAGAAGATAGGAAAGACACTATATTAAAAGATAATGACTGAAATTTGTCCAGAAATGTTTAAAGCACCAATGCTCATAAAATCCATGTGAGATAAAAGGAAAAACACATTGTTTCACATAACTTCTCAATATGAGGAAACTTCAGAACACCAAACAATATAAGATGATCTGAAAAGCAGCCAATAAAAGATAACTATAAAGGAATGATAAATAAATTTAAAAATAACTTCCGTATATAAACAATGGAAGTCAGAAAATAATGGAATCGTATCTTCAAAGAGTTAAGAGAATTTCTGGCAAACTCTAACTTCAAACCAAGCAAAATTTCCCTTAAAAATGAGAGTGAAATAAATATTTTAAAATAAAAATTAGCCAAGTAATATTAACCTAAACATATGATTGCTAACAGGAATTCTAAAGGAGTCATTTAAAGAAAGGAAAATCATTCCCCGATGTGGACTGAATCACAAAAAAGCAGAGATGGGTAAAAATGGTAAATAACTAAACAAGTCTAAATTAATTGGCAGTACAGAATTTGTAAATGCCTAATTTGGGGTAACCAGGCAGAAATAAGCTAGAATTAATACACTGAACAACAAAACAATATAATCAGGGAAGGTCTTAAGCATTCCAAGATCCTTTTATTATTAGGAGGGGAGGTAGAGATACTATCTTAGAGTAGCAAGAGTTTCTATCTAATATCCAAGATTGGCATATAGCATTTAACTTCCCAACAAATATAAGGGGCAAAAATGGAATGAGAAAGTTAAAAACATGAAGTTAACATAAAAAATGACAAGAACACAAAATAGACAAATAAAAAGCAGGTATTATGGTAGAGACAAATAAATACTAATGGAGTAATCTCTCTATTTCAAAGAAAATATTTACAATACCAGTTTAAATCTATGCTGGTTACATCAAATACATCTGAAAAAGAAAGTTAAATACCAAAAACTGTAAAAACATATTTTTTAAAGAATTACTTAAAACATAACAGTTTGTATTAGTACCTGAGGTCATACAAAGGAACACAATATTAGAAATTAAAAGGATCACTATATACTGATAAAAAATTCAACTAAGAAAATATAACTTACAATATGCATGCAGCTAATTGTGCAGCTTCAAAATATATAAAGCTAAAAACTAAGAAAATCTATGAGGAGAGATTGACAAATCTGTTACTAAATAAGAGATTCTTTCATACTTTCCATAGTAACTGGTATATTCATAACAGATGAATCAGTAAGCATTTTAACAAAAGGTTCGATCTAACTTACATAAGTAAAACATTTTGCCCCAAATTGGGAGAAAACACTTCTCATGTATAGCTAGAATATTTTATGAAAATTGATCTCAGCCTACAGCATAAAGCATGTCTCAATAAATCTCAAATAATTAGAATTAAATCAACATGAACCCTACATACTTCCTACAGCCACCCTCTGGTCTTCAGTGTGAAGAAGCCTCTTTCATTATTAGTAGTACCTAAAATTCAGGTAGATAAAGGAGAAAAGGCAGAGGAACCAGGAATCAAATCGCCAACATCCATTGGATCATAGAAAAAGCAAGAGAATTCCAGAAAAACATCAGCTTTTTCTTCATTGACCATGCTAAAGCCTTTGACTGCATGGATGAAAACAAACTGAAACTGTTAAAAAGCTGGGAATACCAGACCACCTTACCTGCCTTTTGAGAAACCTGTATGCAGGTCAAGAAGCAATAGTCAGAACCGGACATGAACTGGAAAAGGAGTATGTCAAGGCTGTATATTGTCACTCTGCTTATTTAACATATATGCAGAGTGCATTATGTGAAATGCTGGACTGGATGAAGCTCAAGATGAAATCAAGTTTGCCAGCAGCAATATCAACACCCTCAGGTATGCAGATGATATCACCTTTATCGCAGAAAGTGAAAAGGAACTAAAGAGCCTTTTGGTGAAAGCGAGAGAGTTCATTGCAATACTATTTACAATAGCTAGAACATGGAAACAACCTAGATGTCCACTGACAGATGAATGAATAAAAATGTTGTGATACATATATACAATGGACTATGACTCAGCTATAAAAAGGAACACATTTGAGTCAGTTCTAATGAGGTGGATGAACCTAGACCCTATTATACAGAGTGAAGTAAGTCACACAAAAAAAGATAAATATCATATACTAACACATATACATGTAATCTAGAAAGATGGTACCAAAGAATTTATTTGCAGGGCAGCAATGGAGAAACAGACATAGAGAACAGACTTATTGACATGGGAAGATGGGAGGAGAGGGTGAGATGTACAGAGAGAGTAACATGGAAACTTGCATTACCAAATATAAAGTAGATAGCCAATGGGAATTTACTGTGAGTCTCAGGAAACTCAAACAGGGGCTCTGTATCAACCTAGAGGGGTGGGACAGAAAGGGAGATGGGAGAGAGCTTCAAGAGGGAGGGGATGTATATATACCTATGGCCGATTCATGCTGAGGTTTGACAGAAAATGATAAAATTCTGTAAAGCAATTACGCTTAAATTAAAAAAAAAAAAAAGCTTGCTAAAAACAACATTCAAAAAACAAAAATCATGGCATCTGGTTCCATCACTTCATGGCAAATAGATGGGGCAAAAATGGAAACAGTGACAGAGTTTATTTTTGTGGGCTTCAAAATCACTGTGGACAGTGACTGCAGCCATGATATTAAAGATGCTTGCTCCTTGGAAGAAAAGGTATTACAAACCTAGATAGCATATTAAAAAGAAGAAATATTACTTTTCCTGCAAATCTCCATATAGTCAAAGCTATGGTTTTTCCAGTAGTCATATATGGATGAGACAGTTGGACCATAAAGAACTGATGCTTTCAAACTGTGGTACTGAAGAAGATTCTTGAGAGTCCATTGGATAGCATGGAGATCAAACCAATCAATCCTAAAGTAAATTAACACTGAATATTTATTGGAAGGACTGATGCTGAGGCTCCAATACTTTGGCCCCCTGATGAGAAGAGCTGACTCATTGGAAAAGACCCCGATGCTGGGAAAGATTGAGGCAGGAGGAAAAGGGGGCAACAGAGGATATAAACGGTTGAATGAGTCAGGTGATGAGAGGATGAGATGGGTAATTTGTCGGCATCACCAACTCAATGGACATAATTTTGAGCAAACTCCGGGAGATGGTGAAGGACAGGGAACCCTGGTGTGCTGCAGTTCTTGGATTTGCAGAGTCAGACACAACTTACCGATTGAACAACAACAATAACAGGGGAAAACGGAATGGTGAGTGAGACATTTAGTGCTTTTTGACACTGTGAAACTAAGTAAGGTGGTAAAGTTTGAAATGTACAATTCGGTCAACTTTCTTGAGTTTGGAGGGCTGACATGAGGGCAAATTTGAAGTGTAGGGAGAAAGGAGGTGTGAAATATGAATATTCACTTTTTAATCAGAGTGAAATAAAACTAATATCACTCCTGTCAGGGCAAATAAAGTGAAAAATTTACATATACACTTCTAATATATCCTCCACAATTTAGTTTAATAATAATTAAAAATTTTCCATTATATTACTTTAAAACAAATTTGTGAGGTGAATCATTCATGATGTGAATAAAACCCATGATTCTAGACTTAAATTCTTTCCGTAGCAACTGAATACAGTATATCCTCTTAATAATCAGTACTTAGCATAACGATTTATATACATATATCAAATATTCTGGATGTACATATGTATATATGTATTATTTGTATAAACATTCACAATAATTCATATTGGCAAACAGCTTTAGAGTCGAAAAATGTGACTTTTTTTCTAAGTCTCAAAACTGTTTCCTATGTGAAGCATTTTCTGACATCCAGTGTACTCATATGCTCATTCTTTTGAATTTTCAGTGTATTTGTGCATTTTATCATTGTAGAAATTTCCATATATCATTTAGTTATTTACATGTCTATCTTCTTCCTGGGATATAAAATCTTTATAATTTGGGATCAACTTTTTAGCTCCATTTCTGAGAAATAAATCGAGTTCTCAGCATATAATAGCCACTTCATAACACCATTTGAAGAAATAAATTTCAAAAATCTAAAGAAGTATTCATGAGGTTCTGGAATAAACATCCAGTTCCTCTTCACTGAGATACTTTCACTCAGTAGACTATGCTCATCTGTTGCTGATTTTGGAATCTCATTTGATCTGGATTTTATCTTGACTGTGATATTGATATGTTCACTGAACAGAAAGCATGTGGTAGCTAGGTTTGCAAGGGTCTAGATGACTTTTGAATTCATCTAGATGAATTTCTAAGATGACTTTTCTGCTTCAGGTGCATGTTGGTCAGACTTGGAAGTCAGTCTAAGTTTGAGCTCTCTTCATATTAGCTGTCGGAGAAGGCACTGGCGACCCACTCCAGTACTCTTGCCTGGAAAATCCCATGGACAGAGGAGCCTGGTAGGCTGCAGTCCGTGGGGTCGCTAAGAGTCAGACATAACTGAACGACTTCCCTTTCACTTTTCACTTTCATGCATTGGAGAAGGAAATGGAAACCCACTCCAGTGTTCCTGCCTGGAGAATCCCCGGGAGGGAGGAGCCTGGTGGGCTCCCATCTATGGGGTTGCACAGAGTCAGACACAACTAACACGACTTAGCAACAGCAGTATACTAGTTGTGTGCCCTGAATTATGTAACTCCTCTGTAAAAGCTTTTTCTCATCTGTGAGAAGTAATTTTTTTTTTACTTTTCCTAATCTGTAAAAGTCAGATGATAATATCTCTTGTAGAAGATCACTGTGAAAATTAAAGGAATTAAGATATGTATGTGTATACACATATATCTAGATGTTGTACACATATACACACACACCCCATGCTGAGAACATCATGTATAAGTTTTGTTATTATTATCAATGGTAATTTTTTTTTTTAATTTGCAGGTAGATTTCTGGTTTCCATAATTTTCTTAGCCCACACTAGCCTACAACAAGCCGTTGTTAACTTGTTCAAGACCTATATATTCAGTTTCAAATTATTCATTTGCTCATGTGTTAATCTTCAGTTTATTCAGTTCAGAAATATACTTTATCCAAGGCTAGGTGTCTACTTTATTTATTGTATAAGAAAGAATATGCTTCCACTGCTCTTTTTTACAAGTTCAAGTAAAGATTATTCAAATAAGTAGCCACTCTAAAAGAGCAACATTTGCCATTTCAAATAAATTACATTTGAAAAAAAAATGCCAAAAAATACTTACAATTAGATCAGCCAATATTAATCTCACTCTGACTTGAAACAAGTTCAAAATTAAAACAAACCAAAAAAACCCAAGAAACAAAAACCATTACAAATGGACAAATATATAGTGCTTGGAGAAGTACATTTAAAATATACATGAAATAAAATGAACATTTCTCCATATACAGTATCAACCTAGCTCAGTAAGTAAAGAATCTGCCTCCAATGCAGGAGATTGGGGTTCAATCCCTGGGTCAGGAAGATCCCCTGGAGAAGAAAATGGCACCCCACTCCAGTATTCTTGCCTAGAGAATCCCACTGACTGAGGATCCTGGTGGGCTACACTCCATCGGGTCACAAAAGTCAGACATGACTTACTGACTAAACCACCAAAACAAAATATTTCAAATTGATAACACAAAAAAGACTAAGTATCAAATAGCATGTGAACAACATAATGCACAGCTTTTTTTTTTTATCTAGTGGCACATAGAAATTTAAGACCAAAGACAGCTTATTTTCTTTAAAATTTTTATAGCTATTTATAAATTACCAATATTTCTTTAAACTTAATAAATATTCTCAATACTGGAAGCTCCACAAAGAGTGATATGAAATATTATTTTTTTAGTTTGTTGTCTTCATGACTTACAGGCAGGCTCCAGAACAGTTGCATATATATATATATATATATATATATATATATATATATATATATATGTATACATATATAAATACACACAGACACACAGAGTATGCATGTGTACTTATACATGCATAATACCCATGATATATAAATACCAATATTTTTGACATCTGCCTGTATAATAGAAACATTTGAAAATGCACAAATTCTAAGACAAAATTCAAATGAGGCATAAACCAGTTACTTTCTTGGATTTAAGATTTCCCTTTCTATCATTTAAACCAATATGTGTTCATCAGTATCATTTTCCTAGATTTCATGTGTGTGTGCATGTGTGTGTGTGGTTTAGACACTCAGCCGTGTCTGACTCTTTGAGACCCTATGGACTGTAGCCCACCAGGCTCCTCTGTCTATGGGATTCTCCAGGCAAGAATACTGAAGTGGTTTGCCATGTTCTCCTCCAGGGAATCTTCTCCACTCAAAGATCAAACTTTCATCTGTTATGTCTCCTGCACTGGCAGGCAGGTTCTTTACCAGTAGTGCCACCTGGGAAGCCCTGGGAGAGGATGCGATGAATTGAGAAAGTAGCACTGAAACATAGACATTAAAATATGAATAACAGATAGCTAATGGGAAATTGCTATATAACACAAGGAGCTCAAAGCTATACTTTGTGACAACCTCAGTTCAGTTCAGTTGCTCAGTCGTGTCCAACTTTTTGCAACCCCATGAAACACAGCACGCCAGGCCTCCCTGTCCATCACCATCTCCTGGAGTTTACTCAGACTCATGTCGATCAAGTCGGTGATGCCATCCAGCCATCTCATCCTCTGTCATCCCCTTCTTCTCCTGCCCCCAATTGCTCCCAGCATCAGGGTCTTTTCCAATGAGTCAATTCTTCGCATGAGGTGGCCAAAGTATTGGAGTTTCAGCTTTAGCATCAGTCCTTCTAATGAACACCTAGGACTGATCTCCTTTAGAATGGACTGGTTGGATCTCCTTACAGTCCAAGGGACTCTGAAGAGTCTTCTCCAACACCACAGTTCAAAAGCATCAATTCTTCGATGCTCAGCTTTCTTCACAGTCCAACTCTCACATCCATTCATGACTACTGGAAAAACCATAGCCTTGACTAGACGGACCTTTGTTGGCAAAGTAATATCTCTGTTTTTGAATATACTATCTAGGTGGTCATAACTTTCCTTCCAAGGAGTAAGCATCTTTTAATTTCATGACTGCAATCACCATCTGCAGTGATTTTGGAGCCCAATAAAATAAAGTCTGAGACTGTTTTCACTGTTTCCCCATCTATTTCCCATGAAGTGATGGGACGAGATACCATGATCTTAGTTTTCTGAATCTTTAGCTTTAAGCCAACTTTTTCAGTCTTCTCTTTCACTTTCATCAAGAGGCTTTTCAGCTCCTCTTCACTTTCTGCCATAAGGGTGGTATCATCTGCATATCTGAAGTTATTGATATTTCTCTCAGCAATCATGATTCCAGCTTGTGCTTCTTCCAGTCCAGCATTTCTCATGATGTGCTCTGCATATAAGTTAAATAAGCAGGGTGACAATATACAGCCTTGATATACTCCTTTTCCTATTTGGAACCAGTCTGTTGTTCCATGTCAAGTTCTAACTGTTGCTTCCTGACCTGCATGTAGGTTTCTCAAGAGACAGGTCAGGTGGTCTGGTATTCCCATCTCTTTCAGAATTTTCCACAGTTTATTGTGATCCACACAGTCAAAGGCTTTGGCATAGTCAATAAAGCAGAAATAGATGTTTTTCCCTGGAACTGTCTTGCTTTTTCAATGATCCAGAGGATGTTGGTAATTTGATCTCTGGTTCCTCTGCCTTTTCTAAAACCAGCTTGAACATATGGAAGTTCACGATTCATGTATTGCTGAAGCCTGGCTTGGAGAATATTGATCATTCCTTTACTAGCATTTGAGATGAGTGCAATTGTGCGGTAGTTTGAGCATTCTTTGGCATTGCCTTTCTTAGAGATTGGAATGAAAACTGACCTTTTCCAGTCCTGTGTCCACTGCTGAGTTTTCCAAATTTGCTGGCATATTAAGTGCAGCACTTTCACAGCATCATCTTTCAGGATTTGAAATAGCTCAGCTGGAATTCCATCACCTCCACTAGCTTTGTTCGTAGTGATGCTTTCTAAGGCCCATTTGACTTTACATTCCAGGATGTCTGGCTCTAGGTGAGTGATCATACCATCGTGATTATCTTGGTCTTGAAGATCTTTTTTGTACAGTTCTTCTGTGCATTCTTGCCACCTCTTCTTAATACCTTCTGCTTCTGTTAGGTCCATACCATTTCTGTCCTTTATCGAGCCCATCTTTGCATGAAATGTTCCCTTGATATCTCTAATTTTCATGAAGAGATCTCTAGTCTTTCCCATTTTGTTATTTTCCTCTATTTCTTTGCATTGATTGCTGAGGAAGGCTTTCTCATGTCTCCTTGCTCTTCTTTGGAACTCTGCATTCAGATGCTTATATCTTTCCTTTTCTCCTTTGTTTTTCGCTTCTCTTCTATTCACAGCTACTTGTAAGGCCTCCTCAGACAGCCATTTTGCTTTTTTGCATTTCTTTTCCATGGGGATGGTCTTGATCCCTGTCTCCTGTACAATGTCACAAACCTCCATCCATAGTTCATCAGGCACTCTATCTATCAGATCTAGTCCCTTAAATCTATTTTTCACTTCTACTGTATAATCATAAGGGATTTGATTTAGGTCATACCTGAATGGTCTAGTGGTTTTCCCTACTTTCTTCAGTTTAAGTCTGAATTTGGCAATAAGGAGTTCATGATGTGAGCCACAGTCAGCTCCTAGTCTTGTTTTTGCTGACTGTATAGAGCTTCTCCATCTTTGGCTGCAAAGAATATAATCAATCTTGAGTGGTGCAACTGGGTGGAGTGTGGGTGAAGCTTCAATAGGAAGTGACATGTGTATACTTACGGTTGATTCATTTATTGTATGGCAGAAGCCAACACACTATGGTCAAGTAATTATCTTCCAATTAAAACTAAATTTTAAAAGTAGAAATAAATGCATTGAAAAACTATATTCTCATGTTGCAAAAAAATTAAATATCAGTATATCTGAAGTAGGAAATATAGTAATGATTTCTCAGTCTTCCTATAATTCCCATGGCTTCAATATTCTGCCTATATATACAAAAACTTGAATTAGTCTCAATGTAATTTTTACCAAAGGCATTTCTTTTGTTTAATTTTAGTCTTAATGTGGTACTTGCTCTCCAAATGGCAAGAATGAAAGAACAGTAACAACACAGAAACTCTTAAGCATAATTATTGCTACATGAAAGAGGTTTATTGGCACCGTGTAAACCTGATCTGACTCTTTCACTTGATAATGATGGCTTTGAGCTGGTCAATTAACCTCCCTTATTTTAATATGTTTCATTTGTAAAATGAGGATAATAATTCTAAACAATGCCAGAGGCTGTTTATAATTATCAAATGAGATTTTGTATTTGGAAGTTATCAATAAGTATCTCATTGTGATTATTAGTAAGAGTCTGATTCTGTATGTGTTAGTTCTTTTGCTGTATTCCCATCGACCGTATTAGCAAAGGTATTGCATTAAAATATCCCATGGATTCGTTCTCAATTCTATTTCCTTCAAACTCCACAGCCAATCCAGGAGACTCAGTTAAATTTTTCCAAATGTAGCATCTCCGCACATGATCACTGCTAGAATGTAGATCCAAACCACCATTATTTACTTCTCAGATTATGAAAACATGCTTACCAACTGATCTCTGTCTCAAGCCTTAGCTTCTAATTATTTATTTTCAAAACCATATCCAGAACTCCTTTAAAATGCAAGTCAAATTATGTCCTTTACATAAAACATTGCAAGCAACTTTATTCTGAGTCATAAATAATCACATTGCTATTGTGATGGGTAAAATCTTTCTCATGTGTTGCTCAGCACCTCTGTCTGACTCCACTCCAGTTGCCCCTAAGTCAGTTATGATTTTCCTATTGAGACTGTGGGGTTTTTTTCCTGGTTTGTTTTTAACCAAGACATATACATAGATTGCTTTACTACTTCAATTGTTCAAATATCCAACTTTTAATGAAGATTTAGCAACTTCACTTGTATCCCATTATAAGCAGTCTCATTTGCTGTTTTGTTTGTTTGTCTCAGTACTGATTAACACACAATATGCGACATACTCTAATTCGTTTAATGAATGTAAAGTCCTTTAATGAATGTAATGTAAAAAAGAGGGATTTTTATCTGTATCATTCACAATTATATCTGCCACTGTTAGTACAGTTCAGTAAATATTTTTTTAAATGAACGAACAATATTTTGAGGAAAAAAGTGTTTCTTCTTGCTAAGATTCCTACAGTAGTTTTCCACTGCTGCTAAAATAATTACCACAAAGTTGGTGGCTGAAAACAACACAAATTTATTATCTTATATTTGTAGAGGAATAAAAGTCCAACACAGGTTTAACCTTAAGCTTATTTTATGGAATGTGGGTGGCCTCTATAAGCTGGAAAAGCTACTAGGGTAGTGAAACCTGTGTTGGATTTTTATTCCTATAAAACTGAAAGATAATAAATTTGTGTTGTTATCTCCACTGACTCAATGGACATGAATTTGAGCAAACTCTGGGAGATAGTGAAGGACAGGTAAGTCTGGCATGCTCCAGTCCGTGGGGTCGCAGTGTCGGACACAACTTAACAACTGAACAACAACAACATGACACCTTACCTTGATCTTTGAAGCTGGCAGTGTCACGTCTTTCTGACAGTTCTCCTATGGTTACATCTCCCTCTGATTTTGACCTCTTCTACTCTCTTTCAGCTTTAAAGACTCTCATTACTAGATTGTGACCACCTGAATCATCCAGGCTATTCACCCTTTCTAAGGTCAGCTAATTAGATCATTTAATTTTGCCTGCAACCTCAGTGTTCCTTTTCCATGTGACCTTTACTCAAGGGTTCTGGGGATTACAGTATGGATATCTTTTGTTGCTGCTTAGTAGCTAAGTCATGTTCGACTCTTTGCAACCCACCAGCCTCTTCTGTCCATGGGATTTTCCAGGCTAGAATACTGGAGTGGACTGCCATTTCCTTCTCCAGGAAATCTTCCCAACCCAGGGATTAAACTCCCATCTCCTGCACTGGCAGGCAGATTCTTTACCACTGAGCCAGCAGGGAAGCCCATGGGTATCTTTGGGTGATCATCATTTTGCCAGCCACAGTTCCCTTCTATAATTACTCTTGATTCTCTCTCTTCCTTCTATATCCTCAAGCATCTTGAGTCAGGCCTTACTTCTCCATAGTAACCACTTGCACTGAGATCACTAATGACTTCAACTAACACATTCGGGAGATACTCTTTCACCTTCACAGTTTTATGCACCCGTAGCATGTGTAGCATGGAAGCAATTCTTTTCAGCTTTCTTATTGAGATGGTTTCTTACCTTACCTTCTGTGGAAAGTGTTCTTTGGTTCTTTTATTACTCTGACATAGGAGAGAAATGATGAAAAAAAAATTATAGAAGATGAAGTTATCCCAACCTTTAATTTTACTGTGTTTTCTTACTAATTAATATATGGAATTCTGGTATGAAAATATTCATCATATCTGCATCATGCAGTTCTCTATGACAGATGTGTACAGATGTACTTCATTTGATGTGATCCAATTTTAAATAAAATATCAGATAGTTGTTAAAAATTGAAAAAATATATAATTTAAATGCAAAAAAAGCTATTCTTTTCAGGTTTCTCTTGATACACCCTCTGTTTAAGTGTTGAAGCTTCTACAGCATTCTAAAACTAAACTTAGTTGTGATTGATTCTACAATCTCCAGTCACCTATCTTTATATTTGTAACTGAATATTTAGGCATTCTCAGCAACCATTACAATTGTTTTCCACAAATTGAGCATTTCTTTACATATTCCATAGGGCCTTTGATAAATAAATTTCAGAATTTGTTAATCACCTCCCAATTTTTTTTTTCCTTCTTATGTGTACCATCTTTGCTTAATAGCAACAAGATGCTCCAGTTGACTCCTAACAAAATGTAAAATTCAGTTTGCCTTGAACTGTCTGTATCTGCCTTCTTGACTTATCTCTAAAAATCTCTTTTATAAACACTTTAATAAAATCTGTTTTACTCTGTGTTCCTTATCTTTACTGATTTATTTTGAACCTTCATCATTTCTCTCATAATTTAGTAATGGTTTTCCTTACCCTCAGTCCTCCTCATTATATATGTAAATGCTCGTATATGAAATAGCATTTCTAGATTACATTTCTAATTACATTATCAAACTGTTTAAAAACATAGGGCAAGGGCATGGTATATGAGCATCTTCCAATCCACTTTTGTTTTCCTTTCTGGCTCCTACTTCAATCTTTCCTTATTGATATTTCCTTGTTCCTGTCATATGAATTACTTGAAGCTCACAATGGGCACCATATGTTTTACAGTTTGTTTCATCTTCTGGAATTCTGTTCTTTTTACATCCAGTTCCAACCTTCTATGCTACAGAAAAACTTTCCTGAATGATGTTTAAAAATCTACTTCTCTTCCAATTTCCTTAACTGCTTTGTATATTCTTCTCTTTTAATATTCCAACTGTGTGTTCACTTTTCCACTTCAGGAAAATCAATTTTGTGATGAAATGGACTCTTTGATTCAAAAATTTAGTGAAGTACTTAATGAGGAAGACTGGATTATTTGTTGGATTAGTAATTTTTCTTTCTTCCACTACCGTAGTGGGAGGGAAATGACCTGATAAACGCTTCTGCAGAAGAGAGACTAAGGATGATGATATCTGAAACCACAATTGTGTTTCTTCAATTGCTATGGCACATGGCTCCAGTATTAATGACCTAATTCAAAACCGCCAGCCTTATCAAACCTACATATTTTTTAACCTGTTGTAATTTAAAATGTATAGTTCTATAATTATGCTATGCTACGGTAGTAGTCCTCAACTAGGTATGAACTAACCCTTCTTAGCACATTTGGAAATATTTAGAGACATTTTTTCATAGTCACAATTGGGAGGATGCTACCAGCATCTAGTGAGTAGAGGTCAAGAATGCTGTAAGAGATTATTATCCAGCCCAAACAGTCAATAGTGCCACTATTAGAAGTACTACTCCAGAGTAAACGATGTACTTTACTAAAGGTAATATCCAGATCTCTATATATAAATAGAATATTTACTTAACTGCTCCAGGGACTGAAATACATGTGGTTTTTTATTCTATGCTATTTTTATATAGTTATAGGAATAAAAGTTCCATTTCATTTTCAAGGGACACTAAAGCATGATTTTCTCTAAAATATTATATCTTTATTTTTATATGCATATCACCTATACATATGTGTGTGTGTGTATGTGTGTTTATATTTCACTAATTTTCCCTAATTTTAGTGCATGCTCTTTATAGACTGAACTTTATTTTTTAAATTTAATTTGGAAGTTAGCATTTCAGATGTATTAATTTATTCAAAACAGAAAAAAAAAAACCCACATTATGCCTTAAGCTGTCTTTCAGAGATGTTGTAATAGCATCACATGAATGGAAATTAATTGGCCTAGTGTTCCTTATAAAGTGTAAGTAGATATTATTTATTCTATTAAACATATGATAAGAAGAAAGTAACATAGTATTTTCCCAGTTTAGAAATGATAAGGATGAAGTAGAACACCCTTCTCCAGTACATGCTGCTGCTGCTGCTGCTAAGTCGCTTCAGTCGTGTCCGACTCCCAGCAACCCCATGGACTGCAGCCCACCAGGCTCCTCCATCCATGGGACTTGCCAGGCAAGAGTCCTGGAGTGGGTTGCCATTGCCTTCTCCGTCTCCAGTGAATAGGCATGCATATATATTTTATCTTAAAGTGTTCTATATATATTACTAAAGCTGACACTTGCAATGCAGAAATACTCAGGTGAAATTTAATAAAAAGTTAAGAAAAGCAAGATAGAGAGAAAGATTAGGATTTGCTATGCTTTTCCATGATTAATTAGTCCTGTTTATAAAAGAACTTTCAGATTTCCTATAGCCCACAGAGCAGCACTGATACTCCAGTTTGATATACCCTGAGATCATATTGACAATTTATACTACAAGGTAATATCCGGTATTTGTTTGTGCATTTAATGAGATCACTTATTGTTATGAGATTTAATAGATAGATAAGCCAGACCTTACCCTTGTGAAATACACAATCACATAGACCAAAAGCAGACTGGTACCATGGTAAATGATATAGATGCACACTGGAAGGTGTGGCAGATGCTGCAGATACCCTGTTCAATAGCCATTAGCTCCTTATTTCTTGATATAATAAGCTGGCTTCTGTTCAGGAATTGATAACTCATGTTCTCAGAGAAAGTGGTCCTTTCCCAGCTCCTGGAAAGAACAATTCCCAGCACCTGGAATAACAATGTTTTTTCTTTTGTAAGTGACTGGCTCAGCATGGTTATGTGACATAACTGTGGCTAATGAGACAAATATAAAATTTGCTTTTGAGAACCTGGGGAAGGAATTTTCTTGATAAAAAGATATTGGGGTGGGTGAGGGGGCTGTCTCTTTTCCCCTTTACCAAGTGGGCTATTTGAAGGCATGGTAACTGGAACTTCAGCAGTATTTTGATCATTAGGGCATCAGCCCCAGTTTGAAAGTCCCAGTGCTGAGGACAGTGGGAAAGAAAGATGAAAGATCCTGGCTCTTGAGAAGCTGATTCTGTCCTACACAAGGTTTCTTTTTTATCAGCTTTTCTTTTAATTACAATTAAAATTAAATTGTAATTTCTATTTCATACAAATGAAAATATCTTAACTGATAGAGAAAGATAACTAAGCGAAGCTGGGAGAGATCAGGTAGGACTTCCCAAAGTAAATACAATCTACATGCACTATCAAATCTCTAGACACCTCTGAAGTTTCATGTTCTCTATAATCTCTGTCCATAGAAGAGATTTAGTTATCAGAACTGAATAATGGGCTCATATTTGGGGCAGAATGCAATATCATAATTCATGGAATGCATTCAAAATCAGAGAAATTCTCTATTGAGGTCTACAGAAGTCAATAAAAAAGAGTTAAATAACTACACAATATGTGTTGACTCAAAGTCATTTTAAATACTATTTATCAAGATAGACAAAAAAAAGTTTCCAAACAGAATTACCAAGAGACCTTTCAGATACTGCCTAAAATGAACCTGAAATGGATTATATAACTTTGTTTCCTGGAACTTCCTAGCCATAAAGTGAGGTGCACAGGAGGATGCAAGAGATTGTGTGCAATGAAGGAGAGATTTAAACTCTACTCCCACTGAGAATGCTTACAAAAATTGCTCCAACTATTCAGCCATCCCTTCTTGCACCCTAACAGAGCCTGTTTTATATTCCTTTCATATAGGAATATTTGAAGGCAAAAAGCAAATACATCTTTTCCTTTATTTGTGTGTGCTATTATAGCCTGACAATATGAATTGAGCTGCTTTTATCAACCTAAATGCTTGAGTTCTTTACCACGTGTTTCTTGTATCATCACTATAGTGTACAGGTCTAGTTTCTAGCTAGCATGCAGTGACTAATGATGGATGTATCCCCACTGATGATGTAACTACTATTTGAAATTAACATTGATGGGACTTTCCTGTGGTTCAGTGGCTAAGAATCCACCTCTGAATGCAATGGACACAGGTTTGATCCCTGGTCAAGGAAGAGTCCACATGCTGCAGTGTGGCTAAGTCCATGTGCTGCAACTACAGAGCCCATGCAGAAAGCCAACTAAGAAATGAAGACCCAGTGCAGCCAAAAATAACTAAGTAAATTTTCAAAAAAGAAACTAACTTATTGATACTGCTGCTGCTACTGCTGCTAAGTTGCTTCAGTCGTGTCTGACTCAGTGTGACCCCTTAGACAGCAGCTCACCAGGCTCCTCCATCCCTGGGATTCTCCAGGCAAGAACACTGGAGTGGGCTGCCATTTCCTTCTTCAATGCAGGAAAGTGAAAAGTGAAAGTGAAGTCGCTCAGTCATGTCCGATTCATAGCGACCCCATGGACTGCAGCCTATCTGGCTCCTCTGCCCATGGGGTTTTCCAAGCAAGAGTACTGGAGTGGGTTGCCATTGCCTTCTCCCTTATTGATACTATGTACATATATTTTGCCATCCAAGTCAGATTATTTCTGTGAATGAAATTAGAGCTCTTAATAACTTAAGTGGAATGACAGGCATTACGCAAGACTGTCCAAAGTTCTCCTGGTCTACCTGGGAAGAAGATTTTTATCTCAAGACCTTAATGCTGCTCTTTCAATGACATAATTTTTCAATTTTAAAATATATTTTATTTTTCAAAATGGTATTGTATTCTGAAAAATTCAATCATGTATATTTTTAAATGATAAAGTTTTAGAAAGTTAACCAATAAGTATATCTTAAGTTTTATTGGTAGTCAGGATTTGAAAAGGTTGAGATTGATTGAAATTCTTGGGAAAGCTTCATGGAAGAAGTGGAATTTGAAATAGACCTTGTAAATTTTGTTGGGCTGGAGGGGCAGAGGAAGGATCAATGATAACAATGTGGAAACAATACAAACAAAGGGAAGGGGAAAGGAATATTATCAATATTATGCCAGTCTATTCAAACTGACTAACAATATGCTGCCTTCATAAAAATGAGCAACCATTTGTTGATTTACAGTATGCACAATAATTTATACACCTGTCATCTGACATTTATCCAAATAGAAAAAATTCTATCAGTTCTTTTATGATTATAATTCTTCATGATTATTCTCAATTATATGTAAAGAAATAGGAAGGGTAAAATATTTATGTAAAGTGATAGACATTTAGTAATGTAGGCTACAAAATGTTTTATGAATTTTTAAACTCCTTTTATCAAGTGTTCCTCATACTCTGTGGTATCTCTTCTGTAATGACTGGAAGATGGTAGAATAATTGTCTCCTTGTGGGCTGAGGAAAATATGGTGAAAATAATTCCATAGTTGTTATTAATATAAGACTGAAAAAGGAAAATGTGGAATGCATGAAAAGAAACCGTGAAGGAGTCAAGAATAGAGCTGACTGTGAGCCAGAATGAAGCTTTCAAAAGCAGAGATGGTAAAAGATGAGAACTAATATTCAGTAATTGTGGCGATGAGCTTCTAATAACAAAAAAATACTGAAAAGAGTGGTTATAGAGGATGAGAATATATTCCATTGTCTATTTAAGTGAAAAGCAATTGAGGATGCAGCTTTTTAATAAGGAAAATATCATGGTCTAGTGGTCCAGAGTCTAAAATGGGCTCTACTCTAGTTCAGCTATTGAATTTGGTGGACCTTAAACAGATGGCAGGAAACTAGGAATGAAGATGATTTACAGGCTCCTTGCCCACTTCTTTCCTCTTCTCAAATGTTATTAATCTCCCTTGGAAAAGCTTTGTGGCACATAGAATATAGATGGACAACAGCCAAAAGCACAACGTACATAAAAATAAGAACATATGTAGTAAGGATAAAAATATATTAACAAGTGAATGTTTATCAGTTTGTGAGTACTAAACTCTCTGCTAAATTTGTTAAAATGTAATGATAGGTTGCGCATGATTGTGTGCCCTCATCCCACTGGTTAGCTCATGATTGAACAGCTTAAATCCCTTTATTTTCAGATGCACAAGGAAAATGATGATATTTCTTGCATGAGCAATTTTATGCTTCATTACTCTTAATTGCATGCTTACGCTTCACTCTTGAAAGCTTAAAATGTCTTAGAAAAAAAAGAGGTCAATATATAAGATCTTGCAGAAATAAAAAAAAAAATCTCAAAATCTGAAAAAGAGGGGAAAAAAAAAAGATCTGCTAGGAGGTATAACTTATTTAAAAATAAAAATTCATGCATTGAAATTAAGTAGGCAATTCAAAAAACTTCCATTACACAAAAGGGTAGTTGACATAAGTAACAATCTGTGTAAGTCAGTAATAAAAGCAAAGTGGTAGTAATCAGATCAAGAGAGAACTGAATCAATTTTTAGAAAATAAAGATGCCATGGCCACTGCCCTGATTCTAATGACAGAAAAAGTAACTACAAGAACTTCTTTAGATTATCACTGAATTTGAACTATTCCTTATTATAGGTACCATTTATAATCATGTAGGACTTGATCTTATTTTTTTTTAATATATTTGCTAAATAAAAGTGTTTGTTTTGTTTTGTTTTACTTAACCTAAATTTCCTGAGGTCAAAGACTCTGGATAACTTTTAATTGTTTTCTTCCTATACCTAGGGTAATGCTTAGAAAAGAATAAAACCTCAGTTATTAGTTACTAAACGAAATAATGATTTTATGAAGAAAAACACACAAAGTAGGAAGTCAAGGAACACTTGGAGTAACAGGCAAATTTGGAATACAGAATGAAGCAGGGCAAAGGCTAATAGAGTTTTGCCCAAAGAACGCACTGGTTATAGCAAACACCCTCTTCCAACAACACAAGAGAAGACTCTACACATGGACATCACCAGATGGTCAACACCAAAATCAGATTGATTATATTCTTTGCAGCCAAAGATGGAGAAACTCTATACAGTCAGCAAAAACAAGAATGGGAGATGACTGTGTCTCAGATCATGAACTCCTTATTGCCAAAATCAGACTTAAATTGAAGAAAGTAGGGAAAACCACTAGATGCAGTTCAGTTCAGTTCAGTCGCTCAGTCGTATCTGACTCTTTGCAACCCCATGAACTGCAGCACGCCAGGCCTCCCTGTCCCTCACCAACTCCTGGAGTTCACTCAGACTCACATCCATCAAGTCAGTGATGACATCTAGCCATCCTCTGTTGTCCTCTGTCGTCCCCTTCTCGTGCTGTCCCCAATCCCTCCCAGCATCAGAATCTTTTCCAATGAGTCAAGTCTTCGCATGAGGTAGCCAAAGTACTGGAGTTTCATCTTTAGCACCATTCAAGTATGACCTAAATCAAATCCCTTATGATTATACAGTGGAAGTGAGAAATAGATTTAAGGGACTAGATCTGATAGATAGAATGCCTGATGAACTATGGACTGAGGTTCGTGACATTAGGGAATAGATCTGATAGATAGAATGCCTAATGACTATGGACTGCGATTACTGACATTGTACGGGAGACAGAGATCAAGATGATCCCCATGGAAAATAAATGCAAAAAAGCAAAATGGCTGTCTGGGGAGGCCTTACAAATAGCTGTGAAAAGAAGAGAAGCGAAAAGCAAAGGAGAAAAGGAAAGATATAAGCATCAGAATGCAGAGTTCCAAAGAATAGCAAGGAGAGATTCGAAAGCCTTCCTCAGCGATAGATGCAAAGAAATAGAGGAAAACAACAGAATGGGAAAGACTAGAGATCTCTTCAAGAAAATTAGAGATACCAAAGGAACATTTCATGCAAAGATGGGCTTGATAAAGGACAGAAATGGTATGGACCTAACAGAAGCAGAAGATATTAAGAGGCGGCAAGAATACACAGAAGAACTGTACAAAAAAGATCTTCAAGACCAAGATAATCATGATGGTGTGATCACTCACCTAGAGCCAGACATCCTGGAATGTGAAGTCAACTGTGCCTTAGAAAGCATCACTACGGACAAAGCTACTGGAGGTGATGGAATTCCAGCTGAGCTATTTCAAATCCTGAAAGATGATGCTGTGAAAGTGCTGCACTCAATATGCCAGCAAATTTGGAAAACTCAGCAGTGGCCACAGGACTGGAAAAGGTCAGTTTTCATTCCAATCCCAAAGAAAAGCAATACCAAAGAATGCTCAAACTACTGCACAATTGCCCTCATCTCACAGTCTATTAAAGTAATGATCAAAATTCTCCCAGCCAGGCTTCAGCAATACATGAACCGTGAACTTTCAGATGTTCAAGCTGGTTTTAGAAAAGGCAGAGGAACCAGTGATCAAAGTGTCAACATCTGCTGGATCATGGGAAAAGCAAGAGAGTTCCAGAAAAACATCCATTTCTGTTTTATTGACTATGCCAAAGCCTTTGACTGTGTGAATCACAATAAACTATGGAAAATTCTGAAAGAGATGGGAATACCAGACCACCTGACCTGCCTCTTGAGAAACCTATATGCATGTCAGGAAGCAACAGTTAGAACTGGATATGGAACAGACTGGTTCCAACTTTGAAAAGGAGTATGTCAAGGCTGTATATTGTCACCCTGCTTATTTAACTTATGTGCAGAATAGATCATGAGAAACGCTGGGCTGGAAGAAGCACAAGCTGGAATCAAGACTGCCGGGAGAAATATCAATAACCTCAGATATGCAGATGACACCAGCTTTATGGCAGAAAGGGAAGAGGAACTAAAAAACCTCTTGATGAAAGTGAAAGTGGAGAGTGAAAAGTTGGCTTCAAGCTCAACATTCAGAAAACGAAGATCATGGCATCTGGTCCCATCACTTCATGAGAAATAGATGGGGAAACAGTGGAAACAGTGTCAGACTTAATTTTTGGGCTCCAAAATCACAGCAGATGGTGATTGCAGCCATGAAATTAAAAGACACTTACTCCTTGGAAGGAAAGTTATGACCAAACTAGACAGCAGATTCAACAGCAGAGACATTACTTTGCTGACTAAGGTCCGTCTAATCAAGGCTATGGTTTTTTCAGTCATCATGTATGGATGAGAGAGTTGGACTGTGAAGAAGGCTGAGTGCCGAAAAATTGATGCTTTTGAACTGTGGTGTTGTAGAAGACTCTTGAGAGTCCTTTGGACTGCAAGGAGATCCAACCAATCTATCCTAAAGGAGATCAGTCCTGGGTGTTCTTTGGAAAGAATGATGCTAAAGCTGAAACTCCATTACTTTGGCCACCTCATGCAAAGAGTTGACTCATTGGATAAGATTCTGATGCTGGGAGGGATTGGGAGCAGGAGGAGACAGGGACGACAGAGGATGAGATGGCTGGATGGCATCACCGACTCAATGGACGTGAGTTTGAGTGAACTCTGGGAGTTGGTGATGGACAGGGAGGCCTGGCATGCTGCAATTCTTGGTGTTGCAGAGAGTCGGACATTACTGAGCGACTGAACTGAACTGATGACATGTGAGATACTTGACCAAAATATCAGCTGATTAAGGCTATTTGGGCTAACTCTAGCTCACTATAGCCAGGACCACATATTATAATTCCAATAATATGCAATCTCAACTACAGTGGCATAAGACAAATCTTATACTTAGACTCATGATCTATGTTATTTCTGGTATATCAGATTTTTGTGTTTACCTTTGCCCTTCTTGCTTCTACAGTAGTTTCTCTTTGATAACTTTCTCTTCCTTTCTAAAGGAATTGGGAGTAGTAATTTTTTGTTGTCATCAGTATTTGCTGACATATTTCTTTACTGAGTATATGAAGTAGATAGATGGGCATTAGGTACCACGGTTTCATTGAAAGCATTTCTATATCTTGGAAAAGTTTCATTGCCTGACACATTAATGAACTTTTGTAAGCTCCTGATTTGGTACTTACTTGAGTATTAGAAGGAAACAATGTTAGTCATTTAGTTTGCCCAACTCCTTGTAACACCACAGACTGTAGCCCACCAGACTCCTCAAGAACCCAGGAAATTCTGGGAAAGCCATTTTTAAATTCAGAATGTAATGAAAATCTATAAATGTGTATGTTCCCTGGCTTCCTCCTAAGTAATTCATTTTTAAAGTAATTTCAAAATGAGGTTGGTTTTATTTTACAGTAATTAATTTCCATTTTTTTCTTCTATTTTATATGCTTAATGAATTTAAATAGTAGAAAACTGTCTGTTTGTAACAATTCCTGGTATAAATTTCATTATTCAATTTATTAACCATAACTGCCACTTTACATTGTAGAGAGTCTAGTCTGTGTTTGAGGGCATTTTGGGCTTGTTTATTTTGTTGATGCACAAATTTACCAGTATTATAAGTCTATATATATGTTCAACTCTTTGAAAGCTATACACTTTGTTTCCCTCCATCCTCTATCTAGACTTGAACAGTGGCTTCTTTAGATTACTTGTATTTGATTAAATAACTGAAAAATCAATTCTATGAATATAATCCATTAATGGTACTATCTACATTGAAAAACAATAAAAATAAATAAAAACTTAGTGACTCTTATTTTTTACTTCTTTTTATGAGCACGTTTCTAAGAATGTTTCTAAGAAATAACAACAGGTTAATTCTGGAAGCCCGAAGAAAAGGAAGCTATCTCAATCACTTGCCCCTATAAAATTTACATCAACTGACTTTTCAAGTTCCTTTTCATCACATAAAAAGCACATATTACACTGGGGCTTTTCTGGTGGCTCAGTTGATAAAGAATCCACCTGAAAATGCAAGAGACTCCCTGTAATGCAAGAGACCTGGGTTTAATCAATCCCTGGGTGCAGAAAATATCCTGGAGTAGGAAATGGCAACCCATTCCAGTATTCTTGCCCGGAAAATCTGATGGACAGAGAAGTCTGGTGGGCTACAGTCCATGGCTCCTCAAGAGTCAGACATGACTTACTTTAATGTTAGTGATCAAACATTTTTAGCAGAAAACTTACAATAATGATATTGAGGGAATATAAATTCTAAGATTATTCAGCAACTATATTACTGATATCCATGAAAAGAATACAGAAAAAAAAAAAAAAAACACGGAAAGAATTAAACCATTTCAATAACAAGAATAAAACAAAAACAAAAGGATAAACCTATTTTTGACATGAGTTTTAAATATACATGTAAATATGTATAAATATACACATATAATCCTTTGATAACCACCAAGAGCTTATGACAGTCCAATAAATTTAAAATATATCCATAATAAAATTGAATGCAATAAATCTTACCCACAACATCTTAGCTTTACTCACTATAGGTCATCTTTTATTCTATGCTTCAATATGTTAAAAATCAGACTTTTAAATATTAAACTCTCCAATGCTTGGGCCAACATATTAAATGCAAAATCATAGATTAAAGCAATATTCTGAGAGTAATTAACTAATGTATTATTTCTCTTCCTTATACTTTTTGTAGCTCTTTCAAGCTGTGCATGTATGTGTCTGTGTACATGCTCAATCATGTCTGACTGTTGTGACCCTATGGATTGTAGCCCATAGAGGCATCTCTATCCATGGGATTTCTCAGGGATACTGGACTGTGTTGCAATTCCCTCCTCCAGGGAATCTTGCTGACCCAGGGATCAAATCTGCATGTCCTGTGTTTCCTGTATTGAAAGGTGGATTCTTCATCACTGAGCCACTGGGGAAGCCTCCTTTCCATGCTGTAGTATTCCTTTAGATCAGACAGGGATTTCAGGGAGCATTAATTTAAATACATTGTGCTTTTTATTTTATTTTTTTCTCTTGCCCTGGTAGACCAGATTTTGTTCTCAGTCCTCTACCTGGATTGTCTGACTATGAATAGTGTCACCTGGATTCCTTTGCAGGCCAGCTTTAACTTGGGTTTTATTGAGGAAGAAGTCAATTTATTTCTATTTCAATCCAGGGTTATTTTACCTGTGTTACCTAAAAGTGTCCGTGTCCCTCTATGACCATAATTTATTGATGGAAGATATCTTTGACTACTGACAGTCTCTAGAAAACTCAATCCCCTTTGTTGCTTCCCTAAAGTTTGCTCACATTTTTATAAATAATCTCTTCATTGAAAGACTTTCAATTGAACCATTTGAGTGCACAAAGTCCTGAGAGATAGAGTAGATAATTGAAAATGTGCCACCAAGAAGGTCAAGCTCACATGAAATCCTGGAACCAGACTGATCATCTATTAGTTGAACACATGGATGATATACTTGTTTGAGAAAGTGGAACAGTGATAATCTGTTATTCACTGACACCAGACTTACCCAAATTACCACTGTCCATAGCTGGCTGTCCACATAACTTTCAGTACTCAATGCAATAATGCTGCTCCCCACCCCCCAAAATAATTCCAAAATAATAAAGACAAAGCATTAAAATAAGTGCTGAGTCCTGGTTAGTGCAGAGTCCTGTGGGAATGCATAAGTGGCAAGCCTTTAAAACTGACTCCAGGTAGAGTATGTTGAGTTGTAGTACTAATGGAAGGCAAAGGTTTGTGTGATCAAGTGTTGATTCCATCTTGATCAACATGAAAACTATAACAATTACAAAGCTGTGAGGTAAAATGCCTATCTCTGTGCTGGAGAACTTAATAATAATAATAATAATAATAATAATAATAATAATAATAATAAAAGACCTTTAATTCAGAACTGCAAATATAGTTACGAATGCTGGAAAGCTCCATAATAGTCTTAAAACAAACTCATATTTCATGGCTGCAATAAATGCCTGCAAAAGACTTGGCTATAAATCAGATTGTGTAGGTTAAGAGTTGCAAAGCCAGTTTAAAAAGCAATTTCTAACCCCAAGACTCTTAGGCTTGGAATAAGTCATTGCTTGCAGATAAGCAGGGGTTGAAGGCTTGGGTTGGGGGCATTTGGGTAGATACAAATAAAATTGGGCATCTATTCCTAAAGTGTTTTTAAAATCCACATTGAGCAGAAGAAGGTCTTCTCCCACTTTCTAAGGAAACTAGAATTCTTTATTAAAAAAACATCATTAATGAGTTGATCTTGGGCAATTTCTTCCAAGAGGATGCTTGTTTTCCTAAAATACTCCACATCAGTGCCTCTGGACCCAAAATCCAGAGTATGAAATGCAGTCTCTACAGGAGAGAGCCTATGCACTAAATAAAATTGTGAGATCTTACCACATCTAAGGGTATTATATTTAACAGGACCAAATTTATCAAAACAGCAGTTTTAGCCCAGTGTTTGACATTTAATATGTTGGCCCCGAAAGTTAAAAGTGTAGTTAATAGTTCCTTTAGCATATTGAAACCTGGGTTAATCAGTTACCTGCAATTGATCAGCATAAAACGGTAGACTTCTTGGCACACTACAGATGAGGAAGGAGTCTGAAAGCTTAGTGAGATGGGTATGTTATAACTGATCTGAGTGTCTCAAAACATTAAGAAATATGTTTTTGTTTTTTTTGAGGTATCCTATCCATAAAAAGATTTGTAGTGAGTCTCCTCCGTAATTTGGAGATGACAATGGACAACAATAACATAGAATTGGGCTTCCTGATTTCAGTAGGAATAATGGTATCTCTAAGTGAAATCAAGTGGGAATAATTACCCTAATAAGCCTCATGGATCTAGTTTTAAGCAGATTATTTGAACCAGCTGAACTCTACAAATGAGGTGGTATGTAGGAAGGTTCATTTTTCTCCACACCCTCTCCAACATTTGTTATTTGTGCACTTTTTAATGATAACCATCCTGACTTGAGGGAGGTGATATCTCAAAGCAAATCAGTTTTGATTTGCATTTCTGTAATAATTAATAATATTGAGTATCTTTTCATGTGCCTGTTGGCCATCTGTGCTTTCTTTGGAGAAAAGTTTGTTTAGGTTTTCTGTGTATTGTTTTGATTGGATGGTATTTTTTATAACTAAACTGTATATTTTAGAAATTAATCCCTTTTTGGTAGCATAATTTGTAAATATTTTTCCCAGTGCATAGGTGATCTTTTTATTTTGCTTATGGTCTCCTTTGCTGTGCAAAAAGTTTTAAGTGTGATTAAGTCCCATTGGTTTATTTTTGTTTCTATTTCCATTAATACAGGAGAATGACCCAAGAATATATTGCTGTGATTTATGGCAAATAGAGTTCTGCCTATCTTTTCTCTAGGAGTTTTATATGAATAGTATTCAATTTTACATATAGGTCTTTAATTCATTTTGTGTTTATTTTTGTATATGCTATTAGAGAATGTTTTAATTTCACTCTTTTACATGTAACTGTCCAGTTTTCCTAGTATTACTTAATGAAGAGACTGTCTTCTGCATTGTATTTTTTATCTCCTTTATTGCAGATTAGTTGATCATAGATGCATGGGTTTCTTTCCACACTTTCTATCCTGCTTTTTGATCTATTTGATTACTGTAGCTTTGTAGTATAGTCTGAAGTCAGGGAGCCTGATTCCTTTAGCTCCATTTTTCTTTCCCAAGATTGTTTGTGATTTTTTTGTTTCAATAAAAATTAAAATTAGGTGAAAATTTTCATTAGTAATTTGATAAGAATTGCACTGAATTGCAGATCACCTTGGGTAGTACAGTCATTTAAAAAATATTGATCTTCCGATCCAAGAACACAGTATATCTTTCCATCTCTTTGTAGCATCTTTGAATTATTTTATCAGCATTATATAGTTTTCATAGTACAGGTCCTTTGCTTCCTCAGGGAGGTATTCTATTCTTTCAGATGTGATGACAAATGGGATTATTCCTTAATTTCTCTTTCTGATATTTTGCTTGTAGAGTATTTTGCTTGTAGAGTATACAACAGATTCCTGTATATTAGTTTTGTGTCTAGCAACATTACTGAATCCATTGATGACATCTAGTAGTTTTCTGGTAATATCTTTAGAATTTTCTATATATAGAATCATGCCATGTGCAAGAAATGACAGATTTACTTCTTCTTTTCCAATTTTTATTACTGTTTATTTATTTATTTTCTTCTCTGATTGCCACAGCTAGGACTTCTAAAACCATATTTGATGAAATTGGAAAGAATGGGCATCCTTGTCTTGTTCCTAATCTCAAAGGAAACATTTTCAGCTTCTAACTGTTGAATATGATGTTAGCTGAGGGTTTGTCAGGTAAGGACTTTATTCTGAGTTATGTTCTTTCTAAGCCAAATTTATGAAGAGCTCTTTTTTTTTTCTTAATCATAAATGTATAATTAATTTTACAAAAGCATGTTTTAAGATGATCATTTTTTTTTCTTCAACTTATTAATATGGCATATCATATTGATTGACTTGTTGATATTGAAAAATCACTACATCCCTGGGATAAATTCCACTTGATCATGGTATATGATCATTTTAATGTATTGTTGGAGTCTGTTAGTATTTTGTTGAGAATTTTTGCATATTATACTGGTCTGTGGTTTTCTTTTTTGTGTATCATATCTTTGTATGGATTTGGCATCAAAATGATGGTCGTCTCATAGTATGAGTTTGCAATTGTTTCTTCTTATGTAATTTTTTCAAACAGTTCCAGAAGGATAGGTGTTAACTTCAAATGTTTGGAAGAATTCATCCGTGAAACAATCTGGTCCTAGATCTTTGCTTCTTGAGAGGTTTTAAATCACCAATTCAATTTCAGTACTTGTAACTGGTCTGTTCATAATAGATTGATTCAAAAGTAATCATCATTTCAGCTCAGTTCAGTCACTCAGTCATGTCCAACTCTATAGTTTCAGATGGAACTACAAATCATTACAAATAGGCTCAAACACATCTTTATTAATCAAAATAGGAACCATTACAATCAACACATTTTTGCCAATGAGAAATAAGGCAATTTACTGTTTGCCTTATTTATTCCTGCACTGTACAAATCCATGCTTTGAGATTTGATGAACTATTAGAAAGTGTTTTCTGCCTCCTGCTGGTTGTGGAAGCATTTTCCCTGAAAAAGGTTGTCAAGATGCTTGAGGAAATGATAGCCTGTTGGCTAGAGGTCAGGTGAACATGGTGGATGAGGCAAAACTTTGTAGCCCAACTCATTCAACTTTTGAAGCATTGGTTATGCAACATGCAATTGGGTATTGTTGTGGAGAATTGGGCCCATTCTTTTGATCAATGATGTCTGCAGGCATTGCAGTTTTCAGTATGTCTCATTGATATGCTGAGCATACTTTTCAGATGTAATGGTTTCACTGGGATTCAGAAAGCTGTAGTGGATCAGATGGGCAACAGACCACCAAAAAGTGACCATGACCTTTTTTTAGTGCAGGTTTGGCTTTAGGAAGTGCTTTGGGGCTTCTTCTCAGTCCAGCCAGTAGCTGGTCATCACTGGTTGTGGTATAAAATCAATTTGTCATTGCATGTCATAATCTGATTGAGAAAAGTTCATTGTAACTTATAATAAGAGAAGAAGACAATTCAAAATAATGATTTTATTGATTTGCTGTCATCTCTTGGGGCACCCACTTATACAGTGTTTCCACCTTTCCAATTTGCTTCAAATGCCAAATAAGCACAGAATGGTTGATGCTGAGTTCTTTGGTAACTTCTCCTGTAGTTGTAAGAGGATCAGGTTAAATGATTGCTCTCAATTGGTCATTGTCAACTTCTTTTGTGAGGCCATTATACTCCTCGTCTTCAAGGCTCTCATCTCCTTTGTAAAACCTATTGAATCATCACTGCACTGTACGTTCATTAGCAGTTCCTGGGCCAAATGTGTTGCTGAAGTTGCAAGTTATCTTTGCTGCTTTATGATTCATTTAGAACCCAAATAAAAAATCACTCAAATTTGTTTTTTGTCTAACATTATTTCCATAGTCTAAAATAAGCAAGTAATAAGTCATTAGGAAAAATAAAGCAAGAAATGTGCATTAAAATGATGTATATCATAACCACATTTATTTAAGAATATATCCCAATATTCAGGGAAGCCTGGCATGCTGCAGCCCATGGGATCACAAAGAGTCAAACACAACTGAGCCACTGAAAAAACAAACAGCAATCCTGATATTAAATGGCAACATTCAACAATATAAAACTACAATGACTTTTATACCAACCTAATATTTTCTATTTTTTCTTGGTTCACTCTTAGGAAATTGTACCTTTCTTAAAATTTGCCCTTTCTTCTAGTTTATCCATTTTACCGGCATATAGTGCTCATGGTAGTCTTCTGTGATCCTTTATATTTCTGTGCTGTCCATTATAACTTATTTTTTGCTTCTGATTTTATTGATTTGAGCCTTCCCCCTTTTTATTTCTTAATGAGTCTTACTAAAGGTTTATCAATTTTGCTTATTTTTTCCAAGTTTTTAGTTTCATTTTTTGTTTATCTTTTCCAGTTTTTAATTTCATTGATATTTTTCCATTGTTTTTGAAGTCTCTATTTCATTTACTTCTGCCTTAATCTTTATGATTTCTTCCTTCTATGAACTTTGGTTTTTGTTTATTCTTCTTTCTCTACTTGCTTATGGCATAAAGTTAGGTTGTTTGTTTATCTGAGATTTTTCATGTTTCCTGAGGTAAATTTGTATTGCTGTAAATGTCCCTGTTAGAACTGCCTTTGCTGCTTCCCATCATTTTTGAACTGTCATCTTTCTATTTTCATTTGCCTCTAAGTATTTTTTATTTCCTCTTTGACTTACACAGTGATCCATCGGTTGTTTAGTTTCATATTGTTTTGCCTCCATGTTTATGTATTTTGCACTTTTTTTCTTGTAGTTGATTTCTAATCTCATAGCATTGTGGTAGGAGTAGAAGAAACACTATCACAGCCACCAAGAGGTCAACAATAAATATGACAGTTATTTTGGGAAAAAAAAAAAGGCAAATTATATAAAAGGAATTCTGTTATAATAGTAAATCTTTTATAAGGTGATTAAAACAGTTTATATTCATCACCATTAGTATGAATTATTAGATGTTTTATAGGTCTTCCTAGGTGGCTCAGCAATAAAGAATTGCCAATAAAACCTGCCAATGCAGGAACTGCAGGAGACTTGGGTTCAATCCCTGGGTCAGGAAGATCCCCTGGTGGAGGACATGGCAACCCACTCAGTAGTCTTACCTGGAAAATCCCATAGACAGAGGGGCATGGCGGCCACAGTCCTTGTATATGTGTGTGCACGCATACACACACATGTCTCATACAGAAAAAGAAGGTTGTGTTTAACATAAATTAAATGACATGCTCCAGGTCCCATAGCAAGTAAAAAGAGAAGCGAACATTAGAAAATAATTGTTTTGATGTCCAAGGTCTCTCCTTTTTCCTTATATCACATAATTTTCTTTAACATATTAGAATTGTTCTATAGTTCCCTGGCACATATAAAGCATACTTTTAATATTAAAATTCTAATCTCATTGTTAAAATTCTATGCTACAAGTATATAAAGAATGTGAATTGTACATTAGTGCTTAATTTACATTAATAAACATTGTGAGCCTAAGCAAATGGAAAAATCAATAAATGCCAGTGACATACTATGCGCTCTACAAGTCAAGATTAGGCAATTTTATACCATACCAACAACCTTGTGGGAAGGAAATCTAAGCTAATATATGACTGCATGCTGAGTGAACATAAAATGGATTATAAAATTTTAAAGAAGGGTTTTGAATTATAAGAATATGCAGTAGAAAATCATGAGGCATATGGCTAACAGTGAAAGGTAAATTCTTACATTTGTATTTTTAGGATTGGACTGCATAGGGATAAGGACCACAGCAGAAATGTAGGCCTTCAGCTTTCCCAAAGGTCTTAGGAAAATATTTTTACATTCTGTATTTCAGGAACTTCTTCTCAAAATAGTTTTTCTCCATCTGACCTCTGTCATTAATGCTTCATAGTGTCGAGTAAAGGAGCAGAATTCCATCATCAGGAGTATGAGAAAATACAGGGTTAGAACAGAGTTCCTGGAGCTTAGCTTGTCTGGATTAAAGTTGCACTGTTTACAAACTCTGTGACTCTGGGCAACTTAAACACAATCACCTGTGCCTCAGTTTTCCCAAGGGCTAAAAATGGCATGGTAATAGTATGTGTCTCATAGTTATTACCTTATTAATGATGAATTAAAGAATCCTGAGGGAAAGTTAAATGACTTGAATTTTCATATTAGTGTGAATTAATTTTTCTGAGAGCAAGTTTTGCTCAGAGAAAATACAAAAGTCAGACATGAAAACGTTTATTTCTGGAGTCAGGGGTGATTAGAGAAACATCTAGCAGAGAATGGATCCTAAAGATGTTAAAAGGGAAATACATACATACATATGTTGTTACTACAGATGTTAAAAGGGAAATACATACATACATATGTTGTTACTCACTTGTTGCCTAACAAGCAACTACAGAACAACAGTGACATACAACAGTAAATACTAAATTCTCACATATTTGTATTGATTAGATGACCTTCATTGGGTCTGGCTGGATTCTATTGAGTTTAGAGGGACTCTATTGTGTGTCTACAAAAAAGCTGAGGGTTTAGTTCTAATCTGGATTTGATTGGGGTACCATATCTGGAGCATCATGTTTAACTCCTATTATGACCTGGTGGCTAGCTCAAGTATGTACTTTTCATGGAGATGACAGACGCACAAGAGAGGAAGCCAGATCACACAAATGCTGTGTCATAGAACATCTGCTAAGCATCTCACTGAACAAAGCAGATGCAGTAGTTCAAGGAGTGGCCCCTAAAAAGATATGCCCACTTCCCAAAACCTGTGAGCATACGTTTATTGGGAGAAAAGCATCTTGTAGATGTAATTGTAAAGAAACTTAAAAAGGAGATCATCCTGGATTATTGTGGTTGACCTTAAACCCAGAGACAATTGTCCTTATAACCCAGAGAAGAGAGTCAGACATAGCCACAGAAGAGAAAACTGTGTGAAGACAAAGGAAGATATTAGAGTTGGGTCGCAATGATTCAAGAAATACCTGCCACCATGACCAACTGTGGAAGAATCAAGAAATGATTCCTCCTTAGAGACTCAGGAGGCAGCATAATCCTGGTGACATCTTGATTTTGCTAACTTGAGTTAATAAATTTCTATTGTTGCAAGCTATCAGGTTTGTGGCAATATTTTCAGGAAGATCCCCTGGTGAAGGAAATGGCAATCCACTCCAGTACTATTGCCTGGAAAATCCCATGGACAGAGGAGCCTGGTAGGCTACAGTCCATGGGGTCGCAAAGAGTCGGACACGACTGAGCAACTTCACTTTCTTTATAAAACTTCACTTTATAAAACTAACGTGGGCTTCCCAGGTGCCTCAGTGGTAAAGAATCCACCTGCTAATGCAAGATACATAAGAGACACAGGTTAAATCCTTGGGTTGAGAAGATCCCCTGGAGGAAGGCACAACAACCCACTCCAGTATGCTTGCCTGGAGAATCCCATGGATTGAAAAGTCTGGCAGGCTACAGTCCATAGGATTACAAGCAGTTGGACATGACTGAAGTGACTCAACACACACACATAAACTAATTAACAGGTAACATTTTTGAACTTATCTTCAAGTGGCTAGGAAAGTAAAGCATTCTTCACAGTGAACAGGGACTATGAAGTTGCATGGAAAAAGGCTGGATGAAAAGAAGTGTGAAAATTGAGATAATTAATTCAATCCATCACATGTACTAGGATTCAGTAGTTTACTCCCAAAGAAACAGAGAAGGTTCATTGCTTTTTCTAAGGAGTTCTATGAATCATAAAATAATAAATCCCTATTACATACTCAGATGCTATGATACTTGATTCTATTTTGATTCATTATTTGTTTGGTGAAAAACTCAAGGGGGAGGTGGCCATGATCCCTACCTGTTGGTGATCTCATGTTTGTTTTTAATTTTCCTTCTTTGAATGTGAGTGGGATCTGTGACTTGTTTCTAAGCAATAGAAACAAGTGGCAAAGATGATGAGATGTTACTCTCAGAATTGTTAACTTATAAAAGACTTCATCTTGCCAGTAGACTTATTCTGGAAATTTCTTCCTTGCTGGCTTTGAGGAAGTAAGCATCCTTGTTAGGAAGTTCACAGGCAAGTTGCTGAGGGTGGCCTCTGAGACCTGAGGGAAGCTTCCAGCCATCAGCTTGCAGAGGCCAGGGCAGTTCTACAGTCACATGGGAATAAATTATGCCAACAATCTGAGTGAATGAGCTTGGAAATGACTTCTCCCTATTGAGCCTTCACATGAGAAAACATTTTGGATGACGCTCATGGCAACCTGTGATATCCTAGAAGATTACGCAGCTAAGCTGAGCCCAGACTCCTGACTCACAGAAACTGTGAGATAATAAACATGTACTGTTTTAAGCAGCTCAGACTGTAATAATTTATTAAACAGAAATAAACAAATATTATAACTTGAAAAAGGACATTTTCAAGCTTGTAAATCAAATATTATTCTCAACATTTAGGGACTAAATCCAATAAAAGCCACAGTTGTAAGATCTCTTTATTTCTAAATCTGGCACAATAATTTAAATAAAAGGGATAGTGACAAACATCGTGGGTGCACAGGAAAGGATCATTATCAAATAACACTAGAAAACTGCATACAATGAAGCAGGGGGGTTATTTAGACTAGTGAACAAAAGGGTCGGATGAAAAGATTAGCTCTCTTCTAAAACCAGAGTTCTTTCAGATGGAAGGTGGTAATAGACTCATTTTGCACTGCTCTGAAGAATAGTGTTAGGACTAAAAATTGGAGATTATAAAACTGAAGTTAACTTTCTAAGTTACTTGATGTGGATAATTAGGGAATTAGATGGCTGGTGGAATATTAAACTTTGTGTTCCTGAATAAAATTAAACAAAGTTTGGGTGAAATTTTGTCCCTCATTATGGGGAAGAAGGTGATAGATAAATAGATATGCAATATTATATAAAGTACTATCCAAGCTTTTCTCTACTTTTTTCTTCTTTGAGTCCTAAAAAGAATTTCAAGTGTTTTTTCACACTAATGTCTTGCCTTGTTGATGAAATTACTACAAATGGTGCAAACTGCTTTGCTATTAATAAAAACATCACAAGCATACTATGTGCCACAAGCAGGATAAAGTGATAGCCCCTTTACCAATCAATCCTGTTGCTCTCAATGGCTGATATATTTATTTTCTAGATTAATTTGTTTGTTGGGTGATGAGTGAATTACAAGCAGCACACGTTGGAATGCTTACTCTATCAAAACAGAAGTCAGCTGCTTTCTACACTAATGTCTCATGCCAGCTGGCTAAAGAAAGGCATTGGCTCCAGCTGTGTTTTGATGCTACACATTTCATGCTTTACAGTCCAATCAGATGCACTGGCACTGAATGAAATGGGTTTGGAAAATACAAGAGAGGATGAAATACATAGAAAAAGATGATAACGCCATGTAGTGAAATAAATTCTGTCAGAATTTGAGTAATCGATCCATTACATGCAGATATTCACAGTTAATTTTGTGAGAGCAAATCTTTCATGTGTATATGTGTATTATATCTATATATATAAATATATACACGTTAAACTGAAATATACATATACACACACACATGCATTTCCAATGAACAAATCGTACCAGTTAGAGAACAATGAAATTGGAGAAGGCAATGGCACCCCACTCCAGTACTCTTGCCTGGAAAATCCCATGGACGGAGGAGCCTGGTGGGCTACAGTCCATGGGGTGGCGAAGAGTCCGACATGACTGAACGACTTAACTTTCACTTTCCACTTTCATGCTTTGGAGAAGGAAATGGCAACCCACTCCAGTGTTCTTGCCTGGAGAATCCCAGGGACGGTGGATCCTGGTGGGCTGCCGTCTGTGGGATCACACAGAGTTGGACGCAACTGAAGCAACTTAGCAGCAGCAGCAGCAGAAAACAATGAAAGATAAAAAGATGTCATCTTTGGATTTAAATTTCATTTTGTCCCATTTTATTTTTGCAAATAATTTTTTAGGATTTAAATAATGCATTCAAATTTTAATGTGTTTAATGTTATAAAAGACTGACTCTTTTAGATTTTTTTAGTAAGTAATTATTAATAGAAAACATTTATGTTCACCAAAGCTCAACTCTCAGTTCACTAATGTTTCATTTATTTATCCAAATACTGAATGCCTACTATGTGTCCAGAACTGTGTGTATAAGGTGAATATGTTATAACCATTACTCTTAGGAAGTTACAAGCTGAGAAGAGGCAAAGGAGTAAATATTAATGATGTGAGATAGGTGCTAGTATAGAGATTTTTACTGGATGGCAAAGGCTCAAAGGAGGGAATTATTGCCTCCCTGTAATGGGACTGGAGAAGGAAATGGCAACCCACTCCAGTATTCTTGCCTAGAGAATTCCGTGGACAGAGGAGCCTGGTGGGCTGCTGTCCATGGGGTCACACAGAGTCAGACATGACTGAAGCAACTTAGCATGCATGCATGCATTGGAGAAGGAAATGGCAACCCACTCCAGTATTCTTGCCTGGAGAATGCCAGGGACAGAGAAGCCTGGTGGGCTGTCGTCTATGGGGTCTCACAGAGTCGGACATGACTGAAGCAACTTAGCAGTAGCAGCAGTTAATGGGATTGATGAACATTGTTTAGAGAAAATAAACTTTTGTCATGCCCTCCAACATGAATAAATGAGGAGAGAAAGAATTATAGCAGGAAGACATGGAAGGCCAAGGTGGAAGCAGAACAAATATTTAGAGGTCATAGTTATGTAGAGGTAGGTAAAGTGAGTGAAAGGCTTCCCTGGTGGCTCAGTGGTAAAGAACCTGCCTGCCAATGCAGGAGACACGGTTTTCCCTGGGTTGGGAAAATCCTCTAGAGAAGGGAATGGCAACCCACTCCAGTATTCTTTCCTGAGGAATCCCATGGACAGAGGAACCTATGGGCTACAGTGCATGGGATCCCAAAAGAGTTAGACATGACCTGGCAACTAAACAACAACAACAGCTAAGACTGAGTAAAATAGTATGTCTACTTGCCCAGGGAGAATTTTTGTTTTGTAGTTTTGAATAAAGTGGAGTAAGATGGAATATGAATGGGAAGGAGGGAGAGAACAGGAAAAAAAACGATGAGATGAGAGAAAGAGGAAAACTAAATAGACTAAACTAAAATGGAGGCAAGTGGAAATGAAGAAAACTAGTAATGAGGAGAAAAACCAGGTGTCAAGAGGTTAAAAAAATGTTTATCATTTTCATGAAGCATTTGGTTCAATTATGATAAAAGAGCTATGTAGTTACATGTTTTGTGTTGTTATGATATTTTAATGTGGTCATTTTGTATTAAAAGTGAATCATTAGAAAAATACACCTAGCAATATCTAAACTTAATTTGATAGCATCTGCTTACATTCTAGAATTTTCAAGGGAACTTTTAACAGCTCTATTATTTATTGTTGATATTTATCCACACATTCATTAACTCATCTGTTATATAGTAGTAGTAGTTTAGTCACTAGGTCGTGTCTGACTCTTGCGACCCCACGAACTGTATCCTGCCAGGCTCCACTGATGGTGGGATTCTCTAGACAAGAATACTGGAGTGAGTTGCCACTGCCTTCTTGTCATCCATTCATTTACAATAACTTTAGGAGCTCCTTTGAATCAAGGAATAATACCAAATGCTAGCAACATGTCAATGAACAAAATGGTCCAAGTCTTTGCCTTCTAACTAAATTGCCGGTTCTACCTGATAGCAGACTTATTAAGAAGATGCACATTAAGAACAGAAAATTTCAGATCTTTTTTGCTTACCATTTAGCACTGTCATCACCTTTTATTCTATTTATTTTTATGGACACTGACTCTTACTTTACTTCTGAAGAGTTTTTGTGAATGTAAATTTTAGACATTTGTATAAAATGGCTTTGTGTGTTGATTTCCTTTGTGATTTGTTTTAGGCCACTTTGCCAAGGCCTTTAATTGAGCAAAATTATTATCCCTTTATTTATCTACCTATAATAATCAGTACCCTTAATTTTTATGCCAACTTTTCTCCCTAAGCTGCTACAGAAGGGTAATGGAAACTGAAAAGCTACAGAGAGGTGGAAGTAATTATTGTGACCTTCTTGTCATCAGAACAAATTCTATTAATCCTCAGAGAAAGTCCTGCCAATTCAGTAACATCTCTTTCCTGCTGGGAGGGTAAAGCTCTTCGTCCTTTCCCCCTGTCTCTTCTAAATTGCTGCTCCATGTTTACTCTTGCAACTGCATTATTTGCCAGTGACCTGATGTTTTTCTCCTGCCTGCCAAATGGTTAGGAAACCACAGCAGGCTGTTTCCTTTTCTGGAGGCAAAATTACCATACACAAACATCCGACTCAGGATAAGTAAATTATCTTGGTCAATCGATTTACAATTTATCTGGGGCAAGGGTTTTGACAGAGATATTAAAAGGGAAGTAAAATTTATAACACTGACGCAAAGCCTAAAATTCACTGTTTCTGCCAAGAGCAGCTACATTTTACACTCCACCAGGCTGGTTAATTCAGGCTTTTGGCTTATTAGACTTTGTCTTTTCCAACAGTTTCATTTATGCTTTGGGGTTTAAGTAACCTTCTGCTTCAGGCCCCATGTCTCCACTAGAGCAGAGCCTTGTGTGTATGACAGCAACAGGGCCATCATCTCCTGAGTGTACTTTGGAATCAGATTCTCTCTTTGATTCCTCCTGTTCTCCAGTAGGTGGTAGACAAGCAGTACTGTGACTAATTTAAGCTGCCAGAAAATGTGGGAATAGGAACCAGTGCATGTTTTTCCCCAGGCAAGAAATACATCAGGATACATTAGGCTGTTGCTACATTCTTCCTAACTCTTGTTCTGGCCATCAAATTGTCTTTTAAAAGTAATATATCAAGTCACAATTCTGTAAAACATTACAAAGGCTGGTTCAGTAACATTTTTTTTAATATGTTGCAATAATAAATGTAGAAAATAAGTAGTTTTTTAGAAGTTGGATTTTTTTATAGTTATGGGAAAGGTAGCCACTTTGAGAAAATCAAGCAAAAGAAACACAAAGCTACACAATGAACTGAAAACTACTGGAGACCTGGTCCTTTTCCTGGGATCTTCTCTGTATTCAGCATAAGTTAACAATGCATGAGAAAAAGAAGATACTTAGTAAATTTATGTTAAGTTTATCTCCTAAATTTTCTTGCTAGGAATTGAGAGAGAAAAAAAGTGAGTAAGAGAAATAAAGAAAGAGATTGAGGGGAGAGAGGGACAGGAAGAGAGTGGGGGGTAGGAGTAGACATGACATTTTGGAAATGTGATCATAAAGTGTTCTAAGACTAAACTTTACAGTATTACTATAGAGCATGGAGCTTTCAGATCTTAGAAACTGGTAAGTCTTTTTCTCAAGAGGAAAAAATAGAGTCAGTCACACTCTTCTTATTAAGAAAAGTAAAACAAATCAAGTTATTATTTTTTGGTTAATACATTACACTGAAAGAATTTTTACTTGATATTGTATATTAAATTATCATATAACTTTCAAATACTTGAAAATATAAGGAATAAGTATCTGAATAAATTTTTAATTAAATATTTAAATAATATGCAAAAATGAAGCTTGTTAACTCAAACTATTCCCCTATATTGTGCTATCTTTTTCTGTAAGCAAGGTTAACTAAAAAGTCTTGCTTGCTCTGGAAAGAAATATTAGAACTCAGAAACAAAACAAGCAATAGGTTTGGCTGTGGACATTCTTTGAGTGCCTGAGGAGAGAGGTCCTCTCTGTTCCAAACCTTCAACCTCTATTCATGGTCTCAGTTGCTTCTGCTTCTTTGTGCCCAAATTCAACCTTACTCACATGTTTGCTTACATCTTCAATCCTTAACTTGACATATAGTTCCATCCCTCAGTTTAAACATTTGGCCTTATATAATCTGAGAATTTTCTTGCTAAATATTATACACTTAATAATGTTATATTACATCAAATTGTATTGATTTTATTTCTGTTCATGCTATCTTACAAAATTAGACCCAAATCCATCTTACCCTCTCATGTTACCTCTTCTTATGATTGTTAACTGATATTCTAGAATGTGACCTGACTTTGCCCTCAGGACTTGTGGTACTTCCATAGCAAATTTAAATGATCCATCCATTTGTTTAAGTTTTCTGTTATATATCGACACTGTCTATTCCATCTCTAAGACAGGCCGTACCAATTTTCCCCAATGCCTTTAAGTCCATGATCCATATAGCATAAGTCAGGTTATATAAATAAGAAAATTATTTTTTTTGAAGCTTAGCTTTGGCAAATCATACTGGAGAGAGTAAGATTTAAAGACAGGGAGTTTCCTTAAGATACTTAAATAAGTTACTAAGTTTTCTTTAGTAAAACAGGGCATTCATTAATAACCTAGTATCCATTTTATACTTCTTGTTCTAATGAACATTTAAGGTTCCACCCTTGACAGAGTGAAGGAAAGTAACACTTATGGCTTAAGACCTATGGCATCTGTAGTGACAGGATTGATGATGACTTTGCCAAAATTTACTGAGCCTTGTGATCCTAGAAAACACAAAGATTAATGAAACTGGAACATTTTCCTGTCCACAGCCATGGTTTGCTATGTAAAAGTATTCTTCTCCATATGATTTAGATAACATTAACAAATGTCTCCTTTGCTTACCTATAATAAGACCAGACACAGATCTGTATTTCCCATTCATTGCCTTATAAATGAACGGGTGAGCTGCTTTGGCTCCAAAGATTAGTCAGAACTAAATACTTGTCAACTGAAGTTTGGTTAAGATTCTCTACTATCCTCCATTCCCTGAACCACTCTGAGCTTGACGTATACCAACCCTTCCATAAGGGATCCTCTTGAGAATAGACTGGCTTTCAATGAAAAACATCAAATCATGCCATCCTTCCTCACACCACATTCACATAAAGTTTTGTAGTCTTTAATATGCTTCTTTGTAAAAACAAAAGCCCCTTTCTATCTAATCTTTGCAAAACTGGCAGATCTCTTGGTTAGAACATTCTCCCTATTGCAGTAAACTCTCCCCTCCTATTGCAAGAGTCTGTTTCCCCTGTTTTGGAATAAGCTTTCCCACTAAAGTCTCTCCTTATCTAGGTCCCGAGTTTGTTCCCTATTTGACAGTTTCTGGTGCTTGGATTGAGATTGGACCTCACCTATGGGCTCCCCCCATGTCCTTACAAGTTATGGGACTTTGCTGGTCCCTGAACTCCTCTGTTGCTTGTTGATTCTCAGATCCTTCATTGAGTTCAATCCTCAAACCGGTGTTCCAGACATATTGTCTGCTGCAGCATGATAGTTATTTAAATTTTTCCAGGCAAAGAGATTGTTTTTTCCCTTCTCTGAATCCTGTTCTGCTTTTCCTAGGTTCCCCACACCTGGGGACTATGCAGGGCATTTCCTCCTTTTCTTTGATGCCAGAGATTCTCTAAGGAATTCCCTTGGCTCCCTGTCCCAGGGATTGTATGAAGAAATTAATCAAGTAGAATCATCCCCCACATTCTTTAATGTTTGTTTGTTTGTTTTTTTTAATTCTCTCTTGAATAACTATGTAAATCTCATGAGTGACTCTATTTGGCACCTTCCCTCTTCTTTTTCCACTGACTTTATGCTTTGCTATTATAGCACTTATTCCATCTATTATCACACAGTAACTATAAACTTTTCTAAAGACAATCCAGAACAATAGTATCCTAGGGAAACTTGGGATGTCCGCAGACTGGCTCATTTAATCTTCACCCTTCTCATCATCCCTTCTTCCTTCCTGCCTCTCTTTGACCTTCATCTTTCCTCCAACCCCTTGAATCCTCTTATCTGACCCTTCAGCCTTCTCTACCCTTCTATCCACCCTTGCAAGACCTTTTCCTTCCCATTCCAGCCTCTCAATTCCCTATTGTCATTTAAGTCCTCTTCTCCTCAACAATTAGAGACTGGAAAAAAAAAAAAAAAAACTAGTTTGAAAACAAGATAGAATTTTGCCTACTCAGGTGGGCTTTGGAGACACCCAGATGGCCTCTTGGTTTCTCCTCAGTACTTTGCCCATATTCTCTATAAGAAAATCATTGTGGCAAATAAATTCTTAAAAGCTTTTCTCAGCAATTACGGATCAGAAGCAGGTAAAATCAACTTGTGTCATCTTCTAGTAAAACATTCCTCATAAAAATGTAAAAGTGAGTAAAGAATGATTAACCTTTTCTGTACAAACTAGTAAACTTTGTGTTTTCTTTTGTTTATAAATAAACATGGCTAAGGTTTTAAAATTTAAACTATAAGCTCTCTATTTTTATCTGTGTATGTGTATATAGGTACATGTAGTATTTTCTTAACTCTGGATGGTATTACCAAATTATATCATACAACCCCCTTCAAAGAGCTCTATTAAATACCACCCATATAAACATAAAATCCCTAGAAAGCAATGAAATTTAACTTACTCTGAAAATTTTTATTCTAACAGTAATTAGGTTGTAGAGAAGGTTAGCTTCCAGATAGTTTTCAAGGTTCGTCCATAATTTAAAATCTTAGACTTATGCTAAATTAAGTATACACGGTATATAGGATATGTTTTTACTGAAGAAAAAAAAGTATTTTTTTCTAAAGTAAATTAACTATTTATTCCAGTATGAGAAAGATGCACATATAGAAAAATACCCTGAAAGAATATGAAAAAATTGTGGGGTGTGTTCAAAAATAGGATTTTGTTTGTCACGGTAAAAGCTAGCTAAGATTTCATGGTCCAGTGGGCCTTAGGAAGCATCAATACAAACAAAGCTAGTGGAGATGATGGAATTCCAGCTGACTTATTTGAAATCCTAAAAGATGATGCTGTGAAAGTGCTACACTCAATATGCCAGTAAATTTGGAAAACTCAGTAGTGGCCACAGGATTGGAAAAGGTCAGTTTTCATTTCAATCCCAAAGAAAGTTCAAAATACTGCACAGTTGCATTTATCTCACATTCTAGCAAAATAATGTGCAAATTCTCCAAGGTAGGCTTCAATAGCTTGTGAACCGAGAATTTTCACATGTTTAAGCTGATTTAGAAAAGGCAGAGAAATGAGAGATCAAATTGCCAACATGCGTTGCATTATAGAAAAAGCAAGATAATTCCAGAAAAAATATCTACATCTGCTTCATATACTAGCTAAAGCCTTTGACTGTGTGGAACACAAAATTTACACAAAATTCTTAAAGACATGGGAATAGCAGACCACCTTATCTGTTCCTGAGAAATCTGTATACAGGTCAGGAAACAACAGTTAGAGCCAGGCACGGAACAATGGACTGGTTACAAACTGGGAAAGGAGTATGTCAAGGCTGTATTTTGTCACCCTGCTTATGCGAAATGCCAGGCTGGATGAAGCACAAGTTGGAATCAACACTGTGGGGAGAAGTATCAATAACTTCAGACATGCAGATGACACCATCCTTATGGCAGAAAGTGAAGAAGAACTAAAAAGCCTCTTGACAAAAGTGAAAAAGGAGAGTGTAAAAGCTGACTTAAAACTCAACATTCAAAAAATGAAGATCATGGCATCTGGTCCCATCACTTCATGGAAAATAGATGGGGAAATTATGGAGACAGTAAGAGACTTCACTTTCTTGGGCTCCAAAATCACTGTAGATGCTGACTACAGCCATGAAATTAAAAGGCACTTACTGCTTGGAAGAAAAGCTATGCTCAACCTAGACAGCATATTAAAAAACAGAGACATTACTTTCCCAATAAAAGTCCATCTAATCAAAGCTATGGTTTTCCAGTAGTCATGTATGGGTGTAAGAGTTGGACTATAGAGAAAGCTGACTGCTGAAGAACTGATGCTTTTGAACTGTGGTGTTGGAGTAGACTCTTGAGAGTCCCTTCAACAGCAAGGAAACCCAACCAGTGTATCGTAAAGTTAATCAGTCCTGAATATTCACTGGGAGGACTGATGCTGAAGCTGAAACTCCACTACTTTGCCTACTTGATGAGAAGAACTGACTCTTTGGAAAAGACTGCTGCTATTTGAAGGTGGGAGGAGGAGTAGGGGATAACCAAGGATGAGATGGTTGGATGGCATCACCAACTTGATGGCCATGAGTTTGAGCAAACTCCAGGAGATAGTGAAGAAAAAGGAAGCCTAGTGTGCTGCAGTCCATGGAGTCTCAAAGAATCAGACATGACTGAGCAACTGAACTAAATTGACGGTTTCATTTGGTTAATCCCTATATTTTAAAGTAATATTAAGTATGAAATATTATACTCATAAAAAACTGATTTTTGTTTTTGTTAAAATGTCAGCATTTCCTTAGATTACTACTAGTGTCTTCTTAATAAATTTGTAAAAAGATTTTCTTTACCTTCTGAGTTGTCTGCCTAGAAGGCAAAGATTCTATGTCTTCTCAAAATAGTTTCCAGTGTTTTATGTAGACTTTATTATACCCTTTATTATTTAGAGGAACAGTCTTTACACTTTTAAAAAGAAGCTATTTTTTTTTCTTTTTTGCAATTACCTGTATTTACTTTTATATGTTACCTCTTTATTTACTTTTAAAGACTTTTATTATTACTTCCGTAATCTAATTTAACAACTTTTGGCACTTTTCATTCCCAAATCAAATCTTAAATGATATATTTTCTTCACATCTACTACTGTCTTTGAGGTTTCCCCAAGGGCCCCTGGATATTCACAGAGGATATGTTATTTCACTTTGTAAAAAGAGAGGTGCCAAAAATAATTATGTTCGTTTGATATTTACTGAGATGCATGGGAAATATTGTCATATCATAAGAGATGCTTATCCTTCCTTAGGATTAATTTGTATGGGTAAAATGTTGCTAAATATAAATATTTAAGAAATTGTATAAAGTTGCAAGAGAGCCAGCATTGTCCTTACTGTTCATGATATTTTTGTATATTAGAATCCTGATGCTGCTTTGCCTAATTTAGGCAATCGTATGGTATTATCAGACATAATTTCAGTTTTTTAAAATGTTGCACACTATAGAAACAATCAAATTTTCTTGTTAATTGCCTTACTTTTTGTGATAAAGTTCCATCGGTCATTTCAAACTTCAATAATCTGTAAAGTTTAGTAAAACTTTAGTACTAAAGTGTCGTAAAGTTTAATAAACTTCAGTTCAGTTGCTCAGTGGTATCCGACTCTCTGTGACCCCATGGACTGCAGCATGGCATACTTGATGCTTCCCTATTCATCACTGACTCCTGGAGCTTACTCAAACTCATGTCCCTCGAGTCAGTCAGTGATGTCATCCAAACATCTCACCCTCTGTCGTCCCTTTCTCCTCATGCCTTCAATCTTTCCTAGCATCAGTGTCTTTTCTAGTGAGTCAGTTCTTCACATCAGGTGGCTAAAGTATTGGAGTTTCAGCTTCAGCTTCAGTCCTTCCAGTGAGTATTCCGGACTGATTACCTTTAGGATACACTGACTGGATCTCCTTGCACTCCAAGGAACTCTGCATTCTCCAACACCACAGTTCAAAAGCATCAATTCTTCAGCACTTAGCTTTCTTTATAGTCCAACTCTTACATCCATACATGACTACTGCAAAACCCATCACTTTCACTATATGGAACTTTGTTGGCAAAGTAATGTCTTTCCTTTTTAATATACTGTCTAGGTTGATCATAGCTTTTCTTCCAAGAAGCAAGTGTCTTTTTTTTTTTTTTTTTTTTTTTTTTTTTTGAAGCAAGCGTCTTTTAATTTCATGGCTGTAGTCAGCATCTGTAGTGATTTCAGAGCTCCAAAAGATAAAGGCTGTCACTGTTTTCATTGTTTCCCCATCTATTTGCCATGAAGTGATGGGACTGGATGACACAATCTTAGTTTCTGAATATTGAGTTTTAAGCCAACTTTTTCACTCTCCTTTTTCACTTTCATCAAGAGGCTCTCTAGTTCCTCTTTGCTTTCTGCCATAAGGGTGGTGTCATCTGCATATCTGAGGGTATCGATATTTCTCCTGGAAATCTTGATTCCAGTTTGTGCTTAATCCAGCCCAGCATTTTGCATGATGTCCCCTGCATATAAGCTAAATAAGCAGGGTGACAATGTGCAGCCTTGTACTCCTTTCCAGATTTGGAACCAGTCTGTTGTTCCATGTCCAGTTTTAAATGTTGCTTCTTGACCTGCATACAGATTTCTCAAGAGGCAGGTCAAGCGGTCTGGAGTTCCCATCTCTTTAAGAATTTTCCACAGTTTGCTGTGGTTCACAGTCAAAGGCTTTGATGTAGTAAATAAAACAGAAGTAGATGTTTCCTGGAACTCTCTTATTTTTTCGATAATCCAACAGATGTTGGCAATTTGATACCTGATTCCTCTGCCTTTTCTAAATCTAGCTTGAACTGCTTTTTCAGGATTCATGTACTGTTGAAGCCTGGCTTGGAGAATGTTGAGCATTACTTTGTTAGCTTGTGAGATAAGTGCAAAATTACAGTAGTTGGAATGTTTTTTGGCATTGCCTTTGTTTGCAATTGGAATGAAAACTGACCTTTTCCAGTCCTGTGGCCACTGCTGAGTTTTCCAAATTTGCTGGCATATTAGGTGCAGCACTTTCACAGCATCAACTTTAGGATTTCAAAGAGCTCAGCTGGAATTCCATCACCTCCACTAGCTTTGTTTATAGTGATGTTTCCTAAGGTCCATTTGATTTCACATTCCAGAATGTCTGGCTCTAGATAAGTGATCATGCCATTGTGGTTATCTGGGTCATGACGATTTTTTGTATAGTTCTGAGTATTCTTGGCACCTCTTCTCAATATGTTGTGCTTCTGTTAGGTACATACCATTTCTGTCCTTTATGGTGCCCATATTTACATGAAAAGTTCCCTTGGTATCTCTAATTTTCTTGACGAGATCTCTAGTCTTTCCCATTCTATTGTTTTCCTCTATTTCTATTCACTGATCTCTGAGGAAGGCTTTCTAATCCTTGCTATTCTTTGGAACTCTGCATTCAAATGGGTATAGCTTTCTTTTTTTCCTTTGCCTTTCACTTCTCTTCCTTTCTCAGCTTTTGTCCTCCTCACACAACCATTTTGCCTTTTTGCATTTCATTTTCTTGGGGATGGTCATGATCACTGCCTCCTGTACAATGTTCTGAACCTCCATCCAAAGTTCTTCAGGCACTCTGTCTATCAGGTCTAATCTCTTCAATCTATTTGTCACATCCACTGTATAATCATAAGGGGTTTGATTTAGGTCATACCTGAATGGTCTAGTGGTTTTCCCTACTTTCTTCAATTTAAGTCTGGATTTTTCAATAGGGAGTTCATGATCTGAGCCACAGTCAGCTCCCAGTCTTGTTTTTTTCTGACTGTACAGAGCTTCTCCATCTTGGCTGCAAAGAATATAATCAGTCTGATTTTGGTATTGACAATCTGGTGATGTCCATGTGTAGAGTCTTCTCTTGTGTTGTTGGAAGAGGGTGTTTGCTGTGACTAGTTCATTCTCTTGGCAAAACTTTGTTAGCCTTTGCCCTGCTTCATTCTGTACTCCAAGGCCAAATTTGCCTGCTACTCCAGGTATCTGTTGACTTCCTACTTACCATGCTGGTCCCCTATAATGAAAAAGACATCTTTTTTGGCTGTTCATTCTAGAAGATCTTATAAGTCTTCCTAGAACTATTCAACTTCAGCTTCTTCAGCATTACTGATCAGGGCATAGCCTTGGATTACTGTGATTTTGAATGGTTTGCCTTGGGAACAAACAGAGATCATTCTGTTATCTTCGAGATTGCATCCAATACTGCATTTCAGACTCTTTTGTTTACCATGAGAGCTACTCCATTTCTTCTAAGGGACTCTTGCCCACAGTAGTAGATGGTCATCTGAGTTAAATTCACCCATTCCAATCTGTTTTAGTTTGCTGATTCTTAAAATTTCTATCTTCACTCTTGCCATATCCTGTTTGACCATTTCCAATTTACTTTGATTCATGGATCTAACATTTTGGTTCCTATGCAGTATTGCTCTTTACAGTATCAGACTTTACTTCCATCACCAGTCACATCCGCAACTGGTTGTTGTTTTTGCTTTGACTCCATCTCTTCATTATTTCTGGTGTTATTTCTCCATGCTTCTCCAGAAGCATATTGGGCACCTATGGACCTAGGGAGTTCATTTTTCAGTGTCCTATCTTTTTGCCTTTTCATACTGTTCATGGGATTCTCAAGGCATGAAGGCTGAAGCAGTTTGCCATTTGCTTCTCCAGAGGACCATATTTTGTCAGAGCTCTCCACCATGACCCATCAATCTTGGGTGGCCCTACATGGCATGGCTTAGACAAGTCTTTGGTCCTTATGATCAATTTGGTTAGTTTTCTGTGAATGTGGTTTTCATTCTATCTGTGCTTTGATGGGTAAAGACAAAGTCTTATGGAAGCTTCCTGATGAGAGAGACTGACTGAAGCAGAAACTGGGCCTTGTTCTGATGGCAGGGACATGCTCAGTAAATCTTTAGTTTCAGCAGTGGCCTGTTGCAGGGTCGGAGGCCCTGAGTGTGGCAGCTTGTGCATGAGACCTTTTGAAGGAGGTCTCCATTTTCTTCATTACCTCCACCATAGTTTAGCCTCAGGTCAAACAACATGGAGGAAACACATCCAATCCATCAGTAGAAAATTGGATTAAAGACTTAATAAAGTAAAGATTAACAAAATTTTAGAGAGTCTTATTCTGATACTTTCATGATTGTGCTTGCAATCCACTATAGGCTGGAGTGCTTCACCTTCAACAAAAAAGTACTTTGTCAGAGGCTGATGTTAAGTTTTATGCCAGATACTTTGGGGTACAAGGTTCTGATGACACTGCTTCAAAAACTTAAAGATTCTATCATTGAATGGAGTAAGGGTTACTAGAATTGTAATTGAGAAGTGAATGGATTAATTAGATTGACAACCTAAGACGGTTGAGACAAAAATTAATTGCATTGGACTAAAAGAACTGAAAAGGGATGATTATGGGTTTCTCTTGGAATATTGCTGATGATTTAGTGCTCAATTTTCCAGAAATAAAAATCTTTTCTTTTCTCTTTAGATATTTATAACTTATAAGAATATAATACACTATGCTTTTTGTAAATGAGAATAAAACATGTATGCTTTTCTCCCTGACTGATCCATCCAGAATCTGGAATTTCTTATATTCTTATTTACTGGAAATATAATTATTTGCATGGGTTTGACAAGAATCTAGACCACTTGCTAATGGAGCATAACAGGAAACACTGGTTATGTAACCATAGTGGCTCCTTTGGTAGAGAATCTGCCTGCAATGCGGGAGACTTGGGTTCGACCCCTTGGTTGGGAAGATCCCCTGAAGAAGGGAAAGGCTGCCTACTCCAGTATTCAGGCCTGGAGAATTCCATGGACTGTATAGTCCATGGGGTCACAAAGAGTCGAACAGGACTGAGTGACTTTCATTTCACTTTCAATGGAAACATTGGTTATCTGAGTGGAATGCCATATTTAAGAATGTCAATTGATTCAGATATGACCAGACACTTTAAAAAGAACTAATAATGTTGACTTCATGGAATCAATGCTACAAATCCCTCTTGAGAAAACTGGCCGGGTGCTTGGCTTAAAGACTTTGCAGACTTACAGATAACTAAGGAATTAACTCCTTGGCATGTTGAGGACTTGTAGGATATTTTCAGTTCATTGAGAATAGAGAAATTTAGTAAAATCAATAGGTACTACAGGTAAAATTTCCTGTCAAGTTCTTGGCTTGGCTTCCTAGCCTCAAGAAACTTAAAAATCTAGAGACATTACTTTGCAAACAAAGATCCATCTAGTCATAACTATGGTTTTTCCAGTAGTCATGTATGGGTGTGAGAGTTGGACCATAAAGAAAGCTGAGCACCAAAGAAGTGATGCTTTTGAACTGCAGTGCTAGAGAAGACTCTTGAGTCCCTTGGACTACAAGGAGATCAAAGTAGTCCATCCTAAAGGAAATAAGTCCTGAATATTCATTGGAAGGACTGATGCTGAAGCTGCAGCTCCAATACTTTGACCACCTGATGCAAAGAGCCAAATCATTGGAAAAGACCCTGATGCTGGGAAAGATTGAAGGTGGGAGGAGAAGGGGATGACAGAACAAGGTGTTTGGATGGTATCACCGACTCAATTGACAAGCGTTTGAGCAAGCTCCAGGAGATGGTGAAGGACAGGTAAGCCTGGTGTGCTGCAGTCCATGGGGTAGCAAAGAGTAGGACAAAACTGATAGACTGAACAACAACACCATGCAATTTTCTAAAGAATCTTCCTGCAATACAGGAGCCCTGGGTTTGATCCCAGGGTCAGGAGGATCTCCTGGAGAAGGGAATGGCAACCCACTCCAATATTCTTGCCTGGAGAATTACATGGACAGAGGATCCTAGTGGGGTATAGTATGTGGGGTCATAAAGAGTCAAATACGACTAAGTGACTAGCACACACACACATTAATTTTCAGGCAACTGATAGATATGAAAAAAAATTGGTACCTACATATTATTTGGATTGAATTTCATTATCTTGGGCAGCATCAATCCTTACAAAAATTTCAAATCTTCCGGTTTCTGTCAATGTGTGGCAACAACTCTCCAAACAAACATGGACAAGTTTTCTCCCTCCCTCCTAACTTAATGACACTGAGAACTAAAACTAACACCCTAAATCATCATTAGAACTTTATGTTTCCTGTAGATCAACTTTTTTCCCAGATCTGAATAAGAATTGTGACATTAGGTTTACTAATTTGATATATACCTGAAAAGACTCATCATGGCAGCTAACCATGTGTGGGCTGAAATTTTCCCTGGAATAGCTTCAGCCTCTGTCAACTGAGAGAGTCTGGTAAATGTTCCAGTCATACATGTGTCTGTGTTGTAGAAAATATCACTAAGAGCTTCAACCTCTTAGCTTTAAGAACTCAGTGAGCAGTCCTGATAATTAACATATTTTAATCCACTAACCTCTTGAACTTTAATAAAAAAAAAACACCTTTTATGTTAATATTACTATTTTGCATATTAGGCATCCCTATATTAAAATACTTGAGATAATACAGTTTTCACTTCTTAGTACATAGCTCAATTGATTGTGCAGAAAAAAATGTCAACAAGAATCTTTAGGAGACTATTTCTTACACTCTACTTTGCCCCACTGAAAGATCTATGATTCCTCTGAGCTTTTTAGAAATTAATAAATATCATTAGTCCTGAAAAGAGGGAGGGACTGACAAATTGGAGTTTAACTAATCCTTGTGAATCTGGAAAACAAGAAAGTTAAACAAATCCTCATTATACTTTTCTGTTTGGAAGTGGCTTACTGCAAATAAACACTCTTCCTCTTATGATTTAGATATGACTCAGGGATGCCCCCTTGTTTACCCTATGACAAAGTCAGACTCAGACTACAAATACCCTTTCTTTGCTTCATAAGTGAATGGCTGAACTGTTTTGTCCTTATTGATCAATTAAAACAAAATCCTTGTTAACCAAACTTTGGTCAAGTTCTTTTTCTCTCTCAGACCCCTGAATTTTGACTCACAATCAGTCTGGACCAGCATACAAGCTTCTCTAAATTACCTACCACTTTATCAAGAATAAACTGACCTCAAAGTAAATCATTCTGTGGTCTACTATCCTATTATGCCACCATTGTTCATCTCACTTTCTCAAATTAAATTCTTTCTAGATTTGGTGACTCCTCCTTATTAAAATAAATAGATAAAGGCTTTTGCTTTTCTACTTAACCATTAAGAATCTTCTATATCTCATGGTCAGTGTATAGCCCCTATTTTAATAGGCCCTTCTCTAACTCTTCCAGTTATGCTTTGCAATATAGTTTCTCCTTATTTAAGTCTAAAGTTTTTTTTTTTTAATTTGACAAAGGGAATGCAATTTAACTAATATTGGGATTGTATATGACTTCAAACTGACATGCCCCAGTGACTTTTGAAGCTGTTTTAACTGCAAAATTCTTTGAGCAAATAGTGAATATAAGATTTCAGTGTGTAGAACATGCAATAAAGACTAATCATATGTGGACTTTAGGTTCCAAATAAGCAAAAATGGTGAATTTTGAATAATCAAAATTATCCTAAAAATAATTTATGAAAGTCTGTTCTTTTCAGATCAACACATAATTTCTTACTAAACAACAGAGATAAATTTTCCCCACATCATTGGATGAGTACTATTTTTTGTTCACTAGTGGTTGGCTTGAATTGAAAAAAAACATGTAAAAACCTTATTTTCTCTTTTTCAAATTCTGGAGTCACACTCTGCTGTAAAATACAGTGGAATAAAGAGTACACAGTGACCAAGAAAAATAACCTATCTGTAGCTCCCATCGCACACTGGGTATATGCTCACTGACTATCTAAAATCCAATTTTAAGAAATTAAAGGCATGTTTGATATGACAAAGCTGTTTTGTTGAAATAAGGGTAATAGGCTTATAGACTCACCCACTAAACCTTCCTGCTTCTCCTTAACTCTTAAGAATCCCTACATTCTATTAGGCATTTATTTATACCCTCTAATCTAGCATAGCCCCCTCTGATTATCTGATGTTGTATTTCAAATGTGAAAACAGAAAGCATTCTCACTTGCACATTAGCACACATATTCAGATCTTGTGTTATCTTTTTGATGAGATAACACATAAGCTTTATTACATATAAACTCTATCTAGGTGCACTTTGAGATCTATTGAAAACCACTTTGAATAAGGCTTAGAATTGTCAGGTCATTCTGAAGAGCCCCTAGAATTAGAAATACCTAGAGGCTATATTTCTCCTTTTGCATATCTTGCTAGCGTTGACATATTATGTTGACAATAAAATTTGTATGAAATTCTGTTAAAGTCACAAACATTAATTAAAAACCAAGCACAGAACAGTTGCTTCATCTTTTGATATAAGCTTAAGGATATTAACTTTGATATAAGTCCCTGCTCTCTGCCTATAGCATACATATATGTGCTCAGTCATGTCCTACTCTGCAACCCCCTGGACTGTAGTCCCCCAGGCTCCTCTGTCCATAGAATTTTCCAAGCAAGAATACTGGAGTGGGCTGCCATTTCCTACTCCAGAGGATCTTCCCAACCCACTGATCGAACCCACATCTCCTGCATTGGCAGACAGATTTGTTACCCTTATGCCACCTGAGAAGACCCATAGCATGGTAACAAGCAATTTTCATGAGGGTGAAGTTCTGGGGCCCTGAACAAAAGAAACTCAGGACCTAGAACATCACTCAGAAGGCTATCACTGGTCTCACTAAACTCATACTCTGTTTGTATATTGGGTCATCTTTCTAGTAAATCCTATAACATAGTCTTATCAATAGAAAGGTTTTTAATATCCCTTATGCCATTTAGTAAATTCCTCAACACAGATATAGATCATGACATTTAACGTTTTGCCTATCTATCCTGGATTAAGATCTAGGATCCACCTGAATAGATCTTCAAAAACTTATATTCCCAAATTGTATCCTGATTAGAAAACTTCAAAGTGAGCCTCAGTTGATGGTAAAGGGCAGGGAAGCCTGGCGTGCTGCAGTCCATGGGGTTGCAAAGAGTCAGACATGACTGAGCAGCCAAAAAAGTACCTTCCCCAGTGTACAAAATAATGTTAATTTATTCAGAATTATTTTAAAAAACCAGATCCAAGGAAAAAGCTAACAGATGTCCCAAATGTTATAGAATTTCTTTAGTAGCCATATAAGCATAGATTCAAATTATAGTTAGAAAAACATTTAGTCTAACTCTTTCATTTATTGATTTTGTTATAGTCAAACATACAATCTTCCCCAGAGTAAGGCATGAAGTCTAAGTAACTAGAACTCCTTCCTTCACCAAAAAATGAAGTTCTTTCGAGGAATTATCTAATGCAAAGGTTAAATATCTTGTTCTTCAGACTTTGTTTTCACCCTAAAAGTTTAGTTTTTTAAAAATTCTAATATTAATTTGTAAGAAAATTTCAAATTGTTGTAAATAAATTAATGGAAGGTATAATAAAAATTATAATATAAGCTTCCCTCCATATTTCTCACTAGTGAAATGACCCTTTAAGAGTCTTAATGCATATTCAGAAATTTTTCCCAGTCTTTTGCAAAATATTTGCCATTTGTAAGAAAAAACTGTTGTAATTAAATTTTCAAATTTCGTTTTTCTTATCTTACTTGGACATTTAATTTACCTCCTGATTTTGACTTCTTGTCATTTATACTTTATATCACAAGTTATTATATGATTTCACAATGTTGTATGTTTGTTTCCAGTGGGTTCCTGAGTAAATATCAATGTCATTTTGTTAATTCAGTTCAGTTCTTCAGTTGCTCAATAGTGCCCAACTCTTTGTGAGTTTTGGACTGCAGCATGCCAGGCTTCCCAGTCCATCACTAACTCCTGGACCTTATTCAAACTCATGTCCATTGAGTCAGTGATGCTATCCAACCATCTCATTTTCTGTTGTCCCCTTCTCCTCCTGCCTTCAACCTTTCCCAGCATCAGGGTCTTTTCTAGTGAGTCAGTCCTTCACATCAGGTGGTCAAAGTATTGGAGTTTCAGCTTCAGCATTAGTCCTTCCAATTAATATTCAGGACTGATTTCCTTCAGGATGGACTGGTTGGAACTCTTTGCAGGCCAAGGGACTCTCAAGAGTCTTCTCCAACACCACAGTTCAAAAGCATCAATTCTTCAGCATTCAGCTTTCTTTATAGTCCAACTCTCACATCCATACATTACTACTTGAAAAGCCATAGCTTTGACTAGACTGACTTTCTTGGCAAAGTCTCTGCTTTTTAGTAAGCTGTCTAAGTTGTTCATAGCTTTTCTTCCAAGGAGCAAGTGTCTTTCAGTTTCATGGCTGCAGTCTCATCTGCAGTGATTTTGGAGCCGCAAAAATAAAGTCTGTCACTCTTTCCATTGTTTCCCTATCTATTTTCCATGAAGTGATGGGACCAGATGCCATGATCTTAGTTTTCTGAATCTTGAGTTTTAATTCAACATTTTCATTCTCCTCTTTCACTTTCATCAAGAGGCTCTTTAGTTCTTCTTCAGTTTCTGCCATAAAGGTAGTGTCATCTACATATCTAAGGTTATTGATATTTCTCCCAGCAATCGTGATTCCAGCTTGTGCTCATCCAGTCTAGCATGTTAATTAAGTGATGTGAAATTAATTTATATTTTGATAAAATAAGTAGTCATTTTAAATTAGTGTATGTTGTTTCATATTTTATATTCCATAACAAGAAGTTAGAAAACAATTTTTAATCACTAAACTAGCTCTCTGAATATATAGATGCTGATTATTCTAAGTTGTCAAAATTTCAATGAAATTTCTATGAAATTTAAAAATACTAAGAGAACAGCAAATGCTACAATTTGGAGCTGGGAGGAATAATACAGTCTATAACATGTCTTATGATCACTACTTATTTCTAAGTAAACATGATTAAAACAAATTTATGAATATTTTAACATTTGTAATTCAATGATGTTTTGATCTGTAAGCATACATTAAACACACAAAAAATTTCAGTGCTTGATAAGGCAAATATTTCCTGGGAGATGATACTTTTTCTTTTCCTATATGCATTATTAATTATTAGATAAGTAAGACCAACGTGCTTTGAAAGGGCTCATCATAAAGTGTCAAGGCACTAGATAATAAATCAATGGTTACTTAAATGATTGTTTTCCTCTGAGGGAAAATATGTTTTGGTTTGGAGGCCTAACTTCATTATGCTTCAGTACATACTGAGTGAAAACACTATTTCCATCATTAACGTGTTTATAAAAGCTTTTTGTTGTCTGCACTGGAAAGTCATTCAGTTGAATTTTTTTCTTATGATGCATAATCTGGCAGTAAATACTAATGAGCTCAGAAGCATTTGTAGACATTCAAATGTTAACTAAATTTTTAAAGAGGAATACATTTAACAATACTATTAATTATTATGAATTATTATCTTACATCAAGCAGACATGTACATAAATTCAATTTTTTAAACTGAAAACACCAGTTTCTCCTCATACACATATTACACTGTTCAAGGAGAATTTTCAGTAGTTTGATATCACTACAATGATCACTGCTGTTTGATATTTTCGAGTTTGCTGAGTTTTCCTGTCTATTGCTCTGTTTCTTTAAAGATATTTCCAGAAAGTAGCAGAATAACTAACATTTGAGCTATGATTGCTACCACATTTGGCCTGTAAAAAGATAAACTCTTAATATTGATTATTTATCAATACTCAAACTCAAATATATTTACTTTTGTAGCTATTTGTAGTAATACACTCTGTCATTTGCTTTACAATATTTCAGTATATATTAATGTGATTACATATTAAAGTCTATTTTATCTTCAGTTTATTTCAGTTCAGTCACTCAGTCGTGTCTGACTATTTGTGACTCCATGAATTGCAGCATGCCAGGCCTCCCTGTCCATCACCAACTCCTGGAGTCTACTCAAACTCATGTTCATTGAGTCAGTGATGCCATCCAGCCATCTCATCCTCTGTCATCCCCTTCTCCTCCTGCCCCCAATCCCTCCCAGCATCAGGGTCTTTTCCAATGAGTCAACTTTTCACATGAGGTGGCCAAAGTATTGGAGTCTCATCTTTAGCATTAGTCCTTCCAATGAACACCCAGGACTGATCTCCTTTAGAATGGACTGGTTGGATCTCTTTGCAGTCCAAGGGACTCTCAAAAGTCTTCCAACACCACAGTTCAAAAGCATCAATATTTTGGTGCTCAGCTTTCTTCACAGTCCAACTCTCACATCCATATATGACCACAGGAAAAACCATAGCCTTAACTAGATGGACCTTTGTTGGCAAAGTAATGTCTCTGCTTTTGAATATGCTATCTTGGTTGGTCATAACTGTCCTTCCAAGGAGTAAAGCGTATTTTAACTTCACAGCTGCAATCACCATCTGCAGTGATTTTGGAGCCCAATAAAATAAAGTCTGACACTATTTCCACTCTTTCCCCATCTATGTGCCATGAAGTGATGGGGCCAGATGCCATGATCTTCATTTTCTGAATGTTGAGCTTTAAGCCAACTTTTTCACTCTCCTCTTTGACTTTCATCAAGAGGCTTTTTAGTTCCTCTTCACTTTCTGCCATAAGGTTGGTGTCATCTGCATATCTTAGAGGCTATTAATTGAAATGCTCTGAAATCTTACCTGCAATCTACACACAAATAAAAATTACAAATTAAAGTTTTACATTCTTGTGTTTAATTGAAAAGGATACATAGCATACATAAAAATTAATGAGGAGAAACCTCAGAGTTGGAAGACTTTCACTGCCTGCAATGATAGCAGAAGCCAACAGGAAAAAGAAAGACTTTCTTTCCTGGATAGGACTCAACCAATGAAAAGTCATAAACTCTCTGTTTGCAATAGCTCTCCCAACCTCCTTTTTCTTACTATAAAAGTGTTCTTTTCTTGCCCTCCAGGAACTTGCACGTGATACATCTGCTGCTCCCAAATAAACCCATCTTTACTGGATAAATGTCTGCTATATTGTTTACTTAAGGTAAACACACATTAAGGAATATATATATATATCAGATATATAACATTAAATATTATTTTTTAAAGATATTTTCATTCTTAGATTTAAGACATATAGTGAACTGTGTTATAATGTTAATAGATAAACGCTTTTTAATATGTACAGAACTCATACACACTTCTATGTGGTATAGTTTCAAGACCACAATATCTTAATCATTTGTTTCTTTGGGCACTTGATTGGAATAGATTTTTCTCAAACCATGAAGCTTTAGGAAAGGGAAGAGCAGGTAATCTGTTGTGGAAGCAAGTGCCATGGAACATGAAAGCTCAGGATTCCTATTTGCTATAATGAGGAATTCTTTTTCTGGAGTTGGTTTCTCTAGGGTTGTTGCTTTTTACACCCTGTCTGTGATTGGCTATATGCAAATGATAAAACATCAAGATGTTAATCATCGATATAATCAATCATCAGCTGATGCTGACTCTGCTACCTACACCTACTTGCTGTGTTACAAATATGCAAATTAGAAAAATCCCAGTATATTGGCAAGGAAAAATACCCTCACCAGGATATAGGTAGCCCTCCTGAGCTGAAACTGAAGAGGTGCTGCCACCAGAACTGGTAGTAGAGCTAAAATTCATCTACTCTCATGCTCTATAAGAGAGAGGTAATTAAAGCTTAAAATGTTTTTCAGTAGTGGCCCATAATAACCTTAAGCCTGTTACTTGATTTCTACATAGTTAACCTAAGCACATTATGTTTGAAAGGAGGAAACTACCTGCATTTCCTTTTCCCAATTAGTTTGTAAATTCCCTGACTCCAGAGGGCTAATCTAATATTGCTTTTATATCATTTTGCTTAATCAACATAATTTATCAAGGCATACTATTACAATTGAGGTTTGATTTGCTCAATATCTGTTTGCCATATGTTTTATTACAGATTTTCCTATATTAGCCATGTTAAGGATGCCTATGTCTTGATTCATATTATATTTTATTATATTAAAGGCTCAGTCTTAATGCTATTATTTTGGGAAGACCAAAAAACTTCTGAAATGACAGACTAAAGACTATAGACAATGACATCAAAAAGTTATATGTATTAAGTTTAATCTTAATTATCATGGTTCATTTCCTAAATTTAAAAAATTTGAGCCATATTTCTATCTTGCATTTTTCAGATATTTGAACACAGTTATAAGTGCACCTACACATACACACTGTAGGATGATTAGATGTAATCAAATGGATAATGAAAAGCTACATAATTTATTCTGTATGAAATTTGAGAATTTATGTAGTTTTAAAGATTAAAATGTATAAATTCTGGATGGGACAATCATCTTGGCAGCCATAATTCTTTCTGTCCTATAGAAATCTTAAAATGTGATAAATATTTAAAAATATCCTGCAAATGAATCAGATAGAGTGAATAGTCATGTCAAATTTATTATTTATAAAATTTACTTCTGATATTTAATGGAGATAAAATTCATTTAAAAGTAGAAATTTAACATATAATATTTGTGAAGCAGTAGTCTATATAATGGGCTTTCCTGGTGGCTCAGATGGTATAGATTCACCTGCAATGTGGGAGACTCAGGCTTGATCCCTGGGTCGTGAAGGTCCCCTGAAGGAGGGCATGGCACCCCACTCCAGTATTCTTGCCTGGAGAATCCCCGTGCACAGAGGAGTCTGGTGGGCTACAGTCCCATGGAGTTGCAAAGAGTCAGACACGACTGAGTGACGTCCACACACATATATAAGACTTTATGTATATGTTCATACATATACATGTATGGGTATATACATATATATGTATATATAAACACATTTTTAACATACAAATATATATTACTTATATATATGCAAATATATAAAACTTTATTGCCCAGTAGTAACTTTGCTTGCTAAACAGCTTGAACTTACAATAATAACTGAATAAGTAATGTTGTTTACGATATTTCTCACTTCTTATATTTAATAAAATGACCTTGAAATTTTAAAGTGAAAGATTCTTAATCTCTTGGTAAGCAGAGAAGATGATTCATTAATCTAAAGATAGCATAATAAGTCCTGATAATAATAAATTGTATAATAAATATATTAGCCTAAAGAGGTATGGTATTATTTTCCATAAGACCAAATAGTTTTGACTGCAGGAGACAAGGGTATATGAAAAAGTCTTTGATATTTCTAAGCATTATTTTATTATCAAAATAAAACAAGGCCATGAATTTTCACGTATAAGTTTGATATATATCAGAGAATTGTGTGTTTCATTTGAAATTGGATTAGATAGTCTAAATTTATCACTAACCAGGGTCTTCTTTGTGTCAGATATGTTTAATTTCTTCCCCATGCCTCTTTTTCCTTTATCACTTGATTGTATTTCAGTTTCAACTGCTCCCTTTAATATCTGCTCTGGAGTCAAGGCTGGAATTCCTTTCAGAATTTCACCTTTAAAGTGTGCACATGTCACTTTCATAGCAGATGGTACTGGAGGGATATTGCAGGAAGAAGGAGGCTTCTGTTGCAGATTCTTGTTGCTGCACAACTAGTCAGCAGCATGGATGTGAAGATAATCAGCTCCAGCCATGATCCCTTGGTAAACTAAAAAAAAAAAGGCTCAGACTGTTGGATGACCACCTTTCTGTGTGTGGAAGCTGGCACTCTAGACCTGTTCACAGTGGTGCTTTGACTATCTCTACATGGCTACTGCCCTGGAAATCTGTCCCCTGAGGCCCTACCAATGTGCATGTAACAAGCAAGCTTCAGGCCATAAATTGCAGAGACGTAACAACTTTCTCTTCCTGCCCATAAAATCAGCAGGAGCTTACCTGTAGTTCAAAGGATTGCTTCCTGATTGCCTAGTTCTAACCTGAGCAACACATTGAGTTTTTAAGTCTCTGATGGGTTCTGTGCCATGGTTTGAAAAGTCTAGTTTTTGGCAAAGCTAACTCCATTACTCTGAGCAGAATTAACCAACTCTCTCTTCTGTATACGACAGTAGTTTCCTTATTTTTTTTACAGTTTTATATTCACATTGCAATTGTCTGTTTACTTGTCTGCTTTCCCTCCTAGAATGTGTGATATCTTTAAGTGAGAGGTACGTTTTCTATAGTTATCTGTATTTCCTTTTTCCTTGTTTAATAAACATTACTAACTTGCCACACTAATAGTCTGAAAATTCACATGGGCTGCACAGTAAGTCCAAATATGTTTAATACATGGTGCACAAAATATTTTATTTTACCTAGAAGCAATCCATTTAGAGGAGTTCATGAGCCCATGCAGTTGTAAATGTAGATGAACAATAATAAGAAGCAGAAAAATAAATTGTCAAAGGAATTCTGTAAATTATTTGCCATTTTTTTTCTGTATTAGGCTTTTGCCTTGAAGTGAACATGATTGTTTCTGTATGTGTCTACAGAAGAATTAGTTATAGAAGTAAAAAAAAAATCATATATTCCCTTTGGCTCTGTGCAAAAAAATAGGTGCTTTATATAAAGCATGTACTTTAAAGTCAGTTAAATGTTACAGATGAATTCTGTTTTACCAACACAGTCATCAGTATAACTTCAGAAGCATCATTACGTATTACATATTTTAAGGTTATTGCTAATGATCGTTAATCACTAATTTTTATGTAATAGATAATTAAAATACATTCCCTCATAGGAAAGATGTAACTAACATCAAGATAAATTTAGTATCTTCACACACAGAATCCTGACTCTCAAGCAAATAAAGTCATTCCAAAGTTCATAACAAGGTTCTTTTTCACCTCTTTGTAAAAGTGGTAAAGTAAAACTTAACTGGTTTGAGTTTTCCTATTCACTTAAGGAAATAGGATAACCCGATTAACAATAAAACCTCTATATATGATCATTCTGGGTATAAATGAGGCCTGAGATGTTAAGAGCTATGTAAATTCAAAGACTACTGGACTGAAAAGCAGAAAGAAATCTAGCCTGGAAATCTAATGTAGAATTTATTGGTGTTTTTCTCACTTGAACATTAGTCAGCTATGCCAGTGTCCTTGGACATGTTATTAAAACTTTCTGGGTTAAATATGGAGGTTGGAACAAATAATCTACAAAAGTCCTTCCAGTATTATTAACTATTTTATTTTTTTCAAATCTGTAAAATCCATTGATCACCCACAGTGAAGAAGTTAATGTTTTTTTTCTGTGAAAGTGAAAGTCACTCACTGGTTTCTGACTCTTTGCGACCCCATGGACTATACAGCCTGTGGAATTCTCCAGGCCAGAATACTAGAGTGGGTAGTGTTTCCTTCTCCAGGGGATCTACCCAACCCAGGGATCCCTTCTCCAGGGGATCTTCCCAACCCAGGTCTGCTGCATTGCAAATTCTTTACCAGCTGAGCCACAAGGGAAGCCCCAAAATACTGGAGTCAGTAGCCTATCCCTTCTCCAGGGGTTCTTCCCGACCCAGGAATTGAACTGGAGTCTTCTGCATTCCAGGTGGATTCTTTATTAACTGAGATATTGCAAATAATGGTTAATTATATTACCCAAAAGAGCACACACTTTAGATTAAAATAAATAATGCATTTATTTCTTCCTTTTCTCTTTTCTCCTTCCTTTCTTCCATTCTTTCTTCCCTTCTTCCATCTCTCCTTTCCCTCTCTCTCTCTCCTTCCCCCTCTTTCCCTCCTTCTGAATTGAATAATTTAAAACAATAAAAATCTGAAAGATGAGAATAGACTAAATGCAGACTTGAATTAGGGCACATGATTTCTCCCTGTTACATATTAACAATCAAGTAACAGGGAAAATCATGAGAATAATTTTGTCAAAATCTCTCCTAAGCATGGACATTTTATAGCATAAATATTTAACAATACATTTGAGTTTCTTTGTACCAAAAGTAAGCATCACAATTTGGAAATTACACAAGCCCCATTATTAAAAAGAAGCCTTTTAATAATATGCTATTCTTTTTTCTAAACTAAATAAAAAACACTTCCTACAAAATCCTTATAAAAAGTTTGAGAATAGCAAAATTTAAAAAATCCATTAGCAACATTTAGATTTTAATTAATGCTAAAGACATTTTTAAAACAAGCATACCAATTCAGTTCAAAAACCAGAAGCAACATTTTAAATCATTATCTTATGAATAAAATTTTGTAGGGATTGTGCATAATATTGGGTAAGAATATTGTTTTCTGAAGTCTAAGATATAACTTGGAAGAGTTAATGAATATAAACCAGATGTTATAAACCCAAATGCCTATAGAGAACAGGCTGGAACAATGTCTGAAAAGGTCTAAAAACTAGAACTGTGTGAGTAGCAGAGACTGAGTGGACCAGGAGGGCACAAGTTCATACAGAGAGGGTAGCAACAGCCTGACTCCAGGAAATTTGTTCTGAAGTGACCTGGTCAGATTTTAAAAACAACTTGGACAAAAAATTAAATTGCAAAATATTTTAACCAAATTAATAATTGTAATAATACTATTTTATCATCTTTAAGTAATTTACATTCCTTTTACAATTAACCTACATCAGCTCTTACTTTGGAGCAAAAGAGTGAGGTCAGAAAAAAATTAATATTATTGCTGGTTTGCTGTAAAGGAAATTAAATGAACTTATGAGACTTGTTCAAGGTCAAGTCTGGTATTTAAATCAAAGCTGTTAGGGTCCCCTACTCATGCATATCCTGTTATATCACACAGCACTTTCTGATTTGGATTTAGGATTTTACAAATATCTATCGAGGGGGAAAAAAAAAACAAAACTGCTGTTATTGTTTAAACTTTAGCCCACAGTGAGGATATAATATCAGTAAAAGACATGTTTCCCATTAACAGGTCCTAGAACATTGATGTATAAAAAAGTATACACATAGACAATGCAAACAAGAAGATACCAAAGAATATGCAATTATGGAGTAATTTTCAGTTCAGTTCAGTTCAGCTGCTCAGTCATGTCTGACTCTTTGCGACCCCATGAGTAGCAGCACACCAGGCCTCCCTGTCCATCACCAACTCCCGGAGTTCACTCACACTCACGTCGGTGTGTGTATATATACATATGTATATATATACACATATGTGTATGTAATATATGTGTGTATATACATAGATATAATAAAAGAGAAAAAATCTAAATAACACATTAAAATACAGCTGAAAATGTGCACCACATCCTCGTTATGCCAGTAATCAGCCATAGTTGAGGGACCTGCTTGTTGGACAGCAATGAGAAACTGTAAACTCACATTATGGAAAGAAAGAATGAAATGGGGAAAGAAGGAATGAATTCTTCACTTCTTTTTGCTTGAGTAACCTCACCATTAATACAACCATCAGAAGACATATTTTAAGATGAAATGCATCCTGTAGTATGTGTATATATATATATATATATATATATATGCTGCTGCTATTAAGTCACTTCAGTCGTATCCGACTCTGTGTGACCCCATAGACAGCAGCCCACGGGGCTCCTCTGTCCCTGCGATTCTGCAGTCAAGAATACTGGAGTGGGTTACCATTTCCTTCTCCATATACATATATATGTGTGTGTATATGTATATATATATATACACATTATATATATATATGTGTGTGTGTATATATATATGTGTATATATATATGTATATATATATGTGTGTGTATATGTATATATATATATACATTATATATATATAATAAAATGATATGTTTATATCCCTAGGATATAAATAATTATATCCTAATAACTATTCCTATTAGCCTAGAGCTTGCAATCTATGAAACAGGTCTCCCTATATCTACATTTCTATAGATAAGAATACTACAAATTAGAACTTGCTGAGAAAATTGTCTTGTGAACTTGACAAAAGCAGTTTCAAAGTTGTTAAGTGTTGGCTCTCAGAAATGTCAACATTCTGGCTATCCTACTTATTTGCTGGTAGTCTTGAGAGTCCCTTGGACTGAAAGGAGATCCAACCAGTCCATTGTGAAGGAGATCAGCCCTGGGATTTCTTTGCAAGGAATGATGCTAAAGCTGAAACTCCAGTACTTTGGCCACCTTATGCGAAGAGTTGACTCATTGGAAAAGACTCTGATGCTGGGAGGGATTGGGGGCAGGAAGAGAAGGGGACAACTGAAGATGAGATGGCTGGATGGCATCACTGACTTGATGGACGTGAGTGTGAGTGAACTTCGGGAGTTGGTGATGGACAGGGAGGCCTGGCATGCTGCGTTTCATGGGGTTGCAAAGAGTCAGACATGACTGAGCAACTGAACAGAACTGAACTGAGCAGAAAGAGAAGAGGAACTAAAAAGCCTCTTGATGAAAGTGAAAGTGGAGAGTGAACAAGTTGGCTTAAAGGTCCACATTTAGAAAACGAAGATCATGGCATCTGGTCCCATCACTTCATGGGAAATAGATGAGGAAACAGTGGAAACAGTGTCAGATTTTAATCACTGCTGATGGTGATTGCAGCCATGAAATTAAGACGCTTACTCCTTGGAAGAAAAGTTATGACCAACCTAGATAGTATTTTCAAAAGCAGAGACATTACTTTGCCAACAAAGGTCCATCTAGTCAAGGCTATGGTTTTTCCAGTGGTCATTTATGGATGTGAGTATTGGGTTGTCAAGAAAGCTGAGTGCCGAAGAATTGATGCTTTTGAACGGTGGTGCTGGAGAAGACTCTTGAGAGTCCCTTGGACTGCACGGAGATCCAACCAGTCCATTCTGAAGGAGATCAACCCTGGGATTTTTTGGGAAGGAATGATGCTAAAGCTGAAACTCCAGTACTTTGGCCACCTCATGGGAAGAGTTCACTCATTGGAAAAGACTCTGATGCTGGGAGGGATTGGGGGCAGGAAGAGAAGGAGACGACAGAGGATGAGATGGCTGGATGGCATCACTGACTTGATGGACGTGAGTCTGAGTGAACTCCGGGAGTTGGTGATGGACAGGGAGGTCCGGCATGCTGCGATTCATGGGGTTGCAAAGAGTCGGACACGACTGAGGGACTGAAATGAACTGAACTGAACTGAAGTGGGCAATTTTATTCATATTTTGGGCCTCAGTGATGGGTTTAGAGATGTCTCAAAGAGAAAATGAAATATACCTATTTAAAACTTAGCACAGTGAGACACCTTAGCACGTGTAAGTGTCAAATAATGTGGAGATTGCTCTGCTGACTCCTTGCGCTGCGTGCTCAGTTGCTCCGTCATGCCTGACTCTGCGGCCCCGTGGACTATAGTCCGCCAGGCTCCTCTGTTGGTGGAATTTTCCACCCCTTCCCCCAAAGTGGAGTAACATTTCCCCAATTGCTGCCTCACACAGCTCAATGGTCAGCCTTCTCTGAGACTATCCTCAGCTGAGAAGCGAGGCCTCAACTAAGTCATGCCCACTTTCCCAAATGAAAGCAGCCAAATCCTACCACTACTTGACATGTCATTGACCACGGCCTCACAAGGCTGCACAGTGAATGGTTATCCTAGCTCCAGAATTCTATGGAGGCTCAGCTGAGACTATGCTGCAGCCCAGTTTTGCTTTGTCTTCAGTCCTGTTTCCTTCCCTTTCCTAGTAGGTCCACATACTGAGAGAGATCCCCAAATAACTTCCTATAAAATGATCTTGGTCTTAGAAACTGCTTCCCCAGGAATTCAACCTAAAACACCTAAGTTTCACATTTTGACTCTCAAAATTGTGTATATTAAAATAATTAAAATGGTTTAAAACTAATTTTTACTGTCGAAACTTTTAAACATCATGTCTTTAAGGTATGTAACATATATATTCATTTCTTTATCTGATAGTCTCATTTTATGACCTGAATTCTTTGGAATATGTGATACTTTACACCCTTATTGTTTTAGGTCCATAAAGCAAGACTACTAGTATAAACTAGCCCCATGGCTCCTTTTAAGGCTGAACTGGGAAAATCAATTAAGAACTTAAACTGACCTCAGAATATCCTGCAATGTTCATTTAGAATTCAGTGGTTTATACACTGTCTTCTCCTGCTTCCCTTTCATAAATACCTATAACATTGTTTCTAAAAATATTTTGAAACTAATTTTCCTCTCATGCCAATTTGTTCATTTCAGTCTCAGATTCTAATTAGAAAAAAAAAAATCTATAGTTCTGTTTTCAGCTCAGAAATGTACAAATTTTAAACAAATACAAATTTTTCTGAAATGTCGAGACCGACTCAACAAGCAAGGTTTCTGAAAGCGCAATAAGGTGGGAGAATGAGAAACAAGACACAAGAATTCAATGAAAAGCGAGGATCAGGGGACCAACACTGCTCCAAAGTGAAGGTGCCAAAACTGAATCCAAGCCAACTTTATTATACACTCAGCCATGAAGGAAAGTTAAACTATAACTCATGTGGCCTTCAGGGCCAAAGACCAAAGTGATCAGTAACAACTGAGTGACTAAAAAACAGTAATCAATAACAAATCAGTAACTAAGACTAATATTCTTATCTATAGATTTTCCAACAGATACATAAAACATGTGACTCTGGATGCCAGTTAGCATCCAGTTTATTAATAATTATAAATTTCTTTTGCGGCCCTTGCCAGGACCTACATTTCTTTTATTCTTCCTGTCTCCTACAGTGAAAAAAAAAAACATACAACAAAATATAATAAATTTGTAGAATCATTCAATCACATTAAATTTATTCTAGGATCCTGACATGAAAGAAAAATTCATACAGACTCTCAAAAAAAGAGCGTGATTAATGTCATCACTTCAACCTATTTAGTTGAATTCTATTCACCTCAAAACTTGGATAAATTGCCAACTTTTAAAAGTCAAAGTACAAAATTTTATTTTTTGAATTCTCTAATGATAAACTCTACTTTTTCGTTGAAAGTTGTCCCAGAACTGTTAGTAGTCTCAGGATGTAAAAGTCATTTTTCATCAAACAGGATTCTAAACATTCTGCATATCTTGTGTTTGTGAATCTGAGAAGCATATGTCTGTCAAAACAATGTAAAGAAATATATTTAACATTTAGTTGTATATATTTCAAATTTGTTATTTTATTTATTTTTTATTATTATTTTTTTAATTTTTATTTTTACTTTATTTTACTTTACAATACTGTTATTTTAAAATATAAATGTGTTCATTATAGAATAATTAAAATTTGAAATAAATGCTGTTCAAGTTGTCAATATATATACTACTCTTTTAACATATATGTATATTAAAACAAAATGTTTAATAAATTTGAATGTTAAAATAGTCCTGAAGAACATTTTGTAGATGCTGGTTGTTCTATGTAAATAATTCAGTGCTTTGCCCTATTAAAAAGTTAATACTGATAGAATGATATGCTAACTGACATTTTCTAACTGATAGAATCCTTTCAACAGCACTGCAATGTATAAATTCTCTTAGACAACTATCGATATAAGTGACTTTTGCTCATCTTAGGGATATTCAATTAATTATTTATAATCTTTGGTTCTAAATTTTCATTTGCACTCTGGTAGATCAGGATTTTATGTTGATTATTAACAGAATGAATTTAAGGAGAAAAATACATATTCTTTTTCTATTCTGAGAATTCTGAATTACTTCCTATAAGTTTCAGCAGTTAGTTCTTATGTCTACATAACAAAATGAGACTGAGAATTTGAGACAGAATACATATACTTTGTTGAAGTGTGCTCTGATAAAATATATTAAGGCTTTTATCAACATGTTTTAAAGAAATATATGGTAACTACATATGCAAAATAACACTTGCTAATAATTTCTTAAAAAAGGCTGAGATTTTGCAACCAGAGTTGGAACACTTTTGGGTTTTTACGATACCATCTGTATTACCCAAATAAGTCCCAAAGTAAGTGGATTTAAGTTTATGTTGCCCCCAAATGATAAGACATAATCTCAACTACTCTCTTTAGGCTCTAAATATCACCCAAACAGAAAACTTCAAGGAATATTAGCTTCTCACCTTTCAAAAAAATGTGCAGAAAGAATTAATGCCTCAGGGATAGAATATCAGAATTAGCAAACAGCAGAATTCAGTTCTACATTTTTGCAAATATATTATGTTTGGAATATAGCTATGCTTAATACATTTAAATTTTTAAAATTTAGCTTGGAAAACAAGAATATTAAAATAAGAAAAATTTATATAAAAACCTAAGTAGTGTATAAGTTCAGTTCAGTTCAGTTGCTCAGTCGCGTCCGACTCTTTGCGACCCCATGAATTGCAGCATGCCAGGCCTCCCTGTCCATCACCAACTCCTGGACTTCACTCAGACTCACGTCCATCGAGTCAGTGATGCCATCCAGCCATCTCATCCTCTGTCGTCCCCTTCTCCTCCTGCCCCCAATCCCTCCCAGCATCAGAGTCTTTTCCAGTGAGTCAACTCTTCTCATGAGGTGGCCAAAGTACTGGAGTTTCAGCTTTAGCATCATTCCTCCCAAAGAAATCCCAGGGCTTATCTCCTTCAGAATGGACTGGTTGGATCTCCTTGCAGTCCAAGGGACTCTCAAGAGTCTTCTCCAACACCATAGTTCAAAAGTATCAATTCTTCGGTGCTCAGCCTTCTTCACAGTCCAACTCTCACATCCATACACGACCACAGGAAAAACCATATCCTTGACTAGACGGACCTTTGTTGGGAAAGTAATGTCTCTGCTTTTGAATATGCTATCTTGGTTGGTCATAACTGTCCTTCCAAGGAGTAAGCGTATTTTAATTTCATGGCTGCAGTTACCATCTGCAGTGATTTTGGAGCCCCCAAAAATAAAGTCTGACACTGTTTCCACTGTTTCCCCTTCTATTTCCCATGAAGTGATGGGACCAGATGCCATGATCTTCGTTTTCTGAATGTTGATCTTTAAGCCAAATTTTTCACTCTCCACTTTCACTTTCATCAAGAGATTTTTTAGTTCCTCTTCACTTTCTGCCATAAAGGTGGTGTCATCTGCATATCTGAGGTTATTAGCACCCCTATAAAACTTGCAGAACCAGAAGTAACAAGTAAACCTAAAAGTCAGTGAGTGGGTCAAAATATCAAATTAAAGTTAAGAACACAAGTAAGGAGTGGAAGCTACACAGGAAAAAATTTAAGATAATGCATCTCAGAGAAACAAAGTACAATACAAAATAGAGGTTCAGAGACTTACAGGATAGGATGACAAGGTCTTAAGTAACATAAATGTAATTGGGTTTTCTGAAAGAAATCAAGAGAGAATGGAGAAAACTGGAATATTTAATGTAAAAATGGCTAAGGAATCTTTTGAATTAAGTATAGAAAGAATCCTTCAATTTAGGGATCCTAAACTACCCACCCTGAAACTCAAACTCTACACACATCAGAATGTTATATAGTGGTATCTCAATTTGGTTTTAATTTGAATTTTCCTATTGTCTAACATTTTTGAACGTCTTTTCTTGCTCTCATTTTCATTCTCTCTTCTCTACTGCGCATTTTCTGTTTCAATAGTTTGTTCCTCTTTTTAAAAGGGGCATTAAGTTGGGTGTTTACTTATTGAATTTTGAAAGTTCTTTGTATGTTGTGGTCCCAATTCCTTTTAAAAATGTATTTGCAAATAATTTCTCCTTGTCTGTGGCAAGTCTTTCCATTTCCTTTAGAATATCTTTTTCAAATCTCAGTTTTCATTTTTTATGGAGTCTAATCTTTTTTTTTAATGTCAATGTCATATATAAACTGAATCAATTATGTATAATTAGTTATATATAAGTGAATCAGTTAATATTATGGGACTTCCCTCGTGGCTTAGACGGTAAAGCATCTATACAATGCGGGAGACTCAGGTTCGACCCCTGAGTTGGGACGATCTCCTGGAGAAGGAAACGGCAACCCACTCCAGTATTATTTCCTGGAAAATTCCATGGATGGAGGAACCTCATAGGCTACAGTCCATGGGGTCACAAAGAGTCGGACACGACTGAGCAACTTCAATGTCAATGTCAATCTATTTTTTAATTTTATGAGTTGTAAGAAGCTCATGAGTTGAATTCTATCTGGAAAGCATTGGCCTGATATTATACATTGCTCAACTTTTTTGTCTATGTTCTCTTTGCTTTAAGCTAGTTTACCCTTTGTCAGTTATCTAATCTGCTGATAATGCCATTTAGTGCATTTTTATCTTACAAACTATACTTTTCATTTCATAGGTTTAATTTCTATATATCTTTGATGTCCCTCTATAATATGGTCACAATAGCTTCTATAGTGTTGTGTATATAATTATATTTTATTAACTGTTTAATGTCCTTGACTTTTGGTTCTAACGCTTGTTTCATTTCTGGGTTACTTGTTATGATTTATATTACTTTTCACAAATTTTCCTGCATTTTTGGCATGCTTTACAATTTTGAGTGAGATGCTAGGAATTTTTAAGTTTACATTGTTTTAAACTGATGTAAAATTATTTATTTTTTTATTTTTTAACAGTTTATTTTACTTTATTTTACTTTACAATACTGATTGGTTTTGCCATACATTGACATGATTCTGCCACGGGTGTACATGAGTTACCAAACATGATCCCCCCTCCCACCTCCTACCCCATATCATCTCTCTGGATCATCCCCGTGCACCAGCCCCAAGCATCCTGTATCCTGCATCGAACATAGACGTGATTCGTTTCTTACATGATAGTATACATGTTTCAATGCCATTCTCCCAAATCATCCCACCCTCTCCCTCTCCCTCAGAGTCCAAAAGTCTGCTCTACACATCTGTGTCTCTTTTGCTGTCTTGCACACAGGGTCATCATTACCATCTTTCTAAATTCCTGCCTTATGACCCAGCAATCCCACTACTGGGCATACACACCGAGGAAACCAGAATAGAAAGAGACACATGTACCCCAATGTTCATTGCAGCACTGTTTATAATAGCCAGGACATGGAAACAACCTAGATGTCCATCAGCAGATGAATGGATAAGAAAGCTGTGGTACATATACACAATGGAGTATTACTCAGCCATTAAAAAGAATACATTTGAATCAGTTCAAATGAGATGGATGAAACTGGAGCCGATTATACAGAGTGAAGTAAGCCAGAGAGAAAAAAATCTATACAGTATACTAACACATAAATTATTTGTTTTATACTGGTTGTTTTTGTATTCATATTAGTATATTTTTGGAAAAAGTTTCACCCTTTTGAGACTTGCATTTAAGTATTTTTAGGTAGGACCAGAACAGTCCTTAGTCTAGGGCAAATTTTGTGTATTACAGAGGCAATCTTATTCCAAGGACTCCATTCTTTGCTTAGGGTATTAAGGGGTTTTCCTGTTCTGGTTGGTGAAATACAAACTATTCCAGCCCTGAATGGGCTGTAGAGACTGATTTATCTTCTATTTTTAGTGGTTCTTTACCCAGTATCAGAAACTGTCTTCATGATCTTTCACGATCTATGTGCAGCTGAAGACCCAAAAGGTTACTTCTAGATTTCCAGATGTTTCTTGCTTTATGCGTCTTTCTCCTCTTTACTGATCTGCCCTGAAATTACTAGCCACTTTGGCCTCTATGGAGAAAGCAATGGCACCTCACTCCAGTACTCTTGCCTGGAAAATCCCATGGTTGGAGGAGCCTGGAAGGCTGCAGTCCATGTGGTTGCTGAGGGTCGGACACTATTGAGCGACGTTACTTTCACTTTTCACTTTCCTGCATTGGAGAAGGAAATGGCAACCCACTCCAGTGTTCTTGCCTGGAGAATCCCAGGGACAGGGGAGCCTGGTGGGCTGCCGTCTATGGGGTCGCACAGAGTCGGACACGACTGAAGTGACTTAGCAGTTGGCCTCTATAAATTCTGTCTCATTAACTCATGTTAGTACTGCTAGATTCTTTATGGTCTTCTATCCCACACCCTCAAACAGTGATGTGGAAATCCTCTTCAGCAAGTAAACTAGGGCAGTTGTTAGGATTCTACTCATTTAAATGATTCATTCTTTCAAGGATGACTGTATCCAGCTGCCTATTGTACCATGCCTAAAACATTCTTTCATGTATACTTGGAGTATTTAAGACTAGAGAGTAAATCTAGTCCTATCTCTTCATCATTACTACAAGTGAAAGTTTGATACTTTTAATTATATTTAAATTTCCAAGTTCTCATTTCTTGTGCATAAGAATGAGGTTCACTTTTTATATACCTTGGTGATGTATTAATACCTAAGACTGTGTTATCTCAGTTTATTAAATCTGGTAGCTTTTTGTAAATTCCTTGTCTGTTATTTTACAATGAAAAATATATTATCTACTAATACAGTTTTATTACTTTCATTTTATTTCCAATCTGTATGCTATTTTTTCTATCCTGATTCTTAACTGGTAATTCTAATACTGTATTGGAAAACAGTTCTGAGAGTAGATATGTTTGTATTTTTCCTACTCAGTGAAAAAGTATCCAGTCTTACCCTAATTATGATGTGATCTGTAGGTTTTTCATAAATACTCAGTATCTGGTAAAAAATTATCTTTTTGTCTTATTTTTCTGAAATATTTCAATTGTTTTTAAAGTCAAAGATAGATGTTAAGTTTTGTCAAATGTTTTATCTAAATCTATTGATTAGGATTTGTATTAATAATCATATTAATTCTCTTTTGGGAATTATGTTGCATTATTTAAGAATGTTGAACCAGTTTTGCATGTTTATAAAAGCCCCACTTATTCTTAATGTATAAGCCCTTTTTATATTGTTAGGTTTTATTTACTAATATTTTGGTAAAATTTTTTATATCTTAAAGGAGAGATATTGATTAGTACTTTTTTTATGCTTCTACTGGATATCATAACAAGATATAAATACATGATGTTGGTGTCTAAAACTGGTTTGTAAACTATTTCCTCTTCTTCCATATTCTGAAAGAGTTTCTACAGAATTGGCATTACTATTTCCTTAAATAATGGAGATCACCTGCTATTTTTTTGAAGAAATTGACAAGCTGACTGTAAAATTTACATGAAAGAGGAAAGGGCAAAATATAGCTGAAACATTCCTGAAGAATAAAGTGAGAGAAATTATACTTATCTAATAATACAGACAGGAAGATAAAAGAATATCAACATTGAGATTTAAATTGAAAGAGACACATGTACCCCAATGTTCATTGCAGCACTGTTTATAATAGCCAGGACATGGAGGCAACCTGGATGTCCATCAGCAGATGAATGGATAAGAAAGCTGTGGTACATATACACAATGGAGTGTTACTCAGCCATTAAAAAGAATACATTTGAATCAGTTGTAGTGAGGTGGATGAAACTGGAGCCTATTATACAGAGTGAAGTAAGCCAGAAAGAAAAACACCAATACAGTATCAGTTCAGTTCAGTTCAGTTGCTCAGTTGTGTCCGACTCTTTGCGAGCCCATGAATTGCAGCACACCAGGCCTCCCTGTTCATCACCAACACCCGGAGTTCACTCAGACTCAGGTCCATCGAGTCAGTGATGCCATCCAGCCATCTCATCCTCTGTCGTCCCCTTCTCCTCCTGCCCCCAATCCCTCCCAGCATCAGAGTCTTTTCCAATGAGTCAACTTTTCTCATGAAGTGGCCAAAGTACTGGCGTTTCAGCTTTAGCATCATTCCTTCCAAAGAAATCCCTGGGCTGATCTCCTTCAGAATGGACTGATTGGATCTCCTTGCAGTCCAAAGGATTCTCAAGAGTCTTCTCCAACACCACAGTTTAAAACCATCAATTCTTTTGTGCTCAGCCTTCTTCACAGTCCATTCTCACATCCATACATGACCATAGGAAAAACCATAGCCTTGACTAGATGGACCTTAGTCAGCAAAGTAATGTCTTTGCTTTTGAATATGCTATCTAGGTTGGTCATAACTTTTCTTCCAAGAGTAAGTGTCTTTTAATTTCATACTAGTGCATATATATGGAATTTAAAGATGGTAATGATAACCCTGTATGCAAGGCAACAAAAGAGAGACAGATGTATAGAACAGTCTTTTGGACTCTGTGGGAGAGGGAGAGGGTGGGATGATTTGGGAGAATGGCATTGAAACATGTATAATATCATATATGAAATGAATCACCAGTCCAGGTTCAATGCATGATACTGGATGCTTGGGCCTGGTGCACTGGGATAACCCAGAGGGATGGTACGAGGAGGGAGGAGGGAGGGGGATTCAGGATGGAGAACACGTGCATACCTGTGGCAGATTCATGTTGATGCGTGGCAAAACCAATACAATATTGTAAAGTAATTAACCTCCAATTAAAATAAATTTATATTAAAAAAAGATTTTCAAATTTAAAAAAAAGTAAAAACGAGAAAATAAACTGAGCAGAGATCTCAATAGCCATAATCTTCAAAGGGGACAGATTTAACTGATTTAACTAAAGCAACTTACTAAACACACAAATGCAGAAGACAGCCTGGAGGGAGGAAAACTGGAATCCAGAGTTGCTACAATACAGTATTTAAAAATCTAGCTTTCAAATAAAACATGCAAAGAGATAGGAAAGTATGACCCATTCTGAGGAAAAGCAAAAATCAGTAGAAACTCTCTCTGAGTGTCCCAAGAAGTTGGATTTAGCAGGCAAAGATATCAAAGCAGTTATGTTCAAAGAACTAAAAGCAATTGTGTTTAAAGAATCAAAAGAAAGTAGGAGAGTAATATTAATAAATTAAGATAATAAGAAAACACATTATTAAAAAATTTTAAAATGATTAAAAATGTAGAAATAAGCAATACTTGAAAATTTTTCCAGGGGTGGAAATAAGTGATACTTGAAAAATTCATTAGGAAGGCTGAAAAGAAGATTCAAGATATCAGAGAAAAATAAGCAGTGAATTTGAAGAGAGAGCAACAGAAATTATCTACTGAAGAACAGAAAGAATGAGAATGGAACAAAAGTGAATGGAGCCTCAGAGACTGTGGGACAACAGACCAACATATGTGTAATGGAAGAGGAAAGAAAACTTTGTGAAAAAAATATTTGAGAAAATAATGTCTGAAAACTTGGCAGATTTGATTGAAAACATTAATCTACACATGCATGTAGCTTAACCAGCCCAACTAGGATAACTACAGAGATCCACACCTAAACACAGCATGCAAACTGTTAAACAACAAAAAATCTTTAAGGCATCAAAAGAAAACCACCATCATGTACAATGGAACATTAGCGTAATTACTAATTTCTCATCTGAAACAATGAAGGCTGGAAGGCAGTAGAATGGAATATTCAAAGTGTGAAAGACAAAACTATCTACCAAGAATTTTTTTTCAACTAAGAATTTTATATCCCACAAAGCTTCCTTCAAAAATGAGAGAGAAATTAAGACATACCCAGATAAACAATTTTGAGGAACCTGCCCTCAAGAAGTGCTAAAAGGAGTTCTTCAGGCTGACAGGAAAGGATATCAGATGGTATTAATAACTCAAATCCAAAGGAAGAAATGAATAAATAAAAATTTTTAAAAAGAAGAAGTGAAGAGCACTAGAAATGTGTTAATATAAAGGATTATATAGTGCTATAGCTCTGTACTCATATTTTATAATATCCTATAAGGGAAAAGAATCTGAAAAAGAATATATATGTATATTTCTTAATCATTTTGCTGTCCACCTGAAACTAATTCGACATTGTAAATCAATTACACTTAAATGAAAAAAAGACAATATAAATATATATTTCTTGTTTCTTCACACACAAAAAAATAATCAAGAAACAAAACCATGCATTTGTGGACTTGTAAATTATGAGAGAGGAAACAGAATAGATTTGAGGAAAAGAGTGAATTTGTAAATTGTCTGGAAATATCTGAATGACATTATAGATAAGCACCATTAGGATATATCTCACAATATGCACAAAATTTTATTCCATTTGAAGTATAAGGCCTGAGGTGAAGGGCAAATTATAAAAGTTTCAGAAAAAAAATTAAATGGTTATTTGTATGTCCTTAAAATATGGATGAATTTATTGAATGAGAATGAAAATATCAAAACATAAATAAAAAGACAAATATTTTGACTAAATTTAAATGGATAATTTATGGTTATAAAAATACACTAAATGATTAGAAATTCAAAAAATAAAAAGGAATCTTGCAAAAAAACTGACAAAAGATGTTTACAACATATATAATGGGCATAAGAATATGTTAAGAAACAGTGAAAATGAAAGAATTAAAACTCATCCGTTTGAATGAAATTACAGAAGGTAATACTGAACAAAAAAAGCAACTATTTGCACACTTTGGGAAACTGTGCATTATCAAATTTTAATAACAGAATAATAGAATGGAAATAGGTATATTTAGGGAAATGAAAGTCACCATTAATATAATAATCTACTTTGTAAATACCATAATGGCTACATGACTTTGATTATATGAATATTCTAAGTTATACATACATGCTTTAAACACTGTATATTAATTATAAACTCTCTATATTAATATTAAATTAAAATATTAAAAAGAGGTTCCTTTTCTGCCTACTGATTTTCTCTTTTCCTCTCCAAACAACTTTTATGAATGTTATTAATATCACATATGTTTCAATATGCAGACTTTATCTTCTAATCAGTATCCATGTTACTATCTCAATTCATATTTTGCTGTTTATCCAATTGATATAAATACATTTTAAAAGTGATTTTGAGGGAAGGGCAAGATAGAGGAAGGAGATTAAGAGGTATAACCTACTAGGTATAAAATGAATAAGATATAGGGATGTAAAGTACAGCATAGGGAATGTAACCAATATTTTATAATAATTTTAAATGGGCTATAATCTATAAAAATATTAAATCACTATTTTGTACACTTGAAACTAATAAAACATTGAAAATCAACTATACTTCAATGTGAACATTTTTAAAGTTCTTTTGAGTAACCACACATAAAAGGAAACCTATATGGGGATTAAAGGGGGATATAAAGAAACATTAAATGTGATTTTTGTTCTCCTAATATTTGCAAACTTATGAAAATAAAATTTTAGCATCCTGATATATCTTACAGAAAAGGTTTTATGTAATTTTGTTATAGCTCAAAATTAGCTTTCCTGTTTTATATGTAACTCTGAATCTAGACACAGTACAGCCCAAATCCCCAAATACTTTTAAGCCTCATAAATTCAAATAAAACAACCACACAAAGAAAAGGAAGGCAAAAGCAAACAACCACCCCCAAGTCAAGAATTAAAGTTACATGTGAAAACTATCTTGTCAATTTTCAACCGTCATTCAGATCATATAGGCTTACTAGAGGGATTATTCAATTACTTGGGGAGGCTTCTTGCTCTCAACAGTCCTGGGTCTGTATGTCCTTATCTTTCTTTTGTCTAGTTTGCCTGCTCTGGACTCTTATTTTTTGCAGTACCAGAAATTTGCTTCTGGCCTCTCTTGAGTCTACAATCAGGCAACCTCGTTCCCATGCTTTTCATTAGTTGGTCTCTAAAGTCAGCTAAACAAACTGAAAAATCAACAACTCTTCTTAACTTCACTAGAGAAGTGAGGTTACAGGGCAAACAGCTGCCCCTAACAATTAGCCAGACAGGCGGCAGATATCTAACATCAAAGGTAAGAACGTCAAATTTCAGAGCAGAAACACGCAAGCAGAAACCTCAATATGAACCAGTGCCCCTGGGAGGGGAAACCTGAATTACAGTTGATAAATTGCTGTAATTTAGAACAGACAAGTCTGATAAAAACTCCAGGGGAATGTAGTCATTGGAGGAACCCACACATTTTTTAGTTTTACCTGTTAAGTTCTAAGTTCTCCTTTGCGCTTCTGGAAGGAGTAAGGAAAAAAAAAAAAAAGTTATAATATGACAGGGCATTCTGTTCTTCTTAGTAAGGCCTGCCCTCAGGAAAAACTAATTTACCAGCAACTAACCTGCTAGATTTCATCAGAGTCTAACTTACCTAAGGGAAAGGACATACACAACTCCAACCTCCTTCAGCCATCAGCCATTGTGTCTCATCCAAGGATGGGGAGTAAGGGAGTGAAACTGAGAAGCACTACTGAAGTTCACAGTCCAGGAACACAGGTTCATCATAAGACTAAGACCTAATTATTGGAATATAGAATGCTTTCTGTTCCCCATGTCTTACTTTAATATGTAACTGAAGACATATTTACCACCATTTCATTTACCCAGTTCTTTATATTCGGTACGTCATGTATGGATTTCCAAAAAAAAATAATAACACAAAAAAACCAAAATATAATTTGAGGAGAGAGAACAAATATCAGACACAGACTTAGACTATGGTAGGAATATTGAGATTATCACAATAGGAATTAAAAGGAAAACTATAGTTAACATACTAAGGGATTTAAAGGAAAAAGTAGACAATATGTAAGAACAAATTGATGATGTAAGTGGGGACAAAAAATGATGAATGCTTTTAATGTATTCACTAGGAGACTGGTGAAGAATGAATCTCTGAGCTTGAGAACATGACAATATAAAATCACCAAACTGAAAGAAACAAAGAAAAAAGACTGACAAAATTTAAAAGAAGAGCAGAGCATGAGAGAAAATAGCCCCAAGAACTTTGAGTACAGTTACAGAAGGTCTAAGGTAGACACAGAAAGGAATTCAGTTCAGCTCAGTTCAATTGCTCAGTCGTGTCCCACACTTTGTAACCCCATGAGCTGCAGCACACCAGGCCTCCCTGTCCATCACCAACTCCTGGAGCCTACCCAAACTCGTCCATTGAGTCAGTGATGCCATCCAACCATCTCATCTGCTGTCCCCTTTTCTTCCTGCCCTCAATCTTTCCCAGCATCAAGGTCTTTTCAAACTCTTCACATCAGGTGGCCAAAGTATTAGAGTTTCAGCTTCAAATCAGTCCTTCCAATGAACACCCAGGACTGATCTCCTGTAGGGTGGACTGATTGGCTCTCTTTGCAGTCCAAGGGACTCTCAAGAGTCTTTTCCAACACCACAGTTCAAAGCATCAATTCTTCAGCATTCAACTTTCTTTATAGCCCAACTCTCACATCCATACATGACCACTGGAAAAACCATAGCCTTGACGAGACGGACCTTTGTTGGGAAAGTAATGTCTCTGCTTTTGAATATGCTATCTAGGTTGATAATAACTTTCCTTCCAAGGAGTAAGTGTCTTTAATTTCATGGCTGAAATCACCATCTGCAGTGATTTTGGATCCCAAAAAATAAATTCTCTCACTGTTTCCACTGTGTACCCATCTATTTGCCATAAAGTGATGGTATTGGATGCCATGATCTTAGTTTTCTGAATGTTGAGCTTTAAGCCAACTTTTTCACTCTCCTCTTTCACTTTCATCAAGAGGCTCTTTAGTTCTTCTTCACTTTCTGCCATAAAGGTGGTGCTATCTGCATATCTGAGGTTATTGATATTTCACCCAGCAATCTTTATTCCAGCTTGTGCTTCCTCCAGCCCAGTGTTTCTCATGGTGTACTCTGCATATAAATTAAATAAGCAGGGTGACAATATACATCCTTTATGTACTCCTTTTCCAATTTGGAACCAGTACGTTGTTTCATGTCCATAAAGGAATATCAGGAGATAAAGAAAGAGACAAAGGAACAGAAGCAATATTTGAGGCAATAACACAATTAAGAATTTTCCTAAATTAATGTCAGATCCCAAAACACACATTAAGGAACCTCAGAGGACACCAAGAAGGATAAAAAACAAAAGACTGAAAACAAAAAAATTACATTGTACAGTGAGGCATGTAATTTTCAAACACCAGGAAATCAATTCTAGAAAAAATGATTTTGAAAAAAGCCAGAGGAAAAGCACTTTACCTATAGATAAGCAAAGATGAGGATTATATCCAAATTTTCCTCAGAACCCATGTAACAAGAATAGAATGAAGTAAAACATCTAAAGTGTTTAAAAGAAAAAATACAAACCTACAATTCTATATTCTGCATTATCGTCCTTCAAAAATTGAAGGAGAAATAGAGACTGTCTCAAAAAAAACCAGGAAATTTGTTTGGGGATTTTCCCAACCCAGGGATCAAACCCACATCTCCTGTGGGTCCTGCAGTGGCAGGCAAATTCTTTACCACTGAGCCACTTTCAAATAAACTTAATTATTCTAGATATGATTTGTAGTGAAACTCTCCTTGTATACTTCCCATATTGAAATCTACCAGTCCATAGAAGTTTAAAAGTTTATCTGTTTTTCCAGAAATAAAATGCAACAATAGTTGATATGATTACATGGTATGCACAACAATTCATCAAGCTATATACTGTAGATTAATATGCTGTATTATATATTTGTTATACTTCAACTAAAAAGATTAAAAAAAAAAAAAGAACTTTTAAAGAAAGGAAAGAAGAGGGCCACTGAGGGTGTTTTCTTTGCCCAAGGTTATATAGCATTCTATTGCAAGAATAAAATGCAGTGGATATTTTCATGAGATTAATTTTGAAATTGTATTTATCTTTAAAACCTCTTAGCTGTTTGTGTACATAAAAGTAATAACACAAAAAGTTAATAATATTTACATATAAGTAAATAAAGTATAGAATGGTAGTGATTCAAATTTTAAGAAAGAAAATGCTAACTGGCTGGTTAAGTAGTTATAAACTTAGGTTGTCTGAAGACAAATCCTACATGTTCAACATGTAAGATATATTAAGTGAATACAAAATATCTAATTGACTGTCTAGTTGACTAAATATCTCACACATTGTCAGTCTTTTGGAAAAATTTGCTTTCCAGTATATTAGGTATTAGATAATAGCCCAAATTTATTGAGAGGACTAAAAAATTGGAATATTATATTACATTTAATGAAAAATATGAAAAAGAAGCTCAATATTTCTCATGGTTTTTATGACTCCCAAAAGAATGGATTACTGAGAAGAGAAATGATTGCCCTTAAATATTTGAAAGTTCCCTAAATGCCAAATCAGGAAGCATTCTACTCCAGTCTGTGGCTAGTAAATCACAACATATCACCACTCCTGTGTGAGACACATACTTATGCTCAGGAAGAGGCAGCATTTTGACCTACAGGTGTCTTTTTTGCTTAGTCTGAAACTGAGGAATTATACCTTGTCCTAGTGACATTGGAGAAGTAAATGGCAACCCACTCCAGTGTTCTTGCCTGGAGAATCCCAGGGATGGGGAAGCCTGGTGGGCTGCAGTCTATGGGGTCGCACAGAGTCAGACACGACTGAAGCAACTTAGCAGTAGCAGTGACATTATTAGATTGTGTATAGTCTGCTAAAAAGTTTGGACTCATGGTGGACTAGTGAGGTAATTAATTTTATGTGTCAGTTTGACTGGCCATAGAGTTCTCAGACTAAACATTATTGCCAGGTGTGTCTGAATAGTGTTTTGGGATGATATTGGTATTTGAATTGATGTTCTCAGTAGGTAGATTGGCTTCCCCATTGTTTGTTGGCAGGCATCATTTGATCTTTGAGGGCCTGAATAGAAAGAAAAATGTTGAAAGAGAAATTGACCCTTTTTTTTTCTGCCTCACTATTGATCTGTGACATCTCATTTCATCTTTAGCCCTTGGTCTGAGATTTACAACACTGGATCTCCTGCTTCTTTGGCCTTCAGACTTAAACTAGAAACATACCACTGTTTCCTGAGGTTTCAGTCTGTACATGTCAAATCATGAGACTTGTGAGTCTAGTTGCTTTATATATTTATATAAATATTACTCCTCTCTTTCTGGAGAGAAGTGATTAACACAATTAGATATCCTTGGACTCACATCCCAAACTGTAGCAGGAGAAACTGATCAATTCCTGTCATTGGCCAGCCTTCTCCAATTCTACATTACCAGAATTTAAGAAACCTGAAGATGCACTTATTGCTGATTGGAAACTCTACCCAGGGTCTCACCAGTGATGAGAAAAATAAAGAAGCATGCCACCATTTTCTACATTCTAAGGCTCCTCATACCAACAGCTTTTCAAATGATGGCCTGACTATTCATAGCCTCTTCCTAACTTCATTCACCCATCCTTTCAAGTAGCCCATGGAACCGTGCTAGATCATCTACGGAGAAAACTACCTAGTCATCTTCTTTTCTAGACCATGTTTGGTAATCTCTAAGGACTGCACATCAACTCTTCTTTCACCCCCTACTGTAGAGGGGGCAGGATATGAAAAGAAGACAGATTAAATCCTGAAATTTCCACTCTCAGCCTTGAATACTACAGAGTGAGGTGGCAGTTGTCCTTCATAAGGCAGCATAAACCATAACAAAACACATCTCAATAAAAGAGTCACCTTTGGAGAAGAGAGACTGACTATAGTGGACCCACCCTCATTACTATTCTTTGTGAACCATGGGCAAGAGTATATATAAATGGAAGTCCACATATATCCTTTTAATTTTCACCAGTAATCAAATTTTCATTAATAAATGATGTGACATTGCAGATTTTCACAACGTATTTGAAAGAAAAGTCAGTCAATTCACTCATTAAAAAATCATCAGAAGAAAAAAAAGAAGAGTTCTAAACAATCCACTCAAGCATCTGATAAGTCAAATAATAAAAATAATTGCAAGCACACCCTGAGTGATGGAGTATACTTAATACTTAGTAAGAAGCACCACAATTCTGATCTTGTTAGACTAAAAACTTAATCTACTTTTATTTAGTTGCTAATTGATGGATAGTAGTTTTGTTTAACTTTATTATTTCATTTGATTACAAGAGATAAACACATGTTTGCTATCAAATGCTTTGACATAAGCACACAGACAAAAACTGGTATGATTACCAACTGAAAGCTTAATATCAGCCATTTCTTAAAGAAACAAGCAAAGCCTCGCATTTCGTATATAGTTTGTAACTAAAAGAAAATGTGTAAAGGATGGGATGGTAGTTAAGACTTGTTACTTAATGGGAAGCCTATTTAGATTTGATGTTTCCAGGAAGTATTCATAGATTTTCAAGGCTAAATATAATATATCTATATATCTATATTTATATATCTATACATATATATGCTTTCAGAGTTTGTCTATATTTAACAATAGCATTTATTCTGTTTACTGCTATGTTTTGGTTCATGTTCAACTCCTAGCATGTAGTAGGTGCTAAGTAGTTATTTGTTGAATGAACTAGATACTATTTTTAGAGGAATGAACACCTTAGTTTTACATATGTGGTAAATTCCAAAGATGAATTACATCAACTTTTCTAACCTATATTGTCAAAGAAGAATTTTTCAGGCTTTCCTATTCTTGGATGCATTTCATTGTTCCTTTAAGTGCACACTGTAAAAAAAAAATGAAGGAAACTTGGAAGGAAATTTCGTTTTAATTCTAAAGTGTTTTAAACTGATATGTTTCCATGTTAAAGAAATATAACATTATTTATATAAAATCTAATAGATATAGAAGAATCATGATAGTGAAGATGTGAGCATTGTAATGTATATAAAGTTAATAATGAATAAGCCATATTTTATTGACTATAATGACACATGTGGTTCAACAAAATAATAGGGGTAACTCAAGGAAATGTTCAGCTGGTACTATGAACAGTAGAATGTCAGTATTTCTATTCATGAATGGCACACAGAGTACTGAATAATAGCTTAAGCATTCTGCTTTGCTGTATTTTTGTATTATAAATTCTTAACAAAATGGTACAAACTTGAAAAGTCATTTGATTCTGTTAAGTTAAAGAATTTACTGTAGATTTATATTGTAAAAATTTAAACACAATAGAGATGTTTGTTATAACTGTTTAAACTGCTAATATATATATGTATATATGTATGATATATATATGATATACATATTATAAGTCAGGTACATATGTTTCAACATGTATCAGGCTGTTTCATGTAATCATTGAAACAACAATTGGGAGGTACAACTTCCATCATTACTTTATCAGAGAAACACAAAATACAGAGAGATCAGGCCACCTTACCAAGGTCAGAAAACTAAGCGTGGCCAAGAAAGGATTTGGATACCAACTTTCATGTTTTAAAATAAGTTATAAGGGATTATTCTGAAAATGGTTGTAAACATTTTAATCTGGCAATTAATATAGGCTTTTGGAGGTTGGAAGTTAAGATAATTTATATACAGAAATTATCATCACCATTATTAGGGATAAATATTTGTTGAACACTGCATAGACAGGATTACTTTGCTAGCATGTTAGATGAGTGCAATTGTGCAGTAGTTTGAGCATTCTTGGGCATGGCCTTTCTTTGAGATTGGAATGAAGACTAACCTTTTCCAGTCCTGTGCCCACTGCTGAGTTTTCCAGATTTGCTAGCATGTTGAATGTAGCATCACTTTCACAACATCATCTTCCAGGATTTGAAATAGCTTAACTGTAGTTCCATTACCTCCACTAGCTTTGTTCCTAGTGATGTTTCCTAAGGCCCACTTGACTTCACTGTCCGGCTCTAGGTGAGTGATTATCTGAGTCATGAAGATATTTTTTGTGTAGTTCTTCTGTGTATTCTTGGTACCTTTTCTTAATATCTTCTGCTTCTGTCAGGTCCATATCATTTCTGTCCTTTACTGTGCCCATCTTTGAATGAGATGTCCCCTTGGTAACTCTAATTTTCTTGAAGAGCTCTCTAGCCTTTCCCATCTATTGGTTTCCTCTATTTCTTTGCACTGATCACTGAGGAAGACTTTCAAATCTCTCCTTGCTGCATTCAAATGGTTATATCTTTCCTTTTCTCCTTTGCCTTTTGCTTCTCTTCTTCTCATAGCTATTTGTAAGGCCTCCTCAGACAACCATTTTGCCTTTTTGCATTTCTTTTTCTTGGGGATGGTCTTTATCACTGCCTCCTGTGCAATGTCACGAACCTCCATCCATATTTCTTGAGGCACTTTCTATCAGATCTAATCCCTTGATTCTATTTGTCACTTCCACTGAATAAGCATAAGGGATTTGATTTAGGTCATACCTGAATGGTCTAGTGGTTTTCCCTACTTTCTTCAATTTAAGTCTGAATTTGGCAATGAGGAATTCATGATGTGAGCCACAGTCAGCTCCCAGTCTTGTTTTTGCTGATTGTATAGAGCTTCTCCATCTCGGCTGCAAAGAATATAATCAATTTGATTTCAGTATTGACCATCTGGGGATGTCCATGTGCAGAGTCTTCTCTTATGTTTTGGAAGAGAGTGTTTGCTATGACCAGTGTATTCTCTTGGCAAAACTCAATTAGCCTTTGCCCTGGTTCGTTCTGTATTCTAAGCCCAAATTTGCCTGTTTTCCAGGTATTTCTTAACTTCCTACTTTTGGATTCCAGTCCCCTGTAATGAAAAGGATATCGTTTATGGGTGTTAGTTCTAGAAAGTCTTATAGATCTTCATAGAAATGTTCAACTTCAGCTTATTCAGCATTATTGGTTGGCGCATAGTTTTGGACTACTGTGATACTGAATAGTTTCTCTTGGAAACAAACAGAAATCATTTTGTCATTTTTGAGATTGCATCCAAGTACTGCATTTCAGACTCTTTTGTTGACTATGATGGCCACTCCATTTCTTCTAAGGGATTACTGCTGACAGTAGCAGATATAATGGTCATCTGAGTTAAATTCACTCATTCTAGTCCATTTTAGTTCGCTGATTCCTAAAATGTTGACGTTCACTCTTGCCATCTCCTCTTCAACAACTTCCAATTTGCCTTGATTCATGGACTTAACATTCCAGGTTCCTATGCAATATTGCACATTACAGCATCAGACTTTACTTCCATCACCAGTCACATCCACAACTGGATGTTGTTTTTGCTTTGGCTCTGTCTGTTCATTCTTTCTGAAGTTATTTCTCTATTCTTCCCTAGTGGCATATTGGGCACCTACCAACCTAGGGAGTTCATCTTTCATGTCTTATCTTTTTGCCTTTTCATACTGTTCATGGGGTTCTCAAGGCAAGAATACTGAAATGGTTTGCCATTCCCTTCTCCAGTGGACCACATTTTCCCAGAACTCTCCACCATGACCCATCCATCTTGGGTGGCTCTACATGGCATGGCTCATAGTTTTATTGAGCTAGACAAGGCTGTGGTCCATGTGATCAGATTGGTTAGTTTTCCGTGATTGTGATCAGGGACAAAGGGTAGGAGTGCAGGTAGAACAGAATGTGATCTTGGCAGAATTGAGGCCATTCACTTAGTCCAACATTCTCACTTCTCTGAACTCTCCAGAAAGAAGTGAGAAGAATGCTTATCTTCACAGATACTCTAGGTTTCTTGCCTTGAGGTCAGTCCTGAGAATCCATGCAAGGGTTGGACATGACTGAACAACTGAACTGAACTTGCAGGCAGGATTAGGAATACAGAGAGATATAAAAACTGTTCCAAGTTGTAAGAGATTTATTCTTCATTTGAAAAATTGCTAACTAGAATACTATCCTTTTTAAAAAGAAGTATGTGTGTGTGCGCTAAAGTTGTATTTAAAACAATAAAAAAAATACAAGCAGCTCATACAACTCAATACCAGAAAAACAAAAAACCCAGTCAAAAAGTGGGAAAAAGAACTAAACAGGCATTTCTCCAAAGAAGACATACTGATGGCTAATAAACACATGAAAATTTGCTCAACATCACTCATTATTAGAGAAGTGCAAATCAAAACCAGAATGAGATACCACCTCACACCGGTCAGAATAGCCATCATCAAAAAGTGTACAAACAATAGATGCTGGAGAGGGTGAGGAGAAAAGGGAATGCTCTTGAAAAAAGAACAAAAAAATACATTAAATCAAAATTTGGTCACATGAAATTTGGATATAAATGCAGAACTTCAGAGTTTCTTTCCCTTCTTTTTGTAATACAAAACTCAGTTGACTATTTTATATATTACAGTTTAAGAGATGAAATGAGCCTTACATTGTGTTGTATTATATCCTATCCTTAATGCAGTTAATTTTCTAATTAAAGATATAAAAGTATTTAGTCACAATTTTATTCTACTATAATCCTTTCTTCTCTAACTTCATCAAGGCAGTAAAAGGAAAGTATTTATTTCCTCCATGAAATATCATAGACCTACAATAAAGATTCAATTCTGTGTATGCTTCTAGTGCAGTAACTGAAATATGACCTTCCAGAGGATTTTAAGCTCAATAATATATTATATGTGATAATTTAATTTTGTAGAATATTATCAGAATGCTTTCATCTCAAAAATTTTAAACATGATTGACCATGAGATTCTGACTCTTTTTCTTTTAGTCTTGATTAAGCGTGTTCAGAGAATACAAACTAACTACATATGAGCTTATATTAGGCAGTGTTAACAATACAGTGCTAAAGAAAATATACCACATAGTCTACATTAAATGGTGAAATATAAAATTAACCATTCTTTTGTAGGATTGTGTATAATGATGATCAACTCTGACAGTTCAAAAGATAATGGATAGTTGACAATTATAGTTAACACTTGAGAAAATTAAAATAACTTTAGCTTTATTTTCATGTTAAAATGTTGTAATCTAAAATACTAAAGATAGTATGTTTTAGTACTGTCTAAACATACTAAACATACCAATCTAAACATACTAAAGATAGGAAGTTTCAGTACTTGATTATTCCATAGGCTAACTGTTGTTTTCAGCAGAATAACAACTATTTTCAGATTTTGTCAAATTTTATATAGATTTGAATTCATTTCATACTAAACATACTAAAGATATCATATTATAAGACACCTTCTTTATAAGATACAAAGAAAGCTGTTGTATTTGACTATAATTTACAATCCAATGTCTGTATGATGTATTTCGAACTCCCCGCTAAACTGGGATCATAGCTAGTGGTTATTTCCCCCATTTTTTTTATTTCTCTCCTCCTTCTTTTCCTCTTTCTCTTCTTCCTAAGAAGAAGGGACAACAGAGGATGAGATGGATGACATCACCAACTCAATGGACATGAGTCTGAGCAAACTCTGGGAGATGATGAAGGACAGGGAAGCCTGATTTGCTGAGTCCATGCGTGGGGTCACAGAGATTCAGAAATGATTGAATGACTAAGCACGCACAGCACAAACACAGTTATTTAACTCATGCTGAATAACTGAGGACAGTGTAGCCTTGCCTCTCAAAACTAACAGTGACTATAAAGTCTTTGTTCAAGTTTATAAGACATAATAATTTATAGTCTTAGCCTTGGAATGGGAAAATCTAGTTTAGAAGAATTATGTGGAATTAAAGAAATAAGGTGCCAAATATTCCACACATTATGAATTTATTAATCATAAGTCATTGAGCTATATAAACACAAAGGTACTTAACTTGATTATTCCATGGCTAACTGTTGCTTTCAGCAGAATAACTACTATTTTCAGATTTTGTCAAATTTTATGTAGATTTAAATTTATTTCATGAAATGCAAACTAAATGTATATATATTTTTGAATAATATAATTTGGGCTAGATTTCCAAAGCCACTTTCTCCCCTATAAATCCACCTGGCATTTTCATACCAAATGTATTTGTCTAGATGGGCCTAATTGGAAAATGACATTTTTACTGGTCAGAAACTTAGAAGGAATGGGCCCAGTTTCCATTGCTATTCAAGATTCTAAATTGCTTACTCATCTAATTAATTGGGTGTTATCATCCACTAAATTGCTTCTGCTCCTATCATAGTGGTCCTTTCAGCTCTCCAATTCAGAATCTATATTTTTGCTATATATTCCCACATAGTTCCATGGGACACTGAGTCCTGTCTTTAAAAACTGGACATTTTGTTGCATTTTTTTTCACTGTAAAATGGAGCACAGTCTTAGGCTGCTTGCTCTCATCTGTGTTATTACTTGACTAATTGATATAGTAATTTCTCCCCTCTGAAATAGATTATAATTCCTTGATAAAGATTTATTATGTTTTATATTACTGTGAATTTCTTTTTTTGTTTAATTCAAAGTATAACACTACATATGCACATGATAGATAACAGATTTTACAGATAAAAATGCAGATAGTAAGTTACAATGTATAATTACTTTTAGCATGACCTACTAACATTTGATTATACACCTATGGGAAATATGTTTTATATATTATTTTGTAAATGACATGCATGAAGACAAGGGATGTTAAAGAATGCAATCAAATTTATATAACTAGCGAATTACAAAGCTAATATTAAAATCTAGAGATTCTAATTTTATATTTGTTCTCAAAAACTATTGTTACTAATTATGTTATTTATAAAAGCTAAGGTGCATAAAGGCAAACCAAAAATCCAAGGAACTATATTGTGAGTATATCTTTCCTGGTGGTAAAGAATCTGCCTGCAATGTGAGAGAACCAGGTTCAGTCCCTGGGTCGGAAAGATCCCCTGAAGAAGGACATAGTAACCCACTCCAGTATTCTTGCCTGGAGAATTCCATGGACAGAGGAGCCTGGCAAGGCTACAGTTCATGGGGTCACAGAGTCGGACGTGACTGAGCAACTAACACTTTCTCTTTCATAGTATGAATGTTTGTCTGTGGTATGAATAAAAAGTGTTGCCTGCATTATCAGGAAACAAAGAAACTGCAGTCCATAAGTCACTAAAGCTGCCTCCCCTCACCATTGTGAGCCCCAAGGGAACTCAGGATGGACATAAATGGGCTGCCTACCACCAAGCCCTTAGGCACTGCTGCTGCTGCTGCTAAGTAGCTTCAGTCGTGTCCAACTCTGTGTGACACCATAGAGAGCAGCTCACCAGGCTCCCCGTCCCTGGGATTCTCCAGGCAAGAACACTGGAGTGGGTTGCGATTTCCCTCTCCAATGCATGAAAATGAAAAGTAAAAGTGAAGTCGCTCAGTAAGTGACCAACTCTTCACAACTCCGTGGACTGTAGCCTACCAGGCTCCTCCGTCCATGGGATATTCCAGGCAAGAGTACTGGAGTAGGGTGCCATTGCCTTCTCAGGCTCTGCAGCCACCCTCAATGGCATGCCCTGAGGGAACTCAGGAAGGTAAAAGAACAGGATATCAGCCCCAGACAGTTAAGAAGCTATCAGAAGAATGAATTCAATGAACCCAGACTCCTGTACCTTCTCATACATACATAGAAAAGTGCTAAACTGAAAAACTTGAAACATCTGGTTTTCTTTAATTAATGGTAATTTTCTGATGTTCCAACTACCTGGTCTTTGTTGCAAATATCCCTATGTATCCTGGATTCTGCCTTTCTTCTTTGGAGTAGTCCCTCAGAGCTATTCTGAGAGTCTGTCTCCCAGGCTTGAAGCCCTTAGAAAGTCTGTCATATAAAACATGATTCTCAACTTTGAGATTGTCCATATTTTTCATTCAACCGTGGTGTTGGAGAGGATACATTTGAAAACATAGACTTGATTATGTTCATAAATTTAGCAGCACTAACATAATTTTGGTAAATGATCTATGCATTTCAAAATGTAAACACTGTATCTTTAAAATAGGTAATACACTTGTTTGACAAAATTTAAGTTACTCTGTTCTACTATTACCAAGAAAATAGTATAATTTTATGCATTTCAACTGATTTCAATTTATCAAACTATTATTAAATTTATCTTCAAATATATAATTTCATTTTTGCATTATTAAGTCAATTTTTATTACAGATAGAGGTACAGTTAACTCTTTCCCCATTATATATTTTCCAATATATACACTTAACATAAAAATATTAATTATAAAATGAGACTCACCAAGCAAATTGTTTCCAATATGTTCATTAATTAATTTCAAAAGTAATTTTTCGAGAACTGCAATGATCACGTACAAAAAAGTGTTTAAAATCCTCCCGTAATTTTATGAAAGTGTACACAGCTGCACTGAAATTAAATCTATTAGTTGACATTATGTTTTCTAAGTTACCTGACAAAAACAAATTTAATTCTGATTTCTTCACACTTTAGAAGTCTTCTAACAGACTCCAGAAAAATGGGTTTCAAGACAAACCAACCTGAGAAAACAAATCTTACAAAAGCCCTGGGTTTTGCCAAGAAAGTACCTAAGGTTTTTTGAGAAAGCTGCAAGCTTTTCCAAGATTGTTATAAGCTTGTGCTTATCCAATTGAACTCGGTCTCAACTCATACATTATATAGTTCTGATGAAAACATGCCTGTCCTCTACCAAATTTGACTACAGAAATATAGTAGCAAAGTGCAAGGATCAATCTGTTAATTATCTAGGATCCTGTTATTTACAATCCTGTTCATGTTTCCTCAAAAACAAAGGAGAAAAACTAGAATCATATATATATATATATATATATATATATATATATATATATATATATATAAAACTATATGTAAGGAAATCCACTCCAAAATGCTCTTCTGGAAAATATGCCACTATAGGAAAACTCAAGGGACTGCTAATCTGCTTCTAATTAATAAAAAACATTGTCCTTTTAACAGTCTGCTTGTCTGATTCAAAAGTTAGTCTGGTATCTTTTGCAGAAAGACAAGATATATGTATCTTCAAGTGATAGGGTGTTAACTCTTTTTATAAATACTCCACATTTCCCTATAGAATTGTGCTCTCAGATCAAAAAACAAGTTTTTCCTCCATAAATACACTAGGCTTTGACAGCTTTTTATTGAGTTCATTATGTTATTAAGGCTTCAATAGAAATGTCTTAGTGAATGAAGGTATAAAAATTATTGAAACAGTATGCATTTGTATTTTTCTTTCTAAAACACTCCCAGAGTAATTTGCATGTTCTCAAGTTGAGTCCCCAACAAATACTTTCTTGTTTTGCTGCTTTATCTTCCCCACTAGTGAGTACCTTGAGAACCGAGATTGTGTCTCATTTCTGTTTCTTTTTCAGGCAGCATCTATAGCGTTTTGTTTCTAATGAATACTGCACAAATATTTTCAGTATTAGATAAAGAAGGGGGATGGAAGGAGGGTAAGTGTTTTAAGTTTTATAAACAATAGTAAAAATAGATTCCATACCACTCTCAAACAAAAGTATTTACTTATATTTCCATGAGTTTTAATGGATTTACTTTGAAATTTAAAATTCCCTGTGTGCTTGGTCGCTCAGTCGTGCCGACTCTTCACGACCCCATGGATTGTAGCCTGCTAGGCTCCTCTACCCATGGGATTCTCCAGGCAAGAATACTGGAGTGGGTTGCCATTTCCTCCTCCAGGAAATCTTCCTAAGCCAAGGATCGAACCCAGGTCTCCCACACTGCAGGCAGACTCTTTACCGTCTGAGCCACTAGGGTATGTGAAGTCAATATGAACTATGATTTCCTAATTCCAAAATAACACATTCAAAAGACATGTCAATTTGCTCATCTTTCTTTCGAAGAAGACTTGGTTGACATATGAAATTAATCTAGTTCAGTTTTTCCAGTCAAGATAATTAGATGTTATATATTATATGGACATATTTATTAAACAATTAAAATTATAATAAAAATGTGTAGTTATAACCTATTACATATCAATAATCCACACACCCAATCAGAAATAAGCAGTTTTAATATTGTTATTTTGTGTGTATGTATCTGAAACATGCCATTTACTTAGTTTTCCAATTCTGAACATTATAATTTTAATTTAGTAGTTCACAAATTTAATTTTCTAAGCAAAATGGTGTAGACACAGTGGAAAGCATTTTTTAACTCAGAATTTTATGAAAGTAACAAAATAATTTATGACATGACCTCTGGTATACATTTGTTACACATTTTTGTTGTTGTTTAGTCGCAAAGTTGCATTTGACTCTTTTGCAAACCCATGGACTGCAGCCTGTAAGGCTTCTCTGTCTAGGGGATTTCCCAGACAAGAATACTAGAGTGGGTTGCCATTTCCTTCTCCAGAGGATCTTCCCAACCCAGGGATTAAACCCACCTCTGCTGCATTAGCAAGCAGATTCTTTACCACCCAGCCACCAGGGAAGCCCTTGTTATACATTACATAGTGTAGTACATATTAGTTTGGCCAAAGATGTGTATAGGTAATTAAGAGATTTCAAATCTTAACTCTTGACTTTTTAAACACTCTACATGATTTGAAAATCCTTAATAAGTGAAGCTAAGCTATTACTTTTGTCCTATTTTATTTTTATCTCTTAGTAGTGGCATTACCTGTGAACCACAACCCCAAACAAAATCAGGACCCCTACAAAAACCTGCCTTAACGCATACTCTCTCCATTCTATTGTCTTACCTTTCTTTTTTATAGATTTACCAAATCTATATTTTTGAGAACTATTATATGTGTGTGTGTGTGTGTGTGTGTGTGTGTGTGTATATATATATATATATATATATATATATATATATATATAGTTTTCTACATTTTGAAAAATAAATAAGATTTAGTAAGTGGTCCATTGAAAAAGGTGTTTTGGAAACTTTTTAATTTATTCTTTTACTGCTAGGATTTCTCTGTACTGGCACATGCTGCTATAGTTCAGTTATTTTGTCTGTTGTAAACCATTCCATGTGTGTATACACCATAGTGTATGTGCACCATAGTGTATGTATATTATTCACTTTTCTGTGGATTTACACTAAGTGTTTTCTAGGTTTTTTCTATTATGAATAGTGCTATCTGGAATCATCTTTTGCATGTCTCATCTCAAACACATACAAAAGCTTTTGCTTTTCTATATTTCTAGGAGTTAAAGCACTGCATCATAAGGTATATGATTATCTTTAGCAGATAATGTCAGTTTTCCAAAGTGATTATCCCAATTTATACTCCAACATACCTTGTGAATACTCATCCTTTCCAACATTGTAAGATTTTATTTTTATTCTATGTATGTATGTATGTACTGTCAATCAAATGAGTATAAAATTGCACCTTTCTGTCTTAAAGGGCATTTTTTCCTACTCACAAATAAGGTTGAGTACCTAACTTTGCTTGTTTATTTGGCATATGTTTTTCCTCTTCTGTGAATATCCAACACAAATGAATACCTCTGAATTTCTGTTTTCTGTATAGGTTAATCATTAAATGTGCACTGACTTTACTAGTCAGTATTATTAAATAGTTTAATAAGTGTCACTATGTCATATAGAGTTATATAACATATATACACTTACAATATTTACATCATCAAAGCATTTTAGAAGAACAGACTATTTAGTGAATGATATAACATTCATGCTTTCCTAGATGATTCTTAATGGGTGAATAATACAAATAGAACTGTTTGTACCTCTTTATATTAATATATACATTAATATATTATCTTGCTGTATGTTTTGTATTGTGATTAAGCAGTTTGAGTTCCTGATACTATCACGAATTCTGGAAGCTTCACTCTATAACACAGTGACTGGAGTTATGCCGAGAATTGAACACAGCATTTGGGCACAATCTATAATACACTGATAATTATATTACACTATACTTAATGCATTTATTTGCTTACTAATTAAGAATACTTATATTACCTGATGACCATGCATACATGTGCTAAATTCTGGAGATATTTGAAGAAACAACTATTTCACAGTATTTATACTCTTAGAGTTTATAGTTTAATTAGTAACATTGTTAAAACATATTTTTTAAAAGGTACAATGATGACTGTCTTACAGCTATAATGGGAACACAAGTTATAAGGTTTTATTCAACTGCTTCATGAAGAGTCTTAGAAAGAGTTTAAACCAGTTCAAAAGGCACTTAACAAGCTAGAGTATTCTAAGTAAGTTACTGTCCAACACTGTTTACTATCCAACAGAGAGAGAAAACATTAATCTCTGGAGTTGTCTGTTTCACTGAACTAAAATTGTTTGTATCCATACTAGCCACAAATCTACAAGTTATATGCCCCACAAAGTTGTAAAATAGCATAGACCAGAGAAAGTCAAGTCTAGGACTGTACTGACAAAATACCTAGTGACATCTTTTGCCTTTTTCTAAGTCACAGATAAACTTTCTCACACTATTTATAAGTGAAAAGATAATTATAGGCAAGAACATTGCAATTAATGTGGCTTTGATAACAGTATAAATTCATTAAGATTTTTGAAAGGATAAAGGTCAAAATTATTTCTAAGACTAAGTTACTGATTGGTTCTTAAAGGTCAAACTGACATAAAGTGGGGTCAAGTAGCCTAGATGTTAGGGAAAATAAGAATGAATGGGTAGAAGGAAACGTTGATTGCCCTGGAAGAAAACAAAGGGTGCTTATAACCCATGACTTCTATGAGAGAAACTATAACATTTAAAAAAAAAAAAAAAGGCAGTGGATCCACTTCATCAGATACAAAATTTAATTTATATTATATTGTTTACCTGGGCCTCAAGGGTCATTCTAGGATTCAATGGCACCATACTTCTTTTTCCTTGTTCTGAAAACAGCATCTCTTTACCTGTCAAACATAATGGAATCCAGCAGAACCCTGAAGGGCCCGAATACAGAACCAAGTAGTTAATGATTAAGATAACTGAGTCACAGATTCAGAATCTGATGCACATTTCTTAGTTGTTTTACGGATACTGCAACTGCAACCATAGGTAAAAAAAGCTATATGATGACCAGACTATAGCTACTATATAAGCTTCTCCAAGTTGGGAGAAGGCAATGGCACCCCACTCCAGTACTCTTGCCTGGAAAATCCCATGGGTCGAGGAGCCTGGTGGGCTGCAGTCCATGGGGTCCCAAAGAGTTGGTCACTTACTGAGCGACTTCACTTTCACTTTTCACTTTTATGCATTGGAGAAGGAAATGGCAACTCACTCCAGTGTTCTTGCCTGGAGAATCCCAGGGATGGGGGAGCTTGGTAGGCTGCCGTCTATGGGGTTGCACAGAGTCGGACATGACTGAAGCAACTTAGCAGCAGCATCAGCAGCTCCAACTTGAACAGTACTGAATCTATGGCTAGCAAAATTCCAAGAACTGGCATCAAGAGTATGGAATTAATGTTACTGCTCACAATAATCTATATCTTTGTGGGCATGAAAATAATTGTAGCTTCACTATATGTTTAAATGGGCAACTAAAATTTTTAGCAAAGAGACCCATGTTGACAATTTCCACATAGAGTGCCCTATGTCAGCATGAAGAAGTTACAAAAGATGAAATGCACCCTAATCCTATAGAAATCCAATGATGTTCTGTCAAGTGGGGATTTATAAGCAGTTTTTGATAGGAAAACTTTATAGGGCTTTCCCAGTAGCTCAGATGGTAAAGCGTCTGCCTACAAGGCAGGAGACCCAGGTTCGATCCCTGGGTCGGAAAGATCCCCTGGAGAAGGAAACGGCAACCCGCTCCAGTATTCTTGCCTGGAAAATCCCATGGACTGAGGAGTCTGGTAGGCTACAGTCCATGGGGTCGAAAAGAGTCGGAGGCGACTAAGAAGTTCACTTTCACTTTCACTTTGATAGGAAAGCACTCTCTGCACGAGGAACCCCTTTGTCTTAAACTTAAACCAGGTACCCTATTCTTTACTCACATCCAGCCCAAGCACACTTTTCAAATCGTTTAATCACATGATATTTTGCCTAACTTGTTGATTCTTTCTATAGCTCAAAGAAGTAGAAATAAAGAATAAGTAACTAACAGATAATCATATCTCTTCCCTAGCTTCCCCTTCAGTAATTTCACAAACTCTGTGACCAAACTGTGAATAAGTTAACATCTAGAGGAAGATCACAAGAAATCAATGAGCCTGCACACAGTGGGAGGATGGTGATGATTCTGACCCCCATCTCAATGATTAACTGAGATTACTTTCCTCCTTCCCTTTAAAAGTTTCATTGATTAAGCAGAATTTTAGAAGCAGTTTTTGAGGGATGCTGAATGCATCATCTTCCCAGATTGCTAGCAATTTGATTAAAGGCACCTTTCCTTTGCTTCCAACATTTGTCAGTATAGATAATTTAAGTGTTGAGCAGTGGGACCCAATTCATTTGATAACAGTAATAAGCACTTTGAAGATACATCTGATTCTGTTTGATATAATGTTTCATCTCTTCCCTTGAATTAAGGTATGGAGACCATCTATAAATCAACAATTGCTAAAGACTGAATGAAGAAGCACATATCAATTTATTTTGAAATTTCATATTCTTCATGTTGGTGATATTATGAATGCCATTCAGAAGCATCCTGCAAAGTCTATAAGGATTTGCAGGATGGAAATGAAATGGAAGACCTGAGGTCATGTCATAAATATAAATAACTGCAAGATTACTATTGATTATCACTACCCAACATTATTGATTATCAGCATCTAGGCTACTCATCACCAATGTCTATTGTTTTTTTCTCCTAAATATTTCTTGAATATTTTCCCTTCATTTCTTAGTTTTATTTCATATCATCTTTAGACTGCACTACTACTACAGCTTATGTCTTAGTACTCCATCTGCTAGTCTAGTTACCCTCATATGCACTCATCTTTCCTTGTCAGTGTTTGGGAGTCTTTGGCAGAGGTGTAGGTCTACAGCAGCCTGCTGCAGGGTCAAGGAATTGACTGCAGCTGTCCTGGTAGGCACAGCATCCTTTTCCTGAGAACCCCATGAACAGTATGAAAAGGCAAAAAGGAATGACACTGAAAGATGAACTCCCAGGTCAGCAAGTGCCCAGTATGCTACTGGAGAAGAGCAGAGAAATAGCACTAGAAGGAATGAAAAGGCTGAGTCAAGCAGAAACAATGCCCAGTTGTGGATGTGTCTGATGGTGAAAGTAAAGTCTGATGCTGTAAAGAACAATATTGCACAGGAACCTGGAATGTTAGGTTCATGAATCAAGGCAAATTGAAAGTAGCCGACAGGAGAGGGCAAGAGTGAACAATGACATTTTAGGAATCAGTGAACTAAAATAGACAGGAGTGGGCGACTTTAATTTAGATGACCATTTTATGTATTATTGTGGGCAAGACTCCCTTAAAAGAATGGAGTAGCCCTTACAGTCAATAAAACAGTCTGAAATGCAGTACTTGGGTGCAGTCTCAAAAACAACATAATGATCTCTGTTCGTTTCCAATGCAAACCTTTCAATATCACAGTAATCCAAGTCTATGCCCCAATTACTAATGCCAAAGAAGCTGAATTTAATGATTCTATGAAGATCTACAAGATCTTCTAGAACTAACACACACACACACACACACACACACACACACAAATGTCCTTTTCATCATAGGGGACTGGAATACAAAATAGGAAGTGAAGAGATACCTGGAGTAACAAGCAAATTTGACCTTGGAGTACAAAATGAAGCAGGACAAAAGCTAACAAAATTTTGCCTAGAGAAGGCACTGGTCATAGCAAACATCCCCTTCGAACAGAACAAGAGATGACTCTTCACATGGACATCACCAAATGGTCAATATTGAAATCAGATTGATTATACTCTTTGTGGCCAAAGATGGAGAAGCTCTATTCAATTGGCAAAAACAAGATGAGGAGGTGACTGTGGCTCAGATCATTAACTCCTTATTGAAAAATTCAGACTTAAATTTAAGAAAGTAGGGAAAACCACTAGGCCATTCAAGTATGACCTAAATGAAATCCCTTATGATTATATGGGTCTTCATAGAACCATTCAACTTCAGCTTCCAAATTGGGAAAGGAGTATGTCAAAGCTGTATATTGTCATCTTGCTTATTCAATTTATATACAGAGTACATCATGTGAAATGTCAGGCTGGATGAAGTACAAGCTGGAATCAAGATTGCTGGGAGAAACAGCAACAACCTCAGATTTGTGGATAACACCACCCTTATAGCAGAAAATGAAGAGGAACAAAAGAGCTTTTGATGAAGGAGAAAGAGAAAAGTGAATAAGGTGACTTAAAAGTTAACATTCAAAAAACAAAGATCATGGCATGTGGTCCCATCACTCATGGCAAAAAGAGGGGGGGAAAATGGAAATAGTGATAGACTATTTTCTTGGGCTCCAAAATAACTGCAAATGGTGACTGCGGCCACGAAATTGAAAGACACGTACTCCTTGGAAGAAAAGCCATGGAAAACCTACACAGTGTATTAAAAAGCAGAGACTACTTTGCCAATAAAAGTCCATATAGTTAAAGCCATGGTTTTTCTGGTAGTCATGTGTGGATGTGAGAGTTGGACCATAAAGACGGGCCAAAGAATTGATGCTTTTCAACCGTGGTGTTGGAGAAGACGCTTGAGAATCCCTTGGACTGCAAGGAGATCAAACCAGTCAATCCTAAAGAAAATCAACCCTGAATATTCATTGAAAGGACTGATTCTGAAGCTCCAATAATTTGGCAACCTTATGTGAAAAGCCAACTCATAGGAAAAGATCCTAATGCTGAGAAAGATTGAAGGCAGGAGGAGAAGGGAATGGCAAAGGGCGAGATGGTAGAAGGCATCACCGACTCAATGGACATGAATGTGAGCAAACTCTGGGAGATGGTGAAGGACAGGGAAGCCTGGAATGCTGAAGTCCATGGGGTTACAGAGCTGGACACAACTGAATGACTGAACAACAAGAACAACAATTGTGTTGTCTTGCACAAGTAATTTAACTGAAGTGAATTTCTGTTGAGAGAGAAGTACAAATAGACAAGAGAAGAGACACATGAGCCAATGAGATTGAGGCAGACTTCCCAGGTGACACTTGTGGTAAATAAACAGCCTGCCAACTCAGGAGACGGAAGAGACACGGGTTCAGTTCCTGTTTTGGGAAGATCCCCTGGAGGAGGGAATGACAACCCACTCCAGTATTCTTCCCTGGAGAATCCCATGGTCAGAGAAGCCTGGAGAACTATGGTCCATAGTTGTAGAGTTGGACTTGAGTGAAGTGACTTATCAACACACAACCATATATTTGTGGTTAAAGTGTTAGTCTTTCAGTCATGTCCAACTCTTTGTGACCCCATGGACCATCGTCCACCAGGCTCCTTTTTCCATGGAATTCTCCAGGCAAGAATACTCGAGTGGGTAGCCATTCCCTTCTCCAGGGGATCTTCCCAACCAGGGATCCAAACAGAGATTTCTGCATTGCAGACATATTGTTTATCATCAGAGCCACTGGGAAGCCCACATTTAGGGTATCCACTTTTTAAAAAATAAGTAGCTATTTCACAGAAGATGGTGCTATGGCAAACCACATTTACTGCTCTAAAAGGGAGAGCACAGACTAATATAAATGTGCATGGTGTCAATATGAAAGCTAAAAACACCATTAATGTATTAAATAACATTTGAGCTAGATATTTAATGCTTATTTCAAATGTTAATTTCTATTGTATTTCATAATGTGCATAGGTGTTTTGAATATGTATTTATAGTTAACATGGCAGGAAAAATAAAAGCATGTATTTTAAAAAATAAATACTATGTCAAGTACACGATGTTGCATGAATATTTTCTCTAAAACTACTTAAAGTGAAATACTGGCTAAATATTTTAAGTTTCTTATGTTTGCAACAGATATCTGCATATTAGAAATATCTGGCTTGTTAATCCCATCTGAAGAAATACAGAGATGGGTGAAAATTTTGTCTGTTACCTCAGAGTTATGAAAATTTCTTAAATCAAGAGGGCAAACACCAGGGCTTCCTAATAAGCCCACCCACCTCAATTCACAGCTTTTCCTCAATGATTCTGTTATCTCAGTCTGGCATATGCACAGCTTATTTCAGCTGTGTGTTTGTAAAATCACCTCTAGGTTTGCAGATTGGCTTCTTTCCAAGACCTTGCAATCAATGACCCTATCTTTCTATTTAATGTTAAATGTGGCTTGTAGGTGTCACTGATGGAATTGTTCAAAAAGTCAGATGTGACTCTGGTAACAGATTAAACTTTATCTTTAATTAATGGATTTGTGAAAGGAAAAGAAAATCCAAAACTACAAGCTCTTCATAACCTAGACAAAGGCAACTTGACATTTGCATTGAAATCCTTTCATCTTTTACAGGATAATGCCTTCCCTTTATCTTTAAAATTAAACAATGTATCATGTTCATTGAAGAAAAAAAATCATATCACTGTGAATCATGATAAAATGTGCACTGCAAAAGGTGTAGGCAAAGAAATTTGTTAAAGTAAACCAAACCACGTCACAAAATTTGTATGTTTTGGGTGTTTGTGCAATGTCACTTGCTATACATTATTTTGTTTTTTCATTTTTCAGTAAATTATAATTACCATTGTGAATTTCTCTTTAATATGTGCACATAAAAATATATTTTAAAATTTTTGTGACCTTAGACTGAGTTTGGTGTTTTGATTGGTTACAGAATTTCAGCTAATTTATACTTCTGCAATAAGTGTATCTTTACTTCATGAAAATTACTGTATGGACTACCATGTTTGTAAGTGCCCTGGACTTTGGTGCAGGGTTGGGGACACTGCATGCAGCTGTGCCTGGATAGGACCTTTTGAAGGAGATCACCATTATCTTCATTACTTCCACTGTAGATTGGACTCAGGTCAAGCAACAGGGAGAAAACATAGCCTGGCCCATCAACAGAAAATTGGATTAAAGACTTACTGAGCATGGCCCCACGCATCAGAACAAGACCCAGTTTCCCCCTCAGTCTCTCACATCAGGAAGCTTCCATAAGTCTCTTATCCTTATCCATCAGAAGGCAGAGAGAATGAAAACCACAGTCACAGTAAATTAACCAAACTGATCACTTGGACCATAGCCTTGGCTAGCTCAATGCAACTAGGAGCCATGCCATGTAGTGCCACCCAAGACAGACTGATCATGGTACAGAGTTCTGACAAAACGTGGTCCACTGGAGAAGGGAATGGAAAACCACTTCAGTATTCTTGCCTTGAGAACCCCATAAATAGTATGAAAAGGAAAAAAGATAGGACACTGAAAGATGAACTCATCAAGTCAGTAGGTGCCCAATATGCTACTGGAGATCAGTGGAAAAAACTACAGAAAGAATGAAAGAATGGAGCCAAAGCAAAAACACCCAGTTGTGGATGTGATCGGTGATGGAAGCAAGGTCTGATGATGTAAATACTGCATAGGAAGCTGGAAAGTTTGGCCCATTGAATCAAGGCAAATTCAGTTCAGTTCAGTTCAGTCACTAAGTTGTGTCCAACTCTTCCTGACTCCATGAACCGCAGCACACCAGGCCTCCCTGTCCATCTCCTGGAGCCCACCAAAACTTTACTCCAACTCCAAAGTACTGGAGTCTCAGCTTCAACATCAATCCTTCCAATGAACACCCAGGACTGATCTCCTTTAGAAAGGACTGGTTGGGTCTCCTTGCAGTCCAAGGGACTCTCAAGAGTCTTCTCCAACACCACAGTTCAAAAGCATCAATTCCTCTGTGGTCAGCTTTCTTTATAGTCCAACTCTCACATCCATACATGACCACTTGAAAAACCATAGCCTTGACTAGATGGACATTTGTTGGCAAAGTAACATTTCCCAAAGCTTGGCAACATTTGCCAAAAGCTACTCCATTTCTTCTAAGGGATTCTTGACTACAGTAGTAGATATAATGGTCATCTGAGTTAAATCTACCCATTCCAGTCCATTTTAGTTTGCTGATTCCTAAAATGTTGATGTTCACTCTTGCCATCTCCTCTTTGATCACTTCCAATTTGCCTTGCCACAGGACTGGAAAAGGTCAGTTTTCATTCCATTCCCAAAGAAAAGCAATGCCAAAGAAAGTTCAAACTACTGCACAATTGCACTCATCTCACATGCTAGCAAAATATTTCTCAAATTTCTCCAAGCCAGACTTCAGCAATATGTGAACCATGAACTTCCAGATGTTCAATCTGACTTTAGAAAGGAAGAGAAACCAGAGATCAAATTGTCATCATCCATTGGATCATCAAAAAAGCAAGAGAGTTCCAGAAAAACATCTACTTCTGCTTGACTATACCAAAGCCTTTGACTGTATGGATCACTAAAAACTGTGGAAAATTCTTAAAGAGGTGGGAGTACCAGACCACTTGACCTGCTTCCTGAGAAATCTGTATGCAAGTCAAGAAGCAACAGTTAGAACTGGACATGGAACAAAAATTTCCAAACTGAAAACAGAGTACATCAAGGCTTTATATTGTCACCCTGCCTATTGAACTTACATGCAGAGTACATCATGAGAAACTCTGGGCTGGAGGAAGCACAAGCTGGAATCAAGATTGCCTGGAGAAATATCAATAACTTCACATATGCAGATGACACCACCATTATGGCAGAAAGTGAAGAACTAAAAAGCCTCTTGATGAAAATGAGAGAGGAGAGTGAAAAAGTTGGCTTAAAACTCAACATTCAGAAAACAAAGATCATGGCATGGAGTCCCATCACTTCATAGCAAATATTGTGCAAACAATGGAAACAATGAGAAACTTCATTTTGGGGGGCTGCAAAATCACTGCAGATTGTGATTGCAGCCTTGAAATGAAAAGACACTTGCTCCTTGGAAGAAAAGCTATGACCAACCTAGACAGAATATTAAAAAGCAGAGACTTGACTTTGCCAACAAAGTCGTCTAGTCAAAGCTATGGTTTTTCCAGTGGTCGTGTTTGGATGTGAGAGTTGGACTATAAAGAAAGCTGAGCACCAAAGAATTGATGCTTTTGATCTGTGGCATTGGAGAAGACTCTTGAGAGTCCTTTAGACTGCAAGGAGATCCAGCCACTCCATCCTAAAGGAAATCAGTCCTGAATATTCATTGGAAGGACTGATGTTGAAGCTGAAACTCCAATACTTTGGCCACCTGATGGGAAGAACTGACTCACTAGAAAAGACCCTGATGCTGGAAAGATTGAAGGCAGGAGGATAAGGAAATGACAGAGGATGAGATGGTTGGATGGCATCACTGATGCAATGGACATGAGTTTGAGTAGGGCCTGGGATTTGGTAATATACAGGGAAGCCTGGCTTGTTGTAGCCCCATGGGTTCACTAGGAGTCAGACATGACTGAGTGACTAAACTGAACTGAACATGTTTTAAGGTGTATATTTGTATATATTATTATGAAATATGTTCACATTATATACCTCACTGTTAAGCTGGGACATCTCATTTCATCTTCTTTAGATCTTGGTCTGAGATTTACAACGTTGTATCTCCTGCTTCTTTGGCCTTCAGACTTAAACTATAAACATATTACTGATTATATATCCATCTAATCTATGTGCAAACAGCTCTCTCTCTATGGTTTTTTGTTGTTGTTGTTTATGTGCCTGTATATTTAGTTATTACATATGAAAATTATTTTATTTTCTAAAAAATAATTATCAAGAGCATGCCTTCTACAACATTTCAGTAATTCAAAAGGTCACTCTACCCCAGTATACAGTAAGTTTTTGGATCAGTAATTTAATATATATTAAAATGTTTTGACATATAATCTTATTTCCATGGAGTTTGAATTCCCTGATATTCAAGCTGGTTTTATTTATCTATTTATTTATTTTTATTTATAGACTTTTTATTTTTTTAATTTTAATTTTTACTTTATTTTACTTTACAATACTGTATTGGTTTTGCCATATATTGACATGAATCCACCATGGGTGTACATGCGATCCCAAACATGAACCCCCCTCCCACCTCCCTCCCCACAACATCCCTCTGGGTCATCCCCATGCACCAGCCCCAAGCATGCTGTATCCAAGCTGGTTTTAGAAAAGGCAGAGGAACCAGAGATCAAATTGCCAACATCTGCTGGATCATGGAAAAAGCAAGAGAGTTCCAGAAAAACATCTATTTCTGCTTTATTCACTATGCTAAAGCCTTTGACTGTGTGGATCACAATAAACTGTGGAAAATTCTGAAAGAGATGGGAATACCAGACCACCTGACCTGCCTCTTGAGAAATCTGTATGCAGGTCAGGAAGCAGCAGTTAGAACTGGACATGGAACAACAGACTGGTTCCAAATAGGAAAAGGAGTACGTCAAGGCTGTATATTGTCACCCTGCTTATTTAACTTATATGCAAAGTACATCATGAGAAACGCTGGGCTGGAAGAAGCACAAGCTGGAATCCAGATTGTCGGGAGAAATACCAATAACCTCAGATATGCAGATGACACCACCCTTATGGCAGAAAGTGAAGAGGAGCTAAAAAGCCTCTTGATGAAAGTGAAAGAGGAGAGTGAAAAAGTTGGCTTAAAGCTCAACATTCAGAAAACCAAGATCATGGCATCTGGTCCCATCACTTCATGGGAAATAGATGGGGAAACAGTGCAAACAGTGTCAGACTTTTTTTTTTTTTTGGCTCCAAAATCACTGCAGATGGTGACTGCAGCCATGAAATTAAAAGACGCTTACTCCTTTTAAGAAAAGTTATGACCAACCTAGATAGCATATTCAAAAGCAGAGACATTACTTTGCCGACTAAGGTCCGTCTAGTCAAGGCTATGGTTTTTCCAGTGGTCATGTGTGGATGTGAGAGTTGGACTGTGAAGAAAGCTGATCGCCAAAGAATTGATGCTTTTGAACTGTGGTGTTGGAGAAGACTCTTGAGAATCCCTTGGACTGCAAGGAGATCCAACCAGTCCATTCTGAAGGAGATCAGCCCTGGAATTTATTTGGAGGGAATGATGCTGAAGCTGAAGCTCCAGTATTTTGGCCACCTCATGCGAAGAGTTGACTCATTGGAAAAGACTCTGATGCTGGGAGGGATTGAGGGCAGGAGGAGAAGGGGACGACCGAGGATGAGATGCCTGGATGCCATCACGATCATCGATGGACGTTGAGTCTGAGTGAGCTCCGGGAGATGGTGATGGACAGGGAAGCCTGGTGGTGCTGTGATTCATGGAGTTGCAAAGAGTCGGACACGACTGAGCGACTGAACTGAACTGAACTGAAAGACTTAAAATTGACAATATGCATCCTGAGTTTGCACTTATGCTCTTTAACTGGAAAGCATAATTTGGTATCCTGTTCTTAGCTGGACAGTTTAGAATTAATTTGGAACTAATAAACTACTTTGCTTATTTAACTTGTTGATGCATCAGGGCTTAGGTAGCAGGAGCAGGAATAAATAGAATTGCCGTATTTAAGGCATATGAAAATGTATAATTAATAAAATAGATTATATGAGTTAAAAACAGGGGAAAGCAAATAGTGACTCTCAAGGTTCAAGTTTGAGAACATAAGGGTAATAACTACTGATACAAGTGACAAGGAAGATAAGCAGATTACTGTGCTCAATGATGACCTTGATGTTAAAGACACTGATATTAACTGTTAGCCATCTAGTGAGAAATGTACAGTAAGAAGTTCACTCTATAAATTAGAATCTGGAGTAAATGGCTTTGTTGGAAATTTATATGGGAGAATAATCTGTGTATAGACTGTAACTAAAGTCAAGAGACTAGATGAGAGCATTCAAGGAGAGTATATAGAGTAAGAAGAGAAAAAACTAAATTAGAACCCAGAGGACTGACAACATGTAAGAACATTATCAGGAAACTAATTCATCATTCCTGTTGACTATAACATTACTGAAATATGGCAGAAGGCATGCTCTTGGATAATCATGCTATCTCTTATCAAAGTGAAATTGAATGAGCAAGATAAGTTGACATATTGTGAGATCAAATGACAGTGATTAAGTACTGACCATTCACTGAAACACTTGATCCAATTACTTACTGTATATGAGGGGTAGTGTGACCTTTCAAATGAGACCATCTATGGTAGATGGCCTTCATTTGAAATCTTTCTTTTCTTTCAACATGACAGAGATTAAGGAAAATTTTCGATGCTTTAAAACACTAGAGCTCGCTGTCAAGTAGCTGCTGATCAGAGGAGCTGAGATTCTGTATTTTTAAGAGATGCTAAATTAATGAAATGCTCTAATTCTGATCCATAGAATTCAGTCACTTAAATGTATCAATTACTTGGCTGGTATTTTCTGAGAAAGGAGATTATATCTTACTTTCACCAGTTCTTCTTTGTCTTTTTAAAGAAATATTTATTATTGCAGGCAGTATGCTAGGTCCTGGGGATGAACAGATGGATAATAAAGTTTCCTAATATTTGTGATTACTGTCTAGCCAAAGAGACATGAATGTGTATAGCTAAATTAAAATGAAGGGTGGCAATTTCTATAGTAAAGGTGTGTAAGATTGTTCTGTTGCAAGCATAAACTCCTTGAGAGTAGGGATAACTCTGTTCATCACTTCACTCTCAGCAATAAGCCACAGTGTCTATATAGGTACTTAATATTTAGTGATATCTTTATATCCTATCTTGCTCAAATGGGAACTTAATTCAACTTAGAAGAATAGTCACAACAAAATAGCATAAAATGAAAGTGGTACAATAGAGGAACGAAGAAAAAGGGATATAAAATGAATATAGAAATGAGACTAGCTATGATCACTTTAATGACCTTTGATTTCACACTTTATTCTCTGTATAAACAAATTTATTACTGAAAGGGATTTTGTTATCACTTGGAAGGTAACATTTGAGAAAGCATTTGAAGAAAAAATAGACATGTTTCAGGTGAAGAAGTGAAATAATTTGTCATTATGGGCTGAACTGTTTCTCCCCAAAATTCATATACTGAAGTCCTATATCCTAACCCTCAGTAGTTAAGAATGTGACTATATTTGAAAATAAACCCTTTAAAGAGGCAATTACAATGAAATAAGGTCATAAAGGCAGACTCTAATTCGAAATGACTTCTGTAAGAAGAGGAGTTTAAGACATAGATACCACATAAGACACTGCTAGAAGGCAGTCATCTTTGCCAAGGAGAGAGCCTTAGGAAAAATCAAAACCTGCTGATAACTTGATCTTGGACTTCTAGCCTCTGGAACTATAAATTTCATAATATAATTTTTTTTCAGCTATGCTGTGTGGTATTTTGTTATGGCAGCCCTAATAAACTAATATAATTCCCAAGGTAATGGGGCTACTCGCAAACATATTTGTAAGAAGAGTAATTACAGACAACATGGAATATGGGCTAAAGAGAGCCTGAGCAGGATGCCTGAGTGTAGGGTAAAACACTGAGTCCTAACCTAAACTCATATCCTTTCCAATGAGAATAGAAAGGAGAAGTCACATGTCAGATTTATTTTTGAGGTATAATTAACTGCCTGAAAAGTTTGGTAGAGATTGGTTTCCATAATAAGAAGACATTACTTAACAGATTTCAAATTACAATACTGAGTTGAAGGTATTAACCAATGCCAGAAATAACTGAGTTTAAATAATGCATTTTTTTTTTTTCCAGTTTGAAAGTTGGTTTAGTTTTCACTATGTATGTCTGTTTGTGTAATAGGGAATGTAGAAATGAGATAAGTTTTGATATACTGAACTTATGGAGTCTTTCAGACATTTTCTTAAATTTCTTCAACTAAATATAAAACAAGGGCCTTAGGCTTGGAAAAAAATGGTCATATTTAGCATTCTGATCAAGAAAACGATTACTTGAAAGATGAGCACTATATAAAGTTGGGGCTGGCTCTATGTGTTTATTAGAAGAAATCTGCAAAGTCTTCCCTCCTCAAAAATACCTGGATCTAGTATCTTCTTCAACTTGACTTTTCTCACAGTTTGTCATGCTCATGACATGCTCATGTCATGTACATGAGTAGCATGTACTCTACGTTCCAGAAACAATAAAGATGGCACTATTATCACCTCAAAAGTCACTGTTAAAACACACAATGATAATCTTAATGCATATTGCATAATGCAATTGCATAATCACATCTGTTAATTTTTTCTTTAAAACAGGAGAGAATCATATAGAGCAGTGGGATTTCAGTGATTGCATCTAGAAAACCAAATGAAACAAAACAATCTTCCAAAGGAAATTTGGTTTGCCTCAGCAGTACGGGGCAGTGCTTTACTTGACATAAAGGAAGCACTCAATAAAGCTTTATTAAATTAACGCAGTATACTCGACTTTTGACTCAAAAGCACTTAGGCAAATGGGTGATTCCCTAAATAGAAAATTTTATGTCTCTAAGAAAGAAAGAAGTTAGTTATGCAAACCTAATTATTTTCCATCCATGATAGAAATACCATGGGATAAAGAATGCATTCCTCTGGAAATCCACTCTTAGATGTAGAGGCCATAATGCAAAGGCTGCACAAAAGTTCCAAAGAGGGTGTTTTGTGAAATAAAATAGTTTCTAAGTCTTTTCTAAAATTAGTGTTGACACTACTGTTGGGAACTCTGAGATGTCCCTCAAAATAATGTTTTACTTTTTGCAGTGCACTTAGAAAGAAAAATTCACCTTTCATAATTGTAAACACAAATACATCTATGTTGCATAATAAAGCTTAGAAATGAAAAAAAAAATACTATAAATCTCACTGGTGAATATTCAGAATCAAAAGAAAATAATGTAGTTTTATCTTATAAACCTGGCAGAAACAAATGCAATTCAAGATATATTCCAAGAAGCTGAGAACAGAGAAAAGATAATTAAATCTGTAGATTCAAGAAAAGGTGGTAGAACCTAGGACATAATTAAAATTTTTAAAATGCCTTTCTTTGATGTGGAGTTTTATGTATCTCTAAGTTCTCATGTAAAATTATTTTTTAAATGTATAATTTTTATGATAAGCATGCTAATATGAAAAGAGAAGTTAAGGCAAAATTCCATCGTTGTTATTATTTTTTTCTTTATTAAAGAATTTGAAGAAATCACAGTTCAGGGTATGGAGGGTAGCTAAAGAAATTAGCATCTACTGCTTCACTCATCTATAACAATCATAGATGATGAGTCGGGCCAGCAAAGGCAGAAATGGGAAAAACTAATCCAAGAGTTCAGCTCCAAAAAGGAAATCAAAGGGGACCTAATGAGAGCAAAGCATCAGGTCTAATGAGAAATGTAATATCTTTCCTGTACACTCCTTTCTGTTCTGTTTTATTTTAATGGGAAATTGGGGGAAGTCTAAATCTATTTATGGGAGGCAGATGCTTTGTTTGAGGAGTTTAATGAAATCAAGTACAGAGAGAAGATGGGAAGAGATTTGAAAGGGATGACATTAAAGAAATCCATTTGGAGGCACAGACTTGGGAAAATACAGTAGTTCAGGGAAATGATTTGCAAGATTGAATCAAAGCTTTTTAATTATGGTCGTATTATGATCTTGAAAATTTTTCCTGAGAAAATGAATAATTATATGATTTTCAACATTCTAATTTTTCCATAGGAACTGGATAAAGGCTCCCTTCAAAAGAATTCCCTCAACCACCAACAATGACTTTAGCAGAGCAATACCAGAATATGGCTAAATAATATACATGTGAGCAATATTTCTAAATATGTGATGGGGCATTAAAAACTACTTAAAATATGAATATTTTGTGATAAATTTAAATTGGTATCAAAGATATTATCTGTATGAACTTAACAATTATTAAAACACTATATGTTGTAACCTATTATATTTAACAGAGTATTATTTCTAACTTGATAATGATCAATTCAAGAATAGAATTTTCTCATTTAGTAAGAAAGGGTTACAAGCTTCAATTTACAATATCCCCTTTCACTACATAATATAAAATGCTTAAAAACACTGTGGGTGGAATGATTTGGGAGAATGGCATTGAAACATGTATAATATCATATATGAAACGAATCGCCAGTCCAGGTTCAATGCATGATACTAGATGCTTGGGGCTGGTGCATTGGGATGACCCAGAGGGATGGTATCGGGAGGGAGGAGGGAGGGGGGTTCAGGATGGGGAACACGTGTATACCTGTGGTGGATTCATGTTGATGTACACAAAACCAATACAATATTGTAAAGTAATTAACCTCCAATTAAAATAAATAAATGTATATTAAAAAAACAAAAAAGACATTGTGAAAATATTTAAGGGAGTACACAATAATTACATTGCTATGACTTTAAAATCAAGTTGTTTTTAAAATGTAAGGTTATACTTATGGTTAGGTTATTCTAGACACTAACTTCAAATCTTATCTTGTATTATACAAGTCAAAGACACTGAATGTATTGTCAGAACTCTGGGAGCATTTCTAGATCAAGGTATAAACATAATCTTTCAGTTGATTCTAAATTGGGACAACTTAACAACAACAACAAAAAAGCAAAAATAATGTAACATAGCTGCACCAAAAGGGGGCTGAGATGTATAAAAGTTTGTATGAACTCAGAGTCAACTTGTAAAGATGGAAAATACATAAAGCATCTGGGAAAAGAAACCTAGCACATTCAAGGGGCAGATAAAACTTTTATTCAGTATCAAAAAGGACCCAGGGTGATAAAAGAAGGCAAATTATATACAGGCTTGTGATGTGGCAATGTGTTGCAATGTAGCAACAGAAATGACCTAGTTATTTTGTAATCTCTAGAAGTGGAAATCATGTTCAAGAACATGGACTGGATAACACTTCCACTATTATAACCAGTAAAAAATAATTTGAAACATTCACTGAACTTTCAATTAGCAATTGTGTTAAAATATCTGTGGTATATTCCAACAGGTCAATAGAAGTTATTAGATACATTAATAAAACATGTACTAGAGAATGTAGGGAATCTGATCATATTAAGTTAGAACAGATTGCCCTCATTTTATTTGATTTCTGGAATACAATTTGGGGGAAATTAAATATCATACAATCAAGAATAACTTTACATGGAGCTAACTTGAGAAGCCTAAAACTACAAAAGAAAATGAAACAGATAATTAGAATTTCCCAAATTACCTGTTTCCACAGGATGTAGAATAAAGTTTTGTTATAATTTTAGAAATGGTATTTCTACTTTTGCACATTATAAAGGTCCATTTTTTCCTTAGGTCATTACAAAATGTGATTTCATAAACTTCTCATTTTTGAGAGTCCCACAATTGAGACTAGAATTTCTAATTAGGCTATAATCATCCAAAAGGTGATTTTGACAATTATATTTTCCCTGTTTCTTTAGGAGGTCAGATAGGAAATTTATTCTTACTTGTATTTTATCACATCTTTTAATCTTTTACAAAATGATATTTTCCATATTCCTGGAAACTTCTAAGGTCAACTGTAGAAATAGGAGGAGTTTTCTATGTAGAATGACAAAGTATACTTCACAAGACCAGGCACTCCATGATAAGTTATTAAATTCTTTGAGAATCAAAAGCCCTTACAAAATTCATTATTCTAGAAGTTATAATACCTAAAGTTTTATTCACTGACACTTCATTTTCAGTTGTGCCCAACTCTTTGCAACCCCATGGCTGTCCATGAGATTCTCCAGGCAAAGATACTGGAGTGGGTTGCCATTTCCTTTCCAGGGGATCTTCCTAACCCAGGGTTCGAACCTGGGTCTCCTACACTGCAGGCAGATTCTTTACTGACTGAGCTACAAGGGAAGCCCGTTTAAAAATATAGATAGATTTTTAAAAAAGCATTGATATCGGTTTCCCCTGGATCAAAAAGAGAATATGAAAAGAGAAGTAGAATCACTTAATAAACGCATACTCTACAAACTACCATTCAAGGACAATTCAGCATGAGGATAAGCTATAACTCCAGAGTTATGTTTTAGTCTAAAAACTAGATGATAGCCCCACGGTGGGATTCCATAAGAATCACCCAAAATCTAGGGGGAAAAGCCAGAAAATGACACTGACACCTAAGAATTCTGAAGAAGACTTTGGTTTGAATGTCTGTTGTGACCATTTTGGGGTGTAAATATCAGGCTTAACGTTTTTCTGAAGTTTATCCTCTTAAATATCCTCAAGGCCCTCCTTCTGATCATAGGCACATTGCAGGGAACATAAGACAGAGGGTAATGAGTTTTTGTTTCAATCATTCATCATTCCTCCTCATCATCCATATGATGGATGCGCCCTTCCATTTGTAAAAGGAAATAAACAATTTTCTAAAAATTGTAAAAGTATTTACCGGCCTTTTCATCACCTTAAACTAATTCCAAAAAGAAACTCAAATAGTGTAAAGCACCATGATTTTTGAACTATGAACTTCTGTGAATACTATTTAACCTGATTTGATGATATGAAGCTCAAGGAAACAAAACATCTCTTGACGTTATTAATTTTTTTTCAGTTAATGAAAGGAACTGTTTCAAGCAGATATTTTTCATTTTTATTTTTAATAGAATCATTAGAAAAGCTTTTAGATTTTGTTCTTGTTGCTTATTTGATTCTTTTTGAAACAAATGTTTTCTCATAAGAAAAGTATTTATATTTGCTTTTTAAAACTACTATTGTGGATCATGGGAAATTAAAATGAATACATGTATTATAGTATCAAGAATTCAGAAATCAGGAGAACTGTATAAACAGATCTCTAATTTAGCTTCTTGTACCTCTGAAACTGGCTTTGGCACTCTGAGTTATCAATTTATCATAGGGAAGCATTAGGGCAGAGATCGTTCTTACTCCTCTCAAGAACTCATTTTGGTAAAAAATTATGTTGTCATCAACCAACTGTGAGCTCTTTAAGGTCAGAGATTAACTTTTATTCACTTTGTTTTAATCTTTAACATCAAAAGCTAAACTTAATGCCTGATACATGGTCATGACTGGGATATAAATTTTAATCAGTTAGTGAAAGAGAGTTTGGGAAACTGAATTCATTGAAATTGATTAAATGTTTTATTGTAGCTCTTAACTGCACCTTTTTCCAAGTGAGCCACATACCACTGCCCACTTAAACCAAGTCAAACTGATTAAAAAACTGGTTCCTTAATAGTGATTTAGAATATATACACTTGTCAAATGTGGATTTGTCAAAAACTTGATAGTGAAACTGGCAATGCCAATGTTCAAAAATCAATTTAGACATTTTTAGGGCATCCCTGTTGGCTCAGATGGTAAATAATGTGCCTGCAATGCAAGTGACCTGGGTTTGACCCCCAGCCCTAGAAGATCCCCTGGAGAAGGGAATGGCTATCCACTTTCTTGCCTGTAGAATTCCATGGACAGAGGAGCCTGGTGAGCTACAGTCCATGTGGTCACAAAGAGTCAAACATGACTAAGCAACTAACACTACTACTACTATGGTTTCTTACTTTATTAACTGAGTATTATTTTTGCTGGTTTCCATCAAGAATATTTATTAACAGGGCATCCCATTGGATACTGGAATTAGTTACTAAGTATGGCTGGGTGCTGAAGAACAGATGCTTTCAAATTCTTGTGGTGCTGGAGAAGACTCTTGAGGGTCCCTTAGACTGCAAGGAGATCAAACCAGTCAATTCTAAAGGAAGTCAACTCTGAATATTCCTTGGAAAGACTGTTGCTAAAGCTGAAGCTTTGATACTTAGGCCACCTGATGGGAAGAGCCAGCTCACTAGAAAAGACCCTGGTGCTGAGAAAGATTGAAGGCCAGAGGAGTAGGGGGAAGCAGAGGATCAGATGGTTAGACAACATCACTGACTCAATGCACATGGATTTGAGCAAATTCTGGAAGATAGTGGAGGACAAAGGAGCCTGGTGTGCTACAGTCCATGGGGTCTCAAAGAGTCAGACACAACTCAGCAACTGAAAACAACATTTAGAAAAAATTATGCTAGATGGACTAAGGATGGCATGATTTGATGCCTGTTTTGTTCTGATTTCATGTTTTACAACAAGTTTGGTTATTTGCTTTTATGGGGTTCTTAAGGCAAGAATACTGAAGTGATTTGCCATTTCCTTCTCCAGTGGGTTTTTGTCAAACCCTGACTAGCAAGGGCATGCCCTTCAGTCACTCCACGTAACTGGACAACATGCCCAGTGTCTTAGTTGTCCCATTGCTGGTCCTCATTGAGTATGTAAATTTTCACCAGCTGCTGGGTGCTTATTTGTATCAATAAAAGCTTTTTTAATCAACAGCAATAAATTACTATGTAATCAAAAATCTTGTTTCACTTTTCTACTACAGCTCAAACATATTTATTTAGTTCCTTTCCTCATAGTATTTCAATCTAAATTAAAAGAGAAACTATACCTAAATATCGGAGAAGGCAATGACACCCCACTCCAGTACTCTTGCCTGGAAAATCCCATGAATGGAGGAGCCTGGTGGGCTGCAGTCCAAGGGGTCACTAAGAGTCAGACACGACTGAGCGACTTCACTTTCACTTTTCACTTTCATTCATTGGAGAAGGACATGGCAACCCACTCCAGTTGCCTGGAGAATCCCAGGGATGGGGGTTCCTGGTGGGCTGCTGTCTATGGGGTCGCACAGAGTCGGACACGACTGAAGCGACTTAGTAGCAGCAGCAGCAGTATACCTAAATATCAGAGAAGATGATGGCACCCCACTCCAGTACTCTTGCCTGGAAAATCCCATGGATAGAGGAGCCTGGTAGCCTGCAGTCCAAGGGGTCACTAAGAGTCAGACACGACTGAGTGACTTCACTTTCACTTTTCACTTTCATGCATTGGAGAAGGAAATGGCAACCCACTCCAGTGTTCTTGCCTGGAGAATCCCAGGGACGGGGAGCCTGGTGGGCTGCCATCTATGGGGTCACACAAAGTCGCACTGGGCTGAAGCAGCAGCAGCAGCAGCATACCTAAATATAACTGTTAACAAATGAATAAAATGATTGGATAAGCACAAAAAGGTGAGATTGTGGAGGTGTAATAGTCTGGTAACTTTCTGCTGTTTTGTAGGTTGTCTGCTGAGGGTTAGTGGGGGCACCTACTAATCTCTGCTCTACTCATTGTGCTTATATGGAGATCTTTATTCCAGAAGAGATTTATTATTGTAACTCTTACAGAGGTATGCATAGACTGACATTAGCCCTGACACTCCTTGCATTTTCTTAAAGAGAAAATCCAAATCCTTAGTGAGCTATGTCTACTTTTCCTCTTTTCTCCTTTCTTCTCTACATACTACTTTTTTCAAAGGAAGGTTTTATCCTAATTTTAATTCAGATAATATGGTAATATATTTTTTCCTCCATCCTACCAAAAATCTTTACAAGGGGAGAAAATACTAAGTGTGTTCTGCAAAAATTTATCTCAGTGATTGTGTGGAAGGTTTGTTTTCAGGTAAACAGGGTAGCTAAGCATAAAGCAATTGTTTCCTTAATTGGTTTAAAACTTGTGATTCTTGAATGTGTCTCTGTTGACAATCACATGGCTGACTAAATCAGTAAATGGATAATGCTAATTCTTCAATATTCTCTGTAAAACTCTGAAACCCGTAAATAAATCCTACTTCCATTTTCCTTCTTACAGAAAGGATTCCTAAAAGAGGAAATCTTCCAGGACATTTAAAGTATTCATCACCTTGTTGCTCTTCTCAGATTCCCTCTCTATCTCTGCCACATTTTCCATAAGAGGAAATGCCCAGTACTGGACTTGGATTTAGGATTGTAGGTGAAAATAGGTTTGAAATCACACTGATATTTTGTTCATTTCCTCTCCATATCTTTTTAGTGAACCAGTTTACTGATCATGGTTTGTCATAATCTTTATGTGAAAAGTCAAAACAATATAGTACTGCATTTCTCTTCATTCAACCTATTCATAGCAACTTAAAAAGGCTCCCCTTTAAAAACCTATGCTTCCAGCTAGGATGCACAGTGAGATGTAAAAGCATCTCAATATAGGTAACCAAACACAATGAATAACACATTATTCTGAATAATGACTTAGCATGATGTAATGGCACCCCACTCCAGTACTCTTGCCTGGAAAATCCCATGGACGGAGGAGCCTGGTGGGCTGCAGTCCATGGGGTCGCTGAGAGTTGGACATGACTCAGTGAATTCACTTTCACTTTTCACTTTCATGCATTGAAGGAGATGGCAACCCACTCCAGTGTTCTTGCCTGAAGAATCCCAGGGACGGCAGAGCCTGGTGGGCTGCTGTCTATGGGGTCGCACAGAGTCAGACACGACTGAAGCGACGCAGCAGCAGCAGCAGCAGCAGCAGCAGCAGCAGCAGCAGCAACCAGTTACTATGGCAAAAAAAAAGTGTGCATATGGTACAGTAAGTTAACCAAAATGTAAAACTATAACAAAGTAGTTAAGAAGAGAGTAAAATAAAAAAGTAAGTGTTAGTTGCTCAGTCTTGTCCAAACCTTTGCGACTCCATGGACTGTAGCCCACCAAGCTCCTCTGTCCATGGGATTTCCCAGGTAAGAACAGTGGAGTGGGTTGCCAGTTCCTTCTCCAGGGGAAAGAGTAAAATAGTTGTTGAATAATTAATGCACCACATAGGACATAATTGGCATAAATTGCTGTACACTTCAAAATGACTCTTTTTATTCATATATTTTGAAAGTGATTATTTTGTGATACACATGCTAAAAATATGACAACAGTTGTTATATACAAGCCATCCTTATGGTGTTCGTATACATAATTCAACACTTGTCTCTTTACTTTAAACACACTTTTCTCTTAAAATACCACATGCTTTCCTTGAGGCTTACGTGTCTGACACAATTGGTTCTGCATAGAAATGTGCATATGACTAAAAATGCACAGAATCAAACATAGTCTAAATAATGCGGTCAGATATATGTTACATAGTGTCTGTTTATAAAGGTTAAACATAATCTAAGAGCAAGGTTTTGTAGTTTATTACCTCTTTTGACTAATTGAAATGACTGAACTCATACCTAAGTATCAGTGTGCCATTCATCAGACTGTTATTTCAACTGCTTCCATTGACAGTTAAGGTAACCAAGAGGTCTGTGACTTCAAGGATTGAGATTGATGATTACATGTTAATCAGGCAGTAGTAGAAGATAGAGCAATGGCTTGCTGAATCAGGGAAACCTGGCACAAAATTCTTGCTTTATGTTTGATAAGCTCTGTCACCCATGGAGAGAGTAAATTAACTATGATGAGTCTTAATTTCTTTAGAAAATGACTTGTTCTAAGAATAAAATGTGATAACTCAGGAACTTCCTAAGAGGATTTCAGGCAACCATGCAGCTGAAGCTTTCCATCTGGTAACTTTCTTTATAGTTTAGTTAGGCACTGGACTTCAAAAGGTGTAAATCAAGAGCAACGCTTCTTTTTTATTTTTTAATCACCATTGTCCTTTTAAACCAGAACAGTTAAAACATCCTTTCCTGCTTTGACTAATGCTTGGGCTGATCCATAGCTTTTCTGGCTACTTTCAAATATTAGCATGCAATTTCATTTTTTAGATATTACATAGTGCATTACAAACTAAATATAGTTCTAATTTCTCTTTTAATTCAAAGTTAATGTGTGCTCAGGCCCTGTTGCAATGATCAATCATGGTAATCCAAAATCCTTGCTGTAATTCTGCTCTCTAAGATGAAGACAAAAGTCACTAAGACAAAAAAGTCATTTCTGTTTTTTCCTCTATTCATCTAAGCTCAGTCCAAGGAAAATGGAGGTCACATGTCTCTCTTGGATTACTCTCTGACCATTACTCTTGGAAATCATAAAGAAAAGTGTCAGAATTTTTAGTCCCTTTACAGAATTTATTCCCACCCTTAGGTAGCAAAACTCATTACCTAAAGTTATAAACAGATAAACTTTACACTCTACATGGAACTCCACAGCTAAAGTTCAGCCCCTAAACTTTGTAGCTTAGACGTAAATATAAGTACTTTATTTCTTATACTAAAATTCTTGATTTCTTATTTATTAATAGTCATCAGCATCCTCAATTTTCCATATGCATGATGTAACTGGTATTTCATAGAAATGTATATGATTCAAAGAAATGACACTTTTGACAGTATTCTGCTGAAAGTGTCCAAGTAAGCAAACTGATTCTTAATATGACAATGAAACCAGAAAATTTTTCTCCTTTCAAAAACACTGATTTACAAGTTCATCTTTTTTTTTTTTAATCAAATAGTATGTTAGTGGTAGTGTTATTCGCTTAGTCATGTCTGACTCTTTGCAACCCTATGGACTACAGCCAGCCAGGCTTCTCTGTCTATGGAATTCTCCAGGCAAGAAGACTGGAGTGGGTGGCTATTTCCTTCTCCAGTATAGCTTGTAAACTCTCTGAAATTCCTAATTATCTCTTTTACATTTCATTCTTGCTTACAATGAGAACACATCATCTCTCCCCCACCAGAAAACTTGACACCTTTAAGGGAAATAATTCTGTGGGTTTGTTTGTTTGTTTGTTTTGTTTTTTTATCTGCCTCAGACACTAACTTTCCATTTCCATTGACTAACTTTCTCATTGTCTGAAGGGTGATAATGTGTATTTGTTACAAACAAGAATTCTGGTCTGAAACCACCAAAATTAAGCTCCTGCCTTTTTTATAAGTCAGCAGGATAAATCTGGGCAAGTTCCCCTACTTTTCTATGCCTCAGTTTCACAGGTTATATCAGCAATTTAAATAAGAATGTGTTAGAAATCATCTTCCTTTATACTGTCATTAATTTCTTTAATTCCTATACTGTTCTAGATATTAGACACCATGGAATTCTTCAAAAAAGCTGATTGTTCCAGGTCAATACTTTATGAATGCCTTGTTGAAGGGTATAGGCTCTGGGCCCTCTTGGAGTTATGATTATCAAAAGGCTGGTTAGATTGCTCAGAACAAATTAATTCTAACATTTTTATTTATTGAGCCTTGAAACTCCTTTCTCTAGAGTATATAAGAGAAGTTCCAAAAGTCCGGTTTTATTGACTAAAGGTCACTGCTGAGTCCTGTCTTTAATTAGGTAACCTAATAGACTTTTAATTGCACTCTAGATCAAACCAAACCTGAAATCCCCAAACCTGAATAAGCACATCCATGCCAGTGAATTTGTCCAAACTGAATATTGTATTTTACACTTTTATCTAAATCCCATTTCCTCACATGCTTTTCAAGATCATACTAATGCAAATTGAAATGTTCTTTTAGGTTTATTTTTTGTAAGTGTCAAACTTGTTGTCATTGTCTCCCTGTACTTCTCTTTCAGGATTACCTAAGTTTTGTTGTTATATGACAGGTAGTAGAGGTGCTTATAAGAAAACTGCTTCCCTACCCTAAACTTCTTATATAGAAAAAGGACAGTTTTCTGAAAAGTGGGAGTGATATTACCTTCACAGGTCATGATAAATCACACATATTGGAAGTTAGCTTTTTTCAGACAATACTTGCTCAAAGATTCCATCCCATATTTCAGGGTCATTCCTGTGGTATAGGAGTTCACAAAGATTTTCTTTAAACGGCAAGATAACAAATATTTTACATATTGTGGATCACACAATCTCTGTAGGAACAATGCAACTCTTTCAACTCTGAAACTGTCATCATGTCAAACAATGTTGTGACTGTTCTAATAAAAATTTACATGAAAGAGGTGGTAGCCTGAGAGCCATAGATAGCCAATCACCAACTTAGCATAAGAGATTTGGTAGAATTTAGTCTTTAATAGAAGTAGCAACTTTTCTACCCTTATAATTAGATACTGACTTGGTCTTTGGGCTTCCCAGGCTGTGCAGTGGTAAAGAATCTGCCTGCCAATGCAGGAGACATGAGACACAGGTGTGATCCCTGGGTTGGGAAGATCCCCTGGAGAGGAAATGGCAACCCACTCCAGTATTCTTGCCTGGAAAATTCCAGGGATGGAGGAGGCTGGTGGGCTTTAGTAAATGGGGTCACAAGAGTCAGGCATGGCTGAGCAGTTTGTCCTTAGCTAAACAGCCTGATGATTACAGGTGAATAGAAACTCCTGCAAAGCTGTGGAGGCCTTCTGGCTCTTGACACAGATTGCAATTTGTACCTTCATATCTTTTCCATTTTCTTTTCTCCTATACTTGCTCTCTGGGAATGTCAGAAGAAGCCAAATGCCTATCCAACTTGGTATTTATCCTTGTTACCATGGCACCTAATTGTCACTCATTTAAATTCTTACCACCTTGCCCTACTCTTGCATTTCATTCTATATAACATCAGAAATGATTTGAATAATTATGATGGAACTGCATGTCAGGGACTACATGTGTCACATTTCCTCAACAATGAGGTTATCCCCAGACAGCCTGAATATGTGAGAAAATTAAGTCATATTTCCATGTTCATAATTTGTTGCATGGGGCCACTTTTGGTACTATTTAGTGAATCAATGGGGTCACAGCAGATAATAAATGATATAGCCAAATGAAGATAATTTCAAGATATTTCAATAAAGGAGCTATTCATAGAGGTGTAGAAGTGTAGAAGGAAAACAGTGTGCTCTTTGGCAAATGTCTTATCTAAAATGCATCAATTTGTTTGTATTTGAATTTCAGAAGTCATCTTGGTTTGTCCTGGCATTTTCAAAATCTTAAAGCTTTATTATGAAACCTTCTTATATAGTAGCTATAGACACTTTAATATGCTGTTAGAGATAGTTGCCAGATTAGAGACATTGAATTTACCCCCAAAATCTTTAAAAAGTTGGAATAAATGTCGATAAAGTTTGCAAATATTCAGTGTCCTCAATACTAGATTATAATCAATGATTTTTGGTGTGGGCAGTGAGAGAGAATATATATCTGAGACAAATCACTATTTTAGAAAGTAAACTAAGGGAAATCTAAATTATAGCAAAACTTAGAAAATATATATTCTGTAAAAATATAGTATTCTGTTACATATGGTAACTTTAACTAGTTAGAGCTGTTCTGGTTGAAATACTTACAGTTGAAAAATTTGCTTAAAGTCACATACATATAAAGCAGTAGAACCTAAATGAGCAGAGACAGTCCAATTCACAGCCCTCAATCCAAAACATCCTCATCTCACAATACACCCTGGGATCTTAGTTCAGTCACTCAGTAGTGTCCGACTCTTTGCGACCCCATGAATCACAGCACGCCAGGCCTCTCTGTCCATCACCATCTCCTGGAGTTCACTCACACTCACGTCCATCAAGTCAGTGATGCCATCCAGCCATCTCATCCTCGGTCATCCCCTTCTCCTCCTGCCCCCAATTGCTCCCAGCATCAGAGTCTTTTCCAATGAGTCAACTCTTCTCATGAGGTTTCCAAAGTGCTGGAGCTTCAGCTTTAGCATCATTCCTTCCAAAGAAATCCCAGGGTTGATCTCCTTCAGAATGGACTGGTTGGATTTCCTTGCAGTCCAAGGGACTCTCAAGAGTCTTCTCCAACACCACAGTTCAAAAGCATCAATTCTTCAGTGCTCAGCCTTCTTCACAGTCCAACTCTCATATCTATACATGACCACAGGAAAAACCATAGCCTTGACTTAAGGCAACTTTAATCAGTAAGTTAGAGTGATTATTGACCTTCCCAGGCGGCGCTAGTGGTAAAGAACTTGTCTGCCATTGAAGGAGACATAAGAGACATGGGTATGATTCCTGGGTCAGGAAGATTTCCTGGAGAAGGGCATGGCAACCTATTCCAGAATTCTTGTCTGGAGAATCCCAGTGAACAGCGGAGCCAGGCGGGCTACAGTCCATGGGCTCAAAAAGAGTTGCACATGACTAAGAGACTTCAGGCACACATGCAGAATGATTATTATTGACATGCTCTTCAAATATTGCTTATATAAAAGAACATACAAAATACTACAAAAATGCTTAATCTCTAAAGTCATGAGACTGTTCCCTTTGAAATACTTTATTTTGATGTTTGTTTACACATATTTTTCTACCCACTAAAATTCAGTTTTAAGTAAACCTTAAAATTGGCCTTGGAATGAGGAATGAAGCAGGGCAAGTCTAATAGAGTTTTGCCAAGAAAATGCACTGATCGTAGCAAACACCCTCTTCAAACAACACAAGAGAAGACTCTACACATGGACATCACCAGATGATAACACCGAAATCAGATTGATTATATTCTTTGCAGCCAAAGATGGAGAAGCTCTATACAGTCAGCAAAAACAAGACCGGGATCAGACTGTGGCTCAGATCATGAACACCTTATTACAAAATTCAGACTTTAAAAAGTAGGGAAAACCGCTAAACCATTTAGGTCTGACCTAAGTCAAATCCCTTATGATTATACAGTGGAAGTGAGAAATAGATTTAAGGGACTAGATCTGATAGATGGAGTGCCTGATGAACTATGGAATGAGGTTCATGACATTGTACAGGAGACAGGGATCAAGACCATCCCCATGAAAAGAATGCAAAAAAGCAAAATGACTGTCTGAGGAGGCCTTACAAATAGCTGTGAAAAGAAAAGGAGAAAGGAGAAAAGGAAAGATATAAGCATCTGAATGCAGAGTTCCAAAGAATAACAAGAAAAGATAAGAAAGCCTTCTTCAGTGATCAATGCAAAGAAATAGAGGAAAACAACAGAATGAGAAAGACTAGAGATCTTTTCAAGACAATTATAGATACCAAGGGAACATTTCATGCAAAGATGGGCTCGATAAAGACAGAAATGGTATGGACCTAACAGAAGCAGAAGATATTAAGAAGAGGTGGCAAGAATACACAGAAGAACTGTACAGAAAAGATCTTCATGACCAAGATAATCATGATGTGATCACTAATCTAGAGCCAGACATCTTGGAATGTGAAGTCAAGTGGGCCTTAGAAAGCATCACTACGAGCAAAGCTAGTGGAGGTGATGGAATTCCAGCTGAGCTATTTCAAATCCTAAAAGATGATGCTGTGATAGTGCAGCACTCAATATACCAGCAAGTTTGGAAAACTCAGCAGTAGCCACAGGACTGGAAAATATCAGTTTTCATTCCAATCCCAAAGGAAGGCAATGCCAAAGAATGCCAAGAATGCTCAAACTACCGCACAATTGCACTCATGTCACACGCTAGTTAAGCGATGCTCAAAATTCTCCAAGCCAGGCTTCAACAATATGTGAACCATGAACTTCCAGATGTTCAAGCTGGTTTTAGAAAAGCAGAGGAACCAGACATCAAATTGCCAACATCAGCTGGATCATCGAAAAAGCAAGAGAGTTTCAGAAAACATCTATTTCTGCTTTATTGACTATGCCAAAGCCTTTGACAGTGTGGATCACAATAAACTGTGGAAAATTCTGAAAGAGATGGGAATACCAGACCACCTGACCTGCCTCTTGAGAAATCTGTATGCAGGTCAGGAAGCAAGAGTTAGAACTGGACATGGAACAACAGACTGGTTCCAAATATGAAAAGGAGTATGTCAAGGCTGTATATTGTCACCCTGCTTATTTATCTTATATGCAGAGTACATCATGAGAAATGCTGAAATGGAAGAAACACAAGCTGGAATCAAGATTGCTGGGAGAAATATCAATCACCTCAGATATGCAGATGACACCACCCTTATGGCAGAAAGTGAAGAGGAACTGAAAAGCCTTTTGATGAAAGTGAAAGAGGAGAGTGAAAAAGTTGGCTTAAACCTAAACATTCAGAAAACGAAGATCATGGCATCTGGTCCCATCACTTCATGGGAAATAAATGGCTAAACAGTGGAAACGTGTCAGACTTTATTTTGGGGGGCTCCAAAATCACTGCAGATGGTGATTGCAGCCATGAAATTAAAAGACGCTTACTCCTTGGAAGAAAAGTTATGACCAACCTAGAGAGCATATTCAAAAGCAGAGACATTACTTTGCTGACTAAGGTCCATCTAGTCAAGGCTATGATTTTTCCTGTGGTCATGTATGGATGTGAGTGTTGGACTGTGAAGAAGGCTGAGCCCTGAAGAATTGATGCTTTTGAACTGTGGTGTTGGAGAAGACTCTTGAGAGTCCCTTGGACTGCAAGGAGATCCAACCAGTCCATTCTGAAGGAGATCAACCCTGGGATTTCTTTGGAAGGAATGATGCTAAAGCTGAAACTCCAGTACGTTGGCCACCTCATGTGAAGAGTTGACTCATTGGAAAAGACTCTGATGCTGGGAGGGATTGGGGGCAGGAGAAGAAGGAAACGACCTAGGATGAGATGGCTGGATGGCATTACTGACTCGATGGACGTGAGTCTGAGTGAACTCCGGGAGATGGTGATGGACAGGGAAGCCTGGCGTGCTGCAATTCATGGGATCGGAAAGAGTCGGACACAACTGAGAGACTGAACTGATCTGAACTGAACTAAAATTGGCCTATTGTGTTTCAGTTAAGTTCAGTTCAGTCACTCAGTCGTGTCCGACTCTTTGCAAACCCCATGAACTGCAACACACCAGGCTTTTCTGTCCATCACAAACTCCCGGAGTCCACCCAAACCCATATCAACTGAGTCAGTGATTCCATTCAACCGTCTCATCTCTGTCATCCCCTTCTTCTCTTGCCCTCAGTTTTGCCCAATATAAGGGACTTTTCCAATCAGTCAGATATTTGCACCAGGTGGTCAAAGTATTGGAGTTTCAGCTTCAACATCAGTCCTTCCAATAAACACCCAGGACTGATTTCCTTTAGGATGGAGTCGTTGGATCTCCTTGCAGTCTAAAGACTCTCAAGAGTCTTTTCCAATACCACAGTTCAAAAGCATCAATTCTTCAGTGCTCAGCTTTCTTTATGGTCCAGCTCTCACATTAATACGTGACAGCTGGAAAAACCATAGCCTTGACTGGACAGACCTTTGCTGGCAAAGTAATGTCTCTGCTTTTTTATATGCTGTCTATGATGGTCATAACTTTCCTTCAAAGGAGTAAGCGTCTTTTAATTTCATGGCTGCAATCACCATCTGCAGTGATTCTGGAGCCCCCAAAATAAAGTCTTTCATTCTTTCCATAGTTTGCCCATCTATTTGCCATGAAGTGATAGGACCAGATGTCATGAACTTAGTTTTCTGAATGTTGAGCTTTAAGCCAACTTTTTCACTCTCCTCTTTCACTTTCAACAAGAGGCTCTTTAGTTCTTCTTCACTTTCTGCCATAAGGGTGGTGTTATCTGCATATCTGAGGTTATTGTTGTTTCTCTTGGCAATTTTGATTCTAGCTTGTGCTTCTCCCAGCCCAGCATTTCTCATGATGTACTCTGCATAGAAGTTAAATAAGCAAGATGATGATATACAGCCTTGAAATACTTCTTTTCCTATTGGAACCAGTCTGTTGTTCCATGTCCAGTTCTAACTGTTGTTTCCTGACCTGCATATAGGTTTCTTAAGGGGCAGGTCAGGTGCTCAGCTATTCCCATCTGTTTCAGAATTTTCCATAGTTTATTGTGATCCACACAGTCAAAGACTTTGGCATAGTCAATAAAGTAGAAATAGATGTTTTTTCTGGAACTCTCTTGCTTTTTCGATGATCCAGTGACAGTTGGCAATTTGATCTCTGGTTCCTCTGCCTTTTCTAAAACCAGTTTGAACATCTGGAAGTTAGTGGTTCACATATGGCTTGAGCCTGGCTTGGAGAATTTTGAGCATCACTTAACTAGCATGTGAGATGAGTGCAATGTGCATTAGTTTGAATATTCTTTGGCTTTGCCTTTCTTTGGGATTGGAATGAAAACTGACCTTTTCCAGACAGAACACTGACAAAATATGGTCCACTGGAGAAGGGAATGGGAACCACTTCTGTATTCTTGCCTTGAGAACCCCATGAACAGTATGAAAAGGAAAAAAGATAGGACACTGAAAGATGAACTCCCCAGGAAGGTAGATGCCCAATATGCTATTGGAGTTCAGTGGAGAAATAATTCCAGAAAGAATGAAGGGATGGAGCCAAAGCAATAACCATACCTAGCTGTGGATGGGACTGGTGATAGAAGCACAGTTTGATACTGTAAAGAGCAGTATTGCATTGGAACCTGGAATGTTAGGTCCATGAATCAAGGCAAATTGAAAGTGGTCAAACAGGAGATGACAAGAGTGAACACTGACATTCTAGGAAACAGCAAAATAAGATGGACTGGAATGGGTGAATTTAACTCAGATGACCATTATATCTACTACTGTGGGCAGGAATCCCTTAGAATAAATGGATTAGCCATCATAGTCAACAAAGACTCCAAAATGCAGTACTTGGATGCAATCTCAAAAATGACAGAATGATGTCTATTCATTTCCAAGGCAAACCATTGAATATCACGGTAATCCAAGTCTATGCCCCAACAAATAACTCTGAAGAAGCTGAAGTTGAACATTTGTATGAAGACCTACAAGACCTTTTAGTACTAACACCCAAAAAAGATGTCCTTGGAATGTGAAACCAAGTGAGTGTTAGGAAGCATCACTATGGTCAAAACTAGTGGAGGTGATGGAATTCCAGTTGAGCTATTTCAAATCCTGGAAGATGATGCTGTGAAAGTCCTGCACTCAATATGCCAGCAAATTTGGAAAACTCTTCAGTGACCAATGATTTAGGTTTGATCAATTTTTCATGTGTTTAAATATTTGAACATTACTCCAGTATTATACATGAAAGAAGTAATTCTCAAATACAATTATTAACGATCTTCTTAAGACCAAGTGTCATGTAGAAATGTATTTTTATGATAATAGCATTTTTATTTTGTAAGAAAAATTTAATATTTCCTTTGTTCAAGTGGTCTTTTCTCTCTTTCTTATTTGAGAGTTTAGTTCAAACTTTTTTTTGCAACCATTTAAATGTAACAGATTTGGGACAGGATCACATTCCTGGTCTATACTACTAAAGTTGCTTCTATACAGCTCCCATTTTTCTTTTATAAACACTCTGCTTTTCCCTTTACATTTATTGCTTTGTATCTGACCCAATGAGTCTCTTTCTTAGGGTCAGCCCACATCCTCCGTTTTGTGGGTGATTGTCAGTGGCAGTCTAAAAGCTTTCTCTTTAGGAAGATATACTATGAATGTAAAAATACTCATTTATTTCTTTTCAATTGGACTTAAGAATCTAAATAAATTGTATATGTAAATTGCTCAATATCTATAAATACTTATTCTTTAAGGTTTTTATGTTTTCCATACATTTTAACTTAAAAAAGGGAATTCAAGGATTTTAATCTTTTTATGTCACAATTTCTAAACGAAAAAGGAAGATGAAACAGAAAAGATTTTAGAAGTTATTTTATATAGAAAACATTGAACTTACAGTTAAAATGCTCTTATTTTCCCCTTAGATGCTATTTTATAATATCTAGCAAGAAGTAAAAGATTGCATACCAGATTTACTTTATTGTCTTTCCTCAGATTCATGTTAAAGTGAAAAAATTCCCTCCTCATCAACTTTTCCTGATATCTCATATATCCTTCAGTTCAGTTCAGTTGCTCAGTCATGTCTGACTCTCTGTGACCCCATGAATCGCAGCACAGCAGGCCTCCCTGTCCATCACCAAACTCATGTGCATAGAGTCGGTGATGCCATCCAGCCATCTCATCCTCTGTCGTCCCATTCTCCTCCTGCTCCCAATCCCTCCCAGCATCAGAATCCTTTCCAATGAGTCAACATTTCACATTAGGTGGCCAAAGTGTTGGAGTTTCAACCTCAGCATCAGTCCTTTCAATGAACACCCAAGACTCTTTTAGGATGGACTGGTTTGATCTCCTTGCAGTCCAAGGGACCCTCAAGAGTCTTCTCCAGTACCACAGTTCAAAAGCATCAGTTCTTTGGTGCTCAGCTTTCTTCACAGTCCAACTCTCACATCCATACATGACCACTGGAAAAACCATAGCATTGACTAGACAGACCTTTGTTGGCAAAGTAATGCCTCTGCTTTTGAATATGCTGTCTAGGTTGGTCATAACTTTCCTTCCACAGAATAAGCGTCTTTTAATTTCATGACTGCAATTACCATCTACAGTGATTTAGGAGCCCAAAAAAATAAAGTGTGACACTGTTTCCACTCTTTCCCCATCTATTTGCCATGAAGTGATGGGACCAGATGCAATGATCTTAGTTTTCTGAATGTTGAGATTTAAGCCAACTTTTTCACTCTCCTCTTTCACTTTCATCAAGAGGCTTTTTAGCTCCTCTTCACTTTCTGTCATAAGGGTGATGTCATCTGCATATCTGAGGTTATTGCTATTACTCCCAGCAATCTTGATTCCAGCTTGTGCTTCTTCCAGCCCAGCGTTTCTCATGATGTACTCTGCATAAGTTAAATAAGCAGAGTGACAGTATACAGCCTTGATGTATTCCTTTTCCTATTTGGAACCAGTCTGTTGTTCCATGACCAGTTCTAACTATTGCTTCTTGACCTTCTTATAGGTTTCTCAAGAGGCAGGTTAGGTGGTCTGGTATTCCCATCTTTTTCAGAATTCAGGTGGTCTAGTATTCCCATCCCTTTCAGAATTTTCCACATTTTATTGTGATTCACATAGTCAAAGGCTTTGGCATAGCCAATAAAGCAGAAATAGATGTTTTTCTGGAACTCTCTTACTTTTTTAATGATCCAGCAGATGTTAGCAATTTTATCTCTGGTTCCTCTGCCTTTCCTAAAACCAGCTTGAACATCTGGAAATTGATGGTTTGGGTATTTCTGAAGCCTGACTTGGAAAGTTTTGAGCATTACTTTACTAGTGTGTGAGATGAGTGCAATTATATTTATATAATTCCAAAAAGGTCTTGATTTGGGGCTTAAATGTATAAAAGTATAAAATTTGCTAAAAGAAACTATGATTTTTTTTAAAAGTCCATATTTGTATGTGCCCTTGTGTGCTCAGTCACTCATTTGTGTCTGATTCTTCATGGTTCCATAGACTGTAGCCTTCCAGGCTCCTCTGCCCATGGGATTCTCAAGCCAAGAATACTGGTGTGGGTTTGTGTTTCCTACTCCAGGGGATCTTCCCAAACTAGGGATCAAATCCATGTCTCTTGAGTCTCCTACATTGACAGGCGGATTCTTTACCACTAGCACCACCTGGGAAACCCCATATTTGTATACTAAAAATTAAATGATATATAAAATATTTAGAGTAAGAAGTGATAATAATATAGGTATAAGAGTGTGTGCATAAATGTGTGCTAAGTTCCTTTAGTTGTGTCCAACTGTTTGGGACCCTATGGACTATAGCCTGCCAGACTCCACTGTTCATGGGATTCTCCATGAAAGAATACTAGAGTGGGTTGCCATGCTCTCCTCCAGGGGATCTTTCTGACCTAGGGATGTAACCGACATCTCTTGTCTCTTATGCCTCCTGCATTGGCAGGCAGGTTCTTTATCATTAGTGCCACCTGGGAAGCACCATAAGTAGAGTACTATATTGTTAATAGTAAATAAAACTGTGAGTGTCACAGAAAATTTCTTGGAAAGACCTCAGATGACTCTGAAGAATGAATAGAATTTAGCTGCATGAAGAAGAAATAACATCTATACAGAGTATAATGAATCTCCACGAAACATCAGATGTTCAGAAAGTAAATCATCATATGTATCTTGGTTAGACATGCTGTAGAAAACTTCTAGTGCCTATCAAATACTATTTATCTTTATTCCTCTATCTATATTCTCTGACTCTTAATTATGAGAATATCTAGTTCTTCTTTAAATATAAGTAAGGTTAAAAAACTAAGTTTTCGCCAAAGATATGCAAGTGAAAATCAGTTTTATGTCCTCTGGAAGAATTCTTAAGGAAAGGGGTACACTCTGTTTCACCCCTTCTCTATTCTGCTCCCTGGGACACAGGGTAGTTGGGTTTGTTTTTTCTTGTGAGAAGTAAAGTGATATTTGCTTTACAAATCCATTTTTGAGTTTGTATTACTAGCAGCTAAACATAATTCAAACTAACCCAAGTGTACATGAAGAGGAGAAGAGATAAATTATAGGCAAAAATCATGCAATAAAAGCCCTTCGTATATGTTAAGATAAAGATTTTATACTGTAACTTCTGAATATCAGGGCACCATTAAGTACTTTTAAACAATGAATGAATTTGAATTTTATAAATATTTTACAATAGTAGAATGAATGTAACTAGACAGGAAACAGGAATATCAGTGTAAAAGCTAGTGAAGTAATATAAATGTATGTAGAAAGACCCCAGATCTTTAATTAAGTGACTAGTATCATCCACCAAGGGCTTCTCATGTGGCTCAGCCATAGAGAATCTGCCTGCCAATGCAGGAGACACAGGTTCAATCCCTAGGCTGGAAAAATTCTCTGAAGTTGGAAGGAAATGGCAACCGGCTCCAGTATTCTTGCCTGGAAAATTCCATGTATAGAAGGGCCTGGAGTTGAAAAGAGTAGGACATGACTAAGCTACTTCAGCACATCGTTCACCAATATGAGAAATAAAGGAGAATGGCACATTTTGAGGGAAAGAGTTCAACTTAAAGTATTCTGAAAGTAAATACCTATGGGACATTAAAGAAGAGCTATGCAGCTTTTCCTCATTCAAGAAGAAAATTCTGATAAACAGTCGTCAATATTCTTTGTATGCAGAGATATCAACAGAGTGACTAGAAATCTAGATTGTTTCCTCTCCAGTAAAGCTAAATTTTCTCTACAAATAAAAGAAACATAGAAAGTGAAAGTGAAGTCGCTCAGTCGTGTCCGACTCTTGCGACCCTGTGGACTGTAGCCCACCAGGCTCCTCCGTGCATGGGATTCTCCAGTCAAGAATACTGGAGTGGGTTGCCATTTCTTTCTCGAGGGGATCTTCCTGACCCAGGGATCGAACCCAGGTCTCCCGCATTGCAGGCAGATACTTTAACCTCTGAGCCACCAGGGAAGCCCATAAATATAGTTTAAGTAAATAATCTAATTAAAAACATAAAATGAACACCCTCCTATCTAAAAGCAAGAACAGTTAGAACTTATGTTCTAATTTCACAGAGGAGTTACACAGAAAAAAATTACTGTAATGTAGACTTGTGAAATACTGAAATATCTTCCCTACTTTGCCTGTAGTTCAGGATTGTGTAAAAAAAAAAAAAAAAAAAAGAAAGAAAAGAAAATAAATGTCCTCTTATGATGTCATTCTTAAGCCCTTTATAACCTTCAGAAATTGTGGAAGAGTCTGAAAAGAATATTAAATATAGAAAGAATCCTGTGATAGCATAGACTAATCCAATAATAAACTTTTAAGCTAATGACACTTAAAGTACAATTTAATAATTTAGTAAATGACTCAATTCCTATTCCTATAGACCTTTTGAGATATAAATTTCAATTCAGTATTTCTCTAGCATACTAAAAGTAAAATACATATGCAATTAAATGTTAATTTCTTATTCTAAAAGACTTTGTAATACACCAATTCAGTTATCTTCCTCTTCTCTGCCATATATTTCCATTGAATAAATGCAATACATTTCTTCTTTGTTTTGATTGAATACGAGAGACAGAACATGCCTTTGTAATTCCTGTACTCATTAATAGTGTGAATGTTCTTAGAACAGACAAAAGAGAATAAGTGCATTTATATCTAAGTAAACAGGTATATATATTCAAGTGTTTTCCTTAAATAAGGATAGAGGTTGACTAGCCATATAAGAATTACTCCTAAATATAAGTATTCTAGCTAATTATTTAAATTTGTGTATGGAATCAGTTTGAAAATAAAAGCTCTGATAACTTCAAACCTATTTTGTGATTAAAAAATAAATAGAAATTACTGAATATATTGTCCTGTATGTACGAAATGAAATATGAAATTACTAATTATGATATTATAGTATAATGCCAGAAAAAAGCGTTCACAATTATTAAAAGCACACAGGTATAACAAACTATCAGTAGAATCAGACTTTCTATAAAAATGCATAATATTTAATGCATCGGATCAGTTCAGTTAGGTTCAGTAGCTCAGATGTGTCCGACTCTTTGTGACCCCACGAACTGCAGCAGGCCACACCACGATGTCCATCACCAACTCCCGGAGTTTACTCAAACTCATGTAGATTGGATTGGTGATGCTATTCAACCATCTCATCCTCTGTTGTCTCCTTCTCCTCCTGCCTTCAATCTTTCCCAGCATCAGGGTTTTTTCCAATGAGTCACCTCTTCACATCAGGTGGCCAAAGTATTGGAGTTTCAGCTTCAGAATCAGTCCTTCCAGTGAAAATTCAGGACTGATTTCCTTTAGGATGGACTGGTTGGATCTCCTTGCAGTCCAAGGGACTCTCAAGAGTCTTCTCCAACACCACAGTTCTAAAGCATCAATTCTTCGGCACTCAGCTTTCTTTATAGTCCAACTCTCACATCCATACACAACTACTGGAAAAACCATAGCCTTGACTAGATGGACCTTTGTTGTCAAAGTAATGTCTCTGCTTTTTAATATGCTGTCTAGTTTTGTCATAGCTTTTCTTTCAAGGAGTAAGATTCTTTTAATTTCATGGCTGCAGTCACCATCTGTAGTGATTTTGGAGCCCCCCCAAAATGAAGTCTGACACTGTTTCCACTTTTTCCTCATCTAATTGCCATGAAGTGATGGGAACAGATGCCATGATCTTTGTTTTCTGAATGTTGAGCTTTAAGCCAACTTTTTCACTCTCCTCTTTCACTTTCATCCAGAGGTTCTTTGGTTCTTCTTCACTTTCTGCCATAAGAGTGGTGTCATCTGCATATCTGAGGTTATTGATATTTCTCCCGACAATCTTGACTCCAGCTTGTGTTTCTTCCAGTCCAGTGTTTCTCATGATGTACTCTGCATATAAGTTAAATAAGCAGGGTGACAATATACAGCCTTGAAGTACCACTTTTCTTATTTGGAACCAGTCTGTTGTTCCATGTCCAGTTCTAACTGTTGCTTCCTGACCTGCATGTAGGTTTCTCAAGAGGCAGGTCAGGTGGTCTGGTATTCCCATCTCTTTCAGAATTTTCCACAGTTTACTGTGACCCACACAGTCAAATGCTTTGGCATAGTCAATAAAGCAGAAATAGATGTTTTTCTGGAACTCTTGCTTTTTTGATGATCCAGCGGATGTTGGCAATTTGATCTCTGGTTCCTCTGCCTTTTCTAAAACCAGCTTGAACATCTGAAAGTTCACAGTTCACGTGTTCTGAAGCCTGGCTTGGAAAATTTTGAGCATTACTTTACTAGCATGTGAGATGAGTGCAATTGTGTGGTAGTTTGAGCATTCTTTGGCATTGCCTTTCTTTGGGATTGGAATGAAAACTGACCTTTTCCAGTCCTGTGGCCACTGCTGAGTTTTCCAAATTTGCTGGCATATTGAGTGCAGCACTTTCACAGCATCATCTTTCAGGATTTGAAAGAACTCACCTGGAATTCCATCACCTCCACTAGCTTTGCTCGTAGTGATGCTTTCTAAGGCCCACTTATCTTCACATTCCAGGATGTCTGGCTCTAGGTGAGTGATCACACCATCGTGATTATCTTGGTCATGAAGATCTTTTTTGTATAGTTCTTCTATGTATTTTTGCCACCTCTTCTTAATATCTTCTGCTTCTGTTAGGTCCATTCCATTTCTGTCCTTTATCGAGCCCATTTTTGCATGAAATGTTCCTTTGGTGCTTCTAATTTTCTTGAAGAGATCTCTAGTCTTTCCCATTCTGTTTTTTTCCTCTATTTATTTGCATTGATCGCTGAGGAAGGCTTTCTTATCTCTTCTTGCTATTCTTTGGAACTCTGCATTCAGATGCTTGTATCTTTCCTTTTCTCCTTTGCTTTTCACTTCTCTTCTTTTCACAGCTATTTGTAAGGCCTCCTCAGACAGCCAATTTGCTTTTTTGCATTTCTTTTCCATGGGGATGGTCTTGATCCCTGTCTCCTGTTCAATGTCATGAACCTCCATCCATAGTTCATCAGGCACTCTATCTATCAGATCTAGTCCCTTAAATCTATTTGTCACACCCACTGTATAATCATAAGGGATTTGATTTAGGTCATCCCTGAATGGTCTAGTGGTTTTCCCTACTTTCTTCAATTTAAGTCTGAATTTGGCAATAAGAAGTTCATGATCTGAGCCACAGGTTTCTCTTCCTTTTCTAAATCCAGTTTGAACATCTGGAATTTCATGGTTTACATATTACTGAAGCCTGGCTTGAGAAATTTTGAGCATTACTCTACTAGTGTGTGTGATGAGTGTAAATGTGTGATAGTTTGAGCATTCTTTGGCATTGCCTTCCTTCGGATTGGAATGAAAACTGACCTTTACTTTAATGTATGCATTCTCAAAATTTATGCTTTCCCACACAAATATGTAGTTTTTTTTTTATCTAATTTTGGATATCTGTTCTTTCTTATATGAAGATATATCATTTTTGTGATGATACAAACTAAAAGAACAAAATAAAATTAACACAATAAGTTTTTAAAAACTAAAAAAAAAAAAAAACCTGGAAATAAAACTACTAAAAACTCTGCTTCATAAAACTCAAGAAGGAAATTTGCTCAGAAAATATCTATTTGACAATCAACCTCACAGCAAAAACATATCAGATTTATTATTTTAGGACAGCAATGGGAACATTAGAGACAGTGTAACAATTAAAAGTAACCTTTTGCAACTTCAAAATATTTGAGTTGATTTCTTGTACATCTAGATGTGTTTTCACATAAGCCAACACATTTTGACAAAAGTTAAGTTTAGTAAAATGACAATTTATATCTACATTAAAGTAATTGGTGGTTTAATCCTGGAATGTCTCTTTCATGAAAGTTCAGTTGTATCTTTCACTATTCTGAGGTTTTTTAAAATACGTGTTTTCTTTGAAATGAGTTGTGGAGTTTGGTGGCTTGAGAGAAGTGACAGTTTTCAGTGAGGAGACATCTTAAGATCTGTTTTGATGATCTATCACCCCCTAACAAAACACTTGAAAATTAGTGGCTTTAAACTGCAGTGCATCTTTACCATTCATGACTGGTGAATTGCTAAACTTATTTGAGTTGGTTTTGTTCACTTGTTAGGTAAAGTTTATGCTATCTGAGGCCTTGACAGAGCTAGAAGCCCAAGCAGGCTCACTCACTTGTCTGGTAGTTGATGCTATCTGGCTGCTCAGAGGGATTGTCAATTGCAGATGCCCACACTATTTCTGTGTGTGTCCTGAAGCTTCTAAGACACAGTGATTGGATACCAAAACACTAGGTTATAACTCTGAAGATTCCAAATAGTCCAGGCAGAAGCCACAGAGATCTAGGATGTAGTTTCAGAGATGCCACATGGTCATCTACACTGTATATTCTTGGTTACATATGCCAGCCCAGATTTAAATGAAAGGGAACTATAGAAGGGTAAGTAAGCTAGGAGTGGGTCATTGGGAAAGAGGTATGGGAGAAAGCAGCATTATTAGAAAATAGATACCTCAATCAGAAAACTCATAGGACATTTGAAATTCTTGTTATTTGACTGCTTAAAAATAAATTCTGTTCTCACAGAAAATAATGCTCAAAATAAAATGGATCTGCAAAATTTGATTTTCTGTTCAGATATTTTCAGTCCCATTTACATTCCCTATTGGAAATGCTTTCTGACCATTTCTACTTTCTTTTCTATTTCTTGTTTTCTTCCTTTTTAAATGATTGATAGTTTAATAATCATATGCCATCAGGAAAAGTCAGGCATTTAACACCATCCCCAAGACACAGAATTGGTTTCATTCTGAAGTAAAGTACATACCGCTATAGTCACTGTCAGTTGTAAAATAATTATGTACTGCGTATATGTGGGTGAACATTCAATATGAAGTAGACTTTTAAAAAAATATATAGCATACTGGATTTAAACATTCAAATAGTTCTGACTCCCTCTGTTCATCAAGCATATCATTGGTCTTCATTATTTGCTGAGCTTACTCATCCCTCCTTCTTGATCCTGTCCTTTGCCTTTTGAGATCTCTTGCCTTCTTGATTTGCCTTTCAGCTATGATCATTTTTTCTTATTCCATATTTCTTTTTATTTTTCTTTTATTAAATCCTTAAATATAAATAATGGTAGCTCTTCTTGAGTGAGAAATAACAGTTGGAGGAAATATCTATGAAGGCAAAAGGCATCAAGACAAGCAATTATAATTAGAAGTTAATAAACTAATATGCACATGAGGTAACATAGAGTTCATTTAGACTTGGATGGGAGTGAGAACACCACCTTGGTAAAGAGAAAAATCAGCAAAGAAAGTATGGAGAAACAAGAAATGGATTTCATTTTTTATTCAGGAAAAAAAAAAAAAAAAAGGACAGCCAAGAACTCAATAGAGATTATAACAAGTAGAGTTAAACATCTCAGTTACCTTGGCAACAGAATCACCACCTTATGCTAGTAATATCATGGTGACAAAAGCACAGCTAAATGAAGTAAATAGCAAATAAGACCCTACTAGCCTGGTCAGTTCTTCCTTAGAAAGTGTTCACAAAGAAATTTGAGAGGATTTTCTGTTAAAGGTCATGTAGGAAAAACATAACTAGTATATTTTAAAGAAAAAGAGAAAACTTCCACCTTAACACCTCTGTCCCCACTTCTCTACCACCCTGCCAGGTACACAGCTCATCTTTTGTTCTAGGTCAGTGCTAAGTAACCAATCACGTAGTTGTGAATACATGTGTTGCTTATGCTAATGTAGTAGACTTCAACGCATGGAAAGAAAGTCTAGAATTTAAGGAGCCTGGTGGGCTACAGTCCATGGGGTCGCAAAGAGTCGGACACGATTGAGCGAATTCACTTCACTTCACTTCACTTCAAACAGGAAAAACACGCATCCACTTCAGCCAATATTCCATATGGTGGTTCAGAACAAACTAGGCAACTGGCATTTACCATTTTCTCTCTCATTATGCTCATGTTGGAGGACTATGCTTTCTGCAGAATGGGATTATATATATAGGGAGTCAAGGATTTGACCCAGGGAGCAGCAGGAAGTGTGAGCAAGTTTCTGTGGGGGCTCTGATAAAAAGTAGATTTAGCTAGAATGAAAAATAGTGTTAAGAATAGAAGCTGGGAAGGAATTCCTGTAAAAGTTCATCAATTTATAACATGTTAGAACAATACATGTTTGGTTCTTTAATAGTGCCACATTAAAAAAAAAAAAAAAAAAGGAAGGTGTGTTTTAATGTACCAAATGGTCCCTGGTGGTAATCAATCCAAATGATGAAATACAAAGAATTATTCTAGAGAATAAAAAGTTAATCTTAGAAACACTTCTGGTTCTGGAGATAAATTTTTGTAAAATGTTTGGCTCTAACAGTGGCTAGGAGGAAGATTAAAGATCCAAAGCCAAGACATGAAAATAACCTAAATGTCCATAAATAGATGAATAGATAAAGAAGATTTGGTACATACGTACTGTGGAATACTGCTCAACCATACAAAAGAATAAAATAATGTCACTTGCAGCAACATGGATGAACCTAGATATTATCTTAATTAGTGAAGTCAGAAAGAGAAAGACTGATACCACATATCCCTTCTATGTGGAATCTAAAATTCATATGACACAGTGAATTTATCTACAAAATGGACTCACATACATAGACAATAGATTTGCATTTGCCAAGAGGTAGGGAGTGTGGGGAAGGTATCGGCTGGGAGTTTGGGATTATCAGATGCAAACTATCATATATAAAGTGAATAATTAACAAGGTCCTACAATATAACACAGGGAACTGTATTCAACACCCTGTGATAAACCATAAAAGAAAAGAATACAAAAAAGGATATATGTGTGTGTGTGTATTAATGAATCATTTTGACTTACAGCAGAAATTAACACAACACACCAACTAGACTTGAATAAAACAAAATTTGCTTAAAGAGATCCCTCTGCAGGATTCAGCCAGTGTGAAGACTGAGGAAGTTAGAACTTGAAAACAGGTATGCCAGGAATGTAGAGTTCATTTCACTAACATATTACAAACCTAAGTGTCAGAATCTCTGGTAGGTTGTTGGAATCCCACTTCTCAGGACAACTATCCTTGATGGAGAAGGATGCCAAAAGGCAGCTGGGAAATAGACTACCACTTTTATAAGAAATTGCTTTCATAAAAAGTAGAGAGATATCTCTAAAAGTTGTCAGCAATATAGGGACTCCACAAGAGAAAAATAGATAAAAGCCAAAGATGAAGACATGGAAAAGATGACAGCAGTGTTAAGAAAAAATTTAGTTTTTATTAATCTTCCCTGATAAAGCTGAAAAAAGAAAGTGATTCCAAGAATTCTGTGTGAGAAATGCTTTTTTATGTCTAAGAGAGTTGGCCTCAGTTACTAATTTTTATTATAGTAACATAAATCATTTTTGGTTAAATTAGCATTCAGTTATTTGAGAGTTTAAGTTACAATATAGTTATTTCTAGTGGTTAATGGCAATTTCCTTTACATATTTTGTCCTGAAGCAGACATGTTAAATATGTTAAAAATGGAATTGTTGGCTAGTTGTATGAATGTGTGAGAAGATAGAGAGCTGTTTTTCTTCCTTTCTAGGACCATCCTTAATTCCCAATCTTAGAAGTTAAGTAGATACTTAGAATGCTAAATAACTAAATATTTCTTTTCTTCTAGAAAAAGTTTATCTTCCTTCCTGTGACATAAATGAAAGTCTACCATAAATTGATAGTCTACCACTTAGCTTTATAACTCTAGCAGAGAAACAAACCTTACATAAGTTTGTATACACAGACATGTGTATATGGATACATATTTGGATAATTTTGGTATTTTGGTGGTATCCATAGTTTCTGTGATACACAGCAAGGTACAATATTGGAGCAGTACCTACAACATTCCCTTTAGCAAACTGGGGAGAAATGCTTAAGGCAGAAATGCATATGATGAAGTAAGGGTGTTAAAAGAAAAAGAGTTAGCAGAAAGAAATGTCATTATATTAGGAGAGATATCAAAATAAATTTAGAAATTTTGGCACCAAGACATCGGGAAAGGAACTACTGAAGTAAAGATCATAGGAGTACCCAGGCTTACAGTCAGGCTTTGAATCCTTGTTCTTAACAGAACACAATCAAGACCAATTTGAGATGACAAAAGCAACTTAACAGATGAGAAATTAGTTAGGCACAACTGAGTAAAAGTAAGCTGTTCATCCCTTGCTTCTCATGTATGGATGTGAGACTTGGACCATAAAGACCATAAAGAAGACTGAGCACTGAAAAAATATGATGATTTCAAACCGTCATGCTGGAGATGACTCTTTAGAGTCCTTTGGACAGCAAGCAGATTAAACCAGTCAATCCTAAAGGAAATCAACCCTAAATACTCATTGAAAGAACTGATGCTGAAGCTGAAGCACCAACACTTTGGCCATCTGATGCGAACAGCCAGCTCATTAGATAGGACCCTGGTGCTGGGAAAGATGGAGGGCAGAAGCAGAAGCAGGTAACAGAGGATGAGATGGCTGGATGGTATCACTGACTCAATGGTCATGAACTTGGGCAAACTCCTGGAGATGGTGAGGGACAGGGAAGCCTGTCATGCTGCAGTCCATGGGGTTGCAAAGAGCTGGACACAAGTTGGCAACTGAACAACAACAACAACAACCCTTGCTTCTAAGCAGAAACACGTGCCACAAAAAGAATGGGGTGGAAGCAGGTTTAGATCAGAATTTTCTCAGAATGCAAATTCTCCCGAAAGAATAGCAAGCTGTGCTCTTCCACAAACAGATAGTGAACAAGGTATCTGCCTTCTGGAAATCAGAAGAATGGACAAAATAATGATTTAAGGATTCAGTGGAGGCTTTTGGTAGGGGATTTTCTTGGCCTGAAGATAGCCAGTAAAACAGGATTCAGTTTAAGGCCAAGGTGGTTAATCTTAAGCATTTGGATTTCTGAGGATCACTTAAGAAAGTCATGTGAAACAAGTCTCATGCAATCAAGAATTCTATAATGACCCAAGTCAGAGGGAAAAGCCTATTTGATGCGACATAGTAATACAGTGGATATGATACATTAAGAAGAAAATTTGAGGAGATTCTAAGTATTAATATTATATAAATATAAAATATGCCTTTTAGTCTGGTTCCCAGAGTATGAAATGTATTCATGTTTCAAAAACCTACTTTATCCCCTTGTCTCTATTTTTTTTTCTCATTAAGAAAGTTCAATTAAGTAGATATGTTGACTATGCTTTCAAAAATTATAAATTTGCTTTCTTCAAATGACATAGAACTGTAATATCACTAATTGGTAACACTATTGGGATTATGGGGTTGAATATCAGAAATTTCCAGAATGATAAAGCCAATTGTAAAAATCAATATATCATGGTATTTGATTGAAGGGCCATATAAATGACCTATTATTTTGACATCAGCACAATGAATGTTCAACAATCTAGTTAAAACAAACACTTATGATTATAAGAAATAAGATTATGCTTTAGACAAGTTAGATGGAGACTAAGAAAAATGCCAGTGGCAAAGAATAACAAACAACTGAAAACAAAAAATAAAGTTTCCCAACTGAGGCTGTTGAGAATTGTGTGAGAAGAAAATTGTATGAAAGATAACTGCTAAACAAGCAACAAAACTGAGAAAACAAAGATAGCAAAAACATTTAAAAGCACAAAATGTTACTTTACCCTCATGCTTAGGGACCTTTTTGTTTTATGGCCTTCAGTTTGAAAATAAACAATGTTAATTTGCAGCTTGAATAATATGAAACTTCAAATGTAAGGGGCAATATATCTATTTAGGTACATTTCTAAAGCTTTATTTTTATTATAATTGTTACTTGAAATACTATTACAGAATATTTCAAATGAAATGATCCATGTTATATGTCCTAACTAGAGGTATAACAACCTGCCAACAAAAACACAAACACGTGTGCATGCACGTGCATACACACATACACATGAGTCATACATCTTTTTTGTTGGATTGAAAAGACCATTACCTGCTGATTCCTTTAGTTGAATCAAGAATAGGGTAATTTATAGTTTGTACTGATTCTTCCTTTAAAAATTTTTGTAAAGTTGAGAAATATAAAAGGCATAAAATAAAAATATCAGAACCCAAAGTGAGAACTTAATTGTAGCTGAGAATTGCAGTCATTTGGGAATGTACTGAACATGTTAAATGCAGCCACTTTAAATGATACAGCAAGGCAAAAACCAATAAGACTTTTAGAAACATAACTTCATTCCTTTTTTATTTTGCAATCTTACCTCAGAGACTAGTAAGTTTATATAGCTCACACAATGATGCTAGATTTATAAAAACAGTTTTATTATGATCCAAATAATAAATATATTCACTGACACAATGGTTGTTCCTGTTTAAACAATTGATTATTTTTTGACACACAAAAATGAATCATAGACCCAGAGCAACTTAGCTTTAATAATTCAAAATAACATCCTTTTATTGATTACAGAGATTTCTAGAAATAATATGAGTTTATGGTGAATCAAAATTAAAGCTCTATTTTTATTGGATTATTTTTGCTACATTTCTATTACACAGAATAACAACACATCAAAAAAGCCTGTCTATTTCTGATTTAATGGAAAATGCTATATGAATCAGAGATGAGGTACAAAGACTACATTAAATTGCAATGAACATGTAGCTTACTATAACTTAATTAAGAAAAAAATTAAAAAATGAAGCCTCACTTTTGTAAATATAGTCTATCTTTCAGTATCATGATTCATCATGATTTATTTACCAGCTTTTTTTTATTTTAATATAAACAGCCATTCTGAGTGTTTCATGCTTTCAGAATTATAAACTCTATTCATCTGGTTTCAATGTACCTTACTGAGAAAAGAAAAAGAAAGGCACCAACATCCTTTCTGCATAATGCATAAAGAGTAAATATTTTTTTATTCAAATTATGAATGAAATGGGCTACTTCTTGATTAAGCATTAAGTGAGCAAGTACGATTTTACGGAAGAGTGATGATTTAAAGACGTTATGTGAAAATTAGAAGTAAGGAATGAAGTGGGAGCAGTTTGAAAATGTCATATCCTATTGTTTTCCAAATTGCCAAGAAAAAATTTCTACTATAAAGAAGTTCTCTCCTACATCTGCTGATTTTCCTTGACTGTCATTAATAGTGATAGCAATAATAGATAATTATAAAATATTTGCTAAATTAGACATTGTTCTAAGCACTTTACATTTAATAATTCATTTAATTCTGGTATCTAATTCCTGTCATGTTATGCTCAAATTACAGATAAGAAAATCAGACATGTAGAATTAGACAATGAACCAAATTGAAATGAGGAGCATGAGTATAAAAACAAACAAATAAAAAAGTTAACTTTAAATTTTCATAAATACGGGATGAATTTTGTCCTTTGACAACTAGAAGTAATTTTTCCTTCATAGTCTGTGGAACAATGTGAGGGAGTCATTTTAAAAAATAAAATAACCAAGTAGCTGCAGTAGATTTCTACTGGTGGGGAGTTTATCTTCACATTTACCACACCATGCTGGGAACTGGTTTGTTGTAAAGCTTGGGGCAAAATAGTTCTATCAGGACCCATGTTGCTGTTATTTTGATTCACATCACAAAATGTAAGCATCTGAGTTACCCATTCACTATATTTTAAGCTCCTTGCTGCTTCATACCTCTTTTCCTCCAGTCAATTCACTGTTTCTCAACTTTCCCAAGCATTCCACTGTGAAATTAGAGAAGCCTATTATGTGTGGAAAACAAAAATCTCTGTGCATCCTGCAATAATCAGGCAACACACTGTCAAGCAAAATTTGCAATGCAAAAATTATACAAAAGAGACTTTATTTAAGGCTATTACTAACAGAACAGGGGACAAAAGCCAGAGCTCAGTCTGAACTCAACCCCATTGGAACTAAAGGTGGGAAAGAGTTTTTAAGGACTGGGATGAGCTACAGGAAAAGTGCTAGACCATATTAAAATGGACTTTGGTCAATGAGATGTGTTGAGCAGAGTACGTTGACTTATTCTTGAGTTTATAAATATTTTTCTCTGTGATTAGATCAACAGTATTTGCTAATTTGTATTCAGAGAAGTTGGACTCTCACCCTCTCACAGAGACTGAGAAACAGGAGTAGTATCTTCCTTAGTGATAACATTTCAAAGGAGAGCTTTCAGATTCTTAAGAAAGATATAACTGTGCTGTACAACTAGAAAGACATTTTATGAAGATTTACATCTCAAAAGGACAGAAGAGTAATTTATAATTGCAAGTTTCCTAAAATAAATACTCTAAGATAAAGGAGGTCAGGAGTATGTACTCAGGAAGACGCTTATCTAAGTTTGACAAAGCTGAAGGTGATATTGGCAAAGAGTCGGACACGACTGAGGGACTGAACTGACTGACTGAAGGTAATATTAAGGCCATCTTGATCAATACTCTCTCTTCCTCACCCTCAGGTTCTTTCTGTTTTAAATGCATGAAAGCATTTTTCTGAAGACAGTTTACTTTTCCAATGTACACTTGGTCTCCTGCTTTGGAAAAAACTTAGTGACAGAAAGTGTGGCGGTGTCTCCCAGGTGTATTCAGGAATTCATTCTCAATCATATACTCATGGTGGATTCTCTTCAAATCTCTTCAGTTCTCTCTGTGCAGGTCTCTCCTCCACAGTATTCTGCTCTGAAAACTTGAGCCACTTTGGTTGCCCTTGTACTCTCAGCTCCATCTCCTCAATTTGGGGATCTGCCAGCCTTTCATCAACTTCATCTCCAAGTACTACATCACCCAAACTCTCTCAAGCCAGCCAGTTGGAACAGTAATAGAGATGAGGTGTCTTTATTCAAAATTAAATTTAATTTTGATTTTTGCACAATCTCTGAGGATTGTACCCTATGTCTTACAAACTACTCTTTTAAATATATATATATAGACATGAAGTGAAGTGAAGTGAAGTCGCTCATTCGTGTCCAACTCTTTGCGACCCCATGGAATGTAGCCTACCAGGCTCCTCTGTCCATGGGATTTTCCAGGCAATAGTCCTGGAGTGGATTGCCATTTCCTTCGCCAGGGGATCTTCCCAACCCAGAAATCGAACTCGGGTCTCCCGCATTGTAGACAGATGCTTTACCGTCTGAGCCACCAGGGAATACACACACACACACGCACACACACACACACATATATATATAAGAAGAGATAAGAAAGCCTTCTTCAACGATCAATGCAAAGAAATAGAGGAAAAGAACAGAATGGGAAAGACTAGAGATCTCTTCAAGAAAATTAGAGACGCCAAGGGAACATTTCATGCAAAGAAGGGCTCAATAAAGGACAGAAATGGTATGGACCTAACAGAAGCAGAAGATATTAAGAAGCGGTGGCAAGAATACACAGAAGAACTGTACAAAAAAGATCTTCATGAGTCAGATAATCATGATGATGTGATCACTAATCTAGAGCCAGACATCTTGGAATGTGAAGTCAAGTGGGCCTTAGAAAGCATCATTATGAACAAAGCTAGTGGAGGTGATGGAATTCCAGTTGAGCTATTTCAAATCCTGAAAGATGATGCTGTGAAAGTGCTGCACTCAATATGCCAGCAAATTTGGAAACCTCAGCAGTGGGCACAGGACTGGAAAAGTCAGTTTTCATTCCAATCCCAAAGAAAGGCAATGAAAAAGAATGGTCAAACTACTGCACAATTGCACTCATCTCACATGCTAGTAAACTAATGCTCAAAATTCTCCAAGCCAGGCTTCAGCAATACGTGAACTGTGAACTTCCAGATGTTCAAGCTGGTTTTAGAAAAGGCAGAGGAACCAGAGATCAAATTGCCAACATCTGCTGGATCATAGAAAAAACAAAAGAGTTCCAGAAAAACATCTATTTCTGCTTTATTGGCTACGTCAAAGCCTTTGACTGTGTGGGTCACAATAAACTGTGGAAAATTCTGAAAGAGATGGGAATACCAGACCACCTAACCTGCCTCTTGAGAAATCTGTATTCAGGTCAGTAAGCAACAGTTAGAACTGGACATGGAACAACAGACTAGTTCCAGATAGGAAAAGGAGTATATGAAGGCTGTATATTGTCACCCTGCTTATTTAACTTATATGCAGAGTACATCATGAGAAACGCTGGACTGGAAGAAACACAAGCTGGAATCAAGATTGCTGGGAGAAATATCAATAACCTCAGATATGCAGATGACACCACCCTTATGGCAGAAAGTGAAGAAGAGCTAAAAAGCCTCTTGATGAAAGTGAAAGAGGAGAGTGAAAAAGTTGGCTTAAAGCTCAACATTCAAAAAACCAAGATCATGGCATCTGGTCCCATCACTTCATGGGAAATAGATGGGGAAACAGTGGAAACAGTGTCAGACTTTATTTTTTTTGAGCTCCAAAATCACTGCAGATGGTGACAGCAGCCATGATATTAAAAGACGCTTACTCCTTGGAAGAAAAGTTATGACCAATCTAGATAGTATATTGGAAAGCAGAGACATTACTTTGCCGACTAAAGTCCGTCTAATCAAGGCTATGGTTTTTCCTGTGGTCATGTACGGATGTGATTGTTGGACCGTGAAGAAGGCTGAGCGCCGAAGAATTGATGTGTTTGAACTGTGGTGTTGGAGAAGACTCTTGAGAGTCCCTTGGACTGCAAGGAGATCCAACCAGTCCATTCTGAAGGAGATCAACCCTGGGATTTCTTTGGAAGGAATGATGCGAAAGCTGAAGCTCCAGCACTTTGGCCACCTCATGCGAAGAGTTGACTCATTGGAAAAGACTCTGATGCTGGGAGGGATTAGGGGCAGGAGGAGAAGGGGACGACCAGGGATGAGATGGCTGGATGGCATCACAGACTTGATGGACGTGAGTCTGAGTGAACTCCGGGAGATGGTGATGGACAGGGAGGCGTGGCGTGCTGCGATTCATGGGGTCGCAAAGAGTCGGACACGACTGAGTGACTGAACTGAACTGATAAATATATATATATATATATATGCATATATATATATATATATATATACGCATATGTATATGTATATTGGAGAAGGCAATGGCACCCTACTCCAGTACTCTTGCCTGGAAAATCCCATGATTGGAGGAACCTGGAAGGCTGCAGTCCATGGGGTCGCTGAGGGTTGGATGCGACTGAGTGACTTCACTTTCACTTTTCACTTTCATGCATTGGAGAAAGAAATGGCAACCCACTCCAGTGTTCTTGCCTGGAGAATCCCAGGGACAGGGGAAGCCTGATGGGCTGCCATCTATGGGGTCACACAGAGTCAGACACGACTAAGTGACTTAGCAGCAGCATATATATATATATACTTTAAGTTGGGGAGGGTAAGAGGAATGTTTCAGGTGGTTCCTACTAATCTATCTTGACCCAAAGCAGAATTCTTCATTTATTTTAAATCACTTTTGTACTCTTAAGTTATAGTTAGGTGCTAATATGCAAAGATATTAATAATAATGCAAAACATATTAGAAATAATTTTTCAGACTTGCTCCAGGGGATATTACATTTTAAAATAACATTTAATTTCATCTTTAATGGTACAGATCATTTACCCACTCCCCAAAGAGAACATTATGAAAAGTGTTACATATACTTGCCTTTTTAATTACTTTACTAGTCATAATAGTTTCATATACTCATTAACCTTAGGGTCAACATTAATCACATTGGAAATAAATCAAAGTTTTAGGAAGACTACATATAGAGTTTTCTAAAAGCCAGGTTGAGAGACTGGGTCTATGGACTGTTATTTGTTAGATTCAACTCTTCAGCTTTTTTAGTCCCTAAATGACTAAAAATGTGGCTTATAAAAGGCTTATACTAGTAGATGGGACATCTCTATTTTCATACAAGTTGATTGTGCATGTCATGCTAATAGTAACTTTTTTTAGGTCTTCTGGATATGACAATGCAATTAGTGAACTGCCTACTTCTAGAAGATACAATTCTCATGAAGCCTGAGTCCTACATAGTGATGCTTGCTTCACAATGTTAAATATTAGTGTACACATATATATTGTTCAAGTTTTAGTTCCTGAGACAGCCTGGAAGCAATGACATCCTAGTGGCAATGATTATATCCAAATCTTGGTCTCTAACATTATTCTCAAATAAAAGAAACCAGGGATCTTTGGAAAAATGACTAATTCCAAGATGAGGGTGGGGGACATATAGGATGAACCTGCAGTACTTTGTAGTGCCAGAAAGTTAGGTCGTGCTCCAAAAATAACAACAATCACCACTTTTATTAATGAGGGTATGTTAAAAAGAAGCAATTGAAAAAGCTCCCCCCCAGCTAAATCTAGAAAAATTTGAATGAAAAAGTAGTGTTGCAATATAACACAAAGTATAAAATAAATAGGGACTTCCAAGGTGATGCTAGTAGTAAAGAATCCACCTGCAATGCAGTTGACAAAAGACAGAGTTTTGATCCCTGAATCAGAAAGATTCCCCCGGAGAAGGGCATGGTAACCCACTCCAATATTCTCATCTGGAGAATCCCATGGTTAGAGGAGCCTGAGGCTACAGTCCATAGGGTAGCAAAGAGTCAGACATGACTAAAGTGACTTAGCACACATGAATAAAATAAATATCCATCGTGATGTAAATTATTGAATAAATAAATAATTGGGTAAAATAGACAAACATTCCATGCAAAGGAATCTCAGATTTTTTCTGTAGATGCCACACCCTTTAGGAGACAGAGGAAAACTCCCCTTGAAGCTAAACATGCCCTTCAAACTTCTGGATCAATGGCAAGGGATCAACAGCTCCATCATCCACCAAATGCTGAATCATATAAGACCGAAAAGAAAATAAATTCAAGGGAGGAGCTACTTGCTCAAATACAACAAAATTATATCTTCTTACATCCCCATAAAAATTGTACCCACCCAAAATATCAATGTCTTCACCATAACTGAGAGACTGGAATCCAGTGTATGAACACCCGGACTGTATTAAGGCCAGACCTTGAAGCTCAAGGCAAAATAAGATGGTATTTTTACTATGATGTTTCATATAGTACAGTTTGAGTAGTTTATAATTTGTCATGATTCATGGTTCATTGTCTACCATGACAGTTAATGAAAGAAATGTCAAATGAGACAAAACAGTGCTGCTATTCTATAACACAACTTGTATTTTGACATAAACTTACAGGTTTTTTAACCCTATAAAACACTCACCTTTAAAATTCTGCAAGTCATTTCTAAGAGAATTTTCAAAGCAGAGATTAAAAAATGAAAATAGAGTTTATTTATGCTATTTCACAGGAAAAAACAATATTGAAAGCACAATAGGAACTAGTCTTCTTATTTTTTTCTTTCCCAAACCATACTCAACTCTGGGGAGCCATAAACAAAGTTATTTCAGTTCATGTTCAGTTCAGTTAAGTTCAGTCGCTCAGTCGTATCCAACTCCTTGTGACCCCATGAATCGCAGCATGACAGGCCCCCCTGTCCATCACCAACTCCCTACGTTCACTCAGACTCATGTCCATCGAGTCAGTGATGCCATCCAGCCATCTCATCCACTGTTGTCCCTTTTTCCTCCTGCCCCCAATCCCTCCCAGCATCAGAGTCTTTTCCAATGAGTCAACTCTTCGCATGAGGTGGCTGAAGTACTGGAGCTTCAGCTTTAGCATCTTTGCTTCCAAAGTAATCCCAGGGCTGATCTCCTTCAGAATGGACTGGTTGGATCTCCTTGCAGTCCAAGGGACTCTCAAGAGTCTTCTCCAACACCACAAAATCATCAATTCTTCAGCGCTCAGCTTTCTTCACAGTCCAACTCTCACATCCATACATGACCACAGGAAAAACCATAGCCTTGACTAGACGGAACTTTATTGGCAAAGTAATGTCTCTGCTTTTGAATATGCTACCTAGGTTGGTCATAACTTTTCTTCCAAAGAGTAAGCGTCTTTTAATTTCATGGCTGCTGTCACCATCTGCAGTGATTTTGGAGCCCAAAAAATAAAGTCTGACACTGTTTCCACTGTTTCCCCATCTATTTCCCATGAAGTGATGAGACTGGATGCCATGATCTTCGTTTTCTGAATGTTGAGCTTTAAGCCAACTTTTCCGCTCTCCTCTTTCAATTTCATCAAGAAGCCTTTTAGTTCCTCTTCACTTTCTGCCATAAGGATGGTGTCATCTGCATATCTGAGGTTATTGATATTTCTCCCAGCAATCTTGATTCCAGCTTGTGCTTCTTCCAGCCCAGCGTTTCTCATGATGTACTCTGCATAGAAGTTAAATAAGCAGAGTGACAATATACAGCCTGATGTACTCCTTTTCCTATTTGGAACCAGTCTGTCGTTCCATGTCCAGTTCTAACTGTTGCTTCCTGACCTGCATATAGGTTTCTCAGGAGGCAGGTCAGGTGGCCTGGTATTCCCATCTCTTTCAGAATTTTCCACAGTTTATTGTGACCCACACAGTCAAAGGCTTTGGCATTGCCAATAAAGCAGAAATAGATGTTTTTTTAGAACTCTCTTCCTTTTCCCATGATCCAGTGGATGTTGGCAATTTGATCTCTGGTTCCTCCACCTTTTCTAAAACCAGCTTGAACATCTGGAAGTTCATGGTTCACAGATTGCTGAAGCCTGGCTTGCAGAATTTTGAGCATTACTCTACTAGTGTGTGAGATGAGTGCAATTGTGAGGTAGTTTGAGCATTCTTTGGCATTGCCTTTCTTTGGGATTGTAGACAAACCCAAATTTAAGAATTGACAAACTCTCCTGACAAACACAGCAATGATTTGTATTTAGTTTCCAAATTGACTCTCCATCATGTTTCAAATTTCTGATTTTACTCAAAATTCAAGTAGTATCCAAAGCAATACTATGCAAGGAGTAATAAGCATTGTCCGTGTATTTTACCACTGACCTCTTTTTTCTTTTTTTTATGTTTAAGGGTACAAAATTTATTTAATATGCATGTGCATTTATGTCTTCCAGTTTCTCTCTCTCTCATCTGTTTATTTTCTATCATTCTCCTTCCAGTTTTTACACATTTAGTGTGAAATAGAAATTTCTCCCTTCTATAAACAGAGTGAGATGTATGAGAAAAACTGTCAGGTAATGCAGGAAACTGCCAAATAATCTTTTCCTAGCCATCTCAATATGATAAGAAGCTAGAAACTCAGCAGTTGTTCTAACTCACATCTAGTTTTGACTGCCCGCTCACTCATGAGACTGATATTTAAAGTGGACTTAGAAAGCATTAAGTCTATATAAAGGATATTTATTGAATTGCAATTAAGATGTCACTACATGCTAATAACCAGAAAGTAAAAGAAAAACAACAAAGGCCATATTAGCTAAGATTGCTGTGTGTTCCAGAGAATATTATGTTCCAATCTTTATGCTTCTTTGGTCTTTTGAGTTTTTATTGATGTTTTCTTTCTAAGTGACAGCAGTTGCCAGAAAGTAGACAATGATTAAATCAGTATTTTTCACTATTAATAAATGATTTTGTTAAAACTTACTTTTTGACACTGTGCCCCTTCTCCCTGAGTGTTACAATGCTATGTAAATATAAGTGATCAGTTTTTTAATGAGAGTTGTTTCCAATAGATTATGATGTTTCAGCATATGAATTTCTTCCTTAACAAATGAGTCCTTTCATTTAAAGGGAGGATACTAATTCAGGCCATATTTCTCCTTAATCCCAAATGGCATATATTAGAACTAAAGTGCTTATTGATTTAAATTTCATTATCTATTTACTATGAAACAGAAAATAGTCGGCATTTTTTTTGAAATATTGATGAAACAGAGAATAATGTAAGCATAAGGAAGTAACTTTGTTGAAGGCCTGCAGCAAAATTTAATGTATCCTTAATGAAAAAAGATGAATTTAAAATGAGACCAGAGCTTCTACATACCTGTGCTCATCTGCATGTGCATTTAAGGGGAAATGCCAATACTGCATAATAACGATTTTATAGGAGGAGGGAATGGTCACCATTTGTATATCAGGGAAAATACTGTTTAAGTGTCATGTTTAGGATAGGAAACTATTTCTTTGAAATATTCTTTCCTTTGGAAAAACTGAGAAAAATCTAGGTTCAGAAAGCAATTCTTTTTGGCAAAAGTCATGTATGTACCAATGTTTAATGCCAGTTATATAAAATAAATAACAGTGAGGGTGTCTAAAACTTGTAAATATAAGTATTTCTATATATGTGAGGCACAAACGCTGGTTTCAGATTAATTCCAAGTTGTATGTCTCACTCTGGCTCCAGTTGTTCCCCACATGATCAACATGACTCCCGGTCATGATGTGGAGATGTCATTTTCTACTGCCTTTTTAACTATTCCCCTTCCCTTTATTTTTACTATTGCTTTAATTTCATTAATATTATTATTTTAATAGAAGAGTTTAAAGAGAATTCAATCTCCATTGTTATTTGGGGGCTCACCTAAATCAAAGCTAATCTCACTACCAAGTAATGAGCCAAGTGTGGCAATTCTTTTTGGAACTTGGCTAGACTACATGAGCAATTAAATGTGTCAGCTGGAAATTTCATCTCACAGCTATTGGACAGGTGAATTTTAAGTGTATATCCCCTTGAAACAAACTGACAAGACACTCTAGTTTGGTTATTAAGAAAACAGTTTTCATGTCTAAGCACTCCAATATATTTTTCTTCAAGAACCCAATGAGTTTTGAAATTAGTCGAAATGTTTATAAAAACGTAATGTTAAGAATCCTCTTTCATGTGTTTCGTTGCTGAGTAGCAATGAGATGTATTCATCTCATTACCACAAATTTAGCAGTTAAAGCAATATAAATTTATTCTATTACAATTTCTTTTTTTAAAATTTTTTTTTTATTTTACTTTACAATACCCTGTTGGTTTTGCCATACATTGACATGAATACGCCACAGGTGTACATGAGTTCCCAATCCTGAACCCCCCGCCCACCTTCCTCCCCATATCATCTCTCTGGGTCATCCCAGTGCACCAGCCCCAAGCACCCTGTATCCTGTATCGATTTTTATAACATTACAATCAATGTAATCAGTTATTATAAACAATCAATGTTGTTAATTTTATCCTTATATTACCAATGTCCTTGTTACCATTGCTTTTGAAATAGAGTCCTTCCTTTAATCCTTGGTGAGCTCTTTGGTGGTAGATTCTCTCAGTTTTTATTTGTCTGAAAAGTATTTTCTTAAGGGTGTTAATAGTAGGTTGTCAATTGTTTTATCTCAGCCTGTTGAAGATACTCTACTGGCTCTGGCTTCTCTCACTGCTGTTGGGAAGTCAGTTGTCAGCCTAATTGCTATTTCATTATGGGTGATGCATCTTCTGTCTGTGCGCTGTTGGAGGCATTTTGTCTTTTGGTGTTTTGTAGCTATGATTAGGTATAGAAAACTTATTTTTTCCATCCTGCTTTTTGTTTTGTTTTCATTTGGTTTTTCTGGATTTGTGCCTTTTGAGCATTCTGGGAAATTCCCAACCATTATCCTGACAAAGTTTTTCATACGTATTCTAGTACGTCATTCTGGAATGATAGTTAGACCTCACTCTATACTCCATGCCTTTTAACATCTATTTCATATTTTTCATCTCTGTCTGGGATATTTCTTGAAATTTTTTGTATGTTTCTTTCCATTCTCAAATTCTCTCCTCAGGTATAGCTAACAGATTATTCCTGTCCATTGATATTTTGCAATTCAATTGTTGATCTCTAGAAATTCTGTTTGGTTCTCTTTATTTTATTTATTTATGTATTTATTTTCACTCCTGCATTTTATTTTATTTAAATTTTATATTGGAGTATAGTTGATATATCACAATTTCTGTGGTCAATAGTTTAATACACTCAATGTGATTCTTTCACTGAGGGTCTCACCAGGCTATCAAGATGTCAACTGACTTTCTCATCTGGAACATAATCTAGGGAAAGATCCACTTCCTTCACATAGCTAGTAGAATTCATTCCTTTGTACTGATAGGAGGTCTTATGTTTTTGTTAGCTGCTGGCTGGGTATCACATTTAGTTCCTATAGGCTTTCTCAGATCCTTGCCATGTGACCTCCTCTATATCAACAGCAGAGAACCTCCCTTTCACATTTCACATCTCTAAATTTCCCTTCTGACTACATCTTTCCACTACTAAAAGGCTGGGTGATTATGTCAGGTACACTAGCTAAAACTCTGTTATTAGTCAGGGTTTTCCAAGAAATAAAACCAATAGGATAGACAATTAGGTTGATAGATAGATTGATTATGTGGAATTGGCTCACAAGATAATGGAGATTGAAAGGCTCCATGACCTGCCATCTATAAGCTGGAGGCCTAGGAAGCTGGTGGTATAATTCTAGTTGGAATCTGAAGTCCTGAGAACCAGGAGAGCTGATAGTATAAATTCAGATCAAGGGCAGAATCTATCTGTTAGCTCAAACTGATAGAAAGCAAAAAAGGGTGAATTCATTCTTCCTCAGCCTCTTTGTACTACTCGGAATTAGATGATGCTCACCCATACTGAAGAGGGCAATCTACTTCAGTGAGTTCACTGATTCAAAAGCTCATTTCAAGCCAAAACACCCTCGGGAGCATAACTAGTCATAATATTTAATTGGGGATCCCTTGACCCAGTCAAGTTGACACAAAAAATTAGCCATCATAAACCATCAAAATTTATCCATCTTAAGGTAAATTATGTCATATAATATAACATAATATAATGTAATAATGCAAATACAATTCATTATACTCAGTTTGAGGGATTATACAAGCCATACATACTAGAAGTGAGAAACATTGGAGAATAACTTAGAATTCTACCTATAACATTTATGGATCAATTATCTCTATGAAGGAGAGTTTAGTTTTAACCCATTTGTATTACTTTATTCTGTAGAAGAGGAACTCAATAGAAACAAGAAAAAAAAATTATTTACTATAAAACTGACAAAGAAAGTAATCCTATACCACTGCAAATTAACCAGTGCATCTCACTCAGCCAAACCTAATCTCTAATTAGGTTTGCATGTGCACACACAGACACATACACACACAAGCACATACATCTTGGAGATATCTAGTCCAGTTTTAAATTGATGTGATATCTCCAAATAGATCACTGTAATGATGTAAAAACAGAAATGAAACAGATTCAACATTTATCTAGTTTTCATTGAAAATTTATAATTTACCTTTCCTAACTAAAAAGTTACTTTATTTCTACGTAACAGTTAATGGGACAATATCTCATATTAAACTTCTAGGCTTTGGATTTCAGACCTATTAACAGTTCAGTTGCATCCAGACTATGAGATAGGCCAAGCTTCACATGTCCTCAAAGACCTGCTTTACTCTTGTAAGTCTGGGACAACCAAGTTATATTAATATATCAATAAATTAATGCATGTGAATCACTTAGCATGGCATTTACATAACAGACAGAATTCTAAGATGGTCCCTTTGACCCCTCCCCATCTTGTATGATTCCCTGTCCTTGAGTGTGGGAGACCTGCTGAAATGATGATATATCATTTTTTTAGTATGTTAAATTACATAGCAAAGAGATTCTTCTGAAATAATCAAAGGTACATGATATTCATGTACGTGGAGTTAGGTCCCTAAAATTCAACTTAATCTAGTCAGTTGAGTTAATAAAGAAGGAAAATATCTTCATGGGCTTAGCTAAATCAGGTAGTGCCTTAAAATCATGAGAGCCATTTAATAATTCAGAGATATTCAAAGGGTTAGAGAGTCTGTAGAGAGGACCAGGTGGCAAGGAGTTTCAGTTGTCTTTAGGAACTGAAAATAGGCTATCCTATAGCTCAAATGGCAAAGAATCCACCTGCCAATGCAGAAGTCTCAGGAGATGTGAGTTCACTTCCTAAGTGGGGAAAATGGCATGGAGGAGGAAATGGTAACCCACTCCAGTATTTTTGTCTGGAAAATCCATGGACAGAGGAGCCTGGTGGGCTCTAGGATATGGGGTCACAGGAGAGTTGGACATGACTGAGAGTGCACACATGTAGGATCTGAGAACGAGCCCTGTTCTCAAGCCAGCAAGTCAACAGCAGCCTCAGTTTTACAACCAAAAGGAATTCCATCCTAGCAACAAAGATACAAGCTTGAAAGAAGACTTCAAGCTGCAGAAAGGAATACAAACTGGCCAATGCCTTCATCTACAATTAAATATGCCTAGTCTTTTGACTTACAAAGTTGTCAGTTAAAGCACAGGCAATATTTTTTTAATATAAATTTATTTATTTTAATTGGAGGTTAATTACTTTACAATATTGTATTGATTTTGCCATACATCAACAGGTACATTTTAAGTCACTAAGTTGGTAGCAATTTGTTACACAGAAATAGTAAACTAATTGTTTAGCTCAGATTGCTCATATAAAATTTGGATAAGTTTATTATTACTATTGTCCTCCAAATTAATAATGGTGTTCATAAAATTTTAGAAAACATAACGATTACATTTTTTAAGTCTCAGTCAAAATAATTCCCAATATTATCTGCCACGTATTTTACACTTTATTCACAGAGGAGGCAGAGCAATGATGAAACTCATAACAAGATATGGAATTTGTTAACTCAGGACAGTTTTTTTGGTTTAATTCACTTCAAAGAATTTTGAAACATAAGGTGTCAGTTATTTTGAAATATACTATGAAATTGTTACAGGAGAACGAGAATGTAGAGAAGAGAAAGAGGAGGAGGAGAAGGAGAAGCTATCGCCGTTTCTGAAGCCACATTCACCTCCAGGGAAAGAAAGACACAGAGTACACTGAAAAAGCACTAAGCAAAGGAGAGAAGGGGAATTATATAGGTTGAAAAGTTATTTTCGAATATGATCTTTGGGTATCTCCAATCAATAGCCTGTTTAAAGTCCTTCGGGTACCTCAGAAAATTTTGGTGTTCATGACAACTGCTCTTGGATGCATTTTTAGCTTGACTTTAGTCCCTTCCATGAAAGTTGAGTTCTGATGCACTGAAAACCTTTTCCTGATTAACTAAATGAGCTATTCTTTTTCAAATAGCTATGTCACTTTAAAGCCTTTCTATCTGTCTTTAAAACATTCTAAATTTCTATTTATTAAAAAAAAAACCCTCCAGCTTAACTGCCACATTAAAAAAAAAAAAAAAAAAAACAACTCTACAAATCCTAGAGATTGAATTACTATTATATATTTAGATTTCAGGGCTCATCATAATAAATTAATTATTTATTATTTTTTCTATATTCCCTGACATTATAAGCATTCACTTTTGCACTTCTGTTAATCAGTATCTGACACATAAAGTCTTTAATGCTGCTGCTGCTGCTGCTATGTCGCTTCAGTCATGTCCGACCCTGTGCGACCCCATAGATGGCAGCCCACTAGGCTCCCCCGTCCCTGGGCTTCTCCAGGCAAGAACACTGGAGTGGGTTGCCATTTCCTTCTCCAATGCATGAAAGTGAAAAGGAAAAGTGAAGTCGCTCAGTCGTGTCCGACTCTTAGCGACCCCATGGACTGCAGCCCACCAGACTCCTCCATTCATGGGGTTTTCCAGGCAAGAGTACTGGAGTCGGGTGCCACAGCCTTCTCCGAAAGTCTTTAATAAATCCTTACAAACTTGTAGTTATGAATATTGAGAAAATGTGTGTGTGCACGCATGCTTAGTTTTGTTCCACTCTGTGTGAACCCATAGACTGTAGCCTGTTAGGCTCCTCTGTCCATGGGATTTTCCAGGCAAGTATCTGCCCAAATTTCAATGGCAAGTTATGCTATTGTAGACACAACATAGAAAATTTCTCAAAGTTGAGAGTAAGCATAACTACATACTCTTCTACTTAAAATCTCATTCTCCCCAGGAGATAGGCAATATGCATATATATTTTTATTATTTTTTTTTGGATTATAGTTGCTTTACAGAGTTGTGTTAGTTGCTGTTGTACAGCAATGCAAATTAGTTGTGTATTCCTATAGCCCTCCTTTTTGGATTTTCTTTCCATTTAGGTTACCACAGAGCATTGAGTGGAGTTCCTTGTGCTATACATTCAGTAGATTTCTCATTAATTAGTTACCTTATTATACAGAGTTGTGAATATAAGTCACAATGCCAATCTCCCTATTCATCCCACCCTCACTCTCCCTCTCAGGATCCATACAACTGTTCGCTATATCTGTGCCTCCATTTCTGCTTTGCAAATAAACTTTATCTGTACCATTACATGTATTGTTTTCTGATATTTTCCTTTTACCCTAGCTCCAGTGAAATACTAGTTCTGTCATCTACATAAAAACAGTGAAGTTACTATTTTTCCTTTAGATAGGAACACAGCTCAATTCAGTTCCGTTCAGTCGCTCAGTCATGTCTGACACTTTGTGACCCCATGAATCGCAGCATGCCAGGCCTCCCTGTCCATCACCAACTCCCTACGTTCACTCAGACTCACGTTCATTGAGTCAGTGATGCCATCCAGCCATCTCATCCTCTGTTGTCCCCTTCTCCTCCTGCCCCCAATCCCTCCCAGCATCAAAGTCTTTTCCAATGAGTCAACCCTTCACATGAGGTGGCCAAAGTACTGGAGCTTCAGCTTTAGCATCATTCCTTCCAAAGAAATCCCAGGGCTGATCTTCAGAATGGACTGGTTGGATTTTCCTTGCAGTCCAAGGGACTCTCAAGAGTCTTCTCAAACACCACAGTTCAAAAGCATCAATTCTTTGGTGCTCAGCTTTCTTCACAGTCCAACTCTCACATCCATACATGACCACAGGAAAAACCATAGCCTTGACTAGATGGACTTTGTTGGCAAAGTAGTCTCTGCTTTTCAATATGCTATCTAGGTTGGTCATAACTTTTCTTCCAAGGAGTAAGTGTCTTTTAATTTCATGGCTGCAGTCACCATCTGCAGTGATTTTGGAGCCCCAAAAAATAAAGTCTGACACTGTTTCCACTGTTTCCTCTTCTATTTCTCATGAAGTGGTGGGACCAGATGTCGTGATCTTCGTTTTCTGAATGTTGAGCTTTACGCCAACTTTTTCACTCTCCTCTTTCACTTTCATCAGGAGGCTTTTTAGTTCCTCTTCACTTTCTGCCATAAGGGTGGTGTCATCTGCATATCTAAGGTTATTGATATTTCTCCCAGCAATCCTGATTCCAGCTTGTGCTTCTTCCAGCCCAGCATAAGAGAAGACTCTACACGTGGACATCACCAGATGGTCAACACCAAAATCAGACTGATCATATTCTTTTCAGCCAAAAATGGAGAAGCTCTATACAGTCAACCAAAACAAGACCAGGAACTGACTGTGGCTCAGATCATGAACTCCTTATTGCCAAATTCAGACTTAAATTGAAGAAAGTAGGGAAAACCACTAGACCATTCAGGGATGACATGAATCAAATCCCTTGTGATTATACAGTGGAAGTGAGAAATAGATTGAAGGGACTAGATCTGATAGAGTGCCTGATGAACTATTGACAACGTTTCATGACACTGTACAGGAGACAGGGATCAAGACCATCCCCACGGAAAAGAAATGCAAAAAAGGAAAATAGCTGTCTGAGGAGGCCTTACAAATAGCTGTGAAAAGAAGAGAAGTGAAAAGCAAAGGAGAAAAGGAAAGATACAAGCATCTGAATGCAGCGTTCCAAGGAATAGCAAGAAGAGATAAGAAAGCCTTCCTTAGCAATCAATGCAAAGAAATAGAGGAAAACAACAGAATGGGAAAGACTAGAGATCTCTTCAAGAAAATTATAGATACCAAGGGAACATTTCATGCAAAGATGGGCTTGATAAAGGACAGAAATGGTATAGACATAACAGAAGCAGAAGATATTAAGAGGTGGCAAGAATACACAGAAGAACTGTACAAAAAAGATCTTCATGACCAAGATAATCACAATGGTGTGAACACTCACCTAGAGCCAGACATCCTGGAATGTGAAGTCAAGTGGGCCTTAGAAAGCATCACTACAAACAAAGCTAGTGGAAGTGATGGAATTTCAGTTGAGCTCTTTCAAATCCTGAATGATGATGCTGTGAAAGTGCTGCACTCAATATGCCAGCAGATTTGGAAAACTCAGCAGTGGCCACAGGACTGGAAAAAGTCAGTTTTCATTCCAATCCCAAAGAAAGGCAATGCCAAAGAGTGCTCAAACTACCACACAATTGCACTCATCTCACACGCTAGTAAAATAATGCTCAAAATTCTCCAAGCCAGGCTTCAGCAATACCTGAACCATGAACTTCCAGATGTTCAAGATGTTTTAGAAAAGGCAGAGGAACCAAAGATCAAATTGCCAACATCCGCTGGATCATGGAAAAAGCAAGGAAGTTCCAGAAAAACATCTATTTCTGCTTTATTGACTATGCCAAAGCCTTGACTGTGTGGGTCACAATAAACTGTGGAAAATTCTGAAAGAGATGGGAATACCAGACCACCTGCCCTGCCTCTTGAGAAACCTATATTCAGGTCAGGAAGCAATAGTTAGAACTGGACATGGAACAACAGACTGGTTCCAAATAGGAAATGGAGTACATCAAGGCTATATATTGTCACCCTACTTATTTAACTTATACACAGAGAGGAACACAATTTATCCAATTATCCCTGTAATTTTTGAATACTATAAATTTAATGTTTATCTGAGTCCCAGTTTTTTGTTTTCATTTCACCAAGTACAAAGCAATTTATATCACATGGACAGGTGGGAAACTATACCAGGAAAGACAAAGGTGGCATCATGGAGTGGCTAATTTAGGCTAATTTACTTAAAGGATCTATGTTTTTGACAGAAGATATAAGAAATAGCAAATACTTCAAACTAGTTACTACTAATACCTAATACTTAACATGACACTTTAAAACTTACACATGAGATTGTCATTGAATCAGAAATGCAGAAATAGGAGACAGATACCTGGGTTTGGACCCCACTGCCATCTCTGTGGTGTTGAGCCTCAGTGTTCTTAATTATAGAATGAAAAAGCAGCTTTAGGATTTTGATGATATTTTCCAGCTAGAAAGTTGTGTGAATCTAAGATTTTCTATGTCTAGACACTTTCTCATGTCTCCCAGCATTTTATGCTAATAGAAAATTCACTCTGATTTTTTTTCCCCCCTACAGTTGCTTTTAGGTCAGTATTTCCTTTTCCTTCATTTTATTATGTCTGTTTCTTCCTAGTATATCAGTCTTGACAACCCCGTTCCTTCTTTAGATGAACTAATCACCCCCATGTCTGTGGGGGCAGCATTGCCTCTGGTAGCGATACAGCTCCTCTCTGGAACAACCCCTCATGTTCTCCTCCCTTAATGCAAAACTTAATCTTCGGACAGCCAATTCGCAAGAGGTGGTTACACTGATCAACCTACATTTTCAATTTGGAAGGAGTTTAGAACTACACCTAGGATGTGTGTGTGTGTTAGTCGCTCAGTCATGTCTGACTCTGTGGCCGCACAGACTGTAGCCTGCCCGGCTTCTTTGTTCATGGAATTATCCAGGCGAGAATACTGGATTGGATTGCCATTCCCTTCTCCAGGAGAACTTCCCAACCCAGGGATCAAACTCTGGTCTTCTGCCTCGCAGGCAGATTCTTTATCATTTGAGCTATAAGGAAGTCTCCTCACTTAGGATATAGGTCCTCTATTTAATGCCTATTTGTATCTTACCAAGTTAATCCTTTGTACTGTATATTTTCAATTTGTAGGCTTCCAAAGTTCAAAATAGATAATAGATATTGAGTTGGATAAATAACTGTGTAGCAACTGCATTTAAAACTTCAGAAAATCGGACTGTAGACTATTTTAGTTATTGGAGTCCTTTTTCAGAAATGATGAAGTAGATCATTAATTTTGAGTTGATGATTACACAGTGATTGCAATTAGCTAGAACAAGAACTTATATATAAATTTGTCCGTTTCAGTTAATAATATAGGACGTTTTGTCAGTCTACATACATACATGAAATATGGTGTTTAGTGTAAAGTTTGGTACATGGTAGGTGACTATATGTTCAGTTCAGTTCAGTTGCTCAGTTGTGTACGACTCTTTCAGACCCCATGAATCACAGCATGCCAGGCCTCTCTGTTCATCACCAAATCCCAGAGTTCACTCAGACTCACATCCATTGAGTTGGTGATGCCATCCAGCCATCTCATCCTCTGTCGTCCCCTTCTCCTCCTGCCCCCAATCCCTCCCAGCATCAGAGTCTTTTCCAATGAGTCAACTCTTCGCATGAGGTGGCCAAAGTACTGGAGTTTCAGCTTCAGCATCATTCCCTCCAAAGAAATATCAGGGCTGATCTCCTTCAGAATGGACTGGTTGGATCTCCTTGTAGTCCAAAGGACTCTCAAGAGTCTTCTCCAACACCACAGTTCAAAAACATTGATTCTTTGGCGCTCAGCTTTCTTCACAGTCCAACTCTCACATCCATACATGACCACTAGAAAAATCATAGCCTTCACTAGACAGACCTTTGTTGGCAAAGTAATGTCTCTGCTTTTGAATATGCTATCTAGGTTGGTCATAACTTTTCTTCCAAGGAGTAAGCGTCTTTTAATTTCATGGCTGCAGTCACCATCTGCAGTGATTTTGGAGCTCCCAAAAATAAAGTCTGACACTGTTTCCACTGTTTCCCCTTCTATTTCCCATGAAGTGATGGGACCAAATGCCATGATCTTTATTTTCTGAATGTTGAGCTTTAAGCCAACTTTTTCACTCTCTACTTTCACTTTCATCAAGAGGTCTATATGTTAGCTAATGATTAATTTTATGTCTAATTGAGAAAGAGGATTACAGCTAATGCAGTGTATGTAAGTACTTGGAAACGTGTATTAAATCTACTGTGCTTAATTCACAAATTTTAAAAGACAAATTTTTTGCTCTGAGCTTTTACCAAAATGTATTTTCATGTAGGAAAAACATTTAATTTGTTTTTAACACAGTGTGAAAAGAGACTTCACAAAACAAAAGCTATATTTATTATGTTAGTTCATATCACATTTACTATTCTAATTCCCCATCATGGTATAATGAAATCTATTTAACTAAGAAAGAGAACAAGGCAGTGACCACTTCAGTTCAGTTCGGTTCAGTTGCTCAGTCGTGTCCAACTCTTTGCGACCCCATGAATCGCAGCATGCCAGGCCTCCCTGTCCATCACCAACTCCCTACGTTCACTCAGACTCACGTCCATTGAGTCAGTGATGCCATTCAGCCATCTCATCCTTTGTTGTCTCCTTCTCCTCCTGCCCCCAATCCCTCCCAGCATCAAAGTCTTTTCCAATGAGTCAACTCTTCACATGAGGTGGCCAAAGTACTGGAATTTCAGCTTTAGCATCATTCCTTCCAAAGAAATCCCAGGGCTGATCTCCTTCAGAATGGACTGGTTGGATCTCCTTGCAGTCCAAGGGACTCTCAAGAGTCTTCTCCAACACCACAGTTCAAAAGCATCAATTCTTTGGCACTCAGCCTTCTTCACAGTCCAACTCTCACATCCATACATGACCACTGGAAAAACTGTAGCCTTAACTAGACGGACCTTAGTCTTCGAAGTAATGTCTCTGCTTTTGAATATGCTATCTAGGTTGGTCATAACTTTTCTTCCAAGGAGTAAGAGTCTTTTAATTTCATGGCTGCAATCACCATCTGCAGTGATTTTGGAACCCAAAAAAATAAAGTCTGACACTGTTTTCACTGTTTGCCCATCTATTTCCCATGAAGTGATGGGATCACTTAGGTCAAGTTTTGAACACCTTTATTCACTCCTTTTACCAATAGCATAGTCATAGCAAACTATGTATATAAACTGGTCATAGCAAACACACTCTTCCAACAACACGAGACAACTTTATACATGCCCATCACTAGACAGTCAATACTGAAATCGTATTAATAATATTCTTTGCAGCCAAAGATGGAGAAGCTTTATAAAGTCAGCAAAACAAGACTGGAAGCCAACTGTGGCTCATCATGGACTTCTTATAGGCAAATTCAGACTGAAATTGAAGAAAGTAGGGAAAACCACTAGACCATTCAGTTAAGTTCTGTTCAGTTCAGTCCTTCACTTGTGTCCGACTGTTTTCAACCCCATGAACTGCAGCATGCCAGGCCTCCCTGTCCATCACTAACTCCCTGAGTTTACCAAAACACATGTCCATTGAGTTGGTGATGCCATCCTACCACCTCATCCTCTGTCCATTCAGGTATGACTTAAATCAAATCCTTTATGATTATACAGTGGAAGTAACAAATAGATTCAAGGGATTCGATCTGATAGATAGAGAAATATGTATGCAGGTCAAGAAGCAACAGTTAGAACTGGACTTGGAACAATGGACTGGTTCCAAACTGAGAAAGGAGTACCTTAAGGCTGTATGTTGTCACCTTGGTTATTCAACTTATACACAGAACATATCACGTGAAATTCCAGGCTGAATAAAGAAGAAGTAGCAATCAAGATTGCCAGGAGAAACATCAATAATCTCTGATATGAAGCTGACACCACCTTTATAGAAGAAACCAAAGAGGAACTAAAGAGCCTCTTGATGAAAATCAAAGAGGAGAGTGAAAAGTTGGCTTAAAACTCAACATTCAAAAACCAAGATCATGGCGTCTGGCCCCATCAATTAATGGCAAATAGATGGGGAAACAATGGAAACAGTGACATACTTTATTTTCTTGGGCTCCAAAATCACTGCAGATGATGACTCTTGCCATTAAATTAAAAGACACTTGCTCCTTGGAAGGAAAGCTATGACCAACCTAGACAGCATATTAAAAAGCAGAGACATTACTTTGCCAACAATGGTCTGTCTAGTTAAAGCTATGGTTTTTTCAGTGGTCATGTATGGATGGGAAAGTTGGACCATAAAGAAAACTGAGCGCCAAAGAATTGTTGCTTTTGAACTGTGGTGTTGGAGAAGACTTTTGCAAGTCCCTTGGACTGCAAGGAGTTCCAACCAGTTAATCCTAAAGGAACTCAATCCTGAATATTCATTGGAAGAATTGATGCTGAAGCTGAAACTCCAATACTTTAGCCACCTGATGCGAAGAGCTGACTCATCTGAAAAGACCCTGAAAAGATTGAAGGCAGGAGGAGAAAGGGACAACAGAGGATGAGATGGTTGGATGGCATCACCAACTCAATGGACATGAGTTTGAGAAAACTGTGGGAGTTGGTGATGGATAGAGAGCCCTGGCCTACTGCAGTCCATGGGGTCACAAAGAGTCAGACACGCTTGAGTGACGGAACTTAACTGAACTGAACTGAAGATAAACAATTTGAATCATATGATCAGTTGCCTCATTTAACACATACAATGCAAAAATTCACTTTGGTGCTTCATGTCCTGGAAAAGCCCACGGATCCTTTCAGCATTTTCCACTGAATAGAATTGTTTCCCTACAATTATATTTTTATTTTTTCTAGGTTTTAAAACAACTTTGTCCAGTATATTAGTCTCACAACCCTGTGCAGTTAGAAGTGAAAATCTCTGAAACACTGATTTTTCATATTTGTTCTCCTATAAATTCGTCAGGCTGAATTAAAAAAAAAAACAACTTCATGTTTGAGAAGAAAAATACCTAAAGCATAAGAACTCAAAAGATTGAAATAAAGAAAAAATGAAGGCTGTGAACAGTATAGAGAAGAATTAATATTGCTGTACTAAACCACAGAAAAAATTACTAGAAATATGATGGAATTTACCATGAGATGATCTGTGGGTTGGGAAGAGCCCCTGGAGGAGGGCATAGCAACCCACTCCAGTATTCTTGCCTGGAGAAACCCCATGGACAGAAGGGCTTGGCAGGCTACAGTCCATAGGTTCACAAAGAGTCACACACGACTTAGTGACTAAGCACAGTATATCACACATCATAAGAAAATGGTTAAACTCTGTTCAGTATTGTAAAGATAGCATTTTCTGCATACTGGTATGTAGATTCAATGTAAATGTGGCCAAAGGCAACAAGGGTGTGTGTGTGTATGTGTGTGTGTGTGTGTGACTGATAAGCTGATTTTAATATGGTTGAAAATCAATAGCCACAAAGATAATTTATATAAGAAGAACAGATTTGGAGGGCTTACATGACCACACTTCAAAAATTATTATAAAGTTATAGTAATTTAGCCAGATGCACCTGATACAAAGATAGACATATGTGAATGAAAGTGATTAGATATTCAAGAAAACTCACCTGATTAATAAAAAGGATCGTTGAAATGCTGATCTAGATTATGATTATAAGATCAGTTTTATATTCATATATTTTTACTGAAATAAACCTTGACTCTACCTTGTACTATACATGTATATATATGCAAAACTATATTTAACATGGATCATAACAATAAAACTTCCAGAGGGAAGAATATCTTCATGACATTGGTTAGACAAAAACTAATTAAACTTGATAGACAAAGAACTGCTTACCAAAAAGGGCTTGCTACCTTGTACTTCATTAAGAGGATAAAGAACACCATTAAGAAAATTAAAAAGTAAGCTACAGTGTAGGATAATAGTTTAAAATATACATCAAACAGATGATTCATACACAAACAATATTTCAAAAAGCAATTTCATGATGTTTGACCAATACATTGAATAAACAATAAATGAGAAGTATATTTACTTCTCTGTCACCAGAAAGAAAGGAAGTTAAAATGTCAGTGAGCTACAAGGTGAATGGGTGAGCCTACCTGATGACTCAAGTGAAAAAAAACAAACAAGACTGACAAGCCCTGGCAAAGGATATAGTAGTTAGAACTTTCATACATTATATGTGGGAAAATCACTTTTGTATCTACTTGACATAATTTCAGTTCAGTCACTCAGTCCTGTCCGATTTTTTGTGACCTCCTGGACTGCAGTATGCCAGGGCTCCCTGTCCATCACCAACTCCCAGAGTTACTCAAATTCATGTCCATTGAGTCGGTGATGCCATCCAACCATCTCATCCTCTGTTGTCTCCTTCTCCTCTTGCCCTCAATCTTTCCCAGCATCAGGGTCTTTTCAGATGAGTCTGCTTTTCACATCAGGTGGCCAAGTACTGAAGTTTCAGCTTCAACATCAATCCTTCCAATGAACATTCAGGACTGAGTTCCTTTAGAATTAACTGGTTGGATCTCCTTGCAGTCCAAGCGACCCTCAAGAGTCTTCTCCAACACCACAGTTCAAAAGCATCAATTTTTCAGTGCTCAGCTTTCTTTATAGTCCAACTCTCACATCCATACATGACCACTGGAAAAACCATAGCCTTGACTAGACAGACCTTGTTGGCAAAGTAATGTCTCTGCTTTTGAATATGCTGTCTAGGAAGGTCATAACTTTTCTTCCAAGGAGTAAGCGTCTTTTAATTTCATGGCTGCAGTCACAATCTGCAGTGATTTTGGAGCCTCCAAAAATAAAGTCTGACACTGTTTCCACTGTTTCTCCATCTATTTGCCATGAAGTGATGGGACCAGATGCTATAATCTTTGTTTTCTGAATGTTGAGCTTTAAGCCAACTTTTTCACTCTCTAGTGGCCATGAGGAGATACCCAATGTCCAAGGTCAGGAAAGGCTCTTGCACTTCGCTAGAGCAGCTGTGAAGAGACACTCCATGTCCAAGGTCAGGATCCATGGCTGTGCTTCGCTGGACAGACTGTGTGGAGATACCCCACTGCCAAGAAAAGAAAAAAACCAGTAAGATGGTAAGCACTGGAGTGGCTGTGAGGAGATACGACACAACAAAGGACAAAGGAGAAGCCCCAGCAAGATGGTAGGAGGGGTAAATTCACATTTAGAATCAAACCCCGTTCCCACCTGAGATTCTCAGAGGGCTGAAACAAACTGTGTGTGCACCAGGACCCAGGGACTCCACAGAAACTGAGACAGAACTGTGTTTGAGCATCTCCTGTGGAGATAATGGTCAGCAGTGGTCTGCCACAGGGACAGAGGCCCTGGGTGTGGGTATGGCATAAGTCCTCTTGGAGGAGGTCGCCATTAACCCCAACATAGAGCTGCCAGAACTTACACAGGTTTGGGAAATAGACTTTTGGAGGGCACAACATAACCTTGTGCATGAGGACACAGGAGAAAGGAACAGTGACCCCACAGGAGACTGTTCCAGATTTGCCTGTGGGGGTCCGGGAGGCTACAGTGAAGGTGTGGGTTAGTGGTGGCCTGTAGGGTTGGGGGCATGGACAGTAGCAGTACATGCCTGGGATTTTTTGAGGAAGGTCACCATTATCTTCGTTACCTCCACCACAGTTTCAGTTCAGTTCAGTCAGGCAGTCATGTCTGACTCTTTGCGCCACCATGAATTGCAGCATGCCAGGCCTTCCTGTCCATCACCAACTCCTGGAGTTTACTCAAACTCATGCCCATCAAGTCGGTGATGCCATCCAGCATTCTCATCCTCAGTCATCCCCTTCTCATCCTGCCCCCAATCGCTCCCAGCATCAGGGTCTTTTCCAAAGAGTCAACTCTACACATGAGGTGGCCAAAGTATTGGCGTTTCAGCTTTAGCATCAGTCCTTACAAAGAACAACCAGGATTGATCTCTTTTAGAATGGACTGGTGGGATCTCCTTGCAGTCCAAGGGACTCTCAAGAGTCTTCTCCAACACCACAGTTCAAAAGCATCAATTCTTTGGCACTCAGCCTTCTTCACAGTCCAACTCACATCTATACATGACCACAGGAAAAACCATAGCCTTGACTAGATGGACCTTTGTTGGCAAAGTAATGCCTCTGCTTTTGAATATGCTATCAAGGTTGGTCATAACTTTTCTGCCAAGGAGTAAACATCTTTTTACCTCATGGCTGCAGTCACCATCTGCAGTGATTTTAGAGCCCCCCAAAATAAAGTCTGATACTGTTTCCACTGTTTCCCCATCTATTTCCCATGAAGTCATGGGACCAGATGCCATGAACTTAGTTTCTGAATGTTGAGCTTTAAGCCAACTTTTTCACTCTCCTCCTTCACTTTCATCAAGAAACTTTTCAGTTCCTCTTCAATTTCTGCCATAAGGGTGGTGTCTTCTGCATATCTGAGGTTATTGATATTTCTCCCAGCAATCGTGATTCTAGCTCGTGATTCCTCCAGCCCAGAGTTTCTCATGATGTACTCTGCATAGAAGTTAAATAAGCAGGGTGACAATATACAGCCTTACATACTCCTTTTCCTATTAGGAACCAGTCTGTTGTTCCATGTCCCGTTCTAACTGTTGCTTCCTGACCTGCATATAGGTTTCTCAAGAGGCAGGTAGGGGGTCTGGTATTCCCATCTCTTTCAGAATTTACCACAGATTATTGTGATCCACACAGTCAAAGGCTTTGGCATAGTCAATAAAGCAGAAATAGATGTTTTTCTGGAACTCTCTTGCTTTTTCAATGATCCAGCGGATGTTGGCAATTTGATCTCTGGTTCCTCTGCCTTTTCTAAAACCAGCTTGAACATCTGGAAGTTCACAGTTCACGTATTGCTGAAGCCTGGCTGGGAGAATTTTGAGCTTTACTTTACAAGTGTGTGAGATGAGTGCAATTGTGCGGTACTTTGAGTGTTCTTTCACATTGCCTTTCTTTGGGATTGGAATGAAAACTGACCATTTCCTGTCTTGTGGCCACTGCTGAGTTTTCCAAATTTGCTGGCATATTGAGTGCAGTATTTTAACAGAATTATCTCTCAAGATTTGAAATAGCTCAACTGGGATTCCATCATCTCCACTAGCTTTGTTCATAGTGATGCTTTCTAAGGCCCACTTGACTTCACATTCCAGGATACACCAGGATACAATCACACCATCATGATTATCTGGGTCTTGAAGATCCTTTTTGGACAATTCTTCTATGTATTCTTGCCACCTCTTCTTAATATTCTGCTTCTGTTAGGTCCATACCATTTCTGTCCTTTATCAAGCTCATCTTTGCATGAAATGTTCCTTTGGTGTCTCTAATTTTCTTGAAGAGATATCTAGTCTTTCCCATTCTGTTCATTTCCTCTATTTCTTTGCATTGATCATTGAGGAAGGCTTTCTTATCTCTTCTTGTTATTCTTTGGAACTCTGCATTCAGATGCTTGTATCTTTCCTTTTCTCCTTTCCTTTTCACTTCTCTTCTTTTCACAGCTATTTGTAAGGCCTCCTCAGATAGCCAATTTGCTTTTTTGCATTTCTTTTCCATGGGAATGGTCTTGATCCCTGTCTCCTGTACGATGTCATGAACCTCTGTCCATGGTTCATCAGGCACTCTATCTATCAGATCTAGTCCCTTAAATCTGTTTCTCACTTCCACTGTATAATCACAAGGGATTTGATTTACGTCATACCTGAATGGTCTAGTGGTTTTCCCTATTTTCTTCAGTTTAAACCTGAATTTGACAATTAGGTGTTCATGATCTGAGCCACAGTCAGTTCCTGGTCTTGTTTTTGCTGACTGTATAGAACTTCTCCATCTTTGGCTGCAAAGAATATAATCAGTCTGATTTTGGTGTTGACCATCTGGTGATGTCCATGTGTAGAGTCTTCTCTTGTGTTGTTGGAAGAGGGTGTTTGCTATGACCAGTGCATTCTCTTCACAGAACTCTATAATCCTTTGCCCTGCTTCATTCTGTACTCCAGGGCCAAATTTACCTGTTACTCCAGGTGTTTCTTGACTTCCTACTTTTGCATTCCAGTCCTCTATAATGAAAAGGACATCTTTTTTGGGTGTTAGTTCTTGAAGGTCTTGTAGGTCTTCATAGAACTGCTCAACTTCAGCTTTTTCAGCATTACTGGTTGAGGCATAGGCTTGGATTACGGTGATATTGAATGGTTTGCCTTGGAAATGAACAGAAATCATTCTGTCATTTTCAAGATTGCATCCAAGTACTGCATTTCAGACTCTTTTGCTGACTGTGATGGCTATACCATTTCTCCTAAGGGATTCCTGCCCACAGTAGTAGATATAATGGTTATCTGAGTTAAATTCACCCATTCTAGTCCATTTTAGTTCACTGATTCCTAGAATGTCAGTGTTCACTCTTGCCATCTCCTATTTGACCACTTGCAATTCGTCTTGATTCATGGACCTGACATTCCAGGTTCCTATGCAATATTGCTCTTTACAGCATTGGACCTTGCTCTTGTCACCAGTCACATCCACAGCTGGGTATTGTTTTTGCTTTGGCTCCATCCCTTCATTCTTTCTGGAGTTATTTCTCCACTGATCTCTGGTAGCATATTGGGCACCTACCGACCTGGGGGGTTCCTCTTTCAGCATCCTATCATTTTGCATTTTCATACTGTTCATGGGGTTATCAAGGCAAGAATACTGAAGTGGTTTGCCTTCAGTATTCCCTTCTCCAGTGGACCACATTCTGTCAGACCTCTCCACCATGACTGGTTGTCTCCACCATAGTTTGGCCCTAGGTAAATAGCAGGGAGGGAACACAGCTCCACCCATCAACAGAAAATTAGATTAAAGATTTACTGAGCATGGCCCCACCCATCAGAAAAAGACCCAGTATTTCCCTCAGTCAGTCTATACCATCAGGAAGCTTCCATAAGCCTCTTATTTTTCTCCACCAGAGGTCAGACAGACTGAAAACCACCATCACAGAAAACTAACCAATCTAATAACATGGACCACAGCCTTGTCTAACTAATGAAACTATGAGCCATGCCATGTAGGGCCACCCAAGACAGATGGGTCATGGTGGAGAGTTCTGACAAAATGCGGTCCACTGGAGAAGGGAATGGCAAAACACTTCAGTATTCCTGCCTTGAGAACCCGATGACCAGTATGAAAAGGCAAAAAGATAGGACACTGAAAGATGAACTCCCCAGGTCGGTAGGTGCTCAATATGCTACTGGAGATCAGTGGAGAAATAACTCCAGAAAGAATGAAGATATGGAGCCAAAGCAAAAATAACACCCAGTTGTGGATATGACTGGTGATAGAACCAAGGGTCGATGCTGTAAAGAGCAATATTGAGTAGGAAGCTGGAATGTTAGGTCCATTTAATCAAGGTAAATTGGAAGTGATCAAACAGGAGACCCCAAGAGTAAACATCAATATTTTAGGAATCAGCAAACTAAAATGGACTGGAATGGGTGAATTTAACTCAGATAACCATTATATCTACTACTATGGGCAAAAATCCCTTAGAAGAAATGGAGTATCCATAATAGTCAAGAAAAGAGTCTGAAATGCAGTACTTGGATGCAATCTCATAAATGACACAATGATCTCTGTTCGTCTTGAGGGCAAACCATTCAATATCACCGTAATTCAAGTCTATGCCCCAACCAGTAATGCTGAAGAAGTTGAAGTTGAACAGTTCTATCAACATCTACAAGACCTTCTAGAATTAACATTCAAAAAAGATGACATAATTTACCCGGGTTAAACCTAAGATACCTATGACCCAACAATTTGACTCCCAAGTATATAACCAGCAGAAATGTACATAAATATTCATCTGAAGACTCTTAGATCTGAATGCAATGAAAACTAGTACAGTATTCACCACACAGACAAGGAAACGATAGAAAGTAGATAACAACAGTAAAACCTGGAAACATCTCAAGTGTACATCCATAAAAAGAAGAAGAAATAATGTATTGTGTATGAAATAGCAGCATGATGGAACAATATGAAAAAAGAAGACTATTAGTATACAAAAGAGTGTGGGTACATGTTACATAATAGATAAATTGATGAGCAAAAAAAGCAGATTGGTTCTACCTAAGTAACATTCAAAATCAGGTAAAGTAATCCATAGAGACGGTACTCAAAATAATACTTACTTAGGGGAGTTAATAATTGGAATGGAGCTCAAGAGATTTCTGATATTAACAATGTGCCATCACTTTATCTGTGTGGTAATTGTTATAAGTTTATATAATTACTTTAAAAATGTACTTTCCTTTAAAAAGGTATCAGTTCAGTTCAGTTCAGTCGCTCAATCATGTCTGACTCTTTGCGACCCCATGAATTGCAGCACGCCAGGCCTCCCTGTCCATCACCAACTCCCGGAGTTCACTCAGACTCACTTCCATCGAGTCAGTGATGCCATCCAGCCATCTCATCCTCAGTCATCCCCTTCTCCTCCTGCCCTCAGTCCCTCCCAGCATCAGACTCTTTTCCAGTGAGTCAACTCTTTGCATGAAGTGGCCAACGTACTGGAGTTTCAGCTTTAGCATCAGTCCTTCCAAAGAAATCCCAAGGTTAATCTCCTCCAGAATGAACTGGTTGGAACTCCTTGCAGCCCAAGGGACTCTCAAGAGTCTTCTCCAACACCACAGTTCAAAAGCATCAATTCTTCAGCACTCAGCCTTCTTCACAGTCCAACACTCACATCCATACATGACCACTGGAAAAACCATAGCCTTGACTAGACGGACCTTAGTCGGCAATGTAATGTCTCTGCTTTTGAATATGCTGTCTAGGTTGGTCATAACTTTTCTTCCAAGGAATAAGCGTCTTTTAATTTCATGGCTGCAATCACCATCTGCAGTGATTTTGGAGCCCAAAAAAATAAAGTCTGACACTGTTTCCACTGTTTCCCCATCTATTTCCCATGAAGTGATGGGACCGTATGCCATGATCTTCATTTTCTGAATGTTTAGCTTTAAGCCAACTTTTTCACTCTCCTCTTTCACTTTCATCGAGAGGCTTTTTAGTTCCTCTTCACTTTCTGCCATAAGGGTGGTGTACTTTAATATAAATATATACATAATGTATGTTTATAAAAGTACATTTTATAATTTAATTGTAGTTATTTTATCCTACCACATTTATATTTGAAGCAAGCATAGTATGTGGAACAACATGATTTCTTAAATTATTGTGTAGTATATGAAACCAAAAGGAGCTTATGTTAATAAGAATAATGAATAATATCATATGGCTTCCTTCCAAAAATAATAATAAAACATGTCAGACACACAGACATACAACCCCAGTAATATACACATGCATTTGAATATCACTCTTCCAAATCTTGAATACAGTATTAATCAAAGTGATGGGGAGTTCGAAATTTATGATCAGCTATGAAGAGCTCTTTTTCTCTAGATCACTGGCTTAAATGTTCCTGATATGCTAATAGATTTAGTTCATTAATTTCCAATAGCTGTTTTGTGTTTTATGTAATATGAGATGATGGTCTCAACTGATACCATAAAAAATCATGTTTATAATTTAGATTTCAATAATAACTTTTCAGCCTATCTTCTCAAGAGGCCAAAGATGAAAAGGTCATTGAGATAGCTGACCTCTCTTGCCCTTAAAATTTGGCCATCTATAACTGTTATATAAAATAATGTAGCAAATTGTTGCTAGAAAGCTAATGACAGCTTAAATTGTTTGAAAGTCGCTTAGTCATGTCCAACTCTTTGCCACCCCTTGGACTGTAGCCTGCCAGGGTCCTCTGTCCATAGAATGAATTTTTCAGGCCAGAATACTGGCATAGGTAACTGTTCCCTTCTCCAGGGGATCTTTGCAATTCAGGAGTCCAGATCTCCTACATTGAGGGCAGATGCTTTACAGTCTGAGTTACCAAGGAAGCCCAAGAATACTGATGTGGATAGCCTATCCCTTCTCCAGCGGATCTTCCTGACCCATGAATCGAACCGGGGTCTCCAGCATTACAGGCAGATTCTTTACCAGTTGAGCTATTTTGCCATCTTTATTTCAAGAAAAAGCTAAGATTAACCTTTTCTCAGGCTTAGTTTATTAATATAAAACAATATTGAAAGGCCAAATAAAGAAATACTTCAAATGCTGTTGTTTACCAAATTCTCAGTAGTTGTCAATTGTATTGGTTGTTTCTTCTGCTTCATGTCTCCATGAAGAAACTTCCATTACAGTAAAAGTTCAGGGTTTTACTACCTCAGCATTACTCCCCATGGATGGGAGAAATTGGTGGCTGTGACTCAGCAACTTCTGTGCCCACATGTTATAACCTGGCACCCAGCAGAAAATACACAAAGTGTATTTTGTGGAAAGTTTGGCATGACAAACTACCTTTGTGGGAAAGGTTTTGTAGAATTGTTCAATTAGAGGCAAAGAAATAATTTTGTCTGGCTATCCCAAGTCATAATCTCCTTATACTTTTTTCAAGATTAGATAAGATATTTTGATCCCATCTGCCTCACTCCTGTATATACTTTTCAATTGTTTCTGTCTTTATGAGTAAAGAGGGCTCTTTTGGAGCCCCTAAATCCAAGATATCATGGAATATTATAACCTGAGAAACTTTTTAAAGGACATTTGCTTTCTTTCTAATTTTACAAACAATACATATTCATTTCAGTTAACCCAAAATACATAAAAGCATAAAGTAAAAAATATCATCACCTGTAATCCCCAAACCCCAGAGATAACCATTAACATTGTGATGCACTTCCTCCCAGTATTTATTTACATGCTTTAACTGAAACATAATTGACCCACAATACAATGTTAGTTCTAAATGTACCAAGATAGTGATTAATTTATATATTTACAAAATGATTACTATAAGTCTGGTTATATCTGTCACCAAAGATATTACAATATAATTGACATATTCTCCATGTTGTACATTTCATCTCTGTGATTCATTTATTTTGTAACTGAAAAAATCTGTACCTTTTAATATCCCTCAACTATTTCACTCATCCCTCTACCCCTCCTCCCTTTTGGCAACCACCTGTGTGTTCTCAGTATCTATGAATCCACTTTGTTTTGTTATGCTTGTTCATTTGATTTGTGTTTTAGATTCTACATGTAAGTTAAATCATATGGTATTTGTCTTTTTCTGTCTAACTTTCTGTGTTATTTCACTTAGCATAATACCCTCTAGGTCCATCTATGTTGTTGCACATGGCAAGATTTCATTCTTTTTCATGGCTAAGTAACACCTATCAGAATGGCTACTGTCAAATGGCAACAAATAAGTGTTTGTGAGGAGGTGGAGAAAATGAAACTTTCATGAACTATTGGTGGGGATACATATTGATGCAGTCACTAGAGAAAACATTATGGAGGCTTCTCAAAAATTTAAAAATAAAACTACCATGTGATCCAGTAATTCCACTTCTGCATATCTTTTGATGAAAACAACAACACTAATTGAAAAAGATATAGACACTTTTGTGTTTATTGTATCATTATTTACAATAGACAGCTACATAAGCATCCAAAGTGTTCACTGATAGATGAATGGATAAAGAAGATGTGGTATAAATTAATATATACAAATTGAGGATTGATGTATTATATCTTTATATGGAAAGTCATAGTTTCCAGTGTATTTGAAGATTCAGCCTCAATCTGACTGTATTTACTGTAGCAATGTTATTAAGGCCACACAATGTGAGCATGAATAATCTGCTTGAAATTTCTCATTGAAACATGAAAGACCACCTGAAAACTGTTCAGTTAAGGACAATTACTGTATCTTCAAAATATGAATAGCCATAGTATCAATCACTGTTTCGCTGTTGGTGATGGTAGAGACATTGAGTAGAGGTTGACTTGGGCTAGATACTGAGGCTTTGTGACTCTGAAAGCTTACCTGCTGTCTTCCCTTGCATCTTTAAGAAGAGATTAGTCTGGTAAGTTTAGACATATTATGAATAAGATGAATAAAGTTAAAGAAATCCTTTCAGGAGTATCAAATGAAAATAAATAAAGCTATTGAATTACACAATAAAAAATGTCCTGAAAGCTCATAGGTTATTATTTTTCACCTCCCTCTGAAGTTAGTTTTACCTAATCTCAGGGAAAATGTATCAAAATTCTTTTTAAACTCTACATATCTTGAAACAGCTTATTCATAAAATCAAGCACTATTTCAAGAGTGTTTTTGTTGAGATTTGTTGAGATGATTATAAAGTAGCCACTGTTCTTGTATTTTATAAAACTCTCAACTTCTATTTAAATTACTTAGCTAATTATGTCTCCAATGAAAAGGTGTGTAAACACACTCATATTTAACCTTAAAAAATAATTTCCAGCACTCCTGGGTGTTAAAACTCCTGGCTATTAAAAAAAAACAGTTAATAAAATATTGCTTAAACTTTTTGAGAATAATGTAGTTAGTCAGAGATCTCTAAAGAAATCCTTTGGATAGAAACACTAAACTGTGCAAACTAATGTGGAAATATAATCCCAGTGCATTTGAATGGAGAATTTAGTTATTTAACTTAAAAGTAGGTAAGTGGTACTTGTACCATTACATTAGTCACATTAATCATCAAGTTTTCATACAGAGAAATATAGTTGAGCAGAGCAGCTGGTTAAGTCATTAGGGATAATGACTTGCACAACATTCTAAGAATGTGAAAATAGTTTTCCTATTAAAAAATTAGGGTGAATTCTATGTATCAACTGTCCTCCTCAGACAAAGTCTGGAAAACAAATTTCACCTTACTCACTTTCTTCTCCCAAATACAACAACATGTCATTTTAGAAAGACACTGTATTATCCTTCTTAGCCAATAATTTATAACAGTTCAGCATTTTTGCCTCAACATTTAACATACAAGTTAATATCTTGAAGAAAATTTCAATATGGATGTCACTTTTTACCCAAGATATTCTGATTGCAGTAGACATGACATGATTATCTTGAAGCTCTAGAATTTCTATTTAGGAATTATGGGAGATGCAAATAGCTTAATGGAAAAATCAATCTGTGAGAAAAAGTTTTCAAAATTTTGGAGGTTTGCTTAATTCTCAGAAGAAATAATCACTGTTTTAATCTATATTCTTAGCTTTAAGATGATCACAGAAATGATCAGAAAATATCAGAACTAAGCTCAGAAAGGTTTAAGAAACCAGGAGCTTTGGCATGAAAATCAAGAAAAGTAGCAATAGAATATACATTATTTAAAAAGCTCTGTTGGATCCCAATATTCCTTTCAGTAGCAGGGAAAGCCAATACCCATGGTAAAAATTCCTGCAGTCATTGGCATCAGTACCCCAAACGAAACCTAAACTCTTCCTGTGTATCAATAATCTTCACTCAATAATCAAAGTCTGAGTAGGGGTAATATATTTGCTCTATCTTTGTTGCTATCACTCCAATACTCACCCAATATGAGGCTTTACCCAAACAGAAAAGAGATTTGTGTGCTCAGCAAACAGACAATTTATAAATCAATGAATATTTGTACATCTTAAATAGTAAGATGTTGCAGTAACTGTTTATAATTAGAACCGGAAATCTGAATTATGTCAGTAGGGCTAATGTAGCAGATTATTTCTGAATAAGCAGAGGAGCAGATTCTCAATTCAGGTATCAAATGAAGAGAAGGTTCAAAGAAGGGGTGAAGAGTCAAGACCAAGAACCTGGAAGCAAAAGAAGGAAAAAGGTTATTGAGGAAAATTTTTGTCATTCACAATGATCTAATGACCAGTATCTCTCTAAAAACAAGATCAAACCTTCTAGACCAAATCTGCTATGCTGAGAAATGAGATGATGTCTCGTTTACTGCCTAACCAGCATCATTTACTGTGTCTATCTAGCTGTAGGATTCAAGTCAGGGTAGGAGGTAGGGTAGCAGTGAAAGCCTAAAAGTGAATATGTTCTGGCATTGGTAGAGTTGTGGATATGTGGGATGTAATATGGGCCTTTCCAGTGGTGCTAGCAGTAAAGAATCCACTTGCCAATGTAGGAGACATAAGAGACACTGGTTAGATCTGAGTTGGGAAGATCCAGTGGAGGAGGGCATGGCAACCCACTCCATTCTTCTTGCCTGGAGAATCCCATGGACAGAGGATCCTGGTGGGCTACAGTCTATTTACTTGCAAAGAGTTGGACGTGACTAAAGCAACTTAGCATGCATACATGCAGGATGTAATATATTAATGGTACTAATGTCCCAATTCTTTTCTCATCCTCCCAATGTCTTGTAATCTCACAGTGACCTCACATTCTGCCTTGGCCATGTGACTTATTTGACCAATGATATGTTAGCAAACTTAATGCAAATAGAAGTTTGAAAAAGTACTTTCCTTTTTCTGTTCATTCTCTTGCTTCTCTGCCTTCCTGACTTGTCCAGGCTAGCTTACTAGAGAATGAAAGTAACATGGCTCAGTCATTTCCATTACTTTAGAAGATAGTCAGCTGAGGGCCTGATTATGTAAATGAGCCCAGATGGGTTCAAAAGTAACACTCCATCAAACTCAGCCCTTAATCACCCAGTTTCAGACTCATGAGAAATTAGGCTTATTGCTTTGAGTCACTTGAATCTAGGGAATTTTGTATATAAAAGATTATTGATCTCATGGGCATTAGGGAGGTACCAATGATATTTTTTGAACCATAAACTAGCAATCACGAACTATTGATAAGTATCAGAATTACCTACAAAGCTTTTAAAAATATACTCAGATACATCTTTGACGTATAGAATCAATTGCTTCTTCTGGAGACATGGTAAGTATTTTGTGAAAGGGGCGAGTTTGTAATAAATTTGAGACCTACTGATTTAGGCATATTGTCTTGACAATTAGAAAAGGATATTTTTAAAATAGTCAGTCATTTTCTCACTATTAATCTGCCAATAAAGAACACCAATAAGGTTTCATGTTATGACTTAATTATCCTTACAGCTGTGATTTCTTTTCCTAACCTGTAGCTACTGACCATATGAACCATGGCCTGAAAAGTCAGAGGACCACAGGCGATAATGGACTTAAAATAGTTTTCTTCAAAAAATGCACCTGGTAACAAGATAAGCATTTCTACTTTCTTGATAAAGGTGAAAAAAAGTTATGGATGTATTTAATCTGGACTGTACTCTCTCTGAAGAAAGAAGCTAGTGAACCAAAACCCTAAACAACTCTAATAGTATTGCATTGTGTTTTTCCCTGGCTGTGCCATCTGTCTAGGAATCTTCTCTCATGGATGGCTCCTGCTAAGCATTCAGAACTGAGTGGCCTTCTGTGACCTCTCCAGAAATTCCTGCCCATCTAACTCCACCATCAGTATGCCTCTCTCTCTATTCATGTACTTCTTTTTATTTCCTTCAGAGCTATTAACATTGAAAGTGTGATTACATTTTTTGGTATGTCTATAGTCAAACTGAGCACTGTGCTAAGTCACTTCAGTCATGTCTAACTCTGTGACCTCATGGCCTGTAGCCCTCCAGGCTCCTCTGTCCATGGGATTTTCCAGGCAAGAATACTGCAGTGGGTTACATGTCCTCCTCCAAGGGATTTTCCCAACCCTGGGATCTAACTCTCATCATTTCTGTCTCCTGCATTGGCAGACAGAGCATTAGTAAGATATAATACTGGAGAAAAAATCTATTTTATTTATTAGCTAATAAGGCTTTCCCAGTGGCTCAGGGATAAAGAATCGGCCTGCAATGCAGGAGACATAGGAAATGCAGGTTTGATTCCGGGGTTGGGAAGATCCCCTGGAGGTGGGCATGGCAACCCACTGCAGTATTCTTTCCTGGAGAATACTATGGACAGAGGAGTCTGCGGGGCTACAGTTCATATGGTAGCAGAGTCAGAAATGACTGAAGCAGCTTAGCAGGCATGCACCAAACAAGTCTTGACTATGGGTCAGGTGAACAGAAGTAGAATATAGAGGCCAGTTAGATTTTTAGTTCAGTTCAGTCGCTCAGTTGTGTCTGACTCTTTGAGACACCATGAATTGCAGCATGCCAGGCCTCCCTGTCCATCAACAATTCCCAGATTTCACTCAAACTCACGTGCATCGAGTCAGTGATGCCATCCAGCCATCCCATCCTCTGTCGTCCCCTTCTCCTCCTGCCCCCAATCCCTCCCATTTTCCAATGAGTCAACTCTTCTCATGAGGTGGCCAAAGTACTGGATTTTCAGCTTTAGTATCATTCCTTCCAAAGAAATCCCAGGGCTGATCTCCTTTAGAATGGACTGGCTGGATTTCCTTGCAGTCCAAGGGAATCTCAAGAGTCTTCTCTAACACCACAGTTCAAAAGCATCAATTCTTCGGTGCTCAGCTTTCTTCACAGTCCAACTCTCACATCCATACATGACCACAGGAAAAACCACAGCCCTGACTAGATGGACCTTTGTTGGCAAAGTAATGTCTCTGCTTTTCAATATGCTATCTAGGTTGGTCATAACTTTTCTTCCAAGGAGTAAGCACCTTTTAATTTCATGGCTGCAGTCACCATCTGCAGTGATTTTGGAGCCCCCCAAAATAAAGTCTGACACAATTTCTACTGTTTCCCCATCTATTTCCCATGAAGTGATGGGATCAGATGCCATGATCTTCATTTTCTGAATGTTGAGCTTTAAGCCAACTTTTTCACTCTCCTCTTTCACTTTCATCAAGAGGTTTTTATTTCCTCTTCACTTGAACTCAATAGTGAAATTCATGCTTTCATTATACTGTATAATCTTAACTCTTCTTTGCATAAGATACTCTTAATTTGATTAAAAAAAAGATTTTAAGATAAAAGGAGATCCAATCAGTCCATCCTAAAGGAGATCAGTCCTGGGTGTTCACTGGAAGGACTGATGTTGAAGCTGAAACTCCAATACTTTGACTACCTGATGCAAAGAGCTGACTCATCTGAAAAGACCCTGATGCTGGGAAAGACTGAGGGCAGGAAGAGAACGGGACGACAGAGTATGAGATGGTTGGATGGTATCACCGACTCAATGGACATGGGTTTGGGTGGACTCTGGGAGTTGGTGATGGACAGGGAGGCCTGGCGTGCTGCAGTTCATGAGGTCACAGAGAGTCGGACATGACTGAGCGACTGAACTGAACTGAACTGGAGATAAAGGGTGAAGATCAAACTTGGAGATGTTGCACATACACCTAATAGTCTGTGAGACACTACTAAAGTTGTATTGTGATTCCTGGTAGACACAAGGGGCAGAATGTGTTGCTGGACAATTGCATCACAGTAGCAATAAGGATGGTGAAGGCAATGGCACCCCACTCCAGTACTCTTGCCTGGAAAATCCCATGGACGGAGAAGCCTGGTAGGCTGCAATCCATGGGGTCCTGATTGACTTCACTTTCGCTTTTCACTTTCATGCATTGGAGAAGGAAATGGCAATCCACTCCGGTATTCTTGTCTGGAGAATCCCAGGGATGAGGGAGCCTGGTGGGCTGCGTTCTATGGGGTCGCACAGAGTTGGACACCTCTGAAGCAACTTAGCAGCAACAGCAGCAATAAGGAATCTTGAGAGCTCTTTTTGGTTCTAATGCTAATGCGTGTGTTAGTCACTCAGTCATCTCTGACTCTCTGTAACCCCAAAGACTGTAGCCCACCAGGCTTCTCTGTCCATGGGATTCTCCAGAGAAGAATACTGGAGTGGGTTGCCATGACCTCCTCCAGGAGATTTTCCCGATCCTGGGATTGAATCCGGGTCACCTCTATTGCAGGTGGACTCTACCATCTAGCCACAAGGGAAGCCTCTAATGCTAGCCAACTGTGCAATTATGGGAAAATCATTTAACTCCCTTTACTCTATCTGCAAAATAATAGGAGAATTAGTTGATCTCAGATTAATCTGTATCCTATTAATGCTTTTGCCAGCATTTTGCCTTGCACACTTTCCATTTTTTCATTGTCTTTGATAGCAGCACCCTCCTTATGTGAGGGAACAGCAAAAGGTGGCAGAAAGAGCGTGGGTTTTGGAATCAAATGGACTTGTGTTTGAATCCCAGCTTTGCCCTTCCTGGCTTTGGGATCTTGGCCAATTTTCTTAAATCTTGCCAAGTTTGAGTTCACTCAGCAGTAAAATTCTGATAATAATGCCTTTTCAAGGGGCTTTGACAGTGAAATGAAATAACATGGGAAATGCTTGAAAACATTATACTCAGTTCTCAATAAATGCTAAGTTCCTTTCTTCTGTTTATTTTTGTATCTATCCTAAGTTACTCCTCTGTCTCTATTAGGAGGGATTTTTTTTTCCCCCTCTACCCTCCCTGAAGTATAAATATTTCACCAGTTTAGTCATGGACTCTTGGGGTAAGCGCTTCTTAAGTGATAATCTTTCATGACTTCCCCAGTGACTCTGTTGATTACTTACAAATAAATAATGCCCAATAAACCTCTCATATGAACTATAATCTCAAGTTTCAGTACCCTGTAGTCCAGGGGTCCCCAACCTCTGGGCCATGGAATAGTACTTCCTGTCGGATCATCAACAGCATTAAATTAGAAATAAAGTGTGCAATAAATATAATGCACTGATGTCATCCTGAAACCACTCCCCACCCCCACCCCCAGACCATGGAATAATTGTCTTCCATGACACCAGTCCCTAGTGCCAAAATATTTAGGGACGGCTTCTAGTCATCATGCTACAACTACTCAACTGATTTCTCAAATTGAGCACAGAAAACAGATCATACCATAAGCTACTTCCATTCTTTAGTTTGCTGTTTTAGTTTGATAGTGCCACCATGCCCCCTAACCAGAATTGAAACTTCAGAATCATCTTTAATTCTTCCACATTTTTCTTTTCTCTAAATCCAATAAATCGTCATGTCTCTTCTCAGTTTAGTTCAGTCGCTCAGTCATGTCCAACTCTTTGTGACCCCCGGAATCGCTGTACGTCAGGCCTCCCTGTCCATCACCAACTCCCGGAGTTCACACAGATACACATCCATTGAGTCAGTGATGCCATCCAGCCATCTCATCCTCTGTCGTCCCCTTCTCCTCCTGCTCCCAATCCCTCCCAGCATCAGAGTCTTTTCCAATGAGTCAACTCTTCGCATAAGGTTGTCAAAGTACTGGATTTTCAGCTTTAGCATCATTCCTTCCAAAGAAATCCCAGGGCTGATCTCCTTTAGAATGCACTGGTTGAATCTCCTTGCAGTCCAAGGGATTTTCAAGAGTCTTCTTCAACACCATAGTTCAAAAACATCAATTCTTTGGCACTCAGCTTTCTTCACAGTCCAACTCTCACATCCATGCATGACTACTGGAAAAACCATAGCCTTTACTAGACAGACCTTAGTTGATAAAGTAATGTCTCTGCTTTTGAATATGCTATCTAGGTTGGTCATAACTTTTCTTCCAAGGAGTAAGCATCTTTTAATTTCATGGCTGCAGTCACCATCTGCAGTGATTTTGGAGCCCCCAAAAATAAAGTCTGACACTGTTTCCACTGTTTCCTCTTCTATTTCCCATGAAGTGATGGGACTGGATGCCAAGATCTTTGTATTCTGAATGTTTAGCTTTAAGCCAACTTTTTAACTCTCCTCCTTCGCTTTCATCAAGAGGCTTTTCAGTTCCTCTTCACTTTCTGCCATAAGGGTTGTATCATCTGCATATCTGAGGTTATTGATATTTCTCCCGGCAATCTTGATTCCAGCTTGTGTTTCTTCCAGTCCAGCGTTTCTCATGATGTACTTTGCATATACGTTAAATAAGTAGGGTGACAATATACAGCCTTGACGTACTCCTTTTCCTATTTGGAACCAGTCTGTTGTTCCATGTCCATTTCTAACTATTGCTTCCTGACCTGCATACATATTTCTCAAGAGGCAGGTCTGGCGGTCTGGTATTCCCATCTCTTTCAGAATTTTCCACAGTTGACTGTGATCCACACAGTCAAAGGCTTTGGCATAGTCAATAAAGCAGAAATAGATGTTTTTCTGGAACTCTCTTGCTTTTTTGATGATCTAGCGGATGTTGGCAAGTTGATCTCTGGTTCCTCTGCCTTTTCTAAAACCAGCTTGAACATCAGGAAGTTCACAATTCACGTATTGCTGAAGCTTGGCTTGGAAAATTTTGAGCATTACTTTACTAGCATGTGAGATGAGTGCAATTGTGCGGTAGTTTGAGCATTCTTTGGCATTGCCTTTCTTTGGGATTTGAATGAAAACTGACCTTTTCTAGTCCTGTGGCCAGTGCTGAGTTTTCCAAATTTGTTGGCATATTGAGTGCAGCACTTTGACAGCATCATCTTTCAGGATTTGAAAGAGCTCAACTGGAATGCTATCACCTCCACTAGCTTGGTTCGTAGTGATGCTTTCTAAGGCCCACTTGACTTCACATTCCAGGATGTCTGGCTCTAGGTGAGTAATCACACCATCGTGATTATCCAGGTCATGAAGATCTTTTTGTACAGTTCTTCTGTGTATTCTTGCCACCTCTTCTTAATATCTTCTGCTACTGTTAGGTCCAGACCATTTCTGTCCTTTTTCAAGCCCATCTTTGCATGAAATGTTCCCTTGGTGTCTCTAATTTTCTTGAAGAGATCTCTAGTCTTTCCCATTCTGTTCTTTTCTTCTATTTCTTTGCATTGATCACTGAAGAAGTCTTTCTTATCTCTTCTTGCTATTCTTTGGAACTCTGCATTCAGATGCTTGTATCTTTCCTTTTCTCCTTTGCTTTTCACTTCTCTTCTTTTCACAGCTATTTTGTAAGGCCTCCCCAGACAGCCATTTTGCTTTTTTGCATTCTTTTCCACGGGGATGATCTTGATCCCTGTCTCCTGTACAATGTCTCTTCTAGTTCCACACTATTACATCTCTAATCCTCTTCCCTTTCAATTGCACTATTCATCTAATGCTGGACATTAATTATAACTCTTCCAACTTTAAGTTATAAAGGATAAAATGCAAACCAGTTGAAACCCAACTCCAAGTATGAAAAAGTATGATTTTTTAAAATTGCCTAAACCAATGTAACAGAAAATTCCAAGCACTGCATTTTCCTTCAGGCAAATTTAAATCCAGACACCTATTACCAAGATTCTTCTTTTGCATTTCTTATTTAGCTTTCCTCTTCTTTGATTTAATTCATGGGCAAACTTTCCCCAGGTGTAGCAAAGATGTTAACAGCAGCACTAAGAATATATCAAATGAATAACAAGGATCTCAAAGAGTCAGAGTCCACCCTGGTAAAGATCACGCTTTTGTATGGTGATGGAGCAATGCAGCTCTACCAACATTTATACTTTCCATGAAGATTTCATTTCAGTTCTTTGGTATTCCATTCAATATTTATTCTCTTAATCATTTGAGCAACTCTATATCTTTAATTATATATCCTCTCTGATCAAAATCTCTATGTTTCTCTTACCACTTGATCTCTTAAAATATGTATTAATTAACTTTTGCTATATAACAGCAACTTCAAAATCTTAGTACCTTACCACAAGGAACATGTATTTGTGGTTCAGGTGGATTTGGTACCATGCTACAGATTGGTTTCAGGACTGCTCCACTTTTCTCATTTGGGGGACTCTGTCTAATTAGACATTTTTTTTCATGGTGATTACAGTAGCTCAAGAAGCCAAACATAATCATACTAGTTCATATAATATTCAATAGCATTCCACTGGCCAAAGTTAAACATATAAGCAGGCCCAACATCATTAGGGTAGGCTGATTCACTTCATGTACTCTAGAAACACCACAAAGTCATATATTAAATGACAAGTATACACAATTATATTATAAAGAAAGGAATGATAAAATGGAAGAAATAATCAAGACAATCATGAGGTCACATTTTCAAGACCTAGCTAATGCATAAACTTCCTTAAGAAAACATTTCCTATCCTTCGGGCAGAAATTTTCTTCTACACCTCCATAGCACTTTGAACTTAATCAGTGCTCAATCCTTTTACATGGTATTACAGTTAAGAACTTACAAGTCATGTCTTAAGAAGCAGCACTACACTTTACCCATTTCTCATCTACTATGGTGACCAGAGGAGACTTTTGCCTATAGCATACATATAACTATAACATAGTAGTCAGTAAAACACCACAATCAACACCTTCAACTGTGCAGACCCACTGTCTCACTGCAGTTCCATGCTCCACACCCAGTAGCTGGCTGTCCTTGAAGAAGAACAGCATTCATCTCCCAGCAAGTTAAGAGAATATATAAAGCATTTAAAGCACTACCTAGAACATTAGAAGAGCAAAATCACATAGATTTATTGTCATGATTCGTTTGTCTAATGAATGATGTCTAAGTTTCACTCAGTTATCTTAAATTAGCTGAGTATGATAGTTAATTTCATATATCAATTTAACTGCCTAACAGATGCCCAGATAGTCAGTAAAATATTATTTCTGGGGTATGTTTGTGAGGGTGTTTCTGCAAGAGTTTAACATTTGTCTCGGTAGACTGAATAAAGAAATTCACCCTCACCAATGTAGGTAAACATCATCCAATTCATTGGGGCCCAAACAGTAGGCAATGAAACATTTATACTCCTAGAGAATAGCGTCTTTTTTTAAGCTTTATCTTTATGTAGGTGCTCAATCATTCTTTACTGTGATAATTAAACACTGCAATTTTGTAAGACTATACAAGTGTGAGGTAAAATCAATATGTTACGTTTCTAAATTGATAAAAACTGAAATAGTTATTTTAGGATTTATATCAAATTTAATTTATAAGACAAATTCATTATTTCTAAAATTGAAGAAAATATTATTGACCATATCTGAAGTATGATTTCATAATTTTCTTAAATGTACCATGTTAATTTTTATGTAAGGGCCATTATTTTATTTTATTAGTGTGAGCATGATGCAAAATTTCCTTTTATGAATAAGCATAATTCATTATTTTGGCAGTTTTGAAGTAAAATACACAAATGATTATAAGATTTTTTTCCAGATATAGAATGTGTTTTCCATATCTAGTCTAAAAATACAATCCTTTCTAAAGACTTCTAAAGTCAATGTGCTAAATGGCTTTCTTTGTTCTTTCATTTAAATTCTAGCCAGAAAGTCTTTTTTAGCAAACTTGCTATAACTGCAATTTTAGGTGTAAAATATTAATGAAATTGAAAATGAAGCACATATTGTTTATTAATAAACTTACATGTGTAGGCAACATTTGCATAAAATGATTTAAAATCAAGAATTGTCATATAATTGGTATTCTTAATGAACAGTAAAAGCAGTCCAGGAGTCAGATGGGGGTATGGATGTGTGAAGGGACAAACAGCTATAAAAACTGTGCAGAAATCAATATGAAACACAAAGGATTTTCAATAATGCAAATTTGCCTTTTTTGGGAAACGTGTATTTCATTTGTACACATTAGCCATAATTAGTGAGTTTGTGTTTCTATGTGTGATATATGTATATCACAGTCAACATACCCAAACCTTTGTGTCTTTTTTTTCTCATTTTGGTTTTTATTTTGTTTTTGCTATATTACTCTTTGTTTCTGCAAAAGCTTGTCATCTAGGGAATTGTGGGGACAGATTTGAAAATTCTGAGTATGAGAACTTGAGAGAAAAGACAAAAATACATTCGTAGGGAAAAGACTGGGATTTTGTTCAACTTCTTGGAAATAAACTCTAATAACTGAGGAGATGTAGAGAAGGTGAGGTGAGAGGGGCAGTGGCTTCTTCAGCCACTGGTATAATCTACTATGAAAGTTTCCAGATCAGAGAGATTCGAGCTTTACTCTTAGGTGATGACATTAAACTATGACAGTTAACACTTTTGAGTTTTTAATATGTAGTAATGCTATAGTGTTTCCAGTGGTCATGTATGGATGTTAGAGTTGGACTGTGAAGAAAGATGACTGCCGAAGAATTGATGCTTTTGAATTGTGGTGTTGGAGAAGACTCTTGAGAGTCCCTTGGACTGCAAGGAGATGCAACCAATCCATTCTAAAGATCGGTCCTAGGTGTTCTTTGGAAGGAATGATCTAAAGTTGAAACTCCAGTACTTTGGCCACCTCATGTGAAGAATTGACTCATTGGAAAAGACTCTGATGCTGGGAGGGATTAGGGGCAGGAGGAGAAGGGAATGACAGAGGATGAGATGGCTGGATGGCATCACTGACTCGATGGAAGTGAGTCTGAGTGAACTCTGGGAGTTGGTGCTGGACAGGGAGGCCTGGCGTGCAGCAGTTCATGGGGTCGCAAAGAGTTGGACAGGACTGAGCAACTGAACTGGACTGAACTGAACTGAACTGAAGCACTTTCCATTACATGATATCATTTCATCAGGACTTCCCCAGTGGCTCAGTGGTAAAGCAACCTGTCTGCAATGCACGAGACATGAGTTTGATCCCTGCATTGGGAAGATCCCCTGTAGAAGGAAATGGCAACCTACTCCAGTATTCTTGCCTGGAAAATCCCATAGACAAAGCCTGGTAGGCTTCAGTAAATACATGGGGTTGCAAAAGAATCAGACGCAACTCAGCAACTAAACAGCAACAACAAAAAAGCACTTTCATCACATGACATCATTTCATCATTACAACACTGTTAAACTGAGTCCTCTTCAAATCCACTAATTTACACCTTAACTGCTATGTGACTATCTTTGAAGATAGAGCCTTTAAGAAGGTAATTAAGATGAAATCAAATCAAAAGGTGGGACTTTATTTAAATAGGCTTATATCCATATACAAACACTGGAAAATTCTTAAAGAGACAGGAATATCTACCTTACCTGTCTCCTAAGAAACCTGTATGCATCAAGAAGGAAAAGTTAGAACCAGACATGAAACAATGGACTGGTTCAAAATGGGGAAAGGAATATGACAAAGCTGTATATTGTCACCCTGCTTATTTAACTTATCTGCAGAGTACATCATGCAAAATGCTGGGGTGGGTGAATGACAAGCTGGAATCAAGATTTCCAGGAGAAATATCAACAACCTCAGATATGCAGATATACCACTCTAACGGCAGAAAGAGAAGAGGAACTAAAAAGTCTCTTGATGAGGGTGAAAGAAGAGAGTGAAAAAGCTTGCCTAAAACTCAACATTAAAAAACCTAAGATCATGGCATCTGCTCCCATCACTTCATGGCATGAAGAAGGGGAAAAAATGTAAACAGTGATAGATTTTATTTCCTTGGGCTCCCAAAATCACTGCAGATGGTGATCAAAGTAATGAGATTAAAATACACATGCTCTTTGGAAGGAAAGCTATGACAAACCTTGTCAGCATATTAAAAAACAGGACATTCCTTTGCTGATGAAGACCCATATATTTAAAGCAATGATTTTTCCAGTAGTCATGCATGAATGTGAGAGTGGACCATAAAGAAGGCTGAGCATCAATGAATTAATTTCTTTGAACTGTGTGTGGTGGTGGAGAAGACTCTTAAGAGTCCCTTGGACTGCAAGGAGAACAAACCAGTCCATCCTAAAGGAAATCATCTGTAAATATTCATTGGAAGGGCTGATGCTGAAGCTGAAGCTCTGATACTTTCGCCACCTGATGAGAAAAGCCAACTCATTAGAAAAGACCCTGATGCTGGAAAGATTGAAGGCCGGAGAAGGGCATAATAGAGGATGAGATGATTGGATGGCATCACTGACTCAATGGACTTGAGTTTGAGCAAACTCTGTTAGATAGTGAAGGACAGGGAAGTCTGGCATGCTGCAGTTCATGGGGTGGCGAAGAGTTTGACATGAGCTAGTGATTGACTAGGTCAATGTCCTTAGAATAAGGACAACAACAATGTCTTTATAAGAAGAGTAGGAGACACCGGGAGTGCCTGTGCACAGAGGAAAGGCCATTTGAGGACAGGGTGAGAAGATGGCCATCTGCAATGCAGGAAGAGTGCTTTCACCAGAAACCAGATCACCTTTCACCTTGATTATAGGCTTCCAGCATTCAGAACTATGAGAAAACAAATTACTGTGTTTAAGTCACCTACTCTGTGGTATGCTGTTAGGACAACCTGAGCAGACTAGTAAAAACACCATTGAGAGAATGCTATTATTATCACACTTTATGGTCAGGAATGAGTCTTTGAGAAATGAAATAATTTTGTTCACAGTGTTGAGGAGAGGGCAAAGCACACCTTGAACCCAGGTTGTCTTACTCTTAGAATCATGATTTTATTTACTTTACAAGTCTGCCACTCTCTGATATAGACAGTTATGTGTAGTTGGATAGTTTCACTCTGTTTGATTATTATAATATTGCATCCACATAATGTCTTCTGCCATTACATAAAAATCAGGCAATTTAGCAAATAAACTCTATCTTCCTTGGTAATCCTAGATACAGTAAGCTATCTTTAGTTACCTAAATAATTTTCCAATTTGCCACATAAACAAGGCTTGCAGTGCAATAGTAAGGCCTAGGTTCATACTTTCTAAGTACTTATAAGAAATAATTTTTTAAACTCTCAATATTTTATTAAATGAACAATTAGAAATATTTGAGTTTCAATAAGTAGTAATTTATCCCATTTATATTCTCCATGTGCTCATATTAAATAAAAGCTAATTAGGTATTTCTGAGAATACTTGGAGATGATCCTTTGAGGAAACAATGGCAAATGACAATGATTTGCAACAATTACATCTTCTTTTTTGCTCAATTCAAGATTAACAAAATGGAGTAGTTTATCATTGAGGTAATTTATCAGTACTTGAATCAGTAAGTGAAAGGCATGTGCTTACATAGCAGAAAATGTTTTTGAGATAGTTGTTTTATAACCTTTGGTGTTTAAAAATATGAAACCAGAGAATAGTTTATATTCAGAAATGTCTAAAAACATAATTTCAAAAATTTCATTATTTTAATACCATTTACTTTTATACAGTAATTTTCAGATACTTTCAACTAGCAAATAATTATTAAAGGCCTGTAGTGCTTTTGATACATGTACCTTCACAAGACAATGTCAGGCAGCCTCACGTAGGTCCTTGGATATTAGAATCATTATTTACATACTCAAAACACTGATATACTCCCTTCCTTGAACCATAAAATTCAGTCTGTCTTGTCTTTTTCTGATTGACCACAACTTTACTTCTTGTTTTATTCCCTCAGATTGACTGCAGGTAAACAATTGTTTTCATCCCTTCTTTCTCTTTTATTTCCTTCTTAGGAGCTTAATATTATGCATAATGGTTAATCAGAAATGACAGCCATATAATAAACACTATGAAATTAGAGAGATTCCAAAACTATCACAAAGTTGTTGTATAAATAAATCCTCATGTTTATTGCTGATGTACTGCTTTAGATGACAAGGAAGCCCAATGACTGTTTACTTTTCCCATTCAATTTTAAACATATATGAACTTCACATCTCTGCACCTACATTTACTCTCCCATGGTATCAAGCAGTAGCACTGGAATTACTCTTTTATTTCCATAAAAAGGCAAAAAATAGTTAATCTATAGTTTATCTTACATTTTAAAAAGTTCTCTTAGAGGACAAAACCAGTTTTCAGAAGCTTGGGAAGGGCAGAGAGGAGGAGACATTTCATGACTTTAGTCAACACTCTTTCTATGTGTGAGATTCAGACACATCTCTATATGTCTAGCAGCCTGCTCCAGAACTCTCTTGTATAAATCCCCTGAGAAGCATCCAGGGAGAAAGCTCATCATAAAGGAAGAGTCAGGCAGTCAAGCTCAGCTTTGAAAAAAAGCTTTCATTATAAGCCAAGAGAAGCAATTCTGAGTACAGCATGATGTTCATCACTTATATTTGTCTTTGAGCCTAACCACCCATGGACTTCTGTCTGAGTCTTATTAGGGGAAGAGAGACACAAGTGAAAAATAGAATTACTGTTTTTCAATTAGCACTTTTAAGATATTGTGACATCAGCTACTTTGATACATGTCTGTAAATGACAGAAACAAAGATTTGTTCCCTCTTATGTAGATAATTGGAGAAGACAATGGCAACCCACTCCAGTACTCTTGCCTGGAAAATCCCATGGACGAAGGAGCCTGGTGGGCTGCAGTCCATGGGGTCGCTAAGAGTCGGACATGACTGAGTGACTTCACTTTCACTTTTCACTTTCATGCATTGGAGAAGGAAATGGCAGCCCACTCCAGTGTTCTTGCCTGGAGAATCTCAGGGACAGGGGAGCCTGGTGGGCTACCGTCTATGTGGTCGCACAGAGTCGGACACGACTGAAGCAACTTAGCAGCAGTAGCAGCAGCATGTAGACAATACAGTGTAGATTCAAGTATTGAAAGTACTCAGGAAAACACTATGACTTGGGACAAGCTGACAGACTGTGGTCCATCAACAGTAATAGGGTCTAACAGGAGACAGTATTATTACAAAGCAATGGTTTGTCTGTGTGAACCACAGTCACTCAACTGGAGGTGGAAGGGAAAGAGGGCAGATTATTTTATTTTAGGGAAATAGTTTACATAATTGTGGAGTCTTAGTGAACCCAAAATCTGCTGAAGAGTTCAGCAAGCTGGAGACCTGGGAAATAGCTGCAGTGTAAGCCCCAAAGCAGCCAACTGACAGATTTTTTTTCCTTTTCAGGGAGGTCAGTCTTTCTTCTATTAAGGCCTTCAACTGATTCAATAAGACCCACTCATATTATGCAAAGTAATCATCTTTACTCAGATTCCATCAATTTAAATGTTAATCTCATCCAAAAACATCTTCACAAAAATGCACCTGGAGAAATGACAGATGAAATATCTGAGAACTATGGTTTAGTCAAACTGAAACATCGAACTAATCATTATAGTCCTTTTTCCCAGTGATTTTTTTCTGCATATCCTCAAGTAACACTTATACTCTCAAACTCATTTCTATAGGCTATTGCATACAGTATTACCACCATTATCATCCCCTTCTATACTACTACTTTCTGGGCTCACACACACACACATAGACACACATACATGGTTGTTTCCATTTTTCTAGAGAACTGGGACTAACACAGACCCTTTGTTGGATATAGTAGGCAGAGTAATGGCCAACCAAAGATATTCATGTCTTAATTCCCAGAGCCTATGAATATGGCAAACAGAACTTTGCATATATGATTAAGGATAGTGAGAGAGATGATTATTCTGTACTATCCAAGCAAACCCAGTGAAATCACAGCGCTCCTCACAAATACACAAAGAGGCAGGAGAATTAGAATTAAAGGTGCAAATATGATGACCAGAAGCAGATGTTGGAGTGATGCAGTTGTTGGCTGGTGGTCACAAGTTAAGGAATGCTGGTAGCTTCTAGAAGCTGGAAAAGGCAGGGAAACAGCTCCTCATCCAGACCCTGTAGAAGGAATGTGGTTTTACCAACACTTTGATTCTAGCCCCATGAAATTCATTTCAATTCTGACCTCCAGAACTATAAGATAATAAATTTTGTTGTTTCAAGATACTAAGTTTGTGCTACTTTCTTACAGCAGAAAAATCATAATAATAATCATATGATAGAAATGCTGCCATAGTAGATGAGGATGAAAGCATGCAAAAAGGAAAGAAGGAAGTAAGGGAAAAAGGATGGAACTGAGAATAGTATGAGACAAAGAACAAAGGATTAGTGAGAAAAAAGGATAGGTAAGAAGAGGACCAGGACAGACAGTACAAAACCCAATGCTTGCCTTGGAGTAATAGCATTAGTTTCATAGAAGTTGGACTATTCTTTAATGATTTCAAAGTGCTTACAGATATCCCTACATTTTTTTGAAGATTAAAATCTTTTGGTATACTTAGCGAAAACTTAACATATTTTCATTTTCCACTTGTTGGAGATTACGAGTGAAATGACACAGAACAAGACACACGAGACAGATGACACACACACACTCCGGCCGGAGGAACAGAACAGGGCAAAAAACTAATTGCCGTTTATTATAAAAGCCCCCTAGGCAGAATTCCAGACTGCATGAATAAGCCTTTTCAGCACAGCGCAGGTGCATGCATGTTATCGTATAGCAAAGGGGAGTGAAATCCCTGTCTATTGCAGAGTTTGCCCAAAGTCCTCATCTCCTTCTTATCTCAAGAAGGGAATGCTCCCTCGTTTGCAAGGGACCATTAAACTCAAGGCTGTGTCCAGGCTTTGGCAGAACGCCTTGTTTGCAAGGACGCTCAGCCCGAGCAGAGAGACCCGTTTGCAGGCACATCTCTGCTACCCTATTAACCCTTCACCACTAATGCTTCTTTGTTTAAAATATATTAATATTATATCTTCATTATGATAATTCAACAATTGATATTGTTTAACAAAATCTCTTGCTGTAAAATATACTACAATTTTTGTAATGACTTTATTTTGTATATAAGCCAGCATTTTCTTAAAATATAAATAACATAAGACTGATGTAGTTTTAATGTGAACAGTCCTATAATTTAACATACAAAGATGTATTTTCTCTGTTTATGTCACAGATAGTTCTAACTTCTGCTGTCTTTGCTGTAGCTACTTAGAAATTTTGAAGTGTTTTCAACTCCATAAAATGTTGTGCCTGAAGAATAGCATTATGTTAGTAAGGATCCCTGTATTTTTCAACTTTCCATTTTTATATTATTTTATCTGCTTATATTTTTAAGAAAAGTAGTTGAATGTTTTATTATATTATAACATTAAAACAAAGAAAAATCTCTGCTTATCTAATGCTCTTGAAAGTTTATTTATGTCAAGGTCTGAAACTCAGATTGGTGCTACAGTTCTAAACACTATTTCCAAAGACTTCTTCAAAGTGGATGGAGAGAAATTTTGGTAATGAAGTAAGTAAACTGGTAAAGTGAAAGCAAGTGGAAATATATTATCACAGCAGAATTATAATAGAGAGATATTTACTATATATTTATTCTAAAAAGCTGATATTTTACAATATTTACATATTACTATAGCAGGCAGTTTTGGTCTTGTGGCATAAAGGTCAATGAAAATAACTGCAAGGAAGTTAAAATTTTCTTAAAGAAGAGATTTTCTATTCCCAAACAGGAATTACCTCTTATTTCTCCCCTTCTATTAACTATGCATGAAAGCAGCAATATCATCTAAAGTATAAAACTGGAAGATGTTGCTGGTCATTTGATATCAGATCTGTTATCAAATATAAGAATTTTCTTATTGCTCTCTTTAGACTAAGATCAAGTGAATAATACTTTCTTCTTTCCTTGTGCACATAGACTTGTCATTAATGCTGGCCATCTTTCAGGCATGGTAAGACAGTGCCTATTACCTCCTAGGAAGTTAGGTATGACTGTGACTTGCTGTGGCAAAGAAGTAGTAATATGTGACTTCTGAACAGAAGCATTAAGAGCCAGTAAATGAGTTACTGCAGGTATCAAGATGGAAATCCCCTGCAACCATAGTATGGACACAGTAAGTTAAATGATAATCCATGGGTTGCTTATTATAGCAGCGCAGATATTAGTATATCTAAACAGAAACATACCTCTAATTCAGATAGCGTTATACTTACTGTTTCATAACATAGGTTACAGTATCTTGAGAAACACTTTATATTCTCTCATACATTTACATATCTTGTTTTATTATTATTGTTTTAATTTTTATTTTTACTTTATTTTACTTTACAATACTGTATTGGTTTTGCCATACATTAACATGAATCCGCCATGGGTGTACATGAGTTCCCAAACATGAACCCCCCTCCCACCTCCCATCAGAGACACTGATTGCCACGTGTTCTATCTTTTCAATGATATATATATGTGTATATAGCAACCAGCTTCCCTGGTAGCACAGCTGGTAAGAATCCACCTGCAATGCAAAGACCTCGTTCAATTCCTGGGTCAGGAAGATCCTCTGGAAAAGGGAGAGGCTACATGTCCCAGTATTCTTGGGCTTCACTGGTGGCTCAGATGGTAAAGAATCCGCCTGAACTTCAAGAGACCTGGATTCAATGCTGGGATAGGAATATCCTCTGGAGGAGGGCAGGCAACCCACTCCAGTATTTTTGCCTGGAGAATCCCCATGGACAGAGGAGTCTGGTGGATGACAGTCTCTGGGGTGGCAGAGTCAGGCACAACTGAGCAACTAAGCACAGGTATAGCAACCAATATTGGAAGATAGATACAGTGTGTCCCTTTGGGTCAAAGGCAAGGAAGCCTTTAGAAAGGATTTAAATCCCCTGAAATTGGAGTTTAAATCAATTGTGAAGCAAAACTATTGCATGTGCAGTATGAACTGGGCACCTCTTTTTTATATTCATGGGAACTACAGAGCTAAAAGAACCTAGGCAATAAGAATATTTATGCAAGTTGTGATGCTGTGTGCAATAAAGTTCTCATATCCTTATCCAGAGGTTTTGCTTATTTTGCAAGCATCTATGGCTAATTCATTAGTTAGAAATAACCAAAATCTCAGACAATTTCAAAGTTATTGACCTGAGAACAGCACTTTAAAAAAATGAGAATGCTTAAGCAAATTATGAAATTAATAAAAATATAAAAACAAACCTAAAGTATGGGGTACTTTCATACAAACACTTCAGCATAGTGGTCCTCATAGGGCTTAGAAGTTTGCAAGTACTGCAGAATGCATTACATATCATCTGATCAACCAATAGATGACTTAAGTAACTAAGATTTTCCCTCAAGAGGGAAGTAACTCAATTTTACTGTCTTAACAACAAAATTTTAATTTCTCCATACAATTTATGCATATGATTGTATGTGATTGTCTTACATTCACAAATATAATGATAAATCACAATATTAGGGGATTCCCTGGTGGCTCAGATGGTAAAGTATCTGCTTGCAATGCGGGAGACCCGGGTTTAATCCCTGGGTAGGGAAGATGCCCTGGAGAAGGAAATGGCAACCCACTCCAATATTCTTGCCTGGAAAATCCCATGGATGGAGGAACCTGACAGGCTACAGTCCATGGGATTGCAAAGAGTCACACACAACCGAGTGACTTCACTTCCTTTCTTTCACAATATTTTAGTCCATGGACCACATTGCAGATACTGTTTGGCTTGTGATAACAATGGTAACAAGAAAAGTCTAGAAAAAAAGATCCCTGTAGCCTTACTATGCTGATTTTCCTCTTGTTGTTCAGTCGCAGAGTCATGTCCTACTCTTTGCGACCCCACGGACTGCAGCACACCAGGTTCTCCTGTCATTCACGATCTCCCAGAGCTTGCTTAGATTCATGTCCATTGAGTCAGTGATGCCATCCAACCATTTCATCGTCAGCTACCCTCTCTTATTATCTTCAATCTTTCCCAGCATCAGGGTCTTTTCCAATGAGTTGGCTCTTCACATCAGATGGCCATAGTATTGGAGTTTCAGCTTTAGCACCATTGCTTCCAAAGAAATCCCAGGGCTGATCTCCTTCAGAATGAATGATCTCCTTCCAATGAATATTCAGGGTTGATTTCCTTTAAGATTGACTTGTTTAATTTCCTGGCAATCCAGGGGACTCTCAAGAGTCTTCCTCAGCACCAGAGTTCAAAAGCATAAATTCTTCAGTGCTCAGCCTTTTTATTGGTCCAACGTTCACATCCATATATGACCATAGCTTTCACTATACAGACATTTGCTGGCAAAGCAATGTCTCGCTTTTTAATATGTTGTCTAGCTTTGTCATAATCACTGTCCACAGTGATTTTGGAGCCCAAGAAAATAAAATCTGTCACTTCATTCGCTTTATTTGCCATGACGTGATGAGGCTGGATGCCCATCATCTTAGTTTTCTGAATGTTAAGATTTAAGCCAGCTTTTCCCACTCTCCCTTTTCACCCTCATCAAGAGGCTCCTTAGTTCCTTTTCCCTTTCTTTCATTAGAGTGGTATCACATGCATATCTGAGCACATTGATATTTCTCCCAGCTATCGGGAATCCAGCTTGTGATTTATCCAGCCAAGCATTTCACATAATATACTCTGTATATAAGTTAAATAAGAAGGGTGACAATATACAGCTTTGTTGTACACTTTTCCGAATTCTGAACCAGTCCATTTTTCTATACCTGGTTCTAACCCTTGTTTTTTGACCTGCATACAACTTTCTCAGGTAACAGTTATGGTTGTCTAGAATTTTCCACAGTTTATTGTGATCCACAGAGTCAAAGGGTTTAGTGTAGTCAATGAAGCAGAAGTAGAAGTTTCTACTTCAGTAGAAGTTTATCTGGAATTCCCTTGCTCTCTCTAAGATCCAACAAATGTTAGTAATTTGATCTTGAGTCTCTCTGCCTTTTCTAAATTCAGCTTCTACATCTGGAAATTCTCAGTTCACATACTGCTGAAACCTAGCTTGAAGCATTTTGAACATAAACTTGCTAGCATGTGAAATGAGAGCAACTGTATGGTAGCTTAAATACTTTTTGGCATTGCCTTTCTTTGGGATTGGAATGAAAACTGACATTATCCAGTCCTGTGGCCACTGCTGAGTTTTTCAAATTTGCTGAAATATTGAGTGCAGCACTTTGACAGCAACATCACTTAGGAATTTGACTCAGCTGGAATTCTATCACTTCCCATAGCTTTGTCCATAGAAATGCTTCCTAAAGCCCAATTGACTTCACACTCCAGGATGTCTGCCTCTAGGTAAGTTGCCACATCATCATGGTTTTCTGGGTCATTAAGACCTTTGCTGTATAGTTCTTCTGTGTATTCTTACCCCCTCTTTTGCTTCTGTCAGGTCCTTACCATTTCTGTACTTTATTGTGCCCATCCTTGCAAGAAATGTTTCCTTGATAATTCCAATTTTCTTGAAGCAATCTCTAGTCTTTCCCATTCTATTGTTTTCTTCTATTTCTTTGCATCATTCATTTAAGAAGGCCTTCTTAGCTCTCCTTGCTATTCTCTGGAACTTTGCATTTAGTTGAGTATGTCTTCCCGTTTCTCCCTTGCCTTTCACTTCTCTGCTTTTCTCAGCTATTTGTAAAGTCTCTTCAGACAACCACTTTGCCTTTTTAGGGGTGATGATTTTGTTCACTGCCTCCTATACAGTGCTATGAACCACTGTCCATAGTTCTTCAGGTACTCTGCCTACCAGACAATCTCTAATGCCTTGAATCTGTTTGTCACCTTGACTGTATAATCATAAGGGATTTGATTAAAGTCATATCTGAATGTCCTAATGGTTTTCCCTACTTTCTTCAATTTAAGCCTGAATTTTGCAACAAGGAGCTCACAATCTGAGCCACAATCAGCTCCAGGTCTTGTTTTTGGTGACTTCTCCAACTTCAGCTGCGAAGAATATAATCAGTCTGATTTTGGTATTGGCCATCTGGTGATGGCCATGTGTAGAGTCTTTCTATTATGCTGTTGGAAGAGTGTGATTTCTATGACCACTGTGTTCTCTCAACAAAACTCTGTTAGGCTTTGCCCTACTTCATTTTGTATTCCAAGGTCAAACTTGCCTGTTACTCCAGATATCTCTTGACTTCCTACTTTTGCATTCCAATCCCCTATGATGAAAACGACATCTTTTTTGGTGTTAGCTTTATAAGGTCTTGTAGTTCTTTATGGAACTGTTCAACTTTAGCATTAGTGGTTTGGGTACAGACTTGGATTACAGTTATGTTGAATGGTTTGTCTTAGAAATGAACTCAGATCATTCTGTCATTTTTGAGATTGCACCCAAGTATTTCATTTCAAACTCTTTTGTTGACTATGAGGGCTACTCTATTTCTTCTAAGGGATTCTTGTGCACAGTTGTAGGCATAATTTGCACATTCCCACTCATTTTAGTTCACTGATTCCTAAGATGTGCTCATACCTTCATTGAGTTATGCAAGACCCTTTACCACAAGACTGTGATCCATGAAAGAGATGCTGATACTTAGTGTACAACATGTTAATTAATTGACTGTTACTATTTAAGATTGTTAATACTGTTAAAACACATGCAAGGCTATCAGAATGGCCTCAAACTATTATCTGGAAATTTAATGAAGTATGAATTGCAATGAACACATTAATAAAGGTGATTGCTGGACTTTATAAATCCTCTTCAAAATTTAAGTAATCTTTGCACATATTATTTAAAATATTCTTACAGTAAACCTGTGAACATCTATGAGATAGGTCACATAATTACTTTGGATAGTTGAACTATTATTATCTATGTGTTCACTAAAAACCTTAGGTCAAAATGGCCAATATTTAACTGACGAATTGAATCATTCTTTCCTTATATCAACATTAAAATGAGTTTCCAAGTGAAAAATAAAGTGAAATGCTGCCTAAGATGTGAAAGAATTGGGTACCATCCAAAGACTCAGCTACCTAATATCTAATAAAACTCTTCAGGAAGTCTTCAGTCTGGGGAGTGGTAGAGGGGACACAGAATGATACAGAGCATCAGTCATTGAAAACAGTTCAAACTGCTCACCTTGTTGGGTAGCTATGACAAACAAGATTTTTAAAATATTTTTAGATTTAACATGGAAATTATAAAATTATGCATAACCAAATCAGTAGCAACTTACCAAAGAGCAAAAGTGATGCATATATAAGTAGAATGCACTGCATGACATGCACTGAATGATCTTTTCATCTATAAACACAACTTAATATTTTTTCTTCAAAAACAAAGAGAAAAAACGTCCATGCAGTACAATGTGTAGATTCTACATTATTTCACAGCTCAATTCACCTAAGATTCTACATGCATTACTAGTGTCCAAACTTGTGACCTAACAAATTTCACAGAATTTGCATCTAACTTATTTGAAACTTTGCCCATAAATGATTTTTTATACAAAGATGCAAATCCACTCAGAGCTGAATGCAGAGGCCAAGATTCTATTAAGAGTTTCTGCTTTCAGGTACAGTTTTTTCTGATGTTATTTTGCATTCTTAAAGAAACTCATGTCATGACATGTAAATAGGGCTAGTAGCTATTTTCATTTTATTTCAATGGTTGGAATATTCAAAGATACTTTATATGAATTAGCAAGTGTTCTGAGGCTAAGTAATCCTGAAGAGTGACTAAGATGTTATCAAAGCCGTTTTCAGTGTTCTATTGGCTTTTCCATTTCTCCTGTGCACTTTCTTGTGGGATGCAACTTTATTCTTATTTAGTTGTCAATTTTACAAGTCATTCAGAGAATTGTAAGTAAATATTAAAGTTAGTGCATTTAAAAATAGTTTTGGTCTGTGTGATTTAAATTGGTAGGTCTACACTGGGATGGGAGTTGTGGAGTAACTGAATTTATTAAGGCAAAATTGAACATTTATGCTTCAAAGTATCATTATTCCAAATCATCAGTTCAGTTCAGTTCAGATGCTCAGTCATGCCTGACTCTTTGCAACCCCATGGACTGCAGCACACATAGACTGCAGTTTACAAAATAAAATTTTGAAATTTTATTTCAAAATGAAAAGGATGATAGTAATGGTGAAAATTCATCCTGCAAATAAAAGGAGTTAGTTAGTTCAGATCAGGACATGATTTACAAACTCAGTCGTGTCCGACGCTTTGAGACCCCATGGAATGCAGCACACCAGGCTTCCCTGTCCATTGCCAACTCCCAGAGTTTACTAAAAGTCATGCCCATTGAGTCAGTGATGCCATCCAATCATCTCATCCTCTGTCATCCCCTTCTCCTCTTCCCTTCAATCTCTCCCAGCGTCAGAGTCTTTTCTAATGAGTCAGTTCTTCACATCAGATGGCCAAAGTATTGGAGGTTTGGCTTCAGCATCAGTACTTCCAATGAATATTTAGGATGGACTGACTGGATCTCCTTGCAGTCCAAGGGACTCTCAAGAGTCTTCTCCAACATCACAGTTCAAAAGCATCACTTCTTCAACGCTCAGGTTTCTTCACAGTCCAGCTCTCAAATCCATACATGACTACTGGAAAAACCATAGCCTTGACTAGACGGAACTTTGTTAGCAAAGTAATGTCTCTGCTTTTAAATATGTTACCTAGGTTGGTCATAACTTGCCTTCCAAGGAGTAGGTGTCTTTTAATCTCATGGTTGCAGTCACCATCTCCAGTGATTTGGAGCTGCCCAAATATAAAGTCTGCCACTGTTTCTACTGTTTCCCCATCTATTTGTCATGAAGTGATGGGACCGGATGCCATGATCTTCGTTTTCTGAATGTTGACCTTTAAGCCAACTTTTCACTCTCCTCTTTCACTTTCATCAAGAGGCTTTTTGGTTCCTCTTCACTTTCTGCCATAAGGATGGTGTCATCTGCATATCTGAGGTTATTGATATTTCTCCTGGCAATCTTATTTTTTTTTTTCCCCAGCAATCTTGATTCCAGCTTGTGCTTCTTCCAGCCCAGCATTTCTCATGATGTACTCTGCATAGAAGTTAAATAAGCAGGGTGACAATATACAGCCTTGACATACTCCTTTTCCTATTTGGAACCAGTCTGTTGTTCCATGTCCAGTTATAACTGTTGCTTCCTGACCTGCATATAGGTTTCTCAAGAGGCAGGTCAGGTGGTCTGGTATTCCCATCTCTTTCAGAATTTTCCATGGTTTATTGTGATCCACACAGTCAAAGGCTTTGGCATAGTCAATAAAGCAGAAATAGATGTTTTTCTAGAACTCTCTTCCTTTTCCCATGATTCAGCAGATGTTGGCAATTTGATCTCTGGTTCCTCTGCCTTTTCTAAAACCAGCTTGAACATCTGGAAGTTCATGGTTCACATACTGCTGAAGACTGGCTTAATTTTGAGCATTACTTTACTAGCATGTGAGATGAGTGCAATTGTGTGGTAGTTTGAATATTCTTTCGCATTGCCTTTCTTTAGGATTGGAATGAAAAATGACCAGTCCTGTGGCCAGTGCTGAGTTTTCCAAATTTGTTGGCATATTGAGTGCAGGACTTTCACAGCAACGTCTTTCAGGATTTGAAATAGCTCAACTGGAATCCATCACTTCCACTAGCTTTGTTCATAGTGATGCTTTCTAAGGCCCACTTGACTTCACATTCCAGGATGTCTGGCTTTAGGTGAGTGATCAAATCATCGTGCTTATCTGGGTCATGAAAATCGTTTTCGTACAGTTCTTCTGTGAATTCTTGCTACGTCTTCCTAATATCTTCTGCTTCTGTTAGGTCCATACTATTTCTGTCCTTTATCGAGCCCATCTTTGCATGAAATGTTCCCTTGGTATCTCTAATTTTCTTGAAGAGATCTTTAGTCTTTCCCATTCTGTTGTTTTCCTCTATTTCTTTGCATTGATCACTGAGGAAGGCTTTATTATCTCTCCTTGCTATTCTTTGGAACTCTGCATTCAGATGCTTATATCTTTCCTTTTCTCCTTTGCTTTTTGCTTTTCTTTTTTTCACAGCTATTTGTAAGGCCTCCCCAGACAGCCATTTTGTTTTTTTGCATTTCTTTTCCATGGGGATGGTCTTGATCCCTGTCTCCTGTACAATGTCACAAACCTCCATCCGTAGTTCATCAGGTACTCTATCTATCAGATCTAGTCCCTTCAATCTATTTCTCACTTCCACTGTATAATCATAAGGATTTGATTTATGTCATACCTGAATGGTCTAGTGGTTTTCCCTACGTTTTTCAATTTAAGTCTGAATTTGGCAATAAGGAATTCATGATCTGAGCCACAGTCAGCTCGCAGTCTTGTTTTTGCTGACTGTATAGAGCTTGTCCATCTTTGGCTGCAAAGAATATAATAAATCTGATATTGGTGTTGACCATTTGGTGATGTCCATGTGTAGAGTCTTCTCTTGTTTTGTTAGAAGTGGGTGTTTGCTGTGACCAGTGCATTCTCTTGCCAAAACTCTATTAACATTTGCCCTGCTTATTCCATGAGGTCTAATTGCAATCCCATAGGCTCGGTGAAATAAAACAGGGTCAATAAGCAGGTTTCTCTCTCTTTAATAAAGTGAAAGAAAAGCTGAGAAACACAGTATTTATAAAAAATTTCCCTTTATAATTAATATATGTTTCATTTATTGCAATAATGTAAAATTTATGTTATTTTCAGATGGCTGCATCCAGGTGATAGTTTTATCTAATTGAGAAAAATAGTTTAAAAAACCCAATTTGTTATTTTCATTTTTTTTATCCATAATATGAGGAAGAATAATGAAATTTTGGCTAGTGTTGTGTGTCTTCAGCTTATAAATGTCATTTTAATCAAAAGTATCTAACTACAAGCATATATTTTAGGAGATATAAAGAATGATAACTACTCACAGGACACCTATTATTTTGTAGAGCAGAAAAGATATGTAATGTAATATGCTTAAGAGTAATGTGATGAGCACATTAGGATGATGCATATAATCCACTATGCTGGTTAAAAGAAAGAATTGATGATTTATCATTACTATCAGGAGGGAGATCTTTAGGAATTGGTTGATTATATTAGCTTCTTGAAAGATAAAGCTACTGATAGTCAATAATAAGTGAGAAAATACATGGATATAGAAAAATATGAGGATTAGAGAAAGGCAATATTTCAATAAATAGCATGTGAAATTTTTACACTGGGAAATAAGTCTTGGAAACAAGAGCCTGAATATTGAATACATTACTTTTTACTCTCTTGGCAAAGTGAACCCTAAAGTGTCAATGGCAGATGTATTTGATCTAAGAACAATATTGCAAACAAGCTACTCTGATGGTAACCTGGGAGATTAAATGTGTTGATACATGTATAATGCTTATAGTTGTTTTATGATCACATACTGCTTTATTGCAAATTTATTAATTGTTTATTCAATATTCAGCTCAAAGACTGGGTCAGGAAGATCCCCTGGAGGAGAGCATGGCAATCCAATCAAGTGTTCTTGCCTAGGGAATCCCATGGACAGAGGAGCCTGGCGGGCTATAGACCATAGGGTCACAAACAGTCTGACACAGCTGAGAGACTGAGCGCACACGCACACCCACACCCTGGGTCCTGATGCATGTCATTCTTTTCTGATGAGAGATTTACCTCAAAGATTCTTTCCACAGGTATAGAACAAAATAATCAGTGTTACCTTTAAGCATGCTGTTTAGACAGTGTTAAGTATGATGTATTCAAGGTTGTGGCTATGGGAATTTATATTCAAAGTATGTCATAGTTGGTACATGATGGACTGCAACAAGTGAGAAAAGAAGCTATCTGCATACAGATGCCTTCGTATGTGCATAAGAGTGTGAACAAGCTGAATGAAAGTACTCAGATAATCTCTTATTTGATCTTTACACAGGGCAAATGTAATCCACCTGAGCTGATTGATGGAAAAATACAGAAAGCAAGTAATTTATTCAACAGCAGAGAATTAGGAAGTTTAAGAACTGGAATTTGAACCCAAGCTTATCCAAAAAACAAGTTATGGGTTGTGTTATTTTTTGTCTTTCAATCAGTGTATCTTTGCAAATGTTGACCACCAATGTTTATTAATTTGTTTAACCAATGCAGACTTTCAAAATTTACATTAAAAAGTACTGTTTAGCTGTGGTAAAGTGGAGATAAGAGTGTGGTATCATGGATAGCCCATCTATTGGATCTGAAATTCTGGATATTTGGATTCAGCATGATTTGGTAATGCTAATAAAATTTTGAGAATCTTAGTGCATTCTAATACCCTGAGAGACCTTGTCTTGTCTCCAAAGGCATGTGTTAACTTAGGTAATCAAGGATTATGAATAAATATAAAAAGACTTATGAGGCTCTAAATCATTTTATAAAGAAACAGAGTATTTCCCCAAATCAAAAGTATGCACACAAAAGGAATGAACACTGTGACTTTCAGGAAGATATAAATGGAGAAGGTGACATGATGTAAAACGTACTCACTGAAGCTACAAAATATAAAAGCATGATACAAAACCTTGAAGACACATTATTTCTGTCAAAAAGATCAGCACTATGCTTCAAAATTCCATCACAAAGCACCCAGCTTTTATTGCAAATCCTGAGAACATACACTAGAAAAGCGTACAATCTGAAATTTTATATAAGCAGATGAAATTCAGGCTCACAGGGGCCTTGTTTTTCATATAGGCCTCAGGGGCATAATGCCTTTAAAGTAGAGCTCCTTAGACAGAGGTAACATCTTGCCAGTAGGTAGTGTCTCACATGAAACATCTGACGCTGCTCTTAGAGGTGTCTTGGGTACCCAGTAGCCCCAGCTGGTATGTAGGCTATATACATAGTTTAAATAGTTCTCTTGACTTCTGGCAATTTCTGACAAACTGGAAATCCCAGCAGGAACTAAAATGACATTGACAGCTGTGGGATGGTCTGCACTGTATTTCACCTTCCAGTATTTTTTACTCTTTCAATAAAGTATATCATCAAGAGGGATGGGAGGCCTGTCAGGTCACAAATACACCACAAATGAAAAATGACAGAAGTTTTGCTCTTTGTATAAATAGGGTCTGATGTGGAGCTTAGTTAAAGTCACCCAGACTCTTGAATAAAGTTGAGAAATAGGGCAAATTTATTGTGATATTTCAAAAATCTATTTCCCATCCAGTTAGGTTTGAGGAATGAGTAATGCCGCTGCAAATTTTATAATAAGTCAGATGAGATCTCATGGCTTGGCTCCATCCAGAGTGGACCTTATGGCTTGCCTATTAACCTCTCACTTCTAGGAACTGTTCTCTTCACAAATATAGTTACTGGGCACCTCCATGAAGTACTTTTCTTGATATACTAGTATCACTGAACTGGTGCTCTTGAAAGGTAAGGGTAGGTGATTATGACCTCAAATATGTCAATCAGTCCCTTTCTCAAGGATTTAGAATTAAAAATAAAAATAGTAGGTCATTTTCTCTTGGGTGATGTGACCAAGGATATAAAAATTCAGGGAGTATATCTTGAACAAATTCCATCTGTTACTTTAGAAAAGAAGCAATAGAAAGACTCATAAAGAAATACTCATAAAACAGACATGCAGAAAGGAGCAGAGAGAAAATTCATTGAATTCCTAGACAGACTCAATCCATTTTTGAGGTCCATTTATTTTCTCTCTCACACACACACACACACACACACACAAACATATACATATATTATATATATATATATATATATATATATATATATATATATATATATATATTTGTCTCTTTAAGAAGTTCTATTTTTCCTAGCTTAATGCAAAGTGATGGAATAGATAATTCTCACTGATATTCACTACTAATTGAAATACATTATTTCTAGTCATGCCCCTTCTACAAGAAAGCATACACTAAAAAAATATATTACAATAATGGAAATTACTGGTGGAATAAGTACTGTATTAAGTTACATGTCAGATAATCAGAGTAACAAAGTAGAAAGATACAAGTGTTAAAGCCAAAAATATTGACTCTGGCTCTTATCAAATATGTAGTCTTAGATTAATTATTTAAATGTTCTTTATCTTAGTGTTGTCTTAGGCAGATTTATTATATGTAGTCACACAGGCCCCCAAATTCATAATGCCTTGGGATTTAATGCTCTGTTTTCATCATGATGAAAGTCTTAATGATTTTATCTTCCAACTTGTGCTTTGTAAGTGAAGTTTGATGGGACAGTGGAGCGTGTCCTGGGAGCTTGGAGCCTTGGATTATGCAACCCTGCTTCTACTGTCCTCAGCCTCCTCAGGGAGGGTACTTCTCTGTCAATTTCCGACATTTAGACACCCTGGACCCCACTCAGACTTCTTCTCCTCCTGTTTTGCATCTGTGGCTGTCCTTTCCAGGGCTGCAGTTGGGCTGCATCACTGGAGTATGGAGAGTCCAGTATTCTGTCATCACCCTTTTTTCTTGCTGGGAGCCTGGGTGCAGGGACTGTTTGGTCAGATGCATGACATATGGGCTCTCAGGATGGGGCAAAGCAATCCTTCCTCCTCGGAATGACAGCACAACAGCACTGCGTATCTGACAGGTGTCTTTGTAGGAGCCTCTCTTCCATTCCTGATTCCAATACCTAATATATCTTGAGATGAAGATTGAGATACCTGGGCATTGTCCATCCACAATGCATTGTAGCAATAGGCCATGAAAAAAAATATTGACTTTGTTAGCATTTTTGTTTTACTTTGGGCCCTGCAAATTATGTAGCTAGCCTTGGCTTTGCAGTGGAATAAGGCTCTCATCCTGATTCCAAACAAGGACCTATCCTTTTCTAGGCTTTTCTAGCAAGAGGTTGGTTGGGTTTCTAAACATTAATTTGCATGTATTTTGGTGAAAGAAAAGCAAGTCATAAGGGTTGCAGAAAAGGGAAATGTTGAAGAGAAGAAAGCATGTTGTCTCTCTCCTCTGGGTTACATTCTATAGCTTCCTAGCTAGTGTGTCACCATTTGCTTGCAGAACAGTGGACAGCTATCCTCAAATGGGAGTAGCTTCTTGGGATTTAACCCACTGTGTTGCACAGTCATTTTTATTAGATAACAAATTAAGAAAGAACATGGAGTTAGAGGAAATGGAGGATGTTTAAACATATTATAGAATAATTGTTGTTGTTCAGTCACCAAGTCATGTCCAACTATTTGCAAACCTAAGGACTATAGCAAGCCAGGCCTCTCTGTCCTTCAACATATCCTGAAATTTGCCCAAGTCCATGTCTATTGAATTGGTGATGCCATCCAAATATCTCATCCTCTGTTGCCTTCTTCTCTATCTGCCCTCAATTTTTCTCAGCATCAGGGTCTTTTCCAATGAGTTGGCTGTTCACATTAGGTGGCCAAAGAATTGGAGCTTCAGCATCATGCCTTCCAATGAATATTTAGGGTTGATTTCCTTTAAGACTGATTGATTTTATCGCCTTGCTGTCCAAGGGACTCTCAAGAGTCTTCTCCAGCACTACAGTTTGAAAACATCAATTCTTTGGTGCTCTGCCTTCTTTATAGTCAAACTCTCACATCTGCACAAGACTACTGAAACAAAAAATAGCTTTGACTATATGGAACTTTGTTGACAAAGGGATGCCTTGGCTTTCTAATACACTGTATAGATTTGTAATACCTTTCCTGACAAGAAGCAATCACCTTCTAATTTCATGGCTGCAGTCACCATCCACAGTGATTTTAGAGCCCAAGAAGTAGATATCTGTCACTGCTTCTACATTCTCCTTTTCTATTTACCATGAAGTGAGAGCAAATTTGGAAAACTCAGCAGTGGCCACAGGACTGGAAAAGGTCAGTTTTCATTCCAATCCCAGAGAAAGGCAATGCCAAAGAATGCTCAAACTATCACACAATTGCACTCATCTCACACGCTAGTAAAGTAATGATCAAAATTCTGCAAGCCAGGCTTCAGCAGTACGTGAATGTGAACTTCCAGATGTTCAAGCTGGTTTTAGAAAAGGCAGAGGAACCAGAGATCAAATTGCCAACATCCTCTAGATCATGGGAAAAGGAAGAGAGTTCCAGAAAAACATCTATTTCTGCTTTATTGACTATGCCAAAGCCTTTGACTGTGTGGATCACAATAAACCATGGAAAATTCTGAAAGAGATGGGAATACCAGACCACCTGACCTGCCTCTTGAGAAACCTATATGCAGGTCAGGAAGCAACAGTTATAACTGGACATGGAACAACAGACTGGTTCCAAATAGGAAAAGGAGTATGTCAAGGCTGTATATTGTCACCCTGCTTATTTAACTTCTATGCAGAGTACATCATGAGAAATGCTGGGCTGGAAGAAGCACAAGCTGGAATCAAGATCACTGGGAGAAATAGCAATAACCTCACATATGCAGATGACACCACCCTTATGGCAGAAAGTGAAGAGGAACTGAAAAGCCTCTTGATGAAAGTGAAAGAGGAGAGTGAACAAGTTTACTTAAAGGTTAACATTCAGAAAACTAAGATCATGGCATCCGGTCCCATCACTTCATGACAAATAGATGGGGAAACAGTGGAAAGAGTGTTAGACTTTATTTTGGGGGGTTCTAAAATCACTGCAGATGGTGATTGCAATCATGAAATTAAAAGACCGTTACTCCTTGAAAGGAAAGTTATGACCAACTTAGCATATTTAAAAGCAGAGATATTACTTTGCCAACAAAAGTCCGTCTAGTCAAGGCTATGGTTTTTCCAGTGCTCATGTATGGGGGAGGGATTGGGGTAGGAGGAGAAGGGGACGACAGAGGATGAGATGGCTGGATGGCATCACCAACTCAATGGACATGAGGTTGAGTGAACTCTGGGAGTTGGTGATGGACAGCGAGGCCTGGTATGCTATGATTCATGGGGTCGCAAAGAGTAGGACACGAGTGAACAACTCAACTAAACTGAGATCTTAGAAGAGCTAAGATCAATTAAAACAGTCAACATAAAGCACATAGAAAAATGTGGTACATAGTATTTGATATACAGAAGTCATTAGTCATATAATAATTTTATAGTATTATACTTCTTCCTTCTAAGAAGTGGAAGCATATTGAAGTCCTATGATAAATTAGCTTTTGATTGTCTACCATAAAGGGAGACATGGGTAATTTTGATATAGTGGCAATTCATAAATGTTTAAAAACTTCATTTTGGACAGTATTTTCAAGCCCTTCCTATCAGTTCTGTTAATGTAAGGAGCAACAATGATTGATTTAATTTTCACCGCTTCTATCTGTTCCTGATCACTTGCTATTAAAAGTGCTAAGAAGCAGTGAAATAGCCAAAAGGCAGACAGGATCTGAAACAAACAAAAAAGTTATTTTTAATTCCTCAAATTTGTCTAACATTTCAACCACATCTCTAATATAATTATATAGTCATCTCTCATAACTGTGTATGCAAACTGTTATTAATGCACAACAAATAGCATTAATCAATAAGTCTGGAGTTGAGCAGTTGAAATTCTAATATAAACATAGTCATGATCAAACTTTGTAGGGTTACTTATGTCTACAACAATGCACAGATGATGGAATGACGTAGCATGAAGCTTTTGTTGAGACTGTGGACTGCCTATCATATCATACGTGAGAAAACCAAGGAGTAAAGATAGTGAAAAACTAGTTCATGATTATACAATAAATAATAAAGCCAAGTCTAGATAATAGATACACTGCTATCCACAGTCGGTAGCTGCTTCTAAAATCAAACCAACGTTTGCAATTGTTTATGATCCAAAAGTAAATCTGCACTTGTAATTACTTACTCTATAATTTACATCTTTTCCTAACAAATTGTATCATTTCTTTCCATAATTCATAGCTTATGTAAATTCACAAGCAAAAGAAAACTTAGAACTTCATGTAATGAGACCACAAAAGATTAACTTGCTTGCTAGAAGGCAAGTGAGGTCTTGAAATCAAGCCATTTCACTACCAAGTTAATATTTTAGTTCTCTTTGCATATAGTAAATATATTAATGTCTTTCTGAAAACTTTGGAGATGTGAATAAAATAAATCATTTCAATGGCCTTTTTAGAACTGAACTATTAGTGAAACCTAATAGGTACAGGATATCACATTTGGTGTTATCATTTTAGAGCCAAAGATCTGATTAATATTCACTGGCTTTGTCTGAAAATGAAAGAGTATGATGTTTATCAACATACAATGGTGTTTGTTCATCACATTGATTTTTTATTATGAGTTTTCACAATTTGAAATAATAACTACAAAACATCCCAAATGGATTTCTGATTGTTCATTGTTTATAGCATCTGTAGCAAATATGTTGGCATGACACTCACAACTAGCATGCTTTATTTAAAATTAAAGGGAAAATAGTACTAATTATAAACATTGTCTATAATAGAGCTTTGTGGTTTACATAATCACATTTTGTAAAAGAAAAGAGGCAAGCTTGGTCTGACTTCATGTTTTCATCAGAAAGGATCTGAATATCTTCTTCCCATGGTACCAGCTGCACTGTTTTTGCATGAGAGCAGTGTGTTTCATTTCAATAGCCTGAAGAGAGTTTACTTTTGAAGAGCTGCATCTTGCAAATGTGCCAGGGGAAGGATAATTTTGCTCTCTGTAATAGCGTATATCAGCTAGTCCTGTCCAGAAATTTTGCTTCACAAGCTATGACTAGACCAGTATTGCCACTAACACTCCCAGTCTTAAATAAAAAGGCATTTTTTTTTTTTTACTATTTTTCTCAAGGAGCATTTTCTGAAGTAATTAAATGCATAAATAAAATATTAAAAAGTAAATAATTTATTTTGTGGCCTCTAATCTCAGGCAGGCTTCCCTTTTATTTTTTGCATGCAGGAAAAAAATACATTAGAGCAAACAAATAAGCTCAAACTGATGTAAAAATTTAAAGTGTGTGTGTTAGTCGCACAGTCATGTCCAACTCTTTGTGATCCCGTGGACTATAGCCCGCCAGGGTCCTCTGTCCGTGGAATTTTCCAGGCAAGAATACTGGAGTGGCTTGCCATTCCCTTCTCCCAGGTATCTTCCCTATCCAGGGATCGAACCCAGCTATAAATACACGTCATTTAAAATTTCAGAGTAGTCAGTGAGAAAATATAAAAGAAATATTCCAAGTATTGAAAAGCTATATATTTTCCTCAAAATAATATAAATCAGTGTACTGGAAACAAGACAGTGTTTCTATTTCAATGTTTAACAGAAAATCTGTATAGAGTGAAAGGAAATTCACAGAATTTATATCAGTGACATTGCATGTGTGTAAGGATTTTCAGGTGATCTTTCCATATCCTAGATTCTATTTCTGTTTTTCAGGCAAACTGACCTGTATGTCTTAGATAACATTCATCTCTACTTCCTTAGAACCTGGAGTGGTGTTTTATAATAAAATGGGTCCTCATGATTATGATGGTTTTATATCATGCTCTATTTAGTAAAATGGACAAATTCTAAGTACTGCTTTGATGTTTTGCTCACTGTGTAACCTTAAGTAAGGTAATTCATACATCAATTCCTGTTTTTTCCCCCACATCTGTAAAATGAGAAGGCTAATAAATACCTACAGGTGAGTTACCCATAGTCTAACATAATATCTAATGAAAATATCTGATGGTACTTCTTGATAAATAATTTTAGTTATGAATTATATATGAGAAGTCAATGATTGAAATAAAGACAAAAGAGAAAACATAAAAGGTCTGCAGAATATAATATAATTCAGACTTCTGCATATTACTTGATAAAAGCAATAAAATTATGAGGACATAAATGCAAAATAACATCAGTAGCCTTTAAAGCTACTCAGACCTTAGAAAACAATAATGCTGAAATTACAAAGCAATGTAGAAACATAATGCTAATCCTTTCCTCAAGGACTAGGAAAACACTAACAAGACAAAAATCTAACTACTCCTTGGTGAAAGTTTTTAATCACTTCATAATATAACCTGCTCTAACAAACATTTAATTATTATTAAATGTTAACAACACATAAATGTTGGTAATATTTCCCCACTGCTAAGAATCATCATCTTTAATGTGCCTGAAAATGTTTTTGGAGCCAAAACTTGTTTTGGAAGATATTCCTGTTTACAAAGTCTATTGAATAGTTACAGATTGAGAAAAGGGCACTGTATAAAGGGTGATTTTTTAAAAAAATTTAATATCATTTAAAATATTTAAAACAAATCTTACAGACCAGAAAAGAACTAGACTTGTACTGAATTAAACCGAGGAGTAAATCCATGGCTGATATCCCAAAAAATAAGGAAGGCTAGGTTGCATAAGGATGATTGATAACAAAAGGAATATTGAAATATAATATAAATTAAATAGTTTGCATTATCCAGAGCTAAAAAATAAGTAGCATAGTATAACGATTGTGCCCAATATACAGTAGAATCTAAGTCATCACTGCAGAAATAAACAGCTTACATACTTTTTGCATGCCTGCTCAGTCACTCAGCTGTGTCTGACTCTTCGTGACCCAATGGACTGCAGCCTGCCAGGCTCCTCTGTCCAAATAATTTTCCAGAAAAGAGTATTGGAGTAGGTTACCAGGCCCTCCTCCAGGGGATCTTCCCAACCCAAGGATTCAACTCACATCTCCTGCATTAACAGGTGTATTTTTTACTACTGAGTCACCTGGAAAGCCCTTATATAATCGAAATATTCTATTGAATATAGTTCTACTTATTGAGCACATATATATGCCAGGTCCTCTAGTAGATGTTGATGTTTCAAAGACATTATCAAGTCTTGAACTAGAATTGACAGTTTAATGGAAAAGACATTGCCCATAAGTACGTAATTTCAATGTCAAACAGTAAAGGGCACATCCATACTGTTCCTCCTCACCAGCAATTTGTTTCTTCTATAAAATGTGCACAGGTCTCATCTGTTACTATGATTTAATTGGAATTTGTCATCTTCCATGGTTGGGCTGTCTGGATGCAATGATTTAATTGCTAGGATTTATTGAAGATGAGTTGAATATGTACCCCAGAATATTTAATAGGCAGATGATTAATTACTTCCATAATGGAACTCTGATCCACACTAGGCCAACTGGCCCTCCTCCACTATGTCAACTACAGATTGGCACTTGCCATGCACAACAGTGCTCCTTGGAAGGAAAGCTATGACAAACCTAGACAGCATATTAAAAAGCAAGGATACAACTTTGCCAACAAAGGTCCGTGTAACCGAAAGCTATGGTTTTCCAGTAGTCATTTACAGATGTTGAGAATTGGACCATAAAGAAGGCAGAGCACTGAACACTGAAGAATTGATGCTTTCAAACTGTGGTGCTGGAGCAGACTCTTGAGTGTCTCTTGGACTGCAAGTGATCAAACCATTCAATCCTAAAGGAAATCAACTCTGAATATTCATTGGAAGGACTGATGCTGAAGTTCCAATAATTTGACCACCTGATTTGAAGAGCCAGCTTAATGGAAAAGACCCTGATGCTGGGAAAGACTGAAGGCCAAAGGAGAAGAGGGCAGCAGAGAATGAGATGGTTAAATAGCATCACTGACTCAGTGGACCTGAACTTGAGCAAACTCCGGGAGATAGTGGAGGACAGGGAAGCGTGGCATGCTGCAGTTCATGGTGTCACAAAGAGTTGGTCAAGACTTAGTGACAGAACAACAACAATGGGCATTTGCCATCTACCTCTGTGCAGTGCTGTGCTGTGTGCTGTGCTGAGTCACTCAGTTGTATCTGCCTCTTTTGGACTATAGCCCACCAGGCCCCTCTGTCCATGAGGATTCTCTAGGCAAGAATATTGGGATGGGTTGCCATGTCCTCTTCCAGGGGATCTTCCCAACTCACGGATCAAAACCAAGGTCTCCCAGATTTCAGGTAGATTCTTTATTGTCTGAGTACCTCTACAAGTATTAAATTATGTGCTGCTGTAGCTGCTGATTCTCAACACCCTCTGAAAGGAGTTCAGGGTAGAAAGCAGATATGACAATATAAAACTAAGCTGACATAAGTTGAACCTGTTTGCTTCCATTTTTATACGTATTTTATTTTTCACTGCATTATGAAAAAGTTGATATCAAAACCCTTGGACTGCAAGAAGATCAAACCAGTCCATTCTAAAGGAGATTTCTTTGGAAAGAATGATGCTAAAGCTGAAACTCCAGTACTTTGGCCACCTCATGCGAAGAGTTGACTTATTGGAAAAGACTCTGTTGCTGGAGGGATTAGGGGCAGGAGGAGAAGGGGATGACAGAGGATGAGATGGCTGGATGGCATCACTGACTCGATAGACATGAGTCAGAGTGAACTCTTGGAGTTATTGATTGACAGGGAGGCCTGGCATGCTGCGATTCATGGGGCCGCAAAGAGTCGGACACGACTGAGCAACTTAACTGAACTGAACTAATATCAAAACAAAAGTAATACAGGTATTATAATGAAATTCCTCCCCTAACTTAAATAATGTAAGCAACAATTGTTTAAGGGAGTGTAAAGAAACTCCACATCTATGTACTTGTTTTAAGAGATAAAATATGATTTCTTAAATTCTTTTTTTTAACATTTCAAAATGTCTACCATCAAAATTTGCTTAGAAATTAAACTCAGTGAACTAATATAAAGTTTTAAACATCATCTCCTCAAGTTGTTCTGCTCAGCAATTTCAATTTTGTGAGTCAGTTCAGTTCAGTCGCTCAGTCATGTCCGACTATTTGTGACCCCATGAATCGCAGCACGCCCGGCCTCCCTGTCCATCACCATCTCCCGGAGTTCACTCAGACTCACGTCCATCGAGTCAGTGATGCCATCCAGCCATCTCATCCTCTGTCATCCCCTTCTCCTCCTGCCCCCAATCCCTCCCAGCATCAGAATCTTTTCTAATGAGTCAACTCTTCGCATGAGGTGGCCAGAGTACTGGAGTTTCAGCTTTCGCATCATTCCTTCCAAAGAAATCCCAGGGCTGATCTCCTTTAGAATGGACTGGTTGGATCTCCTTGCAGTCCAAGGGACTCTCAAGAGTCTTCTCCAGCACCACAGTTCAAAAGCATCAATTGTTTAGCGCTCAGCTTTCTTCACAGTCCAACTCTCACATCCATACATGACCATAGGAAAAACCATAGCCTTGACTAGACGGACCTTAGTCGGCAAAGTAATGTCTCTGATTTTGAATATGCTATCTAGGTTGGTCTTAACTTTTCTTCCAAGGAGTAAGCGTCTTTTAATTTCATGGCTGCAGTCACCATCTGCAGTGATTTTGGAGCCCCCCAAAATAAAATCTGACACTGTTTGCACTGTTTCCCCATCTATTTCCCATGAAGTGATGAGACCAGATGCCATGATCTTCATTTTCTGAATGTTGACCTTTAAGCCAACTTTTTCACTCTCCACTTTCACTTTCATCATTTCATACTTAGATATAATTTTCATAGTAAAAATAATATTTAAAAATTTGCTTAATAATTTGCTTTAAAAATATATGTGAAAAGTATACATGAGAAGTCTTATTGTACAAGTGTGCTAGCATTAAATTTTTGACAAGTGTACATTTAATTTTATTCAAACATACATATAAAATAAAAAGAAAGATTTGTTCTATTTTTCGTACTGACAACCAGTAAGTAGGTAATAGACATGATCTCGTTCTACTTGTCAAGAGGATAAAATTTATACAATATCCAAAATTATTTTAAGCAGTGTTGTTCTTCAAAATATTTTTGTATTTGCCACTATGTTGCATCATTTTAAAACTAATTTACCACTCATAATGTAAATCAAAGAGGTTAAACATCCTAAAAACTATCAAATAAAATTTACATTTGAAAACAAAATAGACTTTTAGTACCATTCAATATTACCTATCACACTGTAGTAGAAGGTATATCCCTTGTGAATATCTAAATATCCTCAATAAATCATCTTTTAGAGAAGAATCTACAACTAGAGACTATAAAGGAATTTTTAAAATAAAAAAGGAAAATTGATCACATTGTACATTAACACTTCTGCCAGATATTTTTTGTTATAAAATTAATAGAGGATTTTGAGCATCTTGATCATCTTAATTGAATTCAGAATACATAAACAGAGTACAAAAAGACACCAGCCATTCAGAACAAGTCAATCGTAAACAATTGTTAAGTTCACACCACAGCATTCTAGTTGAATGATCAGTTCTCTTCATAAGTTAAATATAAATATGTTTCCTATGAAAATCATCATGCAAATACTCTTCTTAAATTTTAATTAGCTATGTTCATAGTTTTCTGACACTTAAACTGTCTGGTTCTAACATTTTCAAGGCTTTAATTAACAAGTACAAAATAATTTGCTTAATACTATCATGTGGTAGAACATGATTTTATGTATCTATTTAAATACCCCAATATTATCTGAGAGCCATAGATTTATATAAAAATTAAATACCTTTTCAAGTCAAATAATGTCACATTGATTTCATTTGCATTTATGAAGTTTCACAGCAGGAATATAAATGGCACTTTTCTCGTTGTAAGTTTCTTAGTTGTTATAATTGGATCTATAATTTTATGTCTTTGATACTATGGAAAAATAGACACAAGCATGAATTTCTAAGTAGATGCATTTACAAGTTCAGATCAAGAAGAAATGATGACATTACAAAAAATATTTAATTGATCACTTATTTGGGGTCAGGTACTTCAACCTGTATTATCCCATTTATTCTTCACAACCACTACATACAGTATATGCTAATATTATCCTTGTTTTACAGAAGAAAATGTGTAGGGATAGAGAAATGATATAATTAATCAAAGGAAGATACAGCGTTTGAATCACAAGAAGTCTGTTTGCTATGCCTGTGCTTTTCAACTTGTATATCTTGTTGCCTTTCAAGTGTGTCCTCATTTCTTAGTTTGAATTTAAACTTGGGTGTTGCATTATTAATTTACATTTGACTTTTCACGTTTCGATGTTTGTTTAATCATTGTCTAATAAATGTTGTAATAATTGTCTTAATACTGCTGATCATGGTTTTTCTTTGTCTTAATATTCTACCACCTCTACTTGTAACATTCTGCTTTATCATATGGTAAGCTAGGGTGGAAAGCCAGAAGATAATGGATTCTAATGGTTAAGTGAGTGGTTCATTTTTGTTATGATTAGTTCCCCACCCTACTGAGAAGTCAGAGGCAGAATGTCTTGTTGCTTGGTTGCTATGCAACATTTATCTTTTCTTTTGTCTTTCTTAACATTTTGAGAGGTTATTCGCCCTTCTTCCACTCATCCAAGTGCCTTTGGGAAAGCTGTTTTAATTCTCTGGCTCCAACTCTAATCCTTACCATTCCACATGTGCACACATGTGCATGCATGCTGAGTCATGTTTGACTCTTTGAGACCCCATGGACCGTAGCTCATTAAGCTTCTCTGTCCATGGATTTTCACAGCAAGAATATTGGAGTGAGTTGCCACTTTCTTCTTCAGGAGATCTTCGTCACCCAGGGACTGAAGCTGCATCCCCTGTGTCTCCTGCATTGCAGGCAAATTCTTGTTACTTCAGTTGTAAAGTTTTATGCTGTATTGGTCCTGTCATTCAGCTAATAATGATAAAGTTCAGGTAATTCAAATTTAGAGGCCATACTCTTTACCATTAAACTCTATTTTTTTTTAAATCAGATGAGACTACACACGTATACCATATTACAGGAGAAGAAATTCATTAGATAATGGAAACTGTCACTTATTCCTATTTATTCCAACACAAGCAAAAAGGAAACTCTCTTAAGTATGTTCTTAGGCAAGTATGCTCACTGTTTAATGGATAATAAATATCACTTATTATTATTATCATTATAGATATACCAATTAGGGTGTTTTTTAATTCCATTTTTGAAATCCATATTCAGAGCCAAGTCTAAGAGAAACAGTTAAGTGAAATTGTTCATTGCTTTCTCCTTCCCCTACTCTTCTTTCCAAGGATCACTTCCTCATTAGCACCCTCAGGTAATGGGAGCCCTCATTCTGCCTTTCACCAGCTCAAAACTCTATAGCAGAAATGCTCCCAGGCCTCCACTTGCCAAACCTTCTCTCCATTAAAACAAATCAATTATATTTTCCCCAAATAGGTCCGAGGAAAAAGAACAATGACAGTTAATAATTTGTAGCTCAGCTGCTATTAGTTTATTAATTTGCTTCTCCATTCTTTATTCATTAATTAGAAACTGTTTATTTGATAAGTTCCATATATAAAGAACTGTGAGAGGGATGCAGAATTGGTGCCAATACCCCAGGAACTGTCTGACTTACTGAATACATGGAACATATTTATAAATAAATAATTTATGCTAACAAAACCAGTAAAGGGATCCCTAAAAGAGTACAGCCTAAATTCTGTGAAAGTAAGGAGACTACTTTAATTCTTGGGCATTTTTATCAGGATCTTAAGAAAATACAAGATTAGAACTTTAAATTTGAATCCCTATAATTGATTGCTTGGACTTACTTATATTTTTGCTTTCATGGTTTTGCATATTTAACAATGTCAACTACAAGGTTATCTTCTTCATGCCAGAATTCAGGATGGATAGAATTCAGTTAAGGCTTTTAAAGACAGAAGGAATGATACTTCTCTGCTTTATACTTAATGTCTGTGGGTAGTTCTGACCAATGGCACACTTCCCCAGCAACAATGACAGATAGTAGACTGGGAATGGGAACAGAAACTCAAGCCAGCTGATATTCTAAATATATTTTATCTCAGTAAATGATCTCAACTTCCCTTTAAATGCTTTAGTCTTTCTTGCCTGTGTGTGTGTGTTACCTGCTCAGTTGTGCCCGACTCTTTGTAACCCCACAGACTGTAGCCCACCAGGCTTCTCTGTCCGTGGGATTCTCTAGGCAAGAATACTGGAGTGGGTTGCCATTTCCTTTTCCAGAGTATCTTCTTGACCCAAAGATTGAGCCCTGGTCTCCTGCAGGCAGGTTCTTTACCATCTGAGCCACCAGGGAAGCTTTAAAAATATGCTAAACTTTAAAGGCAACTCTTCAAGGTGCAAATGTCTTTTATTTTGAGCATTTCTTACCCAAATTAATATCTTCATTAAAAGAAATTAAGTATATCTCTTCAGCATCTTTGAAAGAAGGGCTTCAGCCTCAGCTGCCTCAAATGAATGACTATATATTGGGGTGTTTGTATATATGTATTTATTAGTTTCTAAAAATTGAGATTTTCATTAATATTCTTCAGGATTTAATTCTATAATCACAGATTCATGGTTATGTTATTGCTTACTTAATAAAGAAAATGTTTGACCTGAAAAGTAAATAGGAAGATGGTCGGGAATAAGCTTAAATTTTTTCTGTGAAATATATCTGTCCTCAAAAGCATATTGATTTTGACAGGTAGAATACAGTCCTAACATTTGGCTTCGAGGTGATTGTGAGAGTAAAAAAAGAAGCCAATCTGGCTTCCATTTAATGGTCTTCATCACCAGCTGGCTAAAACCTCTAGACTATACATTTTCCAAGCAAAGATTACAGAGAAGAGAACCTTAATTCCATAACTATATCCAGATTCTCATGAATTAATTCATTAGTTCATAAATAAATTACATCCTTAAACCTTTACCTAAACTTATGTGGAGTCATTCATTTTCATCATTCTGGGTTTTAAGTGGTAGTTCAAACTTTTTAAACTACTAATTAGCAACATCAACAAGATACAGTATATTATATTCACAAAGAGGTAAGATAGATAGAACCTCTAAGTGCTAGATAGGTATTTTCTTCTCAATATATTCATTTCTCTCTCTTTGTTTTTCAATCTAAATTTGGCAGAATTGTTCAAGCAAGTTAAAGCTGAACAAAAAGACCTAGCACAAGAAATGAATGTCAAAAATCCTCAATATACTTGAGTGTTTCTATGTTGTTTAACTTTTGATGATCAGCATTGATTTATTTTTGGACAGGGGGTAGTCTTTGTTATCCATACTGGCAACATTTAAGACAACAAAGTTATAGTTTAAAATATCCATACTACTGACTACAAAAGACATTCAGAATTTCTGGCATAAAAACAATTAATTAGATCTAAAAAGGAATAAACTGCCAAGCACCTGGGCCACATATTGCTACATATTGCCTCAAGGCTGATTTTCTGTTTGGTTTCTTCAAACCTGAATTTTCTTTCTTCCTTTATTTGTCTTTTTATAGTCATGTTTGTCATTTTCCACAATAGTAACTACTTTGGTTCGTACTGACATGCTTCAAGGCCAATAATAAACTAGTCTTGCAAATATGAGAATTTTTTCTTTAGTGAATGAAATTATTCTTCTCCTTGTAACAGTACTCAGATTAAAAGTGGCATTATTTAATAGGATTTCAGGTATAAATATACCCCTCTCAGACTTCTTGAGGACTGATACTATATCCTTTCCGCCATGTTACTGAATTTTTATAGACATAAAATTAACCATATATATGATACATCATACATATATATATTATATGTATCTCTCTATATACATACATATATATATATATATCAACATCAATAACTTATAAAGCACCCATTATATGCTAATCCTGAGTTAGTAATTTGGTTGCATGTCTTGGGGCTTCCCTTGTAGCTCAGTCCATAAAGAATCCGCCTGCATTGGAGGAGACCTGGGATTGATTCCTAGGTTGGGAAGATTCTCTGAAGAAGGAAATGGCAACCCACTTCAGTATTTTTGCCTGGAGAATCCCATGGACAGAGGAGCCTGGCAGGCTACAGTTCATGGGGTCGCAAGAATCAACATGACTTAATGACTAAACCACCACCACCTTGATCCATCAAAGAACACTATCAGTTAGTGTTTTTACTTCTATTTTTAAAGAATTTTAAAGACTATGCAATCTGAAATATTACTTACTTAAGATTAAATAGTACATAGATACCAGAATTAGGGTTTAAACTCAAATTTTGTAGTGATTAATATGGTCTTAAATAGCATGCTATATGCTAACAATTTCAAGAAACTGATAATTAATAAAAGTCAACTTGTAAACTATTTTGAAAATGTTATCAAATTTATTTTTTTCCATCAATGTTGATTAATGTCTCTTTGGTTAAATCACGAGGTTAATGCTATTTTTTTTTTTTCACCATAGCAGCCAGGTAAATATCAATCTCCCTATTCAATTATTAAAAGAACATAAAACATTTATGAGTTTATGAACAGTAAGTAATAAGCATCACTGGAAATTAAACAAGCTAAAACTCATGTTTTCTCATTTATAAATCAACAATTAAGTGATGTTATGTTTAATATATGTCATTATTAGCATTTAAATTCCTTCTATGCATATATATATGTTACTTAACAATGAATAATTATAAATTCAAATTAAGGATATACAGAAAATAATAATTTTATTTTGAGCTTAAACTATTTCATAGAAAATAAATATTTCCTGGAAACTTCCAGAAATCTTCCATTGAAAGCAAAATAAAACATTTTCCACAGTTGAATGTTTCAATTCAGTCTGCTATGCTTATTTGCTCACTCATGTCCGACTCTTTGTGACCACATAGACTGTAACATGCCAGGCTTCTCTTCCCACAGGAATTCTCCAGGCAAGAACACTGGAGTGGGTTGCCATGACTTCTTCCAGGGGATCTTCCCAACCCAGGGATGGAACCCAGGTTTCCTACATTGCAGGCAGATTCTTTACTATCTGAGCCACCAGGGAAGCCCAAGAATACTGAGTGGGTAGCCTATCCCTCCTCCAGGGGAACTTTTTGACCCAAGAATCTAACTGCGGTCTCCTACATTGCAGTGAATTCTTTACCAGCTGAGTAAATGAACATAAACATGTCAAAGATGAAGAAGTTTAAAGAGCTCTGCCCATATGTGCTTGCCTCCGTCAGTGCTAGCCTACTTGTTACTGGTCCCTAAGGAGATAGGAGGCTTGAGCCAGTCTGTAAATCTACATTGGCAGTAAACATACAACACTGATTTGTTTCACTAACTTTTTTGGGGGGAGGAGGATGTGACTTTCTTGAAGAAAATATTAGATGATTTATATATCTAGCACGTTTCTCATATCCTGGTGGATCAGAAACGAGCTATTCATAATTAAGCACCAGTAGGTAACACATATTGAGTAGCGAAGGCCTAAATTAATTAAATATTGGCATAAAATTCTCAGAGGATCATGTGATATGCACATGTACTGTGTACCCATATTTTTTCTCTCTCCAATTTCGTGACAGGAGAGCAGGGTTTTACTAGAAAACTAGCAATATTTTAAATGTTAATTTCTGTATATATTATTCTAGCTTTTAATGTTGAATGTCCCTGGAGATTTATCTATCTTAGT